>NC_138771.1:490776327-491473827 GCF_965119305.1 Pelophylax lessonae
GAAAAGGTGGTCGGCAGACCAGGCTTCTAAGAAGGCCGTGGCTGTTCTTCCCTTTTTGGGTGAACGTCTGTTTGGTGACTCCTTCAATGAGTTAATCAAGGGCCTAACAGGCTGCAAGAGTACTCTTCTCCCACAATCCTCAAAAAGTAAGACACCTCGCAGTAAGCGTGGGCCTTCCTTCAAGGCTCACCGGGGGCTTTTTCGTGCCTCAGGGGTGCAGGACAAAGGCAGACCAAGAAATCTTGGTCAGGTAAGTCAAAGGCCGATCAGTCTGGTTCAGTGGACAAGTCCTCTGCATGAAGGGACGCCTTCACCTGGATCAGGGGTGGGGGGACGTCTATGTCACTTTCGGGAACCCTGAACGTCTCACAACGTGGGTTAACGAATTGATTTGTACAGGGTATAAGATCGAATTTTCGGTCTCGCCCAGCAGACAGGTTCTTTCCATCAAATCTCCGTCTGTCTTCGGATCGTTTGACCGATCTCTGGGAGGCAGTGCGGGACCTCCTTGCACAGGGCGTCATTGTCCTGGTTTCTCAGCCGGACAGTTTTCGGGATTTTTATTCAAACCTGTTCACAGTGCCCAGGAAGGAGGGCAAGGTGCGTCCAATCCTGGACTTCAAATTGCTGAACCACTTTGTGCAGGTACAGAAATTTTGTGTGGAATCCATCCGGTCGGTGGTGGCGTCTTTGCAACAAGGAGAATTTATGGCCTCCATCGATTTAAAAGATGCGTATCTGCACATCCCTATTTACGAGGGCCACCAACGGTATCTCCGTCTCGCGGTGGTGGAGGAGCACTATAAATTTGTGGCATTACCCTTTGGTCTAGCCTCTGCTCCCAGAGTCTTCACCAAGGTTTTGGCCCTGGTGTTGGCTTTGCTCCGAAAGAAAGGGAATTGCGATCCTCAGTTATCTGGACGATCTCCTGTTAAGGGCGAGCTCTTGTGACACCCTGACGAGCGACCTGCCATTCACAGTTCAGACGCTTCAGGAATTTGGGTGGACCATCAACTTCCAGAAGTCTGCGCTGACTCCGTCAGTACGTCTGAGTTAATTTGGCATGGTTTTGGACTCCACTAAAGCGAGTTTTTCTTCTGGAGGAAAAACTCCAGACCCTGCAGGGGGCGAGGTCAGGATCCTGGAGGACCACGATCTCTACTCACTGCGGACCTGTATGAGGGCTCTAAGGCTGAAGATGTCGTCCTTCGCTGCGGTCCCTTTTGCCCGATTTCATCCGAGACCTCTGCAAGCAGAGATTCTTGCCAAGTGGAACAGGGACCTGCAATCCTTGGACAGGAGGATTTTTCTAATCGGTCTCAAGAGGTCAGAAATCTCATGGGCGCTCCGGTCGCACGCTCTGAGCCAGGGCAGGTCCTTCCTGCCTGTGTTGTGGACGGTGATCACCACGGATGCCAGCCTGACGGGAAAGGGAGTTATCGGGTAATAACATCACAGCAGCTTCTCTCCCACATTCTCTACCTCTAGACTGGATGGAAAAGCTGGGATGGAGATATTTTACAGTGATGGCCAGTGAGATCTTTTAGATCTCCCCTTCATAAACCAGCCTTCTGTGTAAAAGTGAAAGACAGAAGGCTTGTGTTCTATAATGAGAAGCTGAGAACATGTTCTCCACTCCAGCTGCACAAACTGACCCATGAGAGATTAGCTGAAATCAGCAGGATCTCGGCTTTTCTTTCATAAACGAACACCAAACTCTCCGCTCAATGGCAAACCATTTACCTGCAATATATAGTAACTCAGTTATTCTGCTGTGAACCTACTTCAATCTATAAATAATATCAGAAGCTGGCATTGCTACAAGCTAGTCTCCTTATGCTTCCACCCTCAAACCTTCATGCACTTTGGTTACACAGAAGTGATGCTGTATCTTTTACAATTAATAGGCACATAACTGTATCCTAGCTATTGGCTATCACTCCTGGATCTCCAGGCACTCAGAACGGCCCTGCTCTCACAGGCGAATCTCCTCCTGCACTTCTCATAACTATCCTCAAGAGAAATGTGATAAGCTTAAATAGAGAGCTTCTTTCTCCTTGTGCATTCGTTTTTGGATGGTTTGCCATTGAGCTGAGGGCTTATGTAGAAGGATACATTGTTGCCAGTGAAGAGGACTGGGGATTTTGTATACACTGTGAAAATGTTATTGTCTGCTCATATGTTTCTTGTGCCATATTGAAATGGATGGGAGGAGGGGGTTTGCCATATTTTGACCGGCAGGCTCATACAAGTAAGAACTGGTACAAGTTTTGTCATTTGCGACCTAGACTTGTATCTAGAGAGAGGGTGGAACAAACACAGGCTGCTCTATAATAGATTTCTTCTTGAGGTTGCATTATATATATATATATATATATATATATATATATATATATATATATATATATATATATATATATATATATATATATATATATATATATATATCCTTTTATGATCACCTGCCCTCCTCAACCTGCTAATGACAGTGGGTCTCTCCTGATTCTCCATGCAGTTCAGGTAGATGAAGGCTGGTGGGAGGGTGCTGTACATGGCTTCCTAAAAACATAACACTCTGCCTCAGTACTTCTCGCTCTCCAAAGTCCTTGACACTGATGCAGGCTGTGGAATGGCTTTTGGGAGGAGATATGCAAACATCAAATTACCTAATGGGTGGATGTTAGTCTGGATGTGTGGCTGTTGTCAGAGAGGCTGCATTTGCGTGCAGACCGCCCTAGATAGTGCCAGTTTTTTTGTTGTGGAGCTTTCATGATTGAAAGAACTGAAACCCAATGAATAAAAGGAGCAGGTCAGGTTGGGAGGAAATGGCTAGATTATGATGGATGTTTCCCAGCCAGGTAATGGCGTGGGCTCTATCGGACTTGCTGCGATTTCTAACATACACACTTAGAAGCTCATGGTGTGCAGTGAAATCATTGAGTAAGCAATTTCAGTACAGGAGAGAAGTCTACAACTGTGCAAGACTGAAGAAGACTTGACTTGAGTACAGGTTTGAAAAGAAATTCTGATGGCTTGCCCCAGAAATCTATCAAATTGAAAATGAATAGGATAAAATTACAGAAGTGAAAGTGTTCTATTTTGCTCTCATTGCAGACCCTGGCAAAGGATCGCCGCACCAAGCTCTTAAAGCAAAAGAATGAAGTGGATGGTTTTTCCAAACAACTGGAACATGTAGTGTACTTCTCCAAGTGGGCGGTGTCCAGTGGAAGCAGCACAGCATTACTGTACAGCAAGAGGCTGGTGAGCATTCAAGTATTTAATATATATATATATATATATATATATATATATATATATATATATATATAATTACTGTGCAAAAGTTTTAGGCAGGCGTGAAAAAAAAAATGCTGTAAAACACCATTACACCACCAGCCTGAACCATTGATATAAGGCAGGATGGATCCATGCTTTCATGTTGTTTACTCCAAATTCTGACCCTATCTGATTGTTGCAGCTAAAATTGAGACTCCTCAGACCAGGCAACATTTTTTTCAATCTTCTTTTCTCTTACGTCCTCCGACAGTCGCCGCCTCTTCATATTCGTCACATATGGGGTATTAGACTTTGCTCCGAAGGAGTAGCTAGGCAACAGAATATGTTAACATTAAAGCTTTTAACATATCCCACCCTCAAGGGGTGGTCCCCTCAGTCAATACCCTCCTACTTCCTGCAACCATATCTCAGTTTCAATGTCTAGCTTGTCAGGAGTAGCTGGCTCTCTCTGTGCTGGGGCATTGTGCCCCAGACTCTTTCTTCTTTTTGATTTTTTTTGTTTGAGTTTTCTCTCTACCTTTACTTAGCTGTTCTTTTTGTCAGCATTAGTTAGTTCTTCGGATGAAGAGGATCATGCGGGCTGGGTCTCGGGCTGATCCCCCTGGTCGCAGGTCGTGGGTCAGTGGCTTTCCAGCCTGCCATCGAGCGTTCAGCCAGGTAACGCTCCTGGCACAGTGAACGACCCATCCCTGTTCGGTGCAGGGATGATTGGTGAGGTGGCTACCTCACTGGACGCTGTGCGGTTTCTTAACCCCCATTTTGTGCGTCTTGTATGCGACTCTCCCTGCCTCATGTGCAGCGGCTTGTTCGCCTGTGCGGGTCCCCCACGCCATTGTGAGGTAAGTGTATCTATGTGGGGACCTGTCTGTCTGGGGGGGGTGTCAGTCTGGGACTGTGTAACCTGCCTCTGTTCTCACTGTTTGTCTCCCTATCACTCGGCTGCATGCTGTGGGCTGCAAGGGGGGGGGGGGAGCTGTGTGACACTATGTGTGTCAGCTTTGTCAGTGTGAGAAGCTGTGTGCTGTGGGGCATGTTTTGTGGCATGTTTGGGCACTATACAGCGATCGCTGCGGCGATCTACCATGTTTTTTTAAATATGGATAAATGTGTGCATTACTGTACTGTGGAGCGGCGGTTACGGCGCCATTTTGCCTACACTCCAGCCGCATGTTCTACATGCATGGCGGCCATTTTCTTGTAGCCTCCCATAGGCTTTAATAGAGCGCCCTGGTCTCATCACTTCCTCTTCTCCTGGGTACACCGATCGAGGCAGCAGCAGCGGCGAAGGTCTCCTCAGGTTATATCCTTCTTATCCATTGCCTGTGTCAGTTTTATTGTCCCTGTGGGGGTCGTATTGTGCTTGTGTGTGGTGCGGTGGGCTGCGCTCGCCGCGCTTGTTAAAGGGGCAGTTAACCCTTTATTATCCGGCATTTGATATTGGGGCAATGGATTCTCAGGAGGGCAAATTTCCTGCCACCTTGGTGGAAAGCCAGGGGACCGCTGTTTCCCCCCCAGGGGGGGATTTAGCCACTATTGTGGCTGGCCTTGCTGCTCAGGTGCAGATGCTGGTGGCTGCTCAATCTACTAAGAGACCCAGAGTTTCTCTTTCCTCTGATTCTGAGGGTGAAGGTGATGGGGCTGTTATGGCGGGGGTCTCCTTATCGGGGTCCCGCTCCTCCCTGGATCTAGTGGGGTCCGAGGTGGAGGCTGAAGTTGAAGGGGTTGATAATTCTCCCCCTGGCTCGCCTGAAGAGCTTGCAATCATGGATGAATTGATTGCTTCCATAAAACAAACGCTACGTTTGCAGGATGAAGTGTGTCCCCCCGCTGCCTTGGCGGCTTATGGGACGCAGAGAAAACGCAGGACGCCGCAGGTTTTTCCCTGCAATGATGATTTTCAGCGCGCTGTTAAGGAACAATGGCGCAATCTACGCAAACCTTTTGCTGTGCCAAGTAGGTTCAAGCTGCGTTATCCTTTCTCGCCTTCCACTGATGAACGGTGGTGTGTACCACCCCCGGTGGATCACGCAATTGCGGTTTTGAACAAATCCACTGCGATTCCTGCAGAGGATTCCCCAGTTTTCCATGATGCCACGGATAGGAGATTGGAGTCTCTTGCCTGTCATACTTACTCTGTTACGGGTTCTATGCTTAAGGCTCTGTTTGCCTCCCTCATGGCGGCCCAGGCTGTCGCAAGTTGGACGCAGATGCTTAGGCGCGTCCTAGTGGCCGATTCGGCCTCGACCCTGGATATGGTGGATCAAATCCACCAGGGTGTCTTGTATCTGTGTGATGCGGACTTGGACTTAGTCCCGTTGGCTGCACGTGTACACAGCGTGGCGGTGTTGTCTTGCCACCTGGTTTGGTTGAAATGTTGGTCGGTGGACCAATCTTCACGTAAGACCTTAGCCAATCTTCCTTATGATGGGTCTCGCCTTTTTGGGGAGTCCTTGGATGTGTTTAAGGGGATCACCGGAGGTAAGAGCACTCTCTTGCCCCATTTCCCCAAGGCTAAGGGGGCTTCTGGGAAGAAGCATGCTAATTTTCGGCCCCCCCAGGGGTCCTTTCGTGCCTTTCGGTCGCACTACAAGGGCAAACCGTTCAAAGGTCAAGGCGCTCAAAAGAAGCCCTGGTCTGGGAAACAGAAGTCCGGTCAGTCCGGATCCGCAGCCCATAACAGTGCGGCCTGAAGGGGCGCCCTCACCCAGTTTTGGGGTTGGGGGGGACGCTTGCTCGGTTTTCTTCAACCCTGGTTGGCCCGCGTGCGGGACAGATGGGTTCAGGAGATCGTTCGATCTGGTTACAAGATCGAGTTTCTCTCTCGGCCGGAGAGCAGATTTTTTCCCTCAAATCTTCAACTGTCTCCAGAGCGTTTACGGGACCTGCACCTGGCGGTGCGGGACCTGAGGGCTCAGGGAGTGGTGGTTCCGGTGCCTCATCGGGACAGATTTCGGGGGTTTTATTCCAATCTGTTCACCGTGCCCAGGAAGGAGGGCAAGGTTCGTCCAATCCTGGACTTGAAGGCTCTGAACCGCTCTGTGCGGGTTCGCAAGTTCCGCATGGAATCCCTGCGGTCAGTGGTGGCTGCCCTGGTTCCGGGGGAATTCATGGCCTCCATCGATTTGAAGGATGCGTATCTTCACATCCCCATTTTCGAGGGTCACCAGAGGCGATTCCCTTCGCCCAGTTTCACACGCGGGGTCTCCAAGCGGAGATCCTGTCCATGTGGGACGGGCGACCTCAATCTCTGGATCTTTAAATCTCGTTGAGTCATCGCACCAGAAGAGACCTTCTGTGGTGGCTCCAGTCCCCGATGGTGTCCGGGGGCAAGTCTTTTCGTCCTATCTCGTGGACGGTAATCACCACGGATGCCAGCCTGTCGGGCTGGGGTGGTGTTCTGGGCGTTCTGTCCGCCCAGGAAACTTGGTCGGAGGTTGAGTCCTCCCTTCCGATCAACATTTTGGAATTGCGTGCGATAAATCTCTGTCTTCATCGCTGGACGGACCGGCTGCAGGGCTGCCCGGTTCGGGTGCAGACGGACAATGCCACGGCGGTGGCCTATATCAACCACCAAGGGGGCACCAGGAGTGCCCGAGCGGCTCGAGAAGTGGCCGACATTCTGTCTTGGGCCGAGACTCATGTCCCGGCAATAACGGCAGTGCACATTCCGGGGGTGGAGAACTGGCAGGCGGACTATCTGAGTCGCCAGACCCTGGATCAGGGGGAATGGTCTCTCCTCCCGGCTGTCTTCCAGATGTTGTGCGCGAAGTGGGGTCTTCCAGATGTGGACCTGTTCGCGTCTCGTCTCAACAAGGTGAGAAGGTTCGTGGCAAGGACGCGCGATCCTCGGGCAGACGCGTCGGACGCGTTAGTGGCCCCGTGGCATCAGTACAAGCTGATGTACGCGTTTCCCCCGATTCAGTTGCTGTCCAGGTTCCTTCGCAGGTTACACTCGGAACGCAGCACGGTGATTCTTGTGGCACCGGACTGGCCTCGCCGGTCCTGGTACGCAGACCTCGTGAATCTGGCGGTCGACGCCCCGTGGCGTCTGCCTCTTCGAGACGATCTCCTGTCTCAAGGGCCGATATACCATCCTGCTTTACAGTCGCTGGCTTTGACGGCCTGGCTGTTGAGACCGAGGTCCTGAAGGAGAAGGGTCTCTCCCCAGAGGTCATTCATACCTTGATCAACGCGAGGAAGTCTTCCTCGGGAAAGGTTTACTACCGTACTTGGAAGGCCTATTTTGCCTGGTGTGAGTCCAGGGGGTTTTCACCCCGCACGTACTCGGTTTCCCGAGTGCTGTCCTTCCTTCAAACAGGTGTCGATCAGCGTTTGGCGCTGGCTACGATAAAGGGTCAGGTGTCTGCGCTGGCCGTTCTGTTTCAACGTCCCGTGGCTTACAACTCCTTGGTTGGCACTTTTGTTCAGGGAGTGCGGCATCTGGTTCCTCCTAGGAGGGATCCTCTGCCCCCTTGGGACTTGAATCTCGTTCTATCTGTGTTACAACGTGCTCCTTTTGAACAGATCAGGGAGATCTTGTTGTCTATGTTGTCCAAAAAGGTCGCCTTTTTGATTGCGATCACTTCGGCTCGCAGAGTGTCGGAGCTGGCGGCTTTGTCCTGCAAGTCTCCGTATCTGGTTATTCATTTGGATAAGGTGGTCTTGCGACCTAATCCTTCTTTTCTTCCGAAGCAAGTTCCGGAATTCCATCTTAATGAGGATATTGTCTTGCCTTCGCTGTGCGCGAAGCCAAAACATCCAAAGGAGGTGAGACTACATTCTTTGGATGTTCGGGCGATAAGGGTTTACCTTAAATCGACTGAGTCTTTTCGAAAGACGGACTCTTTGTTTGTTCTTCCTGAGGGTCCTCGGAAGGGCATGGCGGCGTCGGCCTCTACCATCGCCAAATGGATCAGGCAGACCATTGAACAGGCGTATGCCTTGCAGGGGAAGGTTCCCCCTGTGCCTGTGAAGGCGCACTCTACTAGATCTGAGTACGTCTTGGGCCTGTCGTCATGGGGCTTCTGTAGCCCAGGTGTGTAAGGCGGCGACCTGGTCGACCGTACACACTTTCACAAAATTCTACAAAGTGGATGTTCAGGCATCGGCGGATGCTTCTTTTGGCCGCAAGGTTCTTAGTGCGGCAATTCCCTAGGGTCCCTTGTTGGGGACCTCTGGCTGTTGGGATGAGTTTTTTATCCCCTGGTTCTTTGTCTTTTCCTGGGTTGTTGCTCCTGTTGAGCAATTATTTTTCCTGTAGCCCAGCTGGTTTCCTTCCTTTGGTAAGGTTCCTTTCTTTGAAGTGGAGACTGCGTTGCCTTAGGCGTGGCTGCGTTTCCCACCCCTCATGTTTGCACTGCTTTGGGACGTCCCCATATGTGACGAATATGAAGAGGCGGCGACTGTCGGAGGACGTAAGAGAAAACGGAATTTTTGTAAAATCTTACCTGTAAAATTCCTTTCTCTGAGTCCTCCGACAGTCGCCGCCCCCGCCCCTCTTTGGGGTTTGGTTGTATACTCTACTGCTATTCCACTGAAACTGAGGTATGGATACAGGAAGTAGGAGGGTATTGACTGAGGGGACCACCCCCTGGGGGTGGGATATGTTAAAAGCTTTAATATTAACGTATTCTGTTGCCTAGCTACTCTTACGGAGCAAAGTCTAATACCCCATTGTGACGAATATGAAGATGGCGGCGACTGTCGGAGGACTCAGAGAAAGGAATTTTACAGGTAAGATTTTACAAAAATTCAGTTTTGTCCACACTTCATGAGCCTGTGCCAATTGTAGCCTCAGTTTACTGTTTGTAGCTGACAGGAGAGGCACGGTGTGTGATCTTCTGTTGCTGTAGCCCATCTACCTCAAGGTTCGATGTGTTGCGCCTTCATAGATGATATTCTGCATACCTTGCTTTTAACGAGTGATTGAGTTAATGTTACCTTTCTATCATCTCCAACCAGTCTGCCCATTCTCCTCGGACTTCTGACATCAGCAAGGCATTTTTGTCCATGCAAATAACTGGATATTTTCCCTTTTTTCTGACCCTTCTCTGTAAACCATAGAGATGGTTGTGCGTAAAAATCGTAAAAAAAGGGGCAGTTTTTTTTAATACTCAGACCAGCCTGTCAAGCACCAACAATCGTGCCACACTCAGTCACCTAAATCCCCTTTCTTTCCCATTCTGATGCTTGGTTTGAACTTCAAGTCGTCTTGACCACGTCTAGATGCCTAAAAGCATGGAGTTGCTGCCATGGAATTGGCTGATTAGCAATTTGTGTTACCAAGCAATTGAACAGGTGTACCTAATAAAGTGGCCAGTCAGTGTATAATAATGTAAGTATAGGGCCTGAGAATTATTTTTAATTTGTTGTAACTTTACAAATTCTTCAATGGGCTCCTGGATAATGAAAAAATATGCTTTCTCTGTCGTTCATTGACGGATGCAGTTCTCTCTGATCTATATCAGTAGGGTTATACTGCCCCCTACTGGAGTAGGACACTAGGCAGAAAAAAGTTCTGGCTACGCCTATGGGCAGTCCCAGAGGGTACACCCTCTCTTCCTGCATAGGATGTCCGTTTTAATCTGCCTAGGCAGGAGTAAGGACCTAGTTCCTTGCTGGGATCTTTGGTCCTGGCATGGAAGTAATTTTTTTTATGTAGATTTTTTTTTTTTTTTTTTTAAGCTAGTCCTTTTTTTCTCAAATGTTTTTCTTGTGAGATCTCCAAGCATTTATGCCGGGGTGGGTGACAGACTGGACCCCCATATCCAGTGGTCACCCCAGTCTGGCCAGCGAGTGTGTGCAGGCCTTAGCTCCGCGCTGGGTCGACCACGACATAGTCCCACTGGACGGGGACTGGGCCTGCGAGTTAAACTTTTCGCCAGGACGCACACACGACAGGGTCTATGCTTATGTCGCAGCGTTTGTATTTGGCTGACCGCTCCCCTACAATGGTGGCGTGGGGTCCTGTGTTCCCAGTATGGTGAGTAAATGTCCCCCCTTTCCCTGGCGGATTTTGGGGTGGTCACAGGCCCTCTCTGGGATGGTCGGACCCTCACACTCCTGTGTTTCCCTCTGTCCTGTTGTGTGAGGGTAGTCACTCTCTCTTTGGGGTGGTTAGTTAGCAAATGCCTGACCTTCTGGGGGCAGCTGTAGCGCTGTGGGGCCGTTTCTTTTAAAAAAAGTAATTTTTGTAATTATTTTGCAAATTTTGCTGACGGGTTCCTCAGGTTCCGTATGGACCCTGCAGGCCATATATCCCCACCTGACCCCCTCACGGAGGCTGCAGGGCCTTCCGGATCTCCACTGTCCAATGCATTTTCGGCTGCTCTGGAAGCTTTTGGGCCCAGGTGGAGGTGGGAGGTGCGCTGAAACGTTTCCCCACCTACCCCTGCCTCCTCTGTCTCGTATTCTGAGTCTGACTCCGCAGACGTGGGCCTCCCTGCCGGGTCTGGTAACTCGTGCCCTGTCTCCTCGGGTGATGAGGACAACATTTCACCTCCCCTGCCACGCATGATACAGGTGCTGGTGGATGCACTGGTTGTTTCGGTGCGTGACACCCTGCGATTTGGAGGATGCAGTGGCGGCTGCGCCTGGGCGCAGGTAGCGTCTGGCACTTGCATGTCATCCAGAGCAGCTTGTTTTGCTAGCAGGCTCATGTAGGATGGGACCGTCTGAGATGTTCCCCTGGGGTGTCTAAGCGCCTGCTAGATGTTACCCTTTTGTGGAGTCTCTGGTACTGTGGACTGTTCCACCTATGGTGGACGTGCGGTCTCTAGGGTACATTGGACTACCGTTTTTCTGGTGGAGGAATCCCTGTCCTTTAAGGACTTGGGGGGATAGCATGGCGCGGGCTGTGGCTCACAATCTGTACTCCCTGGCGGGTCTGCACTGGGCACAGTGTTCATGATTGCCCCTGCCACGCAAACTCTGCCTGATGGGTCAGAGTTCCAACTCGGTGACCTGGTGAGGGGCAAGTCCCTCCTGCCCTTGGGTCCCTGGAGGACCCGGGTTACCGATCAATGTCCTGGGGCTGAGAGCGTTCCGGCTTTGCCTGGTTCACTGGATCGTTCAATCAACTACGCCACGACTGTGGCTTATGTCATTCACCAAGGGGGCACCAAGGATGTCCTTGCAGTCTTGGGAAGTGTCAATTCTTCGTTGGGCAGTGCGCCTTGTTCCAGCTCTTCCGCTGTTACCTTTCCAGGTGTGGAAACCTTGGCAAGCGGATTGCCTCAGTCGACAGGCCTTGGATGTAGGGGAATGGTCCCTTCATCCGGAGGTGTTTCAGCAGTTGTGCCTTCGTTGGGGGCACTCCAGATGTGGACCTGTTGGTGTCGCATCTACAGGATAGTGCTGCGGTTTGGGGCCTGCTCCCGGGACCCTCTGGCGGGTGCAATGGTGGCGCAATGGTTTCTGTCATGGGCTTGAACATTCGCTAAGTTCAACTGAACGATGCTGTGGAGTTTAGCATAGTCACCTGCGCACCTCTGCCGCCGGCATGGTCTTCTGTGCGTGCTCACAGATGGGCCAAGGTCAGGATCAGCTGCGGTCTGCCTTTCCTCTTACCGAGTTGCTGCCAAGAATTTTTCGCAGAATCGAGGTGAAGGGATTCTGGTCTTTCTCGTGGCTCTGGATTGGCCTCGCCATGCTTGGTATCCCGGCCTGGTCAGGCTAGCCACAGATGCTCCTTGGAGAATTCCTCTCAGGGAGGAGTTATTGTCTCCATGGCCCATCTCCCGTCCGATATTACGGTCGCTGACTTTGCCGACTTGGCTGTTGAAAGCCAGGTCCTGAAGGACAAGGATTTGGCTGCTTCAGGGATTCCCACCCTGCTTGCAGCGTGGGAAGCGACTTCTAGGGTGTTTTTTGTTCATCATAAGAGCCAGTCGTATATTGCGTGGGCTCCCCCTCCCTCTTACTCGGTGGCACGGATCTTGGCTTTCTTCAAGGGGAAGTTGATCAAAAGTTGGCCTTGAGTACTGTCAAGGGTCAGGTTTTTGGTTTTGGCAAATTTCTTCCAAAGGCCATTGGCCGCCTATGCCCTGGTGCACGTGACTTCTTCCAGGGGGTGCGACACTTGGTACTTCTGGTGTGACCACCAACTGGGGACCTTGATTTGGCGTAGTGGGTTCTTTAAGAACCTCAGTTTGCAAGTATTTGAGGGTATCCCCTGCCTACCTTATTACAGAAGGTGGCCTTCTTGGTTGCTGTCACTCTGCACGCAGGTGTCGACACTGGCGACATTGTCCTGTCGTTCTCTCTATATGTTGATCATGGAACCAAGTGGTGCTTCGTCCGTATCCGTCCTTCCCTCCGAAGGTGGTTTCTGGTGTTCACTTGCACGGGGACTTTGTATTCCCATCTTGTGTCATGAGCCCTCACATCCTAAGGAATGTGCATTGCTTACTCTGTTTAGAGTGCGGGCACTCAAGGTGTACTTGGCGACTACTGAGTCTTTTCGTAAGTCAGGCTTGCTCTCTGTACTGAAGGATGGCATGTGAACGGGACTGCCTACGTCTGCTGCGTCTATTCCCGGATAGATCGGATAGACGGTGGTGCAGGTATATTCAATTAAGGGTCAGGTCCTACCTTACCCTGTTTCGGAGCCTTCTATTCGGCACCTGCAGATGCCTCTTTTTGCTTGCAAATTTTTTTTATTTTGCTGGCTGCTGTCTGGAGGGTTTTTGGCCTTCCTTGAGGGTGTTTACTGTTTGTTTCAGGTGGGTCTCATCTTTTATTCTGCTGAGTCCTATATTGCTTGTTCGGCTACTATGTTTAGCCTAGGGGACTTGTTCTTTTCAGCTGTTCCCACCCCTCATTTTTTGGCACTGCTTTGGGATGTCCCTACTGATATGGATCAGAGAGAACTGCGCCCGTCAATGAACGATATAGAAAACTGGATATTTGACTTGCCATAAAATACTTTTCTCTTAAGTTCATTGACGAACGTAGTACCCGCCCCTCTATTTTGAATTGGGTTGGTGTTACTTTCTGACATTGCTTTGATACAAAACGGACATCCTATGCAGGAAGAGAGAGGGTGTACCCTCCGGGACTGCCCATAGGCATAGCCAGAACTTTTTTCTGCCTAATGTTCTACTCCTGTAGGGGTCAGTATAACCCTACTGATGTGGATCAGAGAGAACTGCCGTCAATGAACGATAGAGAGAGCATATATTTTCATTATCCAGGAGCCCATTAAAGAATTTGTAAAGTCACAACAAATTAAAAATAATTCTCAGGCCCTATACTTACATTAATATACACTGACTGGCCACCTGTTCAATTGCAGTTTTTTTTTTTTTTTTTTTTTAATACTAAAGAGGTAAGTGTGTAGATTTTTGTTAAGGTCTCAACAAACCTTTTTTTATTTTTTATTCCTCTGTCTTAGATTACGTTTCGCCTCAAGCATTTGCTTCGTGCCCATTGGGATGTGGCTCCGGTGACTAATCGTGTCCAATTTTTGTGTGATGCAAATTCCTGGGCACAGCATATCTTCAGTCTAGGTAATTGTCGCTTATCATTCCATCCTAAACTGGGGGGCAACAATGTGACTGAGGTGAATGTCCTGACTGCTGGATGATGGACATTCCTGTATTCTTTTGGGAGAGACACCTTCCTTGTAGAAAGGGCTAAGACAAACAACTGGTAAATCTTAACATTGTGGGAGGGGCATATACACAAACTACTGCAGGGAAATCCCAATGTGGGCCTTTTATCCCTGTCAGCATCCTGTGAGCCCCTTAAACTCAGGTGCAGTCCCTATGCAGATAGGGCCTTTATCACCAAGTCAGCTTGTGTATGCTTCTCAGTCACATTACTAGACGTGTTTGTGTGCTCGCATTGGGTTTTTGGGAACGTAAGTATTTGTGTGAGGGCAGTGCATTGATGGGAGCTTGCTAGAATGTAAAACTTTGGAAATTGGTGGAAGTTTGGCATAATACTAAACAAGTAAAATACTTTTCCATGACTATATTCACATTTTTTACATCGATTTAGGCTCCCTGGTGATTGAAGAGGGGGATCCGGCACAGCAGGCGACTCCTGCAGATGGTAAAAACCCTCATGGCACAGCACCCAGCAATCAGCTGTCCAAATTCCCATCTCAGATCAGCCTGGCACAACTCCGCCTCCAACACATGCACCAGCAGATCCTTGCTCAGCGCCAGCAACAGGCACAGCGCCGACCCAGTGCCAATGTCCCTCCACAGCCCGTGGTGGGCGTGAACAACCCCAGAGTACAAGGGCCCATTCAGCACCCACCACAGCCTGCAAATCAGGTAAGAAGCCGCTCTAATACCATTGTTTACTGTTTGATGTAACGCAATTTTTTTTTTTTTGCTATAAAGGTTGCTTCTTTGTGGTTTTCAACACTTTAGGCTGTTTATTCAAGATCGCTTCACTATGTTATAAACTTCTGTTCCCTCTCTTTTTTTGAAAGAAAGAAAAAAAACCTTGTTGGCCATCACCTCTCCAGCAATTTTCCTCCCAGTACGGCTTCCCTGCCACAAGATATCCACAATATTCATTCAAACTATAACCATGAGGACTTATTAGAAATCTTTGGGCCTGTGTAGCCTACCTGTTTTGTCTGTGACATGCATTACTCGTCTGCCCTCATCACCCAATGTCTCCCACAGTCACTGCTGTAGCTTTGTGTGCTCTTTTCTGGGCTCAGTCCGTGGTCACCCAACCGAAGCAAACACACTGCAGCCTGAGCTCCATTGTCCCACCTGATGGCTATTGAGGGGGAAGCTGGTTCGAGCCACAACCCAGCGGGTCAGAGTCCGCAAACTAAGTAATGCATGCTGCCCTGGGGCCTCTCACAGGCAGACTTTGACTGGCCCAACACCCAACCCCCCCCCCTCCCCCTATAGAATTCTGGCCATTATGGCGGCACTGCCTATACCCCTATCGTCAGCTCTGACTAAGTACAAGGCATCATGTACCCACCTCCTTGGGTGATTTAGCGATGGCATTAGCGTTGTAGTGCGCACCATCAAAGACTGCCCACTGGTGGTGAAGATCCAGAAGTGCCACTATGCGTCACATGAAGACAACTGAAAAATTATAAAATAAGTATAAAACACACACAAGTGATGGCCTCATGGTAAGTAAGTGGGCCAAGGAAACTTACAAATTTGATGTACCTTTGTGTAACTGCTCTGCAGAAGTGGCTACATCTTCACTGTATGTCACAGCTGAATGAGTCTTCTCCAGGTTAAAGTTTTAACATGAATTACTGAATCTGTTTCCCCCAGCAGGTCCAGCGATTTGTGAATATCCAAAACATGAATCCACGAGCCAATGGCATGTTAATAGCCAGCCAGCAGGTCCGATACCCACACAATGCGCCGCCTCCACAGGAAGTTCATATGCAGAACATGCCCAGGAGACCCGGGGGACCCAATCCTGTTAGGGTGGCATACGTGCCTCAACATGCCATGAAGCAGGTGTGTGCTCCAGATCTCCATCCTTTTCTTTTGCTTACCTCTTGTGGGTTCTGGGGCAACTGAGCAGTGCTTACTACTTTTATGACCCCTGGACCACCCTCCTGTTTGGTTGGTTAGTGGGTGAGAGTGCTGCCTAGGACCCACTCCTTTAGCTAATAGATCCATTTTCCTGTGGCTACTTGCACTTCCCCCTGACTGAGGATACTGGGCGTGTCTTCCAGTAGGGTGTTACCCATCCCATATCGGCCTAGAATTCCAGACCGGGGACACAGAACAGACTCTTGGCTGGCTGCTTCTGGTTCAGGGAACACAGATACCAGAATCCACAAGCCCTTAAAATGCATTCATTTACAGATGCATCTAAAGCCACACTATGGTGTTAAAGAATCTTTTGTAAATTGCAGTCCCTGGCTTTAATTTTATATAAACTTTGAACATGGGACAGATATACAGTATAGCAATAAGTACATTTGGAGAAGGTATGTTTTGAATGTGGTTCTATCCTCCTTAAAGGTACAAAAATTCACTAGAAACTAGCATCCTTTGAAGTAATAATAAATGCTTTTTAATGTAACACATTGAGCTCAATAAAATAAACATGATTAGTCAAAAATCTTACCCCAGCACTTGCAGTTTACAACTTTCAGTGCTGCTGGCTTCGGCTCTCTGTGCTGCTTCCCTGAATTTCCTGTAATCACAGGAAAATGTTAACTGTATAGTCTCCAGCAAGTCTGTTTAGGAGAAGGGAGGAACGGGGGGTGCCTGGCCATCCTAGGCTATGGGTCAGAGTGCTTCCATTGATGCACACGGTGTAGGGAGATGCAATTCTAGCAATCTCATACAAGGGTGGCTTCATCGGATGCTTCAAGAGAAAGGAGCCACCCTGAAAAATGAAACCTGGGGCAGCAATAATGGCACAAACTTAAACTGGAACTTGGGCAAGAATTTAGAGATAGAGACTGTATACTCAGTAAGTGATTAAAATCCACTGCTGAAAGGGCTATTAAAAAAACAAAAAACAAAAAAAACCTTTTTGATATCTCTTTAGGGCATATGAAGATTGTGTGTCTGTATCAAATCCAAAAAGGCTACTGCTTCTAGCTGTGACAATGATCACCAGTGCTAATGGAAAGTGTTGGTTCTAATCCTTATGTACTCCTAAACTAACAGTTTTTTTACTATACTGTACAACCTTTCATATGTTTGCACTGCTCAGGAACAGTAAAGAATAGACAACCTTGCTAGGTTTGGGAAGTTCAATAGATGCTAATTTGGGTTTTCTTATTTTAGTTGCTATGGCATTTACTGTTTCCTATAGTAATGGCTGAAATATATAATTTTCATTAGTGGCAAGTCTCTGGAAACCAAACTATTGTGAACCCTGGTACTGGGAACTCTTCCACTCCATCTAGCCCAACTATCACCAGTGTGGCAGGAGGTGATGGCAAGGTTTTCCCTTCCCCTGTTATCGAGTTGGTGTCCTCTGCTGCTAATTCCTTCAACTTGCCACCACTGCCCGATGTAAGTATGCCATCCTGGCAACTCCTACCTCCGTCTACGCTATTTAAGCTGCACTTCTCTGAAAATCCGAATTCGCCAAACAAGATGTTTCTTCTCTCACAGATTGACAGTACAGATAATCTCATGGTGGACAAAATGATGCGGAAAGATGGCAGAATGGACAACCACCATCAGAGAATGATGGCTCACCGAACCGTCCAGTCGCCAAACTCCTCTGTGCCTTCTCCAATAGGTGTGCTACTATTTTGTTTGTTTTTCCTTATTTTTAGATCGTTGAGCAGCTATATAGTATTTACACTTTTGACTAGTGTGTATATATAAAAAAAAAAAAAAAAAAAAAAACAGTTGAAATGCATGCGCTCTGAGCAGTTTATTTTGAACACTATACAGTACTAATACTGAGTCAGCAACCCATCAATTCTTGCTGGCATGAATTCCACAAATATTTCTTTGAGATTCTGCTCCAGGAGGACATGATTGCATCATGCAATATCTGCAGACTTGTCACATGCACATACATGGTATTATGTGTATGCTTCAGCAAAAATCAAAATTCATAAGACCAGGCTACATTTTTCCAGTTGTATGTCCAGTCTTGGTGATCCTCTGCCCACTGCAGCCTAAGCTTACTGTTCATGGCTGACCAAAAATTGGCCCATCTCCTTAATGGTTCCATGTGTCGTGCATTTTGAAACTTTTTTCTGTTCAGCACAGCTGTAAAGAGTCTGGCCGTTCTCTGACCTCTCTCAACAAGTCGTCTGTCTGCAGAACTGACACTAACTGGATGTTTTTGGTTTATGCACCATTTTGACTAAACTCCAGAGACGTGTGTGAAAATCTCAAGCAATCAGAAATTAGACATGCTCAAACCAGCTTGACTTGTACCAACAATGCAAACACATTTTATCCCCATTCTGGTATTTTAATGTGGACATTACGTGAAGCTCATGACTTGTATCTGTATTTTATTCATTGCACTGCTGCCACATGATAGCCTGGTTTGATAATTGCATGAATGAGTAGGCGTGACTAATAAAATTCTTCATGTATACTGCAGTTAGGTGTATGCACTGTATATTGTGTTAGCTGACCAGTCAGTGCAGCATCAGTCTGTGTTTGGTGACTGTGTAAGCACTACCTCTGAATCTTTCTACCCGTGCTTTTGTATTTATGCTTAAAGATGGAGAAAATCACCTAAAAATTGGGCTTCAAGTCTGCGATTTTGTAAAGAAATGTTCTACCATTTCATAGCTATAGAGTTCCAGAAAGGCATGTATTAACCCCTTCCTGTCCAGGCCATAGTACATAAACAAGTGAAAGGAAGCATTGCCAATGTGGGGGGATATGATAGCAATTTTTAAATATCTCAATGGGGATCTAGGCTTAGAAAAAAAGCTGTTCAGTAGCAGGGATTGCATGAGGACTCGGGGGCATACAATGCGATTAGAGGAGAAGCGTTTTAACCTTAGGCAACGTGGGGGGTTCTTTACTGTTAGGGCTACAAGATTGTGGAATTCTCTACCACAAGAGGTGGTTTCTGCAGGTAGTATGGTGGCTTCCAAAAGACTACTAGACGTACATCTCAAGGATCAGAACATTCAGGGGTTTGCGAGATGATTACAGCCACACACACCTACACAGGTTGAACTGGATGGACTATTGTCTTTATTCGACCTCCCCTACTATGTAACTATGTAATATGTCCCCCCACATTGCTTGTTCGCACGCGCTCTTTAGAGCACGCAGCAGCTGGATCGGTGACTCGCTGTGTCCACTGGACACAGCCGATCGTTGCAGCAGCCCATTGGGCGTAGCCCTAATACCATGTTATCGCTGTGAACAATCACAGTGAGCACTTGACAGTAGTAAACAATGATGTCATTGTTTACTACTGTGTAGGCTCTGATTGGTCACAGCGATCACATGGTACCAGTGCCAATCACAGTATCACACAAGTGCACAAGATTTCATGACTGAAACCTTACACTCTCCGGTGGGCTCTCCCAAGGTGGACCTGTTGGCCTCTCGTCTGAACAGGAAGGTGCAAAAGTTTGCAGTACGTTCTCGGGACCCTCTGGCAGACACCACGGATGTGCTAGTGCGCTGTGGGGTCAGTATCGTCTGATTTATGCCTTTTCCCCCTCGAGCTTCTGCCAAGACTTCTGTACAGGTTTGAGGCAGAAGGGATTCCGGTCATTTTGGTGGCTCTAGACTGGCCTCGCCGGTCTTGGTACGTCGATCTGGTACGGCTAATCGCTGATGTTCCTTGGAGACTTCTTCTCAGGGAAGATCTGCTGTCCCAAGGGCCAATCTTCCATCTTGCTTTACAGTTGCTGGCTTTAATGGCTTGGCTTTTAAAAGCTAGATGCTGAAAAATAGGGGTTTGTCTGATTCAGTGATTCCTATCCTGTTAAAAGCTAGAAAATCTACCTCCTAGGAAGATCTACCCTCGTACATGTAAGTCGTACATTGCGTGGTGTGAGTCTCTTGGGGTTCATCCTCGCTCCTTTTCAGTGGCTCGGATCTTGACCTCCCTCCAATGGGGGGTTGAATGTTATCAAGAGCCAGGTCTCAGCCTTGGCGGTCTTCCTTCAACAACCATTGGCCACCCTTTCCTTGGTGCGTACTTTTATCCATGGAGTTAGACACTTGGCTCCTGCGGTGCTGTGACGCAGGTTTGCAAGGCGGCCACTTGGTCGTCAATGCACACTTTCACAAAGTTCTATAAAGTGGATGTGTTGGCATCTGTGGATGCTTCCTTTGGCTGCAAAGTTTTGAAGGGCTGCTGTTTAGAGGACCTGGTCCTCTTGGAGGGTGTGTGTGGTGTGTGTGTTTGTTTTTTTTTTTTTTTTGTTTTTTTTTTTTCACAGGTGATTTCCAAATGTTTTTAGTTAAGCTCCATGTTACCTGGTTGGCTATAGTTTAGCCTTGGGAATTTATTTTTCGATGTTCCTACCCCTCATGTTTAACCCTGCTTTGGGACATCCCAATGATTAAGAATATCAGGAGCTGTGTCCGTCAATGAACGAAAGAAAAAAAAAATTGGATTTTTGACTTGCTGTAAAATCCATTTCTCTGTTAAATGATTGACACAGCAACCACCCCTCTGTGGAGTTGTAATTCTTCTGGCACTGCTTGTAACAAAATGTAGTACCTATAGCTGAGGGAGAGAGTGTACCCCCTGGGACTACCCATAGAAGTAGCCAGACTTTTTTTTTTTTGCCAAGTGTCGTCCTCATGTAGGTGGCAGTATAACCCAATAGTAAGGAATATCAGGTACTGTCCGTCAATGAACATCAGAGAAATGGGTTTTACGGTCAGTCAAAAATCCCATTTTTTTTTTTTTTTTTTTTTTTTTTTAAATTGTGGCAAAAAAATTACAACTTAAAAAAACTCATCATGACCTTGCAAATACCTTGGATTGTTAACTTTACTAAAAGCTGCCATTTGGTGGGTATTTTTACTGTCCTGGTATTTTAGGGCCTCATACCATAGATTGTAGACTATGACTTTCACACAGACTAAATAATACCCACTGATTTAGGTTATTTTTACCAAAGAAATACAGCAGAATAAACTTTGGCCTACGTTTATGGGAAAAAGATTATTTGTAAAATTTCATTCCCGAAACAAACTTTTTGAAAATTGGCCTGGGGTGAAAGTGTCCAGGCTTAAAGTGGTTAAATTGGATCTCCGGTCGCCTGTTTTTTCAGAAACTCAATGTATTGATATATATTTGGATATTGGGAAGAGACAGAAGCGTCTTTAAAAAAAAAAAGTGGTACATCTTACTCCAATACCTAAATTCCTTCGGTAGTAAGTTCTGAGATGCAGGGCTGCACATTTTGCTAATGGTAAACGTTAAGGAATGTTTGTTTTCTGCTAATACAGGTTCCTTTGCTGGTGTTCATCCTCCTATACGCACTTCAAGTGCATCCAGTGTGGGCAGCCGAGGAAGGTAATTTGTGTGTTTTAAGAAATTCACTGAAATAATACTAGCAATCTCCTGTTGAACTCCCTAATAAAAATTGCTGGCTCTTATCCTAAAAATACCCTTGCCACTGTAAATAGGGACATTTAGAGCTTTCTATAGATAATCTGTTCCAGTCTTTGGCCATTGTTCTTGGCCATTAGGTGTAAAGGAGGCTAACGCAGCTTATTTTGGGAAAACTTGCACATCGAATGCTGGGTTGCCCCAATAAATTTGAGAAGTTATGGTTAGGTTGGTTAAATATGCCAGCAGCATCTGGTTTTGCCTTTTGCAATTGGTCTTGATGCTTTCTCACTACATACCCACAGATTGACTGACTGTTAGGCAAGTCCCTATACATTTTTTTTTTATCTCTGATTTTGAAGTATGATTTACAGATGAGAACATGAGATCACACAGACTAGAGTTATATTTATTTGTTTCATGTTATTGTCCATACAAAAGGATTGTAATCATCTGAAATCAACATGCAGAGTACGTTAGATTTTTTTCATTGTTTGCTGAGACAGTTATAGGTCTGCCAAAGCCTCATTATGTTTGCTTACCCATGCTTTTCTATATAGATGTGAAAATTATGATTAAAAGACAGTTTAAATTTAATAAATTCTCAGGTGATCATATGGAAGAAATTTTATTTGCCAGAAAAACACAAATATCCTCGTAGAGAGTCAGTGCTCTGCATATCTTTGCTGGGATGTAATTTCGTAACTAACCATGGTGACGTATAGCACCATGTTACCAGGAGGCTGTCCAAGGTATTTAGCACTAGTGTAGACTGGATCTGCTGTACTACTGTTGTGTTGAACCTCATATTTTTATTTTAATTATTATCCCCCTCAGTTCTGGATCTTCTAGCAAACCGAGTGGAGGAGCTGACTCCACTCATAAAGTTCCAGTTGTCCGCCTTGAGCCTATCCGGATCAAGCCAGAGAGCAACGCTGACAACGAATCCTTTGAATACCCAGTCGTGGTGGTAAAGCAAGGCAATCAGCGTCAACCTCAGCATCCTCGAAATGTAAGTAGCACTGAAGCCATAAAAATAGATTGTGTGTTTTTATTTTCAAGAATCATGGAGCAGGTTTTATGTTAATCAGTGACAGACACAGTTATTTAAGGGCTCCTTTGCAAGAACAATTTTTGTGCCCTCTTATTCAATTACTGACCAGCAGTAGCCGGTACAACACCCTAAACTTTCTCAAGGCATTTTATCTGCAACTGAGGTTAGACAGTCAACTTCCAGTTCTGGTGTTATGACAAAATGAGACAATCTGTTTCCAGTGGTGATCAGGCAGGTAATAAATTAGATGCTCCTGCCAGATACTACAAACCAAGAGAACAGTAAGGGCTGCAGAAAAAATTCCTCCCCATTTTTTCTGCCCTACAATAAAAATGAACACCCTCAAGGAGATCTTTGTGAGAGAGGGAGGGTGTCTCTGCACTCCAGCTTCACCAACATTTAAAGTAAATGAGGTTCCTGCCCTTGTGCAGCTGCAAAATGTGTAGAGATGGGAAATCCACCCCTGATGTTCTGTGATAATGGATCCATTTATGGATGGTGACTTGAAGTATACACGTACTGTATACATATTGTGTGCTGGAGTGTTACCCGGCTGATGGCTCCCATTCTGCTCAACCCACTTATGGTCTTCCCATAGCAGATCGTTTGATTATCTGTCTCTTGTCCCCAGTCATTCTTTTTAAATATTCAAAAAAAAAAATTCTGTGATCTTGGGCAATGCTCCAGTCCGTCGTCCCTGGCATCTCTGATCTTGCCTTAAACAGGAGCTTCTACCAAACAAATGCATTGATGAAATCTTTATTCATATCCAAATCAATATATTACCTGTTAGATCTTGATCATCCATTTTTGTGACGTGTGCAACCGGTGGTCATTGAAATCACTGCTGCTTTTTGGCTTACAATTTGCACTTTTTTGCATGGGATGGTGGGCCCACTTACACTCCAATGACATGAATATTGCTGTCTTGCTATATTGTAGGATTTCTGACTAAAAGCTGCTAAGTTGTCCATTCACTAGGAGAAAAAAAAAAAACAAGGTCCACTTAATAAATCAGCAGGGTCCCTATCCCCTTCGTAAAAAAAAAAACAGTGTAAGAAAAAAGCATGCAAGGAATAAAAGTTAGTAAATACAGTTGCCTTACTCTCGGCTTCAGCCCTAGATGGGTGTGACATCCTTCTGTCCAGATCCAGGGGGAGTATTTCAGACTGAGTGCCGGTTCACACTAGTGCGATGCCAGACATTGCATGTAGTTTACACCGCATTGCTGTGCAGATCACATGCAATGTCTGTGCGATGCGAATTCAGCCATACAAAATGTATGGCTGAAATCACATCGCATTCACGCCGAAATGGTGCAGGGCCCCCCCCCCTTTTTTTTTTTTTTTTGGGTTCGCACTGGAATCTGATCACATGGGTGTTCACATCTATGTGATCCCATCCCTGCACCAGTTCGCACTGCTATCTGCGAACCAATCTGGGGGTGTCATTGACTTTACATTTTCACCCCCAGCGATTCTCAGTGTGAACCACTGTGCGATTCTGGGGCGATGAGGGAACCGACACTGATTTGCAGGGTTTCCTGCATCGCACTAGTGTGAACCAGGACTGAGATTCTGCACTGTGCTAGAGCATCTTGCAAGATTTCTGGGGTTTTCTAGTGTGACGGACTCCTGACACCCCAACTGGGTATTTCTGACAAGCTACAGCTTCCTCCACTCTGGAACCAGAATATAGTAATTTTACCCCAAGAATCAGACCAAACCAATATGGAGTAAAACAGAACTAACTTTATTGAACAGAAACGCAAGTTACTATACATTGCAAAACAAGGGCAGTCACGACCTGAACAAAAACAAATTACATATTGGAGTAGACATCGCACAATAATTGGGTAACGAGGTAAAGTTGACTATCTGATGTTAGTACATCTCCCCTGCTGAGCTGTTGTATTCTAACTGGAGGGTGGCCCCTCCACCAGGACATTACGGTCAGCGCTCTTAGCTAGCCGGCAGACCTTATTCAGGCATGAACCTTAACAGAAGCTTTCTATTGAACCGCGGATGCTGCCCGACATGCTGGGTTTTACCTGCAATTATTTCTAGTGGCTGCTATAGTGCCATGTGGAAGCATCTGTTGCATCAAACAGGCTGACCTTTTTATCCCTTGATCCAGACCAGTTCCGCCATGCTGGATTTAGTAAATGTGGCCTGTCACAGTAGATAAAATTTGGGTTTACGCCTATACCTGGCAGTTATTTGGAATTATGGTATTTTTGTGGTTTTCATTTTATGCACGCCTGTAAATAGTGCTTTGTAGTGTCCTCTTTAATGTTTCTGTCAGTTCTGTTTTGTCTTCATAATAACAGTTTGACTCTCCCCGCAGCCTGAATACACAGGAAGCAGCATTTTAACATCCATGCTGCTTGATCGGAATGCCAATCGTACTACCAAACCAGACTTTGCACCAAGGAGAGACACTCCCGATAGTACTGGTGATCGCCATGTTCTTCAGCAGAGTTCATACCAGCGAGCCAATGACTGGGGCTCCCAGTACCAGGTGACTGAGAGTGGTGGGAAGGAGGACGACCCTAATGAAGATTGGTGCGCAGTGTGTCAGAACGGAGGCGAGTTGCTTTGCTGTGAAAAGTGTCCCAAGGTTTTTCACATCTCCTGCCATGTGCCAACACTAATGAACTTCCCTAGGTAAGAAAAGTTCAGAGCGGTGAGGTGCAATGGGGGACATCAGGGACTCTTGCTGATCAATTTAATGCATTTTGCCTTATGATCTGGTGGACTCTTCACACTTGTACCCAATTTATGGTGTATTAAACTTCCTCCAGTCAGCTTCAAAGTATCAATCTACAGCTGTCAGCAACCTCACCAACTGTGACCAGACATTTTTTCCATGTGCCATTGAGTAGCAGTCCTTTCATGTCTCTTCTGTGTCTTGTCCTGGGAAGAGGCTGAGCAGAGTAGGACTGTCAGCTTAAGTGCAGTCATTATATTTGTATTTTGAAGTCTGCATAGAAATTATTTGTTTACATTTTTTTTTCCTTTGTTTTCTTTCCTCCATAGCGGTGAATGGATCTGCACTTTTTGCCGAGATCTTTCCAAACCTGAAGTGGAATACGACTGTGACGACCCATCTCTGGCAGAGAAACGGAAGCTGGGGGGTGCCACTTTAATGGCACCGATGGATCAGAGGGTAGGTGTGCCTGGATGGCCTGGCAGGGGAAGAGTGCCTGCCTTTGTTGTCTGGTGGGAGGAGCAGAAAGATTTCATCTGTCTGCTACTGCTTCTTCATTGTCCAATCACAGGCGGGGGGGTTGATCCTAATGTGGTGTTTAACTGCAGTAGATAAAAAAAAAAAAAGCCAAGCCAACTGCTCTCTGGCAGGCTTTTTAACTCAGGCTGGAATGCAAATTTCTCTATCGTTAAATGACGGACACAGTCCTCTGATCCACATCAGTAGGGTTATACTGCCCCCTACAGGAGTAGGACACTAGGCAGAAAAAATGGGCAGTCCCGGAGGGTACACCCTCTCTTCCTGCATAGGATGTCCGTTTTTTTTAATCTGCCTAGTCAGGAGTAAGGACCTAGTTCCTTGCTGGAATCTTTGGTCCTGACATTTAAGTATTTTTTTCATGCAGAATTTTTTTAGCTAGCCTTTCTAGGAACTTTTTCCTGTGAGACCTTCAAGCAACTATGCCGGACTGGGCGATTGGCTGGATATCTAGATTCAGTGGTCACCCCAGTCTGGCCAGCGAGCGCGTGCAGGCCTTATCTCCGCATCGGACGGGGACTGGCCCTGCGAGTTAAACGTCTCGTCAGGTCGCACACGACAGGGTTTAGGCTTATGTCGTAGCGTTCCTATTTGGTCGACAGCCCCCACACTTGAGTGGAGAGGGTTGCTGTCAGGAGATGGCGCCCGCCTGTGTTCCAGGTACGGTGAGTAAACGTATTCCCCCCCCCCCCCCCCCTCTTCCCCGGCGGTTTTTGGGGTGGACTCTCACACTCCTGGGTTTCCCTCTGTCCTGTTTTGCCCCCCTCCACCTTCCTCCTCCCCATGTGGGGGACTGTTTGGGCCTACCTGGGGCTGGGACCTCTTTTGCAGGCCACATGGGTGGGCCGGGGAGTGTGCCGTCGGTGGGTTCCTCCAGCTGGATGGTGCTAGGAGGGCTGGCGGGGGGTCCCCCTGTGGGTCCTGGTTACTGTGTGGGGCCGCCATTTTCTTGTAGCCTTGTCTGCTTCTATGATGGCAGCCATCTTGGTACACCTGTTTTCGGCCATTTTGCGGTGGATTCTTTGCTGTGAAGGCCGGTGGTGTGCCTGGAGGTGTTTTTTGGTGGGAGGAGCCCCTCCCTTCACCCCGGGCAGCTTCCTTGCTCACTTCCTTTCACTGAGCCGTTGCTGAGACCTCCCTAATCTGATTGCTTATCTGGGGACAGTGAGTTACTGAGGGTAGTCTCTCTCTCTCTCTCTCTCTCTCTCTCTCTCTCTCTCTCTCTCTCTCTGTGGGGGTTAATTAGCGCGTGCCTGACCTCTGGGGGGCACTGTAGCGCTGTGGGGACGCTTCTTTCAAAGGAGAGGGAAAGTCATTTTTTTTGCAAATTTTGCTGGAGGGTTCTTCTGGTTCAGCATAGACCCTGCAGGCCATGTGTCCCCACCTAACCCCCTCAGAGGCCGCAGGGCCTTCCGGTTCTCCACTGTCCCATCAGTCCCATCAGTGCATTTTCAACGGTTCGGGGAGCATTTGGGCCCGGTGGAGTTGACCTTGAGAGAGGTGCGCTGAAACGTTTCCCCACCTATGTGAACTGAGGGACCCTGCGCTTATGGATTTGAGTGAAAGAGTGCTCACTCAGTGCTATAAATAAATTAAGTGTTTTTAGTAAAGCTGCTAGCTGCAAAAAAAGTGCAAGTGCTCTTTAAAAATGTGGATATGTGAATGCAGCGCTGCTTAAAAATATCAATATGAATAAATAAAAGTGTAAAAAACTGACGATCATATACTCATAATTATCATAAAATTATACAAACATATATTTCTAATAATCAAATTAATAGGATTAAATAAATATATTGTGCTTGAAATAAAAGTCCATTAATAAATCCTTCCGGAGTGGTGTGTCCTTCCCCAATATTTATAAAGTGCTTGAGTGCTTGATCTGTGCTTTACATGGGGTTTCCCCCTTCAGATGTCTACTTACCACTAAGTAGATATAAGCAGGCATGAATAATTAGACTTTGCACTTCGCATCTCCAATAAGGGAAGGAAAGAATGTTGCTGGAAGATCAAGGTTCATTCCCCGTGTCCTCAATGGGCCCGGTGGAGTTGACCTTGAGAGAGGTGCGCTGAAACGTTTCCCCACCTACCCTTGCCTCATCTGATGGCTCGGATTCTGAGTCTGACTCAGCCGCCGCAGACGTGGGCCTCCCTGCCGGGTCTTTTACCTCACGCCCTGTCTCCTCTGATAATTAGGATGACATTTCTACCTCCCCTGCAGCGCATGATACAGGTGCTGGTTGATGCACTGGTTGTTTCGTGGGGTACACCCTGCAATTTGGAGGACGCAGGTGGCATCTGGCACTCACATGCCATCCGGAGCTGCTTAATTTTGGTAGCATGCTCATGAAGAATGGGACCGGCTGAGACGTTCCTCTGGGGTGTCTAAGCGACTGCTAGATATTACCCTTTGAGAAGTCTCTGGTAAAGTGGACTGTTCCGCTTACAATTGATCTACCGGTCTCTAGTCTGAATAGGACTACCGTTGTTCTGGTGGAGGAATCCCCGTCCTTTAAGGACCTAGGGATAGGATTGTGCGGGCTGTGGACTCTGCCTGATGGGCGTAGTTCAAACGCTGTGACTTGGTGAGGAGCAAGTCCCTCCTGCCCTGGGGGAGCTGTTGAACCAGCTGGCGCAGGAGCTGCAATTTGTTTGCGATGCCGCGCTGGACACGGCCCCTTATTGGGTCACCCGTCTGTTTGGGCCGTAGTTGTCAGGCGTATACTTGGCCGGAGTGTTGGTCTGCAGATCAAACTTCTAAGAAGGCCTTAATGGATCACCTGTTTGGCGCTGCCCTGGATGACATTATGTAAGGGTCTCACGGGGGTAAGAGTGCTTTTCTTCCACAGGCTAACAAGGGTAAGGGCCTTAGTCGCAGACTGGGTCCCTCCTTTTCGGCTCACAAACCGTTTCTTCGTCTCTCAGGGACAGTTGATGTGGCAAAGTCCTTGAAGACTTCCTCGGGTGGTTCCAAACGACCCTAGTCAGGCGAACAAGAGATCAATTTTTTTCAGACCTGCGGACAAGGCCTACTCGGCCTGAAGGTGCGTCCTCACCCATATGTGGGGTGGGGGGACGTCTTTGCCGGTTCTTAGACCTGCGGCTAGCCCGGTTCCCAGGCAGCTGGGATCAGGAGGTCATGCGGTCCAGTTGCAAAATCGAGTTTTGATCCGTTTTTTCCAGGAAGGTTTTCCCTTCCAATGTATGGCTGTCCCTGGATTGCTTACAGGCGCTCTATGGGACAGTTCAGGCTCTGGTTCAACAAGGCGTGGTATTGGTTCGCACGATGGTGTCTTCCCTACATCAGGGGGATTCCTGGACTCCACAGACATCAAAGATGCCTACCTTCACATCCCGTTTTGTGCAGGACACCAAACTGGTTCTCAGTTTTTGCCGTGGGGAAGGATCTCTATAGGTTTGTGGCGTTACCCCTTGATCTCGCTTCTGCTCCTCGGGTCTTCACAAAGGTGTTGGCTCCGGTCCTGGCACTGTTGCGGCAGCGGGGTGAATCGGTCCTGGGTTCCCGGCCGATCTGTTTCTCCCGTGTGGAGTCCCCTACGGTGCTGACGAGGAATTTGGAAGTCCCCATGAGAACTCTGGAGGAGTTCAGGTGGGTTCTGAACTTTGAGAAGTCATCCCTGGTCCCTTCCGTGGGACTGGACTATCTGGGCCTGACTTTGGACTCGTCCTCAGTCAGGGTGTTTATCCCTCGAGGGAAAAAACTCTTGGAACTACAGACTGCAGTTCAACTGTTACCGTCCTGCACATGGTCGTCCCTTCAGACCTGCATGCAAGTTCTGGGACTGATGGTGTCATCTTTGGCACGGTCCATTTAGCTCAATCCCTCTCGAGGTTTCCCCAGAAGGTTATCCTTCTCAAATGAGACTAGAATCCAAACTATCTGGACACTCGGATCCGGCTGAGCCAGGTGTCCAGGGAGTCTTGATCTGGAATCCTTCCTCCCCCTTTTTACTGGACAATTGTCATCGCGGATGCAAGCTTGTCCGGGTGAGGAGTAGTCCTCGGCAGGTTCTCTGTTTAGGAAGTATGGTCCCTGGAGAATCCAGGTTATCTATCAATTTTCTGGAGCTGAGAGAGATTCGGCGTTGCCTAGTTCACTGGACCGGGCACCTGCAGTTGTCCAGTGTGCACTCATTCAGACAATGCCACGACCGTGGCTTATGTCATTCACCTAGGGGGGCACCAAGGGTGTCCTTGCGGTCTTGGAAGTGACAGGCATTCTTGGGCAGAGCGCCTTGTTCCAGCTCTCTTCGCTGTTCTCTTTCCAGGTGTGGAAAATTGGCAGGCGGATTGCCTCAGTCGACAGGCTTTGGATGCAGGAGAATGGCCCCTTCATCCGGGGGTGTTCCAGCAGTTGTGTCTTCGTTGGGGCACTCCACGTGGATCTGTTGGCATTTTATCTACAGATTAGTTCAGAGGTTTGTTGCCCGCTCCCGGGACCATCTGGCAGATGCACTGGTGGCACCATGGGTTCTGTCGTAGGCAAGAACTTATGCTAGATTCAACATGAAAGATGCTGAGAAGTTTAGCATGGTCACCTGCGCAAGGATGACACTGGCAAGGTCGTGTGTGAACGATCACGGATGGGCCAAGGTCAGTATCGCCTGCCATCTGCCTTTCCTCCTTTCCAGTCGCTGCCAAGACTTCTTCGCAGGATCGAGGCGGAAGGGATTCCGGTCATTCTCTTGGCTCTGGACTGGCCTCGCCGAGCTTGGTACGCCGACCTGGTTGCCCTCCTTGGAGACTTCCTCTTAGGGAGGATTTATTGTCTCCAGGGCCAATCTTCCATCCTGCTTTACGGTCACTGGCTTTGTCAGCTTGGCTGTTGAAAGCCAGGTGCTGTAGGGCAGGGGATTGTCTATCAGTGATTCCCACCCTGCTTAAAACGTGGGAAGCGTCTTCTAGGATGATTTTTTCATCGTACGAGAGTCGTATATTGCGTGGTGTGATTCTCTTTGGGCTCCCCCTCGCACTTAACTTGGTGGCCCAGATCCAGAAGTTGGCTTTGACTATCAAGGGTCAGGTTTCAGCCTTGGCAGTTTTCTTCCAAAGGCCGTTGGCTGCCTGTTCCCTGGTGCATAACTTCTTCCAGGGGGTGCGACACTTGGTACTTCCACAACTGGTGACCTTGATTTGGTGTAGTCGGTTCTTCAAGAACCTCCTTTTGCAAGTATTCGGGGATTCCCCTGCCTGCCTTATTACAGAAGGTGGCCTTGGTTGCTGTCACTCTGCGCGCAGGGTGTCTGCACTGACGACAGTGTCCTGTCGTTCTTCCTGTATGTTGGTTCATGGAGACCAGTGGTACTTCGTCCGGATCTGTCCTTCCCTCCAAAGGTGGTTTCTAGTGTTCACTTGAACGAGGACTTTGTATTTCCGTCTGTGTCCTAAGCCCAAACATCCTAAGGAAAGTCCATTGCCTACTCTGGATGTAGTTCGGGCACTCAAGGTGTACTTGGCGACTACTAAGTCTCTTTTCGTGAGTCAGGTTCGCTCTCTATACTCAGATGGCCCAAGAACAGGGCTGCAACTGTTTTCAGATGGATCGGACAGACGGTTGTGCAGGCTTATTCAATTAAAGGTCAGGTTCTACCTTTCCCTGTTTCGGTGCATTCTACTCGGGCGCCTAGTGCTTCCTGGGCTTTGAACCAAACAGGCATCTGTGCTTCAGGTTACAAGATGGCTACCTGGTCGTCTGTTCACACCTTTACCAATTTTTATAAGGTGGATGTGCTGACATCTGCAGATGCCTCCTTTGGCCGCAAAGTTTTGCTGGATGCTGTCTGGAGGGCTTTTGGCCTTCCTTGAGGGTGTTTACGGTTTGTTTTAGGTGGGCCTCATCTTTTTGTTCTGATGAGTCCTATGTTGCCTGGTTGGCTGTGTTTAGCCTTGGGGACTTTTTCTCTTCTGCTGTTCCCACCCCTCATTTTATGGCACTGCTTTGGGATGTCCCTACTGATATGGATCAGAGTACTACGTCCTTCAATGAACGATGGAGAACTGGATTTTTGACTTACTGTAAAATCCTTTTCTCTTAAGTTCATTGAAGGACGCAGTACCCACCCTTCTATTTGGAGTTGGGTTGGTGTTACTTTTCTGGCACTGCTCTGATACAAAACTGACATCCTATGCAGGAAGAGAGAGGGTGTACCCTCCGAGCCTGCCCATAGGCATAGCTGGAACTTTTTTTCTGCCTAGTGTCCTACTCCTGTAGGGGGCAGTATAACCCTACTGATATGCATCAGAGAGAACTGCGTCCGTCAATGAACTTAAGAGAAAAGGATTTTACGGTAAGTCAAAAATCCAGTTATTTTGTCATCCAAAACCTGCAGTTTAAGGGTGTATAGTATTTACATGTCTTTCTTGAGTTTAACTTAAAATATAATTCCACTTTATAAAAAAAAAAAAATTCCCTCTGGGTGATCTATGTACATTACAAGCATTTTAACAAACTTTGTTACAGATTCCTACCTTTTTGGTATTCTGAAGAAATCTGTTCTTCTGTCCCCTTGTGGGAAAGTGAGTCTAATGGAAGTAGTTTAATTCCCAACCAGCTGCAGCACCTGCAGGGCACTAAAGAGGATATCTGCTGGGCCTGCATGCCTTTAGATTTCTTCCTGTTGGGAGTATCTCACCAAAAATTTAAATTTTTTTGTTGAAGGGGGATGGCTGACATCTGACTTGTATCATAGGGCAGACTTCTGGGAAAACCAGTGAACCAATCATAAAAGCAGGAAATCTGTTTCTGGCGGGCATTCTGTACACATTCTGTGCAGAACACCTCCAGGCAGCCATATTGCGTTGCATTTTCAGAATTACAGAGCTGCAGATTAAAAAGGAGAGGTCATTTAAAATTACTTCTGTCCCATTTGTATACACTATATTTTTTATCTTTTGCTTTCTCCCCCCCCCCCCCCCAAAAAAAAACAAAGTGGCACTACCCTTTAAATGTGGGCATTGGCAGTCTCTGTAGTGACCTCTAACACAGCCTTCCATTGTTTAGCAGCCATTTTTTGACATTTTACTGAATTCTGCAGTTTCCATTTTTTTTTTTTTTTTCAGAACTAGCTCAACAGTTCATCAGTGATGTGGTTAGCAGTACAGGCAGTCCCCAAGTTAAACATCCGACTTGCACACAATTCATATTTACAAATGAAGGGAGACAACAGGAAGTGCGAGGAAATCTATCCCTAGGAAGGGAAACGCACTCCCAGTTAACATGGGAAAGCTGTCTCCACTACAGCTTTTTCACCAATCCTTGTTTTGACATTAACCGAAAATTTTAAAAATCCAGTTGTCACAGGGACATTAAGGCTGCATTCACATTTGAGCGTATCGTTTTTTACCGCGATTTTTACCGCGATTTTTTCAGGCGTTTTTCATTGACATCTATCAAAAACGCTGGTAATCTGCCCAAAAAGAAGCTCATGTACTTTTTTCAGCTACAGGCATTTTGCAAAACGCTCAGATGTGAACAGGGGCCATTTAAATTAATGGGGTTTTACTTGTTGGGCGTTTTTGGAAGCGTTTCTTTTGAGCGTTTTTGGAGCTGAAAACGCCCAGGTGTGAATGGAGCCTAAGAGGTGAAATCTTCTAAATGGGCATAGACAGCAAAACAAACATTACAGGGGTGTTAACCCTTCCCCATGCTATCTCAGAAACTTAAATATTTTTTTTTGGCTGCAGTTACTTAACAAATGTTATATATATCCCTGTGCTGTGGTATATTAGTGTGGTAATTACTAATCAGACTGCTGCTAAGTGAAAGGTGTGTGTTCCTTTAAAATTATATGGTGAAACCCTGCACTGTCTGTGTTCAGTATATTATTAGTGACCAAAAAAATGTGAAAGTTAATGGAACATAAAAACTTCATACAGTTAGGAAAGCTTTCCTAACACTGTATGAAGTTTTTATGTTGAATTACTTTTCACATTTTTTGGTCACTAATAATATACTGAACACAGACAGTGCAGGGTTTCACCATTCAATACTTAAAAAATGTACCTGTTTTAACTTGGATACAAATTGTAACTTGAGAACAAACCTACTCTTTGTAACCCAGAGACTGCCTGTAATAGTCTGCATTGTAACAGAATTTTCAAGCATTGTCTTAATCTGTGAATTCTGATTGGTGTTTTTTAGAAGTGTGAAAGAGTTCTTCTATACCTCTTCTGTCATGAGATGAGTCTGGCCTTCCAAGACCCGGTTCCCCTTACTGTGAGTACCATCAAATAAATCTCTATGGTTTTTTTTTTTTTTTTTTTTTCCCAGTTCTGCAGCAGGATGGGAAACTGACCACAATCATTTTTTAAAGTAGAATTTCAGGCACAGTACAAAGGTTCCTTAATTAAAGATAACAGTATAACTAAAGGAAAAACTTTTATCGTAATTGTAAAATACTGGACACATTTATAGACCATGGATTATATACGGTTACATCCAGTGGATGGAACACTGGCAAAATATTTTGTAGGAACACCCCCAGTGCACCCTTACATAACCCAACCCACTCCATGGGGCTACAGTTTTTTGTTTGCGTCTAATAGGTGATGGTCCTATTCTTCAATAGAGGTGGTCACAGGTGGGGAAGGTATTGCTTCCTCAGTGCCAAAACCGCCCTCATCAGGAACCCTAGCTCATCTAAATGGAGAGCACCTGCACTCTTTAAGCCAGGCTTCAACTTCCAAACTTCAGTTCAGCCCTTTTTTTTGGCTCAAAGCTTGGTTCACAAAGTCACCAAGCCTTCCAGAAAGCCCTCTTTATGATGAAGCACCCTCACTCTTAACGTCATTGTCAAGTCTCGTTTGTTGTTTTTAAAAAAATAAAAATAATAAAATGTCATACATGGCTTCTCTGTGCAGTTAATTTTGCACAGAGCAGTCCAGACCCCCCTCTCTCAGGTCCTTCTTTGCAGCTCCTGGCCCCTCCCTCCTATTGAGTGCCCCCAAAGCAAGCAGCTTGCTATGGGGGCAGCCGAGCTGCATCTTCATCTGTCAGTTCAGATATGGAGCCGCCTTTCGGCTCAACCCCCTCCCAACTGACTGACTTTGACAGCCATGGGAGCCAATAGTGCCACTGCTGTTTCTCAGCCAATCAGGAGGGAAAGTCTCGAATGGCTGAGGAACTCGTGGACATCGCTGGACAGCAATCGGGTTCAGATGAGTATTAGAGGGTTCTGGGACGGCTGCTACACACAGGTTTTTTATCTTAATGCATAGAATGCATCAAGATAAAAAACCTTCTGACTTTACAACTCTAAGTGAGGGGGGTGTCTGTTGCAGTTTGCATCTTTTTGGCTCACAGATGTCCCAGACATGTGGATTTAGTTGATGGATGTAAAAGAGTAAAATCATTTAAAACTTCCACCTATCAACCAAAAACTGTGCATGGACAGGACAAGTTCAGGTGATTCTGCTCAAACCTGTTCATGGTACCCAAGCCCAACAGGGGTATTTGTCTTTGTCTTGTCCTGTACAGTACTTGTAATTCTGTCAAATTCCAAAATTTTGTGGACATTAAAAATAAATAAATGCACATGCAGATAGGGATCTTGAAAGTGAACAACTCCTTTAATCATACACCTGACTCTAATCCTACAAAACTCCTGACTTTGTGAAAGTGTAAGAATTGATGCTGGTTTGAAACCAAAGGGTGGTCACGCCAAATATTGACTTGATTTAGATTTTTCTTCTGTTAACTCATTTTGCATTAAATTTGTTTTTCTTCAAGGTGCCTGACTACTACAAAATTATAAAACGGCCAATGGATTTGTCACACATAAAGAGAAAACTTCAACTAAACGGATCTCCTCACTACTCACATCCAGAAGAGTTTGTGAGCGATGTTCGTCTGATTTTCCAGAACTGTGCAGAATTCAATGAGGTAAGCTTCTTGTGTAAACCTATACATTTTTTGTCTTCACAGCCTCCAGTCAAATCCAGACCCTGGAGTTCCATTTTTATTTCCTAGGGCAGATTTGAATCTGATTAACTGCCGGACTGGGCGACGAACTGGATAATTTAGATCCAGAGGGTCCAGCAAGTGCGTGCAGGCCTCAGCTCTGCGCTTGGTCGACTGCAACATAGCCCCACTGGATGGGGGCTGGTATTGCGAGTTAAACGTCTCGCAAATGACGCTTACGACCTGGCCTCGGCTTGAGTCGCAGGGTTCCTCCTGGCCAACAGCCTCCCCTATTTCGATGGAGCGGTGCCCACCCTGTTCCTGGTATGGCAACTAGCTGTCCCCCCTCTAATCCTGGAGGTTTTTTGGGGTGGACGTGGGCCGCTCCCTGAGACGGTCAGACTCCTGGTTTCCCCTCCTTCCCACGCAGCATCCCCTGCCTTCTCGGTGGTCCTCTGCGGACTTGCTACCTCCATCTGTGCTGGACCCTGTGGTACCGCCAGCCCAGTGGGGGGTGCCTCTAGCCATGTTAGACACTACTTTTTTTGTGTGGGTCGTCCTCTAATGGAGTCTCTGGAGCATATTTCCCCACCTGATCCCCGCTCAGAGGTTGCCGGGTCCTCCAGTTTCCCCCAATCCCTGACTGCACTGGATTCTGGACCGCAAGGCGCTAAACTGCTTTGTGCGGGTACAGACGTTCCGAATGAAGTCCATTTGCATGGTAGGCGGCGTCCCTACATCAGGGGGATTTTCTCGCTTCTATTGACATCAAGGGCGCCTACCTTCACATTCCAATATGTGCCGGTCATAAGCGCTTCCTCCGCTTTTCCGTATGCGAGGAGCAATATCAGTTTGTGGCGTTACCCTTTGGTCTCGCCTCCGCTATTCGGGTCTTCAAGAAAGTGTTGGCCTCAGTACTAGCATTTTTACATTAGCGGGGATTGCGGTACTGGAGTACATGGACAATCATTTTCTGCGAGCCGAGTCTCTGACTGCTCTGGATGGTTGGATTCTGAACCTTCAGAAGTCTGCTCTGGTTCCATCCACAAGACTGGACTATCTGGTTCAGACTCTGCAGAAAGCAATTCAACTTCTGTTGTCCAGCAGACGGTCATCCCTCCGGGCTTGCATGCGGTTGCTGGGCCTGATGGTGTCTACCTTTTTGAGGTGGTTGCATTTGCACAGTTCCACAGGAGATATCTGCAAAGAGAGATCCTGACGAAATGGGACAAGAATCCTCAGTGTCTAGACAATCTGATTCTGTTGAGCCAGGGTGCGAGGAGGTCCCTGATCTGGTGGCTTCGTTCTCCGGCACTTCTTCAGGGAAAATCCTTTCTCCTCCTGTACTGGACGTCTGTCACCAAGGATGCCAGGTTGTCCGGGTGGGGAGGTGTCCTCGGCACAGATTATCCCCAAGGGTTCTGGACTCATCTAGAGTCCAGACTGCCGATCAACGTACTGGAACTCTGATCAGACTTTGTTTGGATCATTGGACTTTTCACCTTCAGGGGTGTCCAGTACGCATTTAATCGGACAATGCCACGGCTGTGGCCTATGTCAATCACCAAGGGGGCACAAGAATTGCCCTGGCGGCTCGGGAGGTAGCGGGTATTCTAAGGTGGGCAGAACGATTAGTTCCAGCCCTCTGTGCCATGCACATTCCAGGGGTGGAAAATAGGCAAGCGGATTATCTGTTGACAAGCGTTGGACCAGGGGGAATAGTTGCTTCATCCGGAGGTGTTTTATCAGTTGTGCCACCCGTGGGGTACTACTGAGGTGGACCTGTTGGCCTCTCGTCTCAACAGGAAGGTACAAAGGTGTGCGACAGTTTTGGGACCCTCTAGCCGATGTCAGACTCCTTAGTGGCTCCTTGGAGCCAGTATCGTCTGATTTACGCCCCCTCTCTCAAACTTCTGCCAAGACTCCTGCGCAGGATCGAGGCAGAAGGGATTCCAGTCATTCTAGTGGCTCTAGACTGGACTCGCCGGTCTTGGTACGCCGCTCTGGTATGGCAGGTCGCCAGAGCTGCTTGGAGACTTCCTCTCAGGGAAGATCTGCTGTCCAAAGGGCCAATCTTCCATCCTGCTTTAAATTCGCTGGCTTTAACGGCTTGGCTGTTGAAAGCCAGGTGCTGAAGGGTAGAGGTTTGTCTGATTCAGTGATTCCTACGCTGTTAAAGGCTAGAAAATCTAACTCTAGGAAGATTTACCATCATACTTTGAAGACGTACATTGCGTGGTGTGAGTCTTTTGGGGGTTCCCCCTCTCTCTTTTTTGGTGGCTCAGATATTGGCTTTCTCCAACAGGAGGTTGAGCAGCGCCTGGCCTTGAGTACCATCAAGGGCCAGGTTTCGGCCTTGGCGGTTTTATTTTAACGTCAATTGGCCACACTTTCCTTGGTGCGTACTTTTATCCAGGGAGTTCGATACTTGGCTCCTCCAGTGCTGTCTCCATTGCCACCGTGGGACCTCAATTTGGTGCTGTCTGTTCTTCAGAAGCCTCCTTTTGAAAGTCTTCAGGGGGTTTTCCTGCCTACGTTTTCCCAGAAGGTGGCCTTTTTGGGTGCTATTACTTCTGCGTGCAGGGTGTCGAAGCTGGCGACGACGTTTGGTCGGTCACCTTACCTGGTGGTTCACAGAGATAAGGTGGTTCTTCGTCCCTGTCCGTCGTCCCTGATTTCAAATTGAATGAAGACATTGTGTTGCCCTCCCTATGTCTCTGGCCCTAAACATCCTAGGGAAACCTGCCTTGCATTCCCTGGATGTGGTAAGGGCAATCACGGTATACCTTGCAGCTACAGAGTCTTTTCGGAAGTCAGACTCACTATTTGTACTCATGGATGGACCTCAAAAAGGGTTTGCTGACTGCCGTTTAGAGGACCTGGTCCCTGTTTGAGGAGGGTGTATTGTTTTTTTCAGGTGAGCTCCATTTGTTTATGGTTGAGCTCCATGTTACCTGGTTGGCTACGGTTTAGCCTTGGGAATTTTTTTTCTTAATGTTCACACCCCTTATGTTTGACACTGCTTTGGGAGGTCCCAACTGTCAACTTAAGGAGCTGTGTCCGTCAGTGAACGAAAGAGAAAATGGGATTTTTGACTTATCGTAAAATCCATTTCTCTGATGTTCATTGACGGACACAGCTCCCACCCCTCTGTGGAGTTGGTTTTCTTCTGACACTGCTTGTAACAAAACTGAATGCCTATAGCTGAGAGTGGGAGTATACCCCCTGGAACTGACCCATAGGCATAGTCAAGTTTTTTTTTTTTTTTTTTTTCCTGCCTAGTGTCCTACTCCTGTAGGGGCAGCATAACCCAACACTCAGAAGATAAGGAGCTGTGTCCGTCAATGAACATAAGAGAAATGGATTTTATGGTCAGTCAAAAATCCCATTTTTGTTTTTTTTACATATGCCTTACTTTGTTTCATGTAACTTTGTCGGCTCCTTTACTAAAATTTGCTGGGCCTAGGCGTCCAGTAGAAAAAAGGCAGGTGGTACCTGTCAAATCCAACATGTTTCTTGGAAGAGGTAGGAGCTACAAATTCTGTGGAAATGTACTGACAGTGATGTGATAACGAGAGCACCTATTAGCCAGTCCTAACAGTGGGAAGATCGCAGCTATGTGCTGTGCAGATTGTGCCTGCCCACAAAAGGTAGTGTGATGTAAGCACATCACCGCTTTTCTTTAGGAAATTACATAGAAGTAAAAATGCAACCAGGAGCTATTTCTCCATTGGAAGAAAACCACAGCACCACAGTTGCCCAAAGCAGATAAAGTGAAGATAAACAGGACTCCTATGGGGGGGGGGATGTTTGGGAGAGGATAAATAGTGGAATAATGGACTGCATGTTTGCTGGAGGTAAGAAAATACCTTGCTGGTTAGATTATATTCCTTCTGGCTGGAGTTTAGCTTTAAATGATGTACTTTTATGTATTAGAATGGTGGCTGAAATGAGTTACGTTTACATTCTTGCCATGTGACTGCTTCTGACAAACATTGATTTTTACTTTTAAGTGTTTTTAGTGACAAGTTATTTTTGAAACAATCTTTGTGGCCATTTTGTTTTTCTTGCAGCCTGACTCTGAAGTGGCAAACGCAGGCATTAAACTGGAGGAGTACTTTGAAGAGCTGCTAAATAGCATCTATCAGGACAAACCGTTTCCCAAAATCCAGCAGAAGGAAAACTGCGAAGAGAGCGAGGACTCAGAGGATGATATTGTTCAGCCACGAAAAAAAAGAAAAATAGACGAGCGGATGTTTTTCAGATGAACTTCTTTCTAGGAAGCCACGTACAGACAATACCTTAGCTGTTAGAACTATTTGTGAACTGGCTGTGGGCCTGTGACTCTGTCCCTCCAGGACGTAGCTTCAGTGTGTTGCGTTGTTTTGGCGCCTCACCTGAGACCTGAAGGTTGCTGATATTTGGAGGGAATACAATCCTCACATTTAACAAGTGCAGAAATGTGTACATCTGAACTTTATGCAGTCTCCTTAACTTACTGACCTACTAATTATATTCTGGCCTGAGTTCTGCATTCTTTTTTGTCCTCTGTATCCTGAAGGTGCAGCTGACCCTTTGGTTTCTAGAAGAAAGAAACAAAACTCCAAAGTAGCTATCCACTTTTGCCTGGACCAGCCTTTCCTTACCAATGTTTTATGGAACCCTGTGTTTCCTCCAGAAGTTACTAGGGGTTACTTGAGAAACAGAGCAGTGTCAGATTGATCTCCTGTCTACACTGACCACCAATGGAATGAGTTACTACAATATCCCTCTGTTTTTTGGACATTATTTGTTTTATTTCCTCATTATGAAGTAAACCTTATTCTTTTTAAGTCTCAACAAGCTACTGATCTTGCTAATGTAATATGAGCTGTAAGTCTAATAATTTTAGTCAGCGTTTCCTAAGACCTTAAAACTATTTCAAGGGTTCTTCCGTGGGAAGTTTGAGTAGGACAGACCTAGATGTTTCCTGGGTGGAATTTGCTTCTTGGCCTTCACACGGTCCCAGCGCCTTTTTACACCAAATGAGAATTCACTCCCTGGTATGAACCTTGCTATATATCCAGCTAAAACCATTTTATATGCCATCTTGTTTGTCTTCTGTTTAGGAGAATTTGGCACCATTTTGTGATACAGTATTAGCCAGAGTTTTGACATCCTTCCCTCTCACTGTTCCTAGTGTTGGGTCCGTTTTTATTTCCAGTTAACCGGAAAACAAATAGATGACAAACTGTGTTGTTGAAATGGTAAAGCTGAACTCTGGGATAAGTAAATATTGTCTAAATACATATATATTTATGGTGTATGTTGTGTATTTCTTCCAGATCTGTGCAGTAATCCCGTGTGATACTTTACCTCTGTGCAGGAGCTTCCTGTAATAAAGACCGGTCACTGCTGCTCTCTCCTTGTGCAGGGTGACTGGTTTTGTCTCCACCCCTCTTGTAGTTTTCTGCAGGTAGCCTGTAGTGGGTGGGGTCTGCTGGGTCCCTCCCTCCCACAGTGATGGTGTCACTACTAGATTTTTAAGATAATCTGAGTTTGCAAAGACATTTGGTGCACACAGTGTGGATTTATATCCCTGTGGCTATTGAGGTATATATTTAAATAGAGGTTTTGTGCCCAGAGTTCAGCTTTAAATTAATCAACACTTATGTTTTAAGACACGAGGCAAAAATTCTGACAATTGCTTCAGGGCAGAGAAATGCCATATCCGATATGATTTTGAGTTGAGTTCTCTTTCGGTTTTAAAACACACTATTGCTTGGTCTGCTTCTTTTTAAATATACTTTTTGTGTTTGCAGTGTGTTATAATAGGAGGACTGACTGATTATTCTTTTGTAAATCTAGGAGTGTTACTGATAATATGGGGGGGGGGGGTGCACAACAGTGTGTTTAATCTCCTGGAGGAATGATGTCATGAATTTCATGATGGATGGACTCTAGATAAATTCTTCCTCCGTTCAGAATAAATTGCTATTTTTTTCTAATCTGATTTCTTCCATTCTCAATGCAAGTGTTTAAAGGATAAGTTCACTTTTAGTAACACTCATATTCAGGGTGAAAGAGGTTACTGAAGCACCTGCCTGGACCCCTTCCTCAAAGTTCTGTGAATGAATGAACTACAAGTACTGCCTGCCACATAAGACAGCTTGAAGTTCTTAATAAACTGCGAGGGTGCTGATGATCTTCCTGCACTTCAATAACTGTCTGCCTCTACAGGAGGTACGGGCAGACAGATATGCTGAGTGTCTACAGGATCCTGACGTGGCTGATTGCTGGGGCAATGCCCTACAGGGTCTTAGAGAAAAAAATAATAAAGGCACGTTTTTTTTTTTTTTTTTTGTGAACTTATCCCTTAAAGCTGAATTCCAAGTAGTTTGCATCTTTGGAAAAAATGAAGGCCCCTTGAGTTAGTGACTGAGAACAATCACCTGGTAAAAGTGAAACCAGAAGAAAGGCAGTAAGTAGAGAGGTAGTAAGAGTATAAAATACCCATACATTTTATTCAATATAGTAAAACCTTGATTACCATCACAAGTACAAAATGTAAGTAGGCATATATCTGGAATATGAAATTCTGGGGTAGCAAATGCACCTAGTTGGTCTTAACTCATAGTGTGCCTTCACTTTTTCCAAAGTAGCTGTATTCCTGGAATTAAACTTTAAATGTATGTACTACATCATAAGCTGTGTGTAAGACCTTAGGCCAACACACTTTAAAAGAAGAAAAAAATCCAAAGTCACTCCTTAAGGAGGTAAAATAGTGTTATTTTGGATCCATAATTTTAGTTCTAAAAAATGCCTTTGCCTTTCACTGTAGAATTGATGCTAACTTATTTTCCCTCTTAAAAATATATAAAAAAATAAACTCTGTCTGTGGTTGTCTTCTGTGCTATGAAACTGTGTTGTAAGATTACTGCAGACAATAGCAGCAATGGGGTAGACTGAGTGAGAATTAAATGTTGCATCTGATCACAATAAACGCTTCAGAAACTGGATGTAGGGGCTACTATGGCACCTCATAAACAATATTATATCGGTTTCCAAAATAGGTAAAAAAAAAAAATAAATTGATTGCAGATATTCCCTCACTTTCTTTCTGGGAAAACCATTGTCGGCGTGATAGAAGTTTGATGAAATCGCTCTAATAGAGCACCCAATAGCTGTAAATAGAAAAACGAAACAAAAACAGGCGTTCTAAAGATTAATTTACACAGTATGGTGACTGGTATTTTCTCTAAACTCCATTCACTGCTTTGGCACATAGAAAACTGAGAGGCACCACATGTCCTTGCATGGAAGCATACTGCTGTTGTGTGCAGACTTGACAGACCTATTACTTTGTGACAATGCATATAAAGTTTAAAAAGTAAAAGCAATGCGCTAAAATCTGCCCGCACACTGAAACAATGCATTTGGTGGTCAGGCAATGTGAACAAGCCCTAATATGTCTCCCCTCTATCCAAAACTACAAAATAGATTTCTCTGATCATACAGTATAGGATTCCTTTTATTCATAGACCCTGGGTTAATTACTTCTGCACCAGAAGTTTTTCCCCCTTATGACCAGGCCACTTTTTGCGATTCGGCACGGTTACTTTAACTGACAATTGCGCTGTCGTGCAACGCTGTCCCTAAATAAAATTGATGTCCTTTTTTCTTACAAATAGCTTTCTTTCGGGGGTATTTGATCACCTGTGCGGTTTTTCATTTTTTGCGCTATCAACAAAGAGTGACATTTCTGAAAAAAACACATTTCTCTTTCATTCACTGACAGACACCGCTTCAATTCTTCAGACCAGTGGGCTTTATGCGGTCTCTATTCAGGAGTATAACTAGGCGGATACCTTTTTGATTATGCCCCTGGGGGCAGTCCCAGAGGGTATACCATCACTTCCTGCTGTAGTACTCTAGTTTTTTCTGCCTAGTCTGTAGTAAGGACCTGGCTCCTTACTACTAGAATTCTAATGAAAATTATTCAGTATTATATCATAAAGTGACAGTGCTAACGTTTATATGATGTATACCACAATTAAATAAATATAAAGTGACAGTGCAAGAAGGTGTCTATGCAATAAATATACACAATGCCACAATTCATATAAGGCATAAAATTCATAAATTATAGTCCTTTTAACTTAAAAGTGCAGGTGCAACTGTGCCACAAATCAATCCAGTGTGTTAGTGTTTGGTGCTTGAAGAAATGCATCCTTGAATGCGAGAGCGGAAGAGGGAGAAGATCCGTCACCAAATGCCCCACACACATTTACCAGATGGCCCCTTGAGGTATAACGTTGGTAAGTGGTAAATTGTGCAAGAGATCCCGGTATGGATGGGATTGCCGTCCCTCCGGTAGTATAATACCTCAGGAAAGTTTCACTATAGACAGGGCTGGTATGGTTTTCTCCGGTACCTCCAATCAAGCCGCGCACATTAAGATTATAAAAAACAAAAAGACTTCATGGTGCAGTATGTATTGCCAGATTTAATGGAAAAAAAATGGAGCCACTTACATCAAGGTAGACAAGGAACAGCTTGTATTAGCCCAAGTAGGAGCCCTCATCTGTCCCCTGGTCCCTTTTGGGGGGGGCATGGGTGAATTTGGGTAGGGGGGCTGCATGGTGCTTGGCCGGAGGAGCGGTAGGTGATGCTGCTGTCGGCCCCCTGTAGGGGATGTCGGTACCTGGGTGCTGTGGGGGGTCTGTGAAATTTTGCCTCTGGCAAGGTTCTTTCCTTCCAACTTACGCCTGTCCCTCAAGCGGCTACAGGGCCTCTACGGAGCAGTGCAGGACCTGTTAGCACACGGAGTTATTGCGCTGGTTCCAGAGTCGGAACGTTTCCAAGGTTTTTATTCACATCTGTTTACAGTTCCTAGGAAGGAAGGCAAGGTTCGTCCAATCTTGGATCTCAAGGCTCTGAACCACTTTGTGCGAGTTCAGAAATTTCGGATGGAGTCCATTCGCACAGTAGTAACTATTCCTTCATCAAGGAGATCTGCTGGCTTCTATCGATCTCAAGGACGCTTACCTTCATATTCCAATATATGTTGGGCATCCGCATTTTCTTTGTTTTGCAGTGGGCGAGGAGCACTTTCAGTTCATGGTGTTTCCCTTTTGGTCTCGCCTCAGCTCCTCAGATGTTCAAAGGTTTTGGCCCCAGTGTTGGTCTTGTTACAGCAGAAGGGGATTGCAGGACTAGGTTACCTAGACAATCTACTTCTGCATGTAGTCTTCCTCGGCTCTAGAAGCAAACTTGGACGCTACGGTGCAAACTCTGCAGAAGTTCGGGTGGACACTGAATTTTCAGAAATCTGCACTGTCTCCGTCCACAAAGTTGGACTACTTGGGTCTGACGCTGGTTTCAGCGTCAGCCCAGGTGTTTTTTCCTCAGACAAAACTTCTCAAGCTACAGGATGCTGTTCGGCTCCTGTTGTCCAACCATCGATCATCACTCAGGGCTTGCATGCAAGTGTTTGGTCAAGACGGTTCTGTTTGCGCAGTTCCACACCAGACCTTTGCAAAGGGAGATTCTGATCACATGGAACAAGGATCCGCTGCCAATAGGCAATCTTATCCTGTTGAGTCGGGGTTCCATTGAGTCTCTCTTTTTGGTGGTTCCTATCCCTGGCTCTGCATCTGGGAAAATCTTTTCTTTCCCTGTATTGGACTGTAATCACCACGGATGCCAGTCTTTCCAAATGGGTTGGTGTCTTGGGAATGTGTTCATCCTGCGGCGTCTGAACTTGGGAGGAGTCCAGGTTGGCAATCAACATCCTGGAAATTCGGGCGATCAGACTGTCTCAATGGACTGGATCGTCTGCAGGGACTCCCTGTGCGGATACAATCCGAAAATGCTACGACTGTGGCATATGTCAATCCTCAAGGGGGCACAAGAAGTGGCCGGCATCTTGAGGTGGGCAGAATGCTGTGTTCTTGCCCTCCCTGCTGTGCATATTCCGGGGGTAGAGAATTGACAAGCGGACTATCTTAGCTGGCAGCCGTTGGATCCGGGAGAATAGTCTCTTCACCCGGAGGTATTTCATCAACTGTGTTTTCGGTGGGGGACCCCCGATGGGGACCTGCTGTCTTCCCATTTCAACAGGAAGGTGCAAAGGTTCTTGTCAAGGTCTCGGGATCGACACAGCAGATGCTGTGGTGGCACCTTGGGTGTCCGTATCGTCTGAGTTACGCCTTTCCTCCAATACAACTTCTGTCGAATGAATTCCAATCATTTTGGTGGCACCAGACTGGCCTCGCCGGTCTTGGTACACAGGCCTGGTTAGGCTGGAAGCAGGCGTCCCTTGGAAACTTCCTCAGGGAAGATCTTCTGTCTCGGGGACCAATCTTTCATCCTGCTTTAAGGTCACTGGCTTTAACCACTTGGCTATTGAATGACAGAGGTCTGCCGGAGTCGGTGATTCCTACGCTGTTGAAGGCTAGGAAATCTACTTCAAGGAAGGTTTATCGAGTTTGGAAGGCATACATTACTTGGTATGAGTTGTATTCTGTATCTCGCTCTACAATTGGGTGTAGATAAACGTTTGGCTCTGGGCACAATCAAGGGCAAGATTTCCGCCTTGGTTATTTTTTTCCTAAAGGCCGTTGGCAGCGAAGGCCTTGGTTCCCAATTTTGTATAGGGAGTTCGCCATCTGGCTCCTCTGGTGCGATTCCTGGTACCTCAGTGGGATCTCAATTTAATTTTGTTGGTGCTTCAAAAGCCTCCCTTTGAAAATATTAGAGAAATTCTTCTACTCACCCTGTCACAGAAGGTGGTTTTTTTAGTAGCTATTCCGCACGTCGCGTCGAGTTGGCTGCATTGTCCGGTCGGTCACCTTGATGATTCATAGGGATAAGGTGGTGTTGCGACCCTGTCAGGCGTTCCTTCCTAAGGTTGTCTCGGGGTTTCATTTGAATGAAAACATTGTGCTACCGTCCTTATGTCCTAAGCCTAAACATCCTAAGGAAATTGCCTTGCCTTCCTTAGATGTGGTAAGGAAGATTCGGGTGTACCTGGCGGTGACTGAACCGATATATAAAAAATCTGATTTTGTTCTTAAGAATGGACCTCGTAAGGGTCAGGCCGCATCTGCTGCGACCATTTCTAAGTGGATCAGGCAAATGGTGGTGCAGGCCTGTTAAAGCGCATTCTACAAGGGCGCTTAGTCCCTCCTGGGCCTTCTGTCATCAGGCATCAGTGGTTCAGGTGTGCAAGGCGACTACGTGGTCGTCTGTACTCGCATTCACTAAATTTTATAAGGTGGATGTACTTGAATCTTCGGATGCAGCGCTTGGCTGCAAAGTTTTGTGGGCTGCGGTTGCAGAGGCTTCTGGGTCTTGAGGGTGAATATTTTTCCTGGTGGTGAGCTCCAGTTGTTCATAGTTGAGCTCTGTTACCTGGTTGGTTATGTTTAGCCTTTTTGGGAATTTAAAAATCAATTTTCTCTTACGTCCTCTGAGAGTCGCAGCCTGTTCAGTATTCCTTTACCATTGGGTAATGGCGCCCTCTGCAGGAGCAAGCTAGGCAGTTTGAAAGGGTAATAAAAACTTTCTATATTTAGACACATCTCTAGAGGGCCATCCCTCAGCCATTATCCTGATCCAGTTATCACTGTTCTTCAGTTTGTAGCAAGCAGTACCGGAAGGCAATGACCCCCAGATTCAAGAACCAGAGGGGCTTTGGCACCGGTATTGGCTGATTTATGCCTTCCCTCCAATTCAACTGTTGTCCAGGTTCCTCCACAGGTTGGTGTCGGAACAGGTGCAGGTAATTCTGGTGGCTCCAGACAGGCTTTGTCAGTCTTGGTATGCAGACCTTGTGCAGATGGCTGTCGAGCCTCCCTGGCGGCTTCCTCTGAGAAAAGATCTACGGTCTCCAGGGCTGATCTTTCATCCTGCTTTACAGTCTGTCTTTAACGGCGTGGCTGTTGAAAGCTAGGTGTTGAGAGACAGAGGTCTCTCGGATTCTGTCATTCCTACCTTTATTGAAGGCTCGGAAGACTACTTCCAGGAAGATTTACCATCGTACCTGGAAGGGTATTGCCTGGTGTGAGTCGCAAGGGTGTCATCCTCTCTCCTTTTTGGTGGTGAGGGTTTTGGCCTTCCTGCAGGAAGGTGTGGAACAGCGTTTGGCGCTGGGCACGATCAAAGGTCAGTTATCAGCCGTGGCTGTTTTCTTCCAGCGTCCCTTGGCGACTAACTTCCTGATTCGCACCTTTTATTCAAGGGGTGCATTATCTGGCTCCACCGCGGAGGGCTCCTTTGCCTCCGTGGGACCTGAATTTGGTCTTGTCCGGTCTTGTCCATTTTGCAACGGCCTCCTTTTGAGAACATCAGAGATCTCTCTGCCTGTGTTGTCCAAGAAAGTTGCCTTTCTGGTGGCTATCACTTCTGCTTGCAGAGTGTCTGAACTGGCGGCTCTGTCTTGCAGTTCGCCTTATCTGGTGGTTCATCGGGATAAAGTGGTCCTGCGACCTAATTAGTATTTTCTCCCCAAAGTGGTGTCGGATCTCCACCTCAGCGAGGATATTGTGTTGCCTTCGCTTTGCGCGAAGCCCAAGCATCCCAAGGAATTTGCCTTGCATTCATTGGATGTGGTCTGGGCGATCAGGGGTTTACCTGTCGGCCATGGAGTCTTTTTGGAAGTCTGATTCCCTGTTTGTCCTTCCTGAGGAACCTTGGAAGGGTTTGGCTGCGTCCGCTGCAACCATTTCTGCATGGATCAGACTATTGTTCAGGCCTGTTCACTAAAGGGTCAGGTGCCTCCTTTCCCTGTGAGGGCACATTCTACTAGAGCTGTGAGTGCCTCTTGGGCTTTTCGCCATCATGCTTCTGTGGCTCAAGTGTGCAAAGCGGCGACCTGGTCGTCTGTGCACACTTTCACAAAATTCTACAAGATATGTGATGGCATCCTCCGATGTTTCCTTTGGCCGCAAAGTTTTTAAGTGCGGCAGTTTGTTGAAGAGACGTGGTGTTCTGTCTCTTCTTGGGGTGAATTTTGTTCTGGGGTTGGCTCCTGATGAGCTTTTGTTGCCCGTTCGGCTCAGTTTGTTTCTTTGGCCTTATTGACACATTTCCATTTTTATTTGGTTGCGTCTTTCGCACCCCTCACACCTGCACTGCTTTGGGACATCCCAATGGTGAAGGAATTCTGAACAGGCTGTGACTGTCGGAGGACGTAAGAGAAAAGAGTTTTTGTAAGAACTTACCGTAAAACTCTTTTCTCTGTCGCTCATTGACAGACGCAGTCCTCTTGATTGATATCATATTGGGTTATACTGCCCTCTACAGGAGTAGGACACTAGGCAGAAGGAAAACGTTCTGGCCACACCTTAGGGGCAGTCCCAGAGGGTATATCCTCTCTCCCTCTGCTACAGGATGTCAGTTTTTTTCTGTCTAGTCAGGAGTAAGGACCTAAGTTCCTTGCTGGGATCTTTGGTCCTGGCAAGATTTTTTTTTTTTTTTTTAGAAAATCTTTTTTTTTTTTTTTTTTTTAGGCAGCTTTTTTCTCCAGTTGTTCCTGTGAGATCTTCAAGCAATTATGCTGGAGCTGGGCGACGGGCTGGATGTTGAGATTCAGTGGTCACCCCAGTCAGCCTACGAGCGCATGCAGGCCCTAGCTCCGCGCTGGGTCGGCCGTGGCATAGTCCCACTGGACGGGGACTTGCCCTGCGAGTTAAACGTCTCGCCGGGACGCCGACGACCAGTTGGAAACTGAGTCGCGGCGTCCGTATTGGTTGACAGCCCCCCCACCTCGGTGGAGAGGGGTTCTGTCAGGAGTTGGCGCCCGCCTGTTCCGGTATGGTGAGTAATATGTTCCCCCTCTCCCCCTGACGGGTTTGTGGGTGGACGCGGGCCCCTCCCTGGGATGATCGGACCCTCATGATCCTGGGTCCCCCCTCTATCCTATAACAGGTGTCACAGATCCCCCTCTGGAGGCTGATTGGGTGAATAAGAACCAGGAGGCTTGGTTTGGGAGCTGACTATCGGAAGTCACTGTATGAGTGACTGAAGTCAGTGGCTGGCATTACTGTTAGGATGGCCATGTAAGAGGGGGATATGATCCTACCTTATACATAAGGTTGCAATTGCCTGGACTACCGCCATCCGCCGCCGCACACCTCCCGCAGGCCGATGCCTGCCTTCCGCAGGCCACACGATGTAGCAGCGCTGCCATCTTTCCACAGGCGCCGCCATCCTCCCCTCAGGTCGCGCGGGGCTGCCATCTTGGCGTAGCCTCGTGTCTCCGGCATGGGGGCGGCCATTTTGGAGATGATCAGCTACCTCGAGGAGTAGCATGGGAAGCGCCGGAAGCCGTGGAAAGGGGCGGACCCGCCTCCTTTACCCGGGAAAACAATGCAAAAGACTTCCTGTCTGTAAGAGACAGCGCTGAGAGCAGGTTGATAGAAACTTCTGTGCATCAGGTGGTGAGCCTTGGGGTCTCTCTCTCTCTCTCTCTCTCTCTCTCTCTCTCTCTCTCTCTCTCTCTCTCTCTCTCTCTCTCTGTGGGGTCCAAAGCAGGTAACACTGAGGGGCGCTGTTGCGCTGGGGGATTACAAAAAAAAAAAGTTTTTTTTCTTTGCAATTATTTTTTTGTTTGCTGGCAAATGTCTTGGATTAATCATGGACCCTGCCACACATGTATCCCCACCTGATCCCCCTCGAGGTGGCCGCAGGACCCTCCAGTGCCCCACTTATGATTGATGCATTATCAGCAGTTTTGGAGTCTTTGGTATCCCGGGTGGAGGTGGCCTGTCAGGGACGGGGGGCAAGAAAGCGACCCCCGCCTACCCCTATTTCATCTGACACTTCAGATACGGATTCTGAGCTTGTCACTGCAGCTGCAGGTCCCTCTGCTGGGGCTGCTGTCTCGGGTACGGTCTCCTCAGACAGTGAGGAGGACGTTTCTGCCTCCGCCATAGCGGAAGAAGAAGCGTTGGTGGATGTACTAGTCATGTCTGTCCGGGAAACCTTAAGTCTTGAGGTTACACCGGCAGAGGTAGCTGACACTGAAATTCCCTTTGGTACCAGCAAGCCTACCAAAATGGCGAAGGTTTTTCCCTTGCCCAAATGTTTTGGTAATCTAATTAAAGAAGAATGGGATCGTCCGAAACGAAACCCTGCTATTTCCAAACGCATTGCTAGGCGCTATCCGTTTGAGGAATCCCTCCTTAAAAAATGGACGGTACCACCAGTGGTGGACTCGCCGATTTCCAGACTAAATAAAGCCACTGTTATCCCGTTGGAGGACGCTCCGTCCTTTAGGGATCCGGTGGATCGTAAAGTGGAAGCGGAATCCCGCTCCATTTTTTCCCAGATAGAGTCAACATTTAGGCCAGTGGTTGCCATTGGTTTCGTTTCAAAAACTTTGACAGAATGGACCAAATTGTTACGCCGTGACATAAAGGGGAGAAGTATCCCCCCGGCAGTATCAGATTTGCTGGAGCAGATTATACAAGGGCTACAGTTCATCTGTGACGCCGCCCTGGACGCCACTCCCTTGCTAGGGCGTGCATCGGTTTCAGCAGTGGTGCTCAGACGCGTGTTGTGGTTAAAGTGCTGGTCGGCGGATCAAGGTTCCAAAAAAGCTTTGGCTAATCTCCCTTTTCAAGGGGATCGCCTGTTTGCGGCCACCTTGGATGAGATTATAAAGGATCTCACTGGGGGCAAGAGCACTTTTTTGCCACAGACTGCTAAGGGTAAAGGACCTCGTAACAGGCGAGGACCTTCCTTTTCTGCTCATAAAAAGTTTGTTCGTTCCGCTGGGGCGGGCGATAAGGGGAAGCCCTCCAAAGCCCCTTCAGGGGGTTTCAAAGGGCGCTGGTCGGGTAAACAAAAGTCCGGCTCAGCCAAACCTGAAGATAAGACCAATACAGCCTGAAGGTGCGCCCCCACCCATCTCTGGGGTGGGGGGACGTCTTCACCGGTTTCCGGATCCATGGCTTTCCAGAATCCCGGACAAAGCGCTTCGCGAGGTCATACGGTCGGGATACAAGATCGAGTTTCGATCACTTCTACCGGTGCGATTCTTCCCTTACAACATTCGACTATCCCCGGATCGCTTAAAAGCTTTGCGGGGGGCAGTAATGGACTTGATGCAACAGGGAGCGGTAGTTCCCGTTCCTTGAGCAGAACGTTTTCAGGGGTTCTATTTGAACCTATTCACAATACCCAGAGAGGAGGGCAAGGTGCGTCCAATTCTGGACTTAAGAGCACTCAATCATTTTGTCCGGGTATAAGAATTCAAGATGGAGTCCATCTGAACATATTTGGGCCTAACTTTGGAGACCTCCTTGGCAAGGGTGTGTCTCCTTACGGAGAAGCTCCGGAAGATTCAGTGAACGATTCGGATGTTACTGTCAGTCAACTGGCCTTCCCTTCGGACTTTTATGAGGATCCTGGGACTGATGGTGGCCTTCTTGGAGGCAGTACCGTATGCCCAGTCTCATACCCGAATTCCCCAAAAGGAGATTCTTTTCAAATGGAATCGGAATCCCGATTCTCTGGACAATCGGATCCGGTTGAGCGAGTGGACCAGGGAGTCTCTGGTCTGGTGGCTTCGGTCTCCGATGCTCAACCAGGGGAAGTAATTTCCTCCGATAGAATCCAGATTACCGATAAATGTATTGGAACTGAGAGCGATCAGACTTTGTCTGATTTTACTGAACCGAGCAGCTTCAGGGCAGCCCGGTTTGGATCCAGTCGGACAAGGCCACGGCCGTGGCTTATGTCAATCACCAAGGGGGCACCAAGAGTGCCCTGGCGGCCATAGAAGTGGCCAGCATTCTTCATTGGGCGGAACAGTTTGTTCCGGCTCTCTCCGCGGTATTCACTCCGGGGGTGGAAAATCGGCAGGCAGATTAGCTCAGCCGTCAGATTCTGGATCAAGGGGTATGGCCTCTTTATCCAGAGGTATTTCACCAGCTGTGCCTTCATTGGGGCACCCTGGAGGTGGCTCTGTTGGCAGCTCGGCTCAACAGGAAGGTGCGGAGGTTTGTAGCCCGCTCCCGAGATCCTCGAGCGGACGCAGCAGACGCGCTGGTCGCCCCGTGGGGACAGTGTCAGCTACTGTATGTCTTCCCTCCTCTCAAGTTGCTGCCGAAACTTCTTCGCAGGATAGAGGTGGAGGGAATTCCAGTTATCCTGGTAGCTCCGGACTGGCCTCGTCGACCCGGGTACGCCGACTTGGTCAGGCTGGTCGCGGACGCTCCTTGGAGACTCCTCTCAGGGAGGATCTGCGGTCTCAGGGACCGATCTTCCATCCTGCTTTACAATGGCTGGCTTTAACGGCCTGGCTATTGAGACTCAGGTGCTGAAGGACAAGGGATTGTCAACTTCAGTTATTCCTACTTTAATTAAAGCAAGGAAAGCAACTTCCAGAAAAGTCTAACATCGCACATGGAAGTCTTGTATTGCGTGGTGCGAATCCCTTGGATTTCTTCCACGTGCCTATTCGGTGACCCGAATCTTGGCTTTTCTGCAACAGGGGGTTGAGCAGAAGCTGGCCTTGAGTACTGTCAAGGGTCAGGTTTCAGCGTTAGCAATTTTCTTTCAGAAATCTTTGGCTACCCATTCCTTGGTGCGGAATTTCATCCAGGGGGTGCGGCACCTGGCTCCGCCAGTGCGCGCGCCCTTACCGCCCTGGGATCTTAATTTGGTGGTGTCGGTTCTTCAGAAACCTCCCTTTGAAAATATCAGGGAGATTCCCTTGCTTACGTTATCCCAGAAGGTGGCCTTCTTGGTGGCCATTACTTCTGCACGCAGGGTGTCAGAACTGGCCACATTATCCTGTCGTTCCCCATATCTGGTGGTTCATAGGGATAAGGCCATCCTTCCTTCCGAAGGTGGTTTCAGAGTTTCATCTAAATGAAGATATTGTGCTACTTTCCTTGTGTCCTAAGCCCAGTCATCCTCGGGAGTTTGCGTTACATTCTTTGGATGTGGTTCGGGCAATCAGGGTATACTTGAAAACTACAGACTCGTTTCGTAAAACGGATTCACTTTTTGTGGTCACGGATGGCCCCAAAAAGGGGTTGCCTGCATCTGCCGCGACTATCTCCAAATGGATCAGACAGACGGTGGTACAGGCTTATTCTATTAAGGGTCGGAATCCTCCGTTCCCTGTTAAGGCGCACTCCACTCGGGCGCTTAGTGCTTCCTGGGCCTTCCGCCATCAGGCGTCACTGGTCCAGGTTTGCAAGGCGGCTACCTGGTCGTCGGTTCATACCTTTACAAAATTTTATAAAGTTGATGTGATGGCATCGTCGGATGCCTCTTTTGGCCGCAAGGTTTTGCAGGCCGCAATTTGAGGAGACCGTTGGTCTACCTCGAGGGTTTTTTTCTGTTGGGTTTTCAGTTGAGTCTCATCCTTTTGTCTGAGCCTTTAAAACTTCTAGTTGGCAACGGTTGGGCCTTCTAGATTGGATTTTGATTTCTGTTATCCCACCCCTCATTTGTGGCACTGCTTTGGGACGTCCCAATTTGATATTAATCAAGAAGACTGCGTCTGTCAATGAGCGACAGAGAAAAATGGATTTTTGTAAAATCTTACCGTAAAATCCTTTTCTCTTAAGCTCATTGACAGACGCAGTACCCGCCCCTCTACTTTTGAGTTGGGTTGGGTTAAATTCTCTGACACTGCTTTGTGACATAACTGACATCCTGTAGCAGAGGGAGAGAGGATATACCCTCTGGGACTGCCCCTAAGGTGTGGCCAGAACGTTTTCCTTCTGCCTAGTGTCCTACTCCTGTAGAGGGCAGTATAACCCAATTTGATATTAATCAAGAGGACTGCGTCTGTCAATGAGCTTAAGAGAAAAGCATTTTACGGTAAGATTTTACAAAAATCCATTTTTCTGAGTCCTCTGACAGTCACAGCCTCGCCCCTCTATATTGGGGTTGTCTTCCTGTACTGCTTGCTATGAAACTGAAGAGCAGCACTGAGCGGCTAAGGGTGCTGTCTGATGGACAGCCCCCTAGAGGTTTGTCTGTGTAAAGCTTATTGCTAAGTCTTTTCACTGCCTAGCCTGCTCCTGCAGAGGGTGCCATTACCCAATGGTGAAGGAATACTGAACGGGCTGCAACTGTTGGAGGACTTCAGAGAAAAGAATTTTACGGTAAGCTCTTCCAAAAACTATTTTTCTCTTACGTCCTCCGACAGTCGCCGCCATCTTCATATTCGTCACAATGGGTATTAGACTTTGCTCCGTAGGAGTAGCTAGGCAACAGAATATGTCAATATTAAAGCTTTTAACATATCCCCACCCCAGGGGGTGGTCCCCTCAGTCTATACCCTCCTGCTTCCTGTTTCCTGCTTCAGTTTCAATGTCTAGCTTGTCAGGAGTAGCTGGATCTCTCTATGCTGGGGCATTTTGTCTCAGCCTTTATCTTCTTTTTTGATTTTTTTGTTTGAGTTTTTTCTCTCTCTTTACTTAGCTGTTCTTTTTGTCAGCATTAGTTAGTTCTTCTGATGAAGAGGATTCGTGCGGGCTGGGTCTCGGGCTGATCCCCCCCCTGGTCGCAGGTTGTGGGTCAGTGGCTTCCCAGCCTGCCATCGAGCGTTCAGCCAGGTAACGCTCCTGGCACAGTGAACGACCCATCCCTGTTCGGTGCAGGGATGATTGGTGAGGTGGCTACCTCACTGGACGCTGTGCGGTTTCTTAACCCCGATTTTTTTTTTTTTTGCGTCCTGGATGCGACTCTCCCTGCCACATGCGCAGCGGCTTGTTCGCCTGTGCGGGTTCCCCACGCCATTAGGAGGTAAGTGTATCTATGTGGGGACCTGTCTGTTGGGGGGGTGTCCGTCTGGGACTGTGTTACCCTGCCTGTGTTCACACTATTAAAATCCCTATCTCTCTGGCTGCATGCTGTGGGCTGCAAGGAGGGGGGGCTGTGCTGCACTGTCTGTGTCAGTTTGTGTATGTGTGAACGGCTGTGTGCTGTGGGGCATGATTTTATCATGTTTGGGGCACTTTCAGCGACCGCTGCGGCGGTCCGCCATGTTTTTACATGCTATGCTATGTTTAGTCCACCTCGCTGAGGTGGAGGAGCGGCGTTTACGGCGCCATTTTGGCAGCGCTGGCTCCGGCCGCATGGTATCACTGCGGGCAGCCATTTTCTTGTAGCCTTCCATAGGCTTTCATGAAGCGCCCTGTGTTGCATCGCTTCCTCTCCCTGGGTGCACCGATCGAGGCAGCAGCGATGGTCTCTACAGGTTTTTACCTCCCTATCCCTTTCTCCTTGCCTGAGTTGAGCCTTTTTCTCCCGGTGGGGGCAAAAATTGTGCCTGTGTGTGTGTGCGGTGGGCAGCGCTCGCCGCGCTTGTTTAAGGGGCAGTTAACCCTTTATTTTCCGGCTTATCATTGGGGCAATGGATTCTCAGGGAAACAAATTTCCTACCACTTGGTGGGTGACCAAGGGCTGTTTTCCCCCCTAGGGGGGATTTGGCTGCGGTTGTGTCTAATCTTGCTGCTCAGGTGCTAATGCTTGTGGCTGCTCAATCCACACAACGACCCAGAGTTTTCTATCTCCTCTGATCAGAGGGTGCTGGTGATGGGGCTGCTATAGCTGGGGTCTCCTTATCGGGGTCCCGTTCCTCCCTGGGTCGTGTGGAGTACGGGGTGGAGTCTGAGGTAGAAGGGGTGGATAATTCTCCCCCTGGCTCGCCTGAAGAGCTTGCACTCATGGATGTATTGGTTGCTTCTATCAAGCAAACACTGCGTTTACGGGTTGAACCATGTCCTCCTGCTGCCCTGGCAGCTTCTGAGACGCAAGACATCGCAGGTCTTTCCCTGCACTGATGGTTTTCAGCGCGCTGTTTAGAAACAATGGTGCAATATACGCAAGTCTTTTGCTGTACCAAGTAGGTTCAGGCTGCGTTATCCTGTCACGCCCGCTACTGATGAGCGGTGGTGTGTGCCACCTCCGGTGGATCACGCGGTGGCGGTTTTGAATAGGTCCACTGCGATTCCTGCAGAGGATACCCCGGTGTTCCGGGATGCTACGGGCAGGAGGCTGGGGTCTCTTGCCCGTCATACTTTATTTGCTTCGCTTATGGCAGCCCAGGCTGTCGCGAATTGGACGCAGGTACTCAGGCGCGTCCTGGTGGCTGATCAGTCTCACAGGCGACATTGGATTTGGTGGATCAAATCCATCAGGGTGTCATGTATTTGTGTGATGCGGACCTGGATATAGTGCCGTTGGCTGCACGTGTACACAGTGTGGCGGTATTGTCTCGCCGCCTGGTTTGGTTGAAGTGTTGGTCTGTGGACCAATCTTCGCGCAAGACCTTAGCCAATCTGCCCTATGATGGATCTCGCCTTTTTGGCGAATCCTTGGATGCACTGATAAAGGGGGTCACGGGTGGTGAGGGCACGCTCCTGCCCCAATCCCACCAGGCTAAGGCTGCTCATGGTAAGAAGCATGCTTCTTTTCGGCCCTCTCAGGGGTCCTTTTCGTGCCTTTCGGTCGCCCTATAGGGGCAAACCATTCAAAGGCCAAGGCTCCCAAAAGAAGCCGTGGTCAGGTAAGCATAACAATGCGGCCTGAAGGGGCGCCTTCATCCAGTTCTGGGGTGGGGGGACGCTTGCTCGGTTTTTTTCTTCAACCCTGGTTGGCCCGTGTTCGGGACAGGTGGGTTCAGGAAATCGTTCGTTCTGGTTACAAGATGGAGTTTTCTCTCCCGGCCGGAGAGCAAATTTTTTCCCTCAGGTGGTTCCGGTGCCTCATCGGGACAGATTTCGGGTGTTCTCTTCCAATCTGTTCGCTGTGCCCAGGGAGGGGGGCAGGGTACGTCCAATTCTGGACTTACAGGCTCTGAACCGCTTTGTGCGGGTTCACAAGTTCCGCATGGAATCCCTGCGGTCGGTGGTGGCTGCCCTGGTTCCGGGGGAATTCATGGCTTCCATAGACTTGAAGGATGCGTGCCTTCACATCCCGTTTTTCGAGGGTCACCAGAGGTGACTTCGATTCGCCATTGCGGAGGATCATTGCCAATTCGTGGCGTTACCTTTTGGTCTCGCTTCGGCTCCACGGGTTTTTTTCGCCAAGGTGCTTGCACCGGTTTCTGGCTTTGTTGAGAGCCCAGGGCATCTCTGTCCTGGGGTATCTGGAAGTTATTCTGGTTCGGTCTGCGACCAGCCAGGGTCTGGAGGAGGACCTGTCCTTCACGATGCTGACTCTCAGGAGTTTGGTTGGGTGATTGATTTTCCTTAGTCGACGCTGTGTCCGTCGATTCGTCTTCCCTACCTGGGAATGATTCTGGATTCGGTCCAGGCGTAGGTCTTCCTACCAGACGACAAACTCAGGATTCTTCAGGAGAAGTCAGGTCCTTCAGGGACGTTTCCGTGCTCGTCACTCCGGACGCGCATGAGATGTCTGGTATTGATGGTCTCGGCTTTCGAGGCGATTCCCTTCGCCCAGTTTCACACGCGGGGTCTCCAAGCGGAGATCCTGTCCAGGTGGGACGGGCGACCGCAATCTCTGGATCCAGATTTCGTTGGGCCATCGCACCAGAAGGGATCTTCTGTGGTGACTCCAGTCCCCGGCGGTGTCGGGGGGCAAGTCTTTTCGTCCTCTCTCATGGACGGTGGTCACCACGGATGCCAGCCTGTCGGGCTGGGGTGGTGTTCTGGGCGTTCTGTCCGCCCAGGGTACTTGGTCGGAGGCGGAATCCTCCCTTCCGGTCAGTGTTCTGGAATTGCGTGCGATGAATCTCTGCCTTCAACGTTGGCCGGACAGGCTGCAGGGCTGTCCGGTTCGGGTGCAGACGGACATTGCCACGGCGGTGGCTTACATCATTCGCCAAAGGGGCACCAAGAGAGCCCGGGTGGCTCGGGAAGTGGCCGACATTCTGTCTTGGGCCGAGACACATGTCCCGGCGATATCGGCGGTTCACATTCCGGGGGTGGAGAGCTGGCGGGCGGATTATCTGATGCCGCCAGTCCCTGGACCAGGGGGGATGGCCCCTCTGTCTGGATGTTCTCCAGATGTTGTGCGCGAAGTGGGGTCTTCCGGAGGTGGACCTGTTCGCGTCTCGTCTGAACAGCAAGGTGTACAGGTTCGTGGCAAGGCCACGCGATCCTCGGGCAGACGCGTTGGTAGCTCCGTGGCATCAGTACCGACTGATGTATGCGTTTTCACCGTTTCAATTGCTGCCCAGGTTCCTTCGCAGGTTGGTCTCGGAACCAAAACGCAGTGATACTTGTGACACCGGACTGGCCTCGCCGGTCCTGGTATGCAGACCTCGTGCATTTGGCGGTTGACGCCCCATGGCGTCTGCCTCTTCGGGAAGATCTTCGGTCTCAAGGGCTGATATTTCATCCTGCCTTAGTCGCTGGCTTTGCCGGCCTGGCTGTTAAAACCGAGGTCCTGAGGGATAGGGGTCTCTCCCCTGAGGTCATTCACACTTTGATCGACGCAAGGAATTTTTCCTCTGGGAAGGTCTTTTACTGTATTTGGAAGGCCTATTTTGCCTGGTGTGAGTTCAGGGGGTCTTCACCTCGCCCGTGGTCGGTGTCTGGGGTGTTGTCCTTCCTTCGAAAGGGTGTTGACAGCGTTTGGCGCTGGCTACGATCAAGGGTCAGGTGTCTGCGATGGCCGTTCCTTTTTCAACGTCCTATGACATCTAACTCCTTGGTTGGCATTTTTGTTCGGGGGCATCTGGTCCCTCCTAGGAGGGTGCCTCTGCCTCCTTGGGACTGGAACCTTGTTCTGTCCGTGTTACAACATGGTCCTTTTTGAACGGATCAGGTAGATCTCGTTGTCTATGTTGTCCTAGAAGGTCACCTTTTTTGGTGGCGATCACTTCGGCTCGCAGAGTGTCGGAGCTGGCAGCTTGTCCTGCCATTGTCCGTATCTGGTCACTCACTTGGTTAAGGTGGTCTTGCGACCTAACCCTTCTTTTCCGAAGAGGGTTTCGGAATTTCACCTCAATGAGGACATTGTCTTGCCTTCGCCTTGCGCGAAGTCTAAACATCCGGAGGAGGTGGAGTTGCACTCCTTGGATGCTGTTCATGGCGATTAGGGTTTACCTACAATCGTCTGAATCTTTTCGCAAGTCGGATTCTTTGTTTGTCCTTCCGGGGGTCCTCGGAAGGGCGTAGCGGCGTCGGCTTCTGCCGTCGCCAATTGGTTCAGACAGGCCATTGAACAGGCCTATGCCTTGCGGGGAAAAGTTTCCCCTATGCCTGTGAAGGCGCACTCTACCAGATCTGAGTACGTCTTGGGCCTGTCGTCATGGGGCTTCTGTGGCCCGGGTGTGTAGGGCGGCGTTTTGGTCGACCGTGCACACCTTAACTCTGTTCCACAGAGTGGATGTTCAAGCATCGGCAGATGCTTCCTTTGGCCGCAAGGTTCTTAGTGCGGCGGTCCCTTAGGGTCCCTGGTTTTGGTCCTTTGGGCTGTTTGGGATTTCTTTTTATCCCTGGGTTATTTGTTTTTTTCCTGGGTTATTGCTCCCGTTGAGCAAATTTTTTCTCGTGTTGCCCAGCTGGTTTCCTTCCTTTGGTAAGGTTACTTTCTTTGATGTGGAGACTGCGTTGCCTTTAGGCGCGGCTGCGTTTCCCACCCCTCATGTTTGCACTTCTTTGGGACGTCCCCATTGTGACGAATATGAAGATGGCGGCGACTGTCGGAGGACGTAAGAGAAAACTGAATTTTTGTAAAATCTTACCTGTAAAATTCCTTTCTCTGAGTCCTCCGACAGTTGCCGCGCCCGCCCCTCTTTTGGGGTTTAGGTACTCTACTGCTATTCCACTGAAACTGAAGCAGGAAACAGGAAGCAGGAGGGTATAGACTGAGGGGACCGCCCCCTGGGGTGGGGATATGTTAAAAGCTTTAATATTGACATATTCTGTTGCCTAGCTACTCCTACGGAGCAAAGTCTAATACCCATTGTGACGAATATGAAGATGGCGGCGACTGTCGGAGGACTCGGAGAAAGGAATTTTACAGGTAAGATTTTACAAAAATTCCGTGTTTTTTTTTTCGTAATTTTAGGCCAATTTGTATTCAACCACATATTTTTGGTAAAAAAATCCCAGTAAGTGTATATTGATTTGTTTGCGCAAAAGTTATTGCGCCTGCAAACTAAGGGAAAGAGTTGTCATTTATATTTTTTTTTCACTAGTAATGGCGGCGGTCAGTGATTTTTAGCGTGACTGCGACATTGTAGCGGACAGATTGGACACCTAACTGACATTTCTAACACTTTTGGAGGCACCAGTGACATTACTACAGTAATCAGTGCTAAAAAATATGCACTGTTACTGTACTAATGACCCTAAAAGAGGGGTACAAACTACTATTCACATCAGTACCCCCCTTAACAATAACTCTTACGCAGTTACCCAAGGACACTCCGAAGAGAGAAGCCCTTCTACTGGGTATTCAGGAATTAGCAGAGCAGCTGGTAATAATTCCGGTGCCAGAAGATCAAATCTTCCAGGGGTTTTACTCCCATGTGTTTGTAGTTTCAAAACCCTCGGGAAAGCATCGGCTGATAATAAACTTAAAATGGCTCAACTAATTTCTACTTTACCAAAAATTTGCTATGGAGACTATTCAGTGAGAAAAAAATTTACTGAAAGATGTCTTCATGACTTCATTAGACCTCAAGGATGCTTACCTGCATGTCCCCATTCATCAAGAACATCAGTCCTTCCTGAGGTTTGCCATAGCGACAAAAGAAGGAACGACTCACTGGCAGTTCAGAGTACTACCTTTTGGACTAGCAGCCAGCCCAAGAATTTTTACCAAAATCCTAGCGGAGGCAGTAACACATAGAAACATAGAATGTGTCGGCAGATAAGAACCATTTGGCCCATCTAGTCTGCCCAATATATCTGAATCCTATGAATAGTCCCTGGCCCTATCTTATATGAAGGATAGCCTTATGCCTATCCCATGCATGCTTAAACTCCTTCACTGTATTTGCAGCTACCACTTCTGCAGGAAGGTTATTCCATGCATCCACTACTCTCTCAGTAAAGTAATACTTCCTCATATTACTTTTAAAAATTTGCCCCTCTAGTTTAAAACGGTGTCCTCTTGTGGTAGTTTTTCTTCTTTTAAATATGCTCTCCTCCTTTACCGAGTTGATTCCCTTTATGTATTTAAAAGTTTCTATCATATCCCCTCTGTCTCTTCTTTCTTCCAAGCTATACATGTTAAGGTCCTTTAACCTTTCCTGGTAAGTTTTTTCCTGCAATCCATGTACTAGTTTAGTAGCTCTTCTCTGAACTCTCTCTCTATAGAGTATCTATATCCTTCTGGAGATATGGCCTCCAGTACTGCGCACAATACTCCAAGTGAGGTCTCACCAGTGTTCTGTACAGCGGCATAAGCACTTCTCTCTTTCTACTGCTTATACCTCTCCCTATACATCCAAGCATTCTGCTGGCATTTCGTGCTGCTCTATTACATTGTCCTCCCACCTTTAAAGCGGTTGTATCCCGCTTTTTGACACTTTTACCTACAGGTAAGCCTATAATAAGGCTTACCTGTAGGTCCAAATAATATCTCCTAAACCGGCACGGTTTAGGAGATATTTACAGTGCATGCAGCCGCTCGCGCGAGCGGCGCATGCTCTCTGAAGGTCCGGGGGGACCTTCAATTAACTTGCCGGAAAAATCACTCCCGCGCGCATGCGCGGGAGTGACGTCATCGCGGCTCCGGCCAATCAGCGCGCTGGAGCCGTCTCTTTCGGCCAATCAGCGCGCCGGAGCCGCCGAACCCGGAAGAGACGACGAGGGATCATGGCAGCGCCTGCATCGATGTCTGGGGGTCCGTGTCGGGGCTTCGTTTTAAGGTAAGTTAAACATAATGGGCTAGTATGCGATGCATACTAGCTCATTATGCCTTTGTCTTGTAGGTTTTTTTTTTTTTTTAAATAGGGTTTACAACCGCTTTAAGTCTTCTGAAATAATTACTCCTAAATCCCTTTCCTCAGATACTGAGGTCAGGACTGTGTCAAATATTCTATATTCTGCCCTTGGGTTTTTACGCCCCAGGTGCATTATCTTGCACTTATCCACATTAAATTTCAGTTGCCAGAGTTCTGACCATTCTTCTAGTTTTCCTAAATCCTTTTCCATTTGGCATTTCCCTCCAGGAACATCAACCCTGTTACATATCTTTGTGTCATCAGCAAAAAGACAAACCTTACCATCGAGGCCTTTTGCAATATCACTTATGAAGATATTAAACAAAATTGGTCCCAGTACAGATCCCTGAGGTACCCCACTGGTAACATGACCTTGTTCTGAATGTTCTCCATTGACTACAACCCTCTGTTGTCTGTCACTCAGCCACTGCCTAATCCACTCAACAATATGGGAGTCCATGCTCAATGACTGTAGTTTATTGATAAGTCTTCTATGTGGGACAGTGTCAAAAGCTTTACTAAAATCTAGATATGCAATGTCTACTGCACCTCCACCGTCTATTATTTTAGTCACCCAGTCAAAAAAATCTATAAGATTTGTTTGACATGATCTCCCTGAAGTAAACCCATGTTGTTTTTCATCTTGCAATCCATGGAATTTAAGATGTTCCACAATTCTATCCTTTAATAGGGTTTCCATTAATTTGCCTACTATTGATGTCAGACTCACTGGTCTATAGTTGCTCGATTCCTCCCTACTACCTTTTTTGTGAATGGGCACGACATTTGCCAATTTCCAATCTTCCGGGACGACTCCTGTTACTAATGATTGGTTAAATAAATCTGTTAATGGTTTTGCCAGCTCACCACTAAGCTCTTTTAATAATTTTGGGTGTATCTCATCAGGACCCTGTGACTTATTTGTCTTCACTTTAGACAGCAATCTTAGAACGTCTTCCTCTGTAAAGACACATGCATCAAATGATTCATTAGTCATCCTTTCAAGTGGAGGTCCTTCTTTTTCTTCTGTAAAAACTGAACAGAAGTACATCTACATGTTCAAGGGATAGCCTTGATCCCTTATTTGGACGACCTGCTGATTTTTGGCAAATCAGAGGCACAAGTGAAAGTGGACACCCAGCGGGTGATAAGTTCCCTTCATAAACTGGGATGGCTTATAAACCTAGAAAAGTCAGCTCTGGTACCAGCACAGATAGTTTTTTCTGGGTTTCCAGGTAGACTCAGTGTCCCAGAAACTATTTCTTCCCACAGAGAAGAGGGAAAAGTTAATTTCTGCAGTCCTAACCCTAAAAGATGCTCAATCTTGGCCCAGGAGAGAGATCTTGAAGGTTCTGGGACTTATGTCAGCCAGCATTCCAGCAGTGGTATGGGCACAACTTCATGCAAGAGAGCTTCTTTTCTTCCATCTGTCCTCTTGGGACAAAAAGATAGAATCTCTTTATGAATTAGTCTCACTCCACAGGTGCAGACATCCTTAGAGTGGTGGTCCAATCCCAACAACTTGGGAGAAGGCAGACCACAGACGCCAGCAGCAAGGGTTGGGGAGCTCACCTCGAAGGGGCTCAAGCTCAGGGAGTTTGGAGCAAGAGAACGGCACAGGCCTCCTCCAACTTCAGAGAGTTGAAGGCGGTGGGGAAAGCCTTAAAAGCCTTTCAAGAGTTCATCCTGAACAGAGAAGTCCTAGTTCTATCTGAATCGACAAGGAGGGACCAGGTCAGGTCTCCTCCTTTCCCTGACCAAACACATCCTGGGTTGGGCCGAAGGGAAAATTATTTCGCTAGTTGCCATTCACATCAAGGGAAAGAACAACTGGCAGGCAGATTTCCTAAGCCGCCACCATGTCAGAGAAGGAGAGTGGGAACTGAATCCCAAAGTCTTCTTGTCTCTGGTGGAAAGCTTCGGACAAGCAGAAATAGATCTATTTGCCTCCGCTCGGAACAGAAAAGTGAAAAGATTTTTTTTTCCCCTCACTCGGTCAGAAAGGGAGCATGGGCTTGGATGCTCTAGCCCAACCATGGTGGTTCAGCCTAGCCTATGCCTTACCTCCTCTGATGCTAATCCCCAGAGTTTTGCAGGAGCTGAGCAGATCCCAGAATCTCAAATTGATTCTAATTGCTCCTTGGTGGCCCAAAAGGCCTTGGTTTGCCATTCTGAAAGCCATGGCAGTAGCTTGCCCCTGGCAACTTCCAATTTCCCCAGACTTGCTGTCTCGGGGACCAATACTGTGTCAGAATCTGGAATTTTTCCGTCTAACAGCTTGGTCTACTGTTAGCCAACTCCTTAGGTCTAAGGGATGTTCTGAAAGAGTGGTAGATACTCTTTTTACTGAGCAGAAAAACAGTTACTAGAAAAATGTATCTGAAAGTATGGAAAAAATTTTGTATCTGGCAAAAGGAATTTCTCTTGCGTCCTCTGACAGTTGCCGCCTCTTCTAAGTCATCACTGTTGGGTATTGACTTCCGCTCCGCAGGAGTAGCTAGGCATATAGACTTAGTCAAAAAGAAAAGGCATTTGCATATACACACACCCATGGGGGCTGTCCCATCTGGTCAATACCCCCCTGCAGTGACCACTCCCAACTCAGTTTCATTCTGCCTAGCATCAGGAGTAGTTAGGCTTCCCTGTGCTTCCGCTACAGTCTCAGCCTATCTAATCTTTTATTTGATTTTCTTTGGAAATGTCAGTTTTTTCTTACTTTACTAGCTGTTTATTTTGTCAGCTTTAGTTTTAGTCGACTCTTCGGAAGAAGATGGATTCATGCGGTGCTGGGATTTGGACTGGCCGCCCTGGGTCTCCAGGGCGGAGGGTCAGATGGACCCCCAGCCCGCCATCGAGCGTTCATAACGCCAGGGCGAACCATAGCTGAATGACCCATCCCTGTTCGCAGCAGGGATGCAGCCGTGAGGTGGCTACCTCACTGGACGCATCTGCGATACTGCAGTGCAATGTCCCTGGCTAACGGCTTTCCCTGTCGGATGAGGACAGCGGCTTTCCGTTCTGAGAGGCTCCCCACACCATCTGGTACAGGTAAGTACTTCTGTGTGGGGCCTCTGTCTGGGGTGGCAGTCTGTGTTGCTGTGTATTCCCCATGTCTGTGCCTGTGTGACTCCCTGATGCGGCCCCTACGGGTATCGTTTGTACATGCGGTGCTGTGTGTTTGGGGGTCCCCTTCCCTGTGTCACTTCGGTGTTTGTGGGGGTGCAGACTGAGTGTGTGGCGACCGCAGCGGGTGAATCCGCGCAGTCCGCCATTTTAAGTATGGGCAGGCATGTTTGGCCTCTCTATGGGCAATACTACATGCTGTTTTTGGCGCCATCTGCCGTCATTTTGCGGTAGCCGAACGATCATTCCGACCGCATGTCTGGTGGCCATTTTGGCGGAGCCTTCCATGCAATCCTATGGGGCAGCCATTTTCCCTGAGTCATGCAGCCTATAAGTTAAGCTTACTCTAGCAGCACTTCCTTTTCCTCTGAAGCAGGACATCGGTGGCAACAATCTGCGGGGCTCTGCAGGTTATCGCTCTCAATATCTTTCTGTATTGTCGCTTCTGGCTCAGTTTTTTTCTTCTCCCGTTTGGGGGTCTTTGTCACTGTAGCTGTAGCGGTGGGCTGCGCACTCCGCAGCGATTTTAAAGGGGCAGTACAGACTTCTTGCACTGTTTTGTCACATTGGGCAATGGATTCTCAGGACAGCAAATTCCCCCCAGCTCTGGTGGGGGTCCCTAGTTTTCCTGTGGCCCCTCTGAGACCTGATTTGGCCGCTGTAGTGGCAACTTTGGTGTCAAATATGGAAATGCTGATGGCTGAATGTGCTGCAAGAATGAGGCCCAGATTGTCTCTCTCCTCTGATTCAGATAGTGATATGGCTGCTGCTGCGAGCGTGCCCTTTTCAGGGTCCCGCTCATCCTTGGACCCGCTGGGGTCTGAGGGGGAGGCAGAGGTGGAGGGGGTTGATACCTCCTCCCCGGGGTCGCCTGAAGAGCGGGCGACCATGGATGAATTAATTGTTTCTGTTAAGGAAACACTACATTTGGAGGATGAGCCCAGTCCTCCGGGCGTTGTGTCCTCATTTGGGATGCACAGGACCCGCAAGTCGGCGCAGGTGTTTCCCTGCCCGGCTGAGTTTCATTACTGTTAATGAAATGTGGCGCACTTTAAAACATCCATTCCTGGTGCCTAGTCGGTTCAAATTGCTCTATCCCTTTGCTCCGGCTACGGAATCACGATGGTGTGTGCCCCCACAGGTGGATCACACTGTGGCCATGTTAAACAAGGCTACCTTGATTCCTACGGAGGATTCCCCGGTTTTCCGGGATCCCACGGACTGGCGGTTGGAGTCTATAGCCCTCCATTCCTATACAGTGGCGGGCTCGTTGCTCAAACCCATTTTCGTGTCCATTTGGGTGGCTCAGGCGATGGCTGATTGGACTAAGGTGCTTAGGAGCAACCTTGTGTCTGATGATGTTCTGCCTGCCCGGCTGGAAATGGTGGCTCAAATCCACCAAGGAATCATGTATCTGTGTGATGCGGCCTTAAATGAGGCCCCCTTAGTAGCACGCCTATCTAGTGTCTCGGTACTTAACCGGCGACTGATATGGCTGAAGAGTTGGTCGGCTGACCAGTCCTCGCGGAAAACAGTTGCTGATTTTCCCTATGCTGGTTCTTCCCTTTTTGGCGAGGCGTTGGATACCCTGGTGAAAGGCGTCATGGGGGGCAAGAGCACCATGCTGCCCCAGAACCCGAAGAACAAGTCCTTTCGAGGCAAGCGGGGTTCTGCGCCTAGATACAATCAGGGGTCCTTTCGGAACCAATCCAAGGGCTCGCTGAACCGCTTTGTGCGCGTTCGGAAGTTCCGTATTAAGTCTCTCCATTTAGTGGTGGCCAGGGGAATTCCTGGCCTCGATAGATCTAAAGGATGCGTACCTGCACATCCCCATTTTCGAGGGTCATCAGCGGTACCTTCGGTTTGCTATCGCAGAGGACCACTACCAGTTTGTGGCGTTACCTTTCGGTTTCGGTCTCGCTTCGGCACCAAGGGTTTTTACCAAAGTGTTGGCGCCGGTTCTGGGCCTGCTAAGGGCACAGGGCATTGCGGTCTTGGGTTACCTGGACGATCTACTTCTGAGATCACGTGTCAGCCAGGACCTAGTGCGTGATCTGTCCACCACAGTGCAGACGCTCCAGGAGTTCGGATGGACCATCAACGTTCTGAAATCGACGTTGTCTCCATCGGTTCGTCTTCCCTATTTGGGAATGATTCTCGACTCTGCTCAGGCAAAGGTGTTCTTGCCGGAGGAAAAACTCCAGACCTTGCAGGACGAGCTCAGGTCCCTCAGGGACAATCCATCCTCGTCACTCAGGACCTGTATGCGGGGCCTGGAGTTGATGGTGTCGGCCTTCGAGGCGATACCTTTGGTCAGTTTCACACGCGGGCTCTCCAGGCGGAGATCCTGGCCAGGTGGGACAGACTGCCTCAGTCTCTGGATCTGAGTGTCTCCTTGAGTTGTCAGACCAGATTGCCTCTTCTGTGGTGGCTCCAGTCCCCGTCGGTGACGGAGGGCAAGTTCTTCCATCCGTTGGTGTGGACGGTGATTACCACGGAGGCCAGCCTGTCGGGCTGGGGTCCTGGGCAACCTGTCTGCCCAGGGCACTTGGTCGGAGGAGGAGTCCTCCCTCCCGATAAATGTGCTGGAATTGCGAGCGATAAAACTCTGTCTCTTCCAGTGGTCGGACTGTCTTCGGAGCCGTCCTGTCCGGGTACAGACGGACAATGTTACCGCGGTGGCTTGCATCAACCACCAAGGGGGCACCAGGAGTGCTCGGGCGGCCCGGGAGGTGACCGACATTCTGTCTTGGGCCGAGACTCATGTCCCGGCGATCTCAGCAGTTCATATTCCGGGTGTGGAAAATTGTCAGGCCGACTATCTGAGCCGCCAGACCCTGGACCAGGGGGAATGGTCCCTGCACTCGGAGGTCTTCCAAATGCTGTGTGCGAAGTGGGGATCCCCGGACGTGGATCTGTTTGCATCTCGGCTAAACCGAAAGGTTCGTGCCAAGAACGCGCGATGCGCTGGCGGGCGCCTCGGATGCGTTAGTGGCCCCTTGGCATCAGTTATCGTCTGATGTATGTCTTTCCTCCGATTCAGTTGCTATCCAGGTTCCTCCGCAGGTTAGCCTCGGAACTGCACCTGGGGATTCTGGTGGCTCCGGACTGGCCACACCGGGCCTGGTACGCCGACGTTGTTCACCTGGCAGTGGCGCCTCCGTGGCGACTGCCAATGTGGGAAGAGCTCCTGTCTCAGGGTCCGATCTTCCATCCTGCTTTACGGTCGCTGCCTTTAACGGCCTGGCTGTTGAGATCCGGGTCCTGAGGGATAGGGGTCTCTCCCCTGAGGTCATCCCTACCCTTGTCAAGGCTAGGAAAACTTCCTCTGGTAAAATCTATTACCGTACCTGGAAGGCTTATTTCGCCTGGTGTGAGTCCAGAGGGTTCTCCCCTCGCTCGTACTCGGTGTCGAGAGTGTTGGCTTTCCTCCAGTCTGGGGTGGACCAGCGCCTGGCGCTGGCCACGATTAAGGGCCAAGTGTCCACACTGGCTGTTCTTTTCCAACGCCCTGTGGCGTCCCATTCTCTGGTTCGCACCTTCATTCAAGGTGTGCGACATTTGGCTTCTCCCAGGAAGGAGCCCTTACCTCCATGGGTCTTGAACTTGGTTCTGTCCGTGTTACAGCGTGCTCCCTTTGAAAACATCCAGGATATATCGTTGCCTCTGCTGTCTAAGAAGGTTGCCTTTTTGGTGGCGATCACTTCGGCTCGCAGGGTGTTGGAACTGGCAGCGTTATCTTGCCATTCTCCTTACTTGGTGATTCACCGGGATAAGGTGGTCTTGCGTCCGCATTCCTCCTTTCTTCCTAAGGTGGTCTCTGAGTTCCACATTAATGAGGACATTGTCCTGCCTTCGCTTTGTACGAAGCCTAAGCATCCTAAGGAGGTTGCTCTGCATTCCTTGGATGTTGTCAGGGTGATTAGGGTTTACCTGTCGTCTACGGAATCCTTTCGGAAGACTATTGCCAAATGGATCAGACAGACCATTGAACAGGCTTAGGCCTTGAAGGAGCGGGTTCCACCCTTCCCTGTTAAGGCGCACTCTACCAGATCTGTGAGTACGTCATGGGCCTGTTGGCATCGGGCCTCGGTGGCCCAGGTGTGCAAGGCTGCGACTTGGTCGTCGGTGCACACTTTTTCAAAATTCTACAAAGGTAGATGTTCTGGCATCAGCTGATGCTTCCTTTGGCCGCAAGGTTCTCAGTGCGGCAGTGCCATGAAGGACCCTTGGGTTTTCTCTGGGTCCCTGGCTGTTGGTATTTGCTTTCCTGGGCTCTTGCTCCTGTTGAGCATTGTTTTCTGTTGCCCAGAAGGTTCTCTTACGGTGCATGTAAGATTCCTTTCTCTGATGTGGGTACTGCGTTGCCTTTTCTATGGTTGCGTCTCCCACCCCTCATGTCTATACTGCTTTGGGACATCCCAACAGTGATGACTTAAAGGAGGCGGCGACTGTCGGAGGACGTAAGAAAATGAATTTTTGTAAAATCTTACCTGTAAAATTCCTTTCTCTGAGTCCTCTAAAAGTCGCTGCCCCCACCCCTCTTTTGGGGTTGTGTTGTTCTTACCTACTGCTATGCTACCAAACAGAGTTGGGAGTGGTCACTGCAGGGGGGGTATTGACCAGATGGGACAGCCCGTATGGGTGTGTATATGCAAATGCCTTTTGTTTTTGACCAAGTCTATATGCCTAGCTACTCCTGTGGAGCGGAAGTCAATACCCAACAGTGATGACTTAGAGGAGGCGGTGACTGTCGGAGAACTCGGAGAAAGGAATTTTACAGGTAAGATTTTACAAAAATTCAGTTCTTCCTCTACCTCTATTCCAAAAATTCTAGATTTTTTGCAAGACGGAATAGATAAGGATGTGTCAGTCAACACCCTTAGGGTACAAGTAGCGGCTCCTTCTGTATTTTTGGACACTAGTCTAGCAAAAGAGCCAAAAGAGATTTTTGTTAGCTAGAAACATGGTTACCCCTATTGTTAAGGACAGGTTCCCTCCTTGGGACCTGACCAGGGTCCTAGAGGCTTTATCTAAGGACCCTTTTGAACCTTTAAGGGAAATCTCCCCTACATTTTTGTCTTTAAAATTGGCCTTCCTGCTAGCCATTACGACAGCAAGAAGAGTAGGTGATCTACAAGTACTTTTCCATAAAAGAATCTTTTTTTTTTTTTTTTTGGTAGTTTTTCCAGATAGGATTGTCCTAAGGCCAGATCCTCTCTATTTGCCTAAAGTAGCATCCTCTTTTCATAGGACTCCTGAGATAAATCTACCTTCTTTCTGTGATAAACCAAAAAATAAGAAGGAAGGAGAATTCCACTGTATAGATGTGAGAAGAGCCCTTCTCACTTACTTAGACAGAACAAAATCCTTCAGCAGGTTAAATCATCTTAGTCCTTCATTCAGGGCCCAGAAAGGGTTTGCCGGCTTTTAAGCCTTCAATATTTAGATGGATTAGGCAGGCAATTACCACCTCTTATGAGTCATCAGGTGTTCCTGCCCCAGCTAAAGTCAAAGCACATTCAACAAGAGCCCTTGCTACATCCTGGGCCGAGAAGGCTGGAGCATCATGGGAACAGATCCGCTGTGCAGCCACCTGGTCCAGTCATGACACCTTTCTGAAGCATTATCGTGTTGAAATACTGTCCCAACAAGACCTAGCATTTGGCTGAAAGGTCTTACAGGCAGTGGTCCCACCCTAAGGTAGGCCTTAAAGGATCTCTATTATCCTCTCACTGTTTGGGCCGTCCTGGAAGGCGAGGAGAGAAAACCTACCGTTAGTTTACCGGTAACGGTCTTTTCTTCTGAGCCTTCCAGGACGGCCGGCCTACCCGCCCTTGTTAAAAGGGTGTATGGTAATATGAATAAACTTAGGTGGTAAGTACCTATAGAATTATGACAAACACTTCCCTTGGAAAATGGTTGTGGAAGATACTTTTTTTTTTTTACAACTGAGGGCCAGAGGGAAGGGTGGGGCCTTTTAACAAATTGTAATTGATTGTGTTTCTGGTAGGGAGGAGCCTATCATCTCTCACTGTTTGGGCCGTCCTGGAAGGCTCGGAAGAAAAGACCGTTACCGGTAAACTAACGGTAGGTTTTCTCTATCGTCCACCGACAGACGCAGCCTCATCTCCATGAGCTGAGTGGGTTTATGCTCCTCCCATCAGGAGTAGTCTAGGCAGGAAAATTTGAATACACGCCCAGGGGGCTGTCCCTCCAGGCATAAACCCCCACTGCACAATGCAGCACATCAGTTTGTTTTCTGCCTAAAGAAGGAGTAGACCTAGGTTTCCTGCTGGGATTCCGGTCTCAGTTTTTTTTTTGTTTTTTTTGTTTTGTTTTTTTTTTGTTTTTTTTGTTTTGTTTTTTTTTTTGTTTTTTTTTTTTTTTTATTCTTTTCAGAATATTTTCTTTTATTTCTCTTTACTCACTTGCTAGCTAGTGTTCAGGGAATAATTTTCTGGTGATCTACAAGCAATGATGCTGGCTGGGGCTTTATACTGGATAATCTAGATCCTTATGGTCCCCCCAGTCTGGCCTACGAGCGTGAGCAGGTTACAGTTAGTCTAGCCACGATGGTGCCCCCTTGTCCGGAGGGGGACAAGCCTGCAAGAAAATGTCTCGCCGGCACGCAATGACCTGGAATGCCCTTAGTCACAACGTACCCCTTGGCAGCATGCAGAACAACTAAAAAGGTATTTTCATCTTCTGTCTTGATTTGTTAGTGTCTCTGTGCTGTTTGAAAGTGGTATTTTGTCTAGGTCTGCGCATCTTCACTCGTCTCACGATTCGATTCCATTAGATTCTGCGATGCATCATGATTACTGCCCAATTCCTATGCCCAGCACACTGCCCAATGCTTTTCAAAACTTTATAAAAAAACAAAGAAAAACAATCAAGCAGTCACAAATTAAAGAATCATTTGCTCTTAAAGGACATTTCCCTGGCATGGCTTGCAAGCCCTGCATAGTGCACTTGCACTGCATAAATATAGGAAAGTCTGAAAATAGCATAGCAGAAACAGACAACAACACTATTTACTAGAAGTAACAGTAAAATAGTATGGCATCAAACTGTAGTAGTACAGTTTACTTCTTCATAAAGGAAAAGAAAATATTAATATAAACTTTTATTTTTGATTTTGGATAGAGTGGAGGAGAGGAGATGTATTAGAACAGGGGTGTCCAAACTATGGCCATCCAGCTGTTCAGGAACTACAATTCCCATGAGGCATTGTAAATCCATGACATTCACACAGTCAGACATAAATAGGCACGATGGCAAGTGTAGTTCCTGAACAGCTTCCAGCTGGAGGGCCATGTTTGGAAAGGACATAGCTGTATTAGAACATCAGTCAGTGTTTATTGCTGTCTCTGTGTTGTCCCATGTTGGAGAGATTCACCATCTCTATTTGTCCTGTGTTTTTACCATTATCATTGAAAGTAAAATAAAACCCCCAAATTTTGTGGGATTTCCATTTTCCTCTCACTTTCCGTTTGGGACAAAAAATGAGGGTAAATTTCTACAATGGGGGCAACATGGCAAAAATAAACCTTACAGGTGTAATAATTAAAGAACCTTCCCTTGCTCTATCCAAAATGAAAAAAAGTTTTGCCTATAGTTCTACTTTAAAGCCAAGATAGAAGTCAGCCAAGCTAATATTCTTGTCAAAATGGTCATCATAAATTCCCACAAAACATTATATATAAATCCTTAATGTGAATATAATGTTGCAATAAATTCCAGGTGTGCCATAACCTGTTCTCTACAAAACAGAGCACTTTCTGACTAGTTGCAAACCTCAAGGTGAACCTGGAGCATAGTGCACTGCTGCAGAACTTCCATGTTCATTGTGATGTTTGTTTGCCCCTGCAAATGCCAGTCAACTCAAGTGAGTTGATGGCTGCTAGAGGGGAGTTATAAATATATATATATTATATAATAAGCTCTCGATTTGTCACTTACGTCACTTTGCAAAAAACGTTACCTGTCCTGCAGACAGTCTATACCACAATAAAACCCAACAGAAGCCAAGCCACCATTAGAGGAAGGAAAACCCTTGACAGAGTAAATCGTTAACTGAAGCTTAAACCTTGAGTAAATCTTTATGGGATCACAAATCTACACACAACACGATTGTCTGCATCAGAATCATGAGAAAGTTTTGGCACTGGTACAACTCAAGGCACATGAGGTTAGGTCAGGTTTGTGTGCATTTGTGATCCAGTAAAGATTTAATCAAGGTTTTACAATGTATGATTTAATCTTTCAAGGATGTTCCTTCCTGTACCGTGGCAGGCTTGCCTTCAGTTGTCTAGATACACTTTTACCTTTTAGTATTTGTTTGGTTGAGGGAACCCCTACACTTGCTATTGCTACAGAGTACAGACAGACACTGAGTGTGTGAATGAACATTCAAAATGGACCATTTTTGAAAACAAGCCATTCTCCATCTCCAGTGCCAGAAAAGCTATAAAAAATATAAAATGCTCCAGGTTCGCTGTGATGATGATTGTGTTTGCCCCTGCCACTGCCAGTCAACTAAACACACAGTGTGTATGTGTCGTGACAACTCGAGAGCTTATAACGCAGCTCTAGCATTAACTCAACACACACACTCACACACTGTGTGTGTGTGTGTGTTTGTTGAGTTAATGCTAGAGCTGCGTTATAAGCTCTTGAGTTGGCACGACACTCAGTCAGTCACGTTATAGAAAGAAAACGTTACCTGCACTCTACCACGTCGATGACACCTGTACCTGAACCCAAGCCATCATTAGAGAAAGGAAATCCTTGACAGAATAAATCGTCAACTGAAGCTTAACCTTGAGGATATCCTTATGTGGTCACATTCACAAGCTCACAAATATAGTAATATTACACATACAAGTATCCAATACCAAAAAAATGGTGTATTATCCAATAAGATAAGATTTACTCAAGGTTAAGCTTCAATTTACGATTTATTTCTCTCAATGATTTTCCTTCCTATAATGGTGGCACCGTGGCTTGGCATCAGTTGTCTAGAAGGAAATACACTTTAATATTATTTATTTGGTTGAGGGTTAAATGAACCCCTAGACACTTTTAGTGTGAAACAATGGAATATGGGATTGGACAATCTTCAAAAACAAACCATCTCAGTGCTATAAAGCTATAAAACAACACTGGTGTGACTGGCAGACTGAATTAGTAATTAGAGATGGCCTTGCGGTTTGCCCAGCGGTCGGTTCGTGGCGAACTTTGCTCATTCGCCGATCATGCGAACATATGGCGATGTTCGCGACCGCCATATTCTTTTACATTGTGAAAAACTTTGCCCCATGACACATCCATCAGGTGGTACAGGACAGCCAATTGAGACATTTCAGCACATGGACATACCCCCTACCTTTATAAATAGACGTGATCTGGCTGCCATTTTACATTTTGCCTCTTATCAGTGTAGGGAGAGGTTACTGTGTGGAGCAGGGACCGACTGTTAGTGACACAAATCGCTAGCTAATAGGTCCACAAAAGTCCTTTTAAGGACTGGTATAGGTGTACTATTGTTTGGTGTGCAGTATATATGGGTGTAATACACTTATAATATACTTTCTAATATAGAAAGCATATTATAGTGTATTTGGGTACTGCAGAAATTTTGCCAGTTTCGCTGCGTTAACTCTGCTACACACAGTGACAAAAGTTACTGGGAATTTTTTTTTATAACTGGTGTGATAGACCAGTGGCCCCCAAAATGACAGATTTAAGCGGGGTGTTATATACCTTCTTCCACATATACTACGCTTCTCTAGAGACTTTTGTCACAGGGTCATTTAAAAAATGACAGGCAGAGGAAGAGGCAGGCCCTTCCGCAGAGGTGGTAGGGGTAGGGCAGGAGCACCAGGCCGGAGCCTAAGTGGGAAGTTGCAGAAGGTGCGTTCGATTACATCAAAGGATGCACCAGACTTGGTTGAGTGGCTCACTCAGCCTTCCTCTTCTGCACCCTCCTCATCCTCTCTATCTGCACCCTCTTCCCTCTCTGCTGTGTGCACCCCCAAAGACACCACCACAACCATATACCCTCCGCTTGAGTCACAGGAATTATTTTCCAATCCATCACAAGACATTTATGATGCGCAGCCATTCTTGGCATCGGATCAGGAAGAGGAGGTAGCAACAGCCGCCACTCAGCAGTCTGACGACAGTACCCAGATGAGCCAAAGGAGGTCGGTCCTCGCTGTTGCTGCCTATTTTGAGATCTCTAATGTTAGTGGTGGGGAAGGTGACGTCGATGACGCAGAGGCAAAATTTCTGCAGTACCCAAATACACGATTTTGAAAATATATTGTTATATATAACCCCCCCCCCCCCGCTTCAATCTGTCGTTTTGGGGGGGCCACTGGTCTATCACACCAGTTATAATACTTTTTTCTAATTGCGTTTGCCACTCTTTGTAGTTGTAGTATCGCTGCAGAACCGCTCACCAGTCACAATGCTGCACAATACAAATCCACTATAATATGCTTTCTATTTAGAAAGTATATTATAAGTGTATTACACCCCCTATATACTGCACACCAAACAATGGTACACCTATACCAGTCCTTAAAAGGACTTTTGTGGGCCTATTAGCGAGCGATTTGTGTCACTAACAGTCTGTCCCTGCTCCACACAGCAACGTCTCATCTGGCATGTCGAATAGGTTCTGGGGATTTTGGGTGGCGCAGCGGAAGAGATGGAGTAGGAGGAGGAGAAGAAGAGGCAGGCCTGCATGCAATCCGTGGCAGTAAAACCAAATCTACACGGGTTACATGCTTGACGGCCGTCAGAAGGTTCACCCAGTGGGCAGTGAAAGTTATATACCTTCCCTGCCCGTGTTTGCTAGACCATGTGTCTGTGGTCAGATGTATCTTGGCACCGACACTGTGTGCCAGAGATACATTCACTTGCCGCTGAGCATGGCCATATAAAGAATAGACCTGGCTATGGGAAATTATAAAATTATTCCCAGGGTTAATTCGGTAGAGTATTTAACTCGAGGAATATCTGACTACTGACCATTGTTGGTGAGCATATCAACTGGAATTGAGGGTTTGAGGCAAAACTGGAAATTTCAACCATACTGGTTAACTCAGATTGGAACACATGACCGTATACCAGATCAACTGCAGTTGTTTTTGGAAGCACATGGATCATCAAGAGATTTGATTTTCTGGGATATTCTGAAGGCCTATCTCAGGGGTGCCCTTAGATCAACAATTTCATATATTAAAAGAGCAACCAGCTATAAGACAGAGGAATTGGAAGAGAAGTGCAGGAGTGCAGAGCGGGCGTTTCAGATATTACCGTCTGAAACCAATAGGGATAAATGGGAAACGACAGTAAGGACGTATACTACAAACATGGCTGCTAACGCTAAATGTAAACAATTTAAAGCGGAGTTCCGGGCACAAAAACTTTATTTTTTTTTTTGTGCCCCACCGCTAGGTAGACCTCACCTGAAAAGGAATTGAATATTTTTTTTTTTTTTTTGTTTACTTACCTTGTAATTGAAGATCGAAGATACTCACCTCAGAGTACTTCCTCCCTCGGAGCCGCGGCTCACCCCGTCACTTCCTGTCTCGCTATGATTCCTGGGAGCTGAACGTCATAGCTCCCAGGAATCAATGCGACGGCACCGGCCCCGCTCGTCATTTCCGGGCTACGCCGCATTCCCCTGCTAAACAGCTCTGGGCATGCCCAGAAGCTGTTTAGGAATGCGGCGCCGCACCGGAAGTGACGAGAGGGGCCGGTGCAGGCGCATTCTGGGACAAGAAGACGCGGAAGAAGACACAGAAGAGGACCGCGCCGGCTTCAGCTGCCCACAAGAGAGATGGAAATGCTGTGGAAGAAATTTTTTAAGTAAGTATTTCTTCTAAAAGGTAAGTGCGAACCGGGACAGATCAGAGGCTAGCCATTGTGGAATGTGCTAGCCCTGACTGTCCCGGGGGTATGTTTAGTAAAAAATTACTTCTGTGCCCGGAACTCCGCTTTAAATTCCAGCAGAAATTTTTTGAACTAGGGAATATTTCAAGTAGTTTTTTTTAGCACATATGGCGAAGCAACAAAATACGAGCTTAGTTATAACGAGTATACAATGTTCTGATGGGGTGTGCGTGAGAGACGTGGTAGGCATTTTGTCCTTTTTCCACACATTCTATACCAATATGTATGCCACCTCTCTCGAGTACAACACAGATGAGATCTCAACTTATCTAAATGAACTGCAATTTACAACTTTAACTGATGAACAAGTTAAAATATTAGAGGAAACTCCAACAGAGGAAGAAATAAGAAGAGCAATAGCAAGTTTGGCAGCAGGGAAGGCCTCTGGCCCCGATGGACTTCTAATAGAGTTCTATAGTAGATATGATGATATCCTTGCCCCAGTGTTTGCTCAGGTACTAAGCACCGCTTTTGGGGTAAGAAAGTTTCCACAGACTATGTATTCTGCTACAGTGGTGCTTATTCCAAAACCAGATAAAGACCCAAAAGATTGTGCTTCTTATAGACCTATATCTCTGTTAAACACAGACTATAAAACTCTTGCAAAAATTTTGGCACATAGATTAAATACAGTAATTCTTAATATTATACATCCAGATCAAACTGGGTTCATGCCAGGGAAATCCACCTCTATAAACCTTCGTCGGACAGAACTTATAGCTCAGCTTAGAGACCAACTACCAGATTTGAGTGTATTGGCCTCCCTTGATACAGCAAAGGCATTAGACTCTTTTGAGTGGCCTTTTTTTGCAGGCCGCTCTGAAGGCGTTTGGCTTTAGAGAGAAATTCTGCACATGGGTGGCTGTATTGTATGCAAGTCCTTCTTCTCGACTTCTGGTGAATGGTCTCTTATCTGATTCCATACAATTAAACAGGGGCACCCGACAGGGATGCCCGCTGTCACCGCTTCATTTGCAGTAGCTATAGAAGCTTTGGCCCTCCGCCTATGGCAATCTCCCTCTATAAGGGGAATTCCATTGGCAGAAAGGACAGATGTAGTTGGTCTATACGCTGATGATCTTATCCTTTACTTAAGCGATGCTCACGGATCTCTAGAAGCTGCTATGCATATTATAGAAACATTTGGCCTTTACTCAGGCCTTAAGATTAACTGGCAAAAATCTTCTCTTATGTCGTTGCCATTTTCAGTGGAAGGCAGAATAAACTTAATCAAGATGATTATATTACCTAAATGCTTGTATGTCCTTTCTCATATGCCAGTCCATATCCCTAAAACCTTTTTTTAAAAAAATGCTTTCTTACCACGTTTATTTGGGGGAAGGGTAGGCATAGACTTAGATTGACCACTCTTCAAAGAGCTAAAATGGAAGCAGGGATGGCACTGCCTAATATGTATAGGTATTATTTAGCGGGACAGCTTAAGCATCTTACTAGTTGGGTAACAGCAGTAACACCACAGATGGTGGAGTCACACCTAGCTCAAGTACTACAAGTTGATAATTTACTTATAGCTTTGGAGGCACCTCTGAACATGCTGAAGTGTAAACATGTACCAATACTAACCTTGGCACGTACAGTGTGGAGATAGGTAAAACGTGTAGAAGGAAACACCCAGATCAATATAGATCTCCCATTATGGCGGAATCCAATGTTTATACATTTGAAACAATGGATTACCAATTTTGGGAACATAAAGGGATTTATGCCCTGGCAGATGTATATGATATAAATTACATGTATTCCTTTTCAGATATACAACTGAAACATGATATACCACACACTGTATTTGCAGTTGAGACATGCACTACAAGCACAATTTGGGGTCCTGGGAGCTAGATTTTCTAGATACCCCATGATTTGAATTCTGAGATCTCAAGGCCCCAAAGGGTTGGTATCTGAAATATATGCACATTTAGGCAAGAATAACTCAGGTATGAACCCAATGATAATTAGAACTAAATGGCAGGAAATAATTCCCAATTTATCTGATGAAGATTGGGAGGAGGCATGCTCCTCCCATCTATATGTGTCACCTGCAGTAAACAATAGGTTAATACAACTTTATATGATACATCAATCCTATCTTACTCCTAGTAGACTATATGCAATGCATCGCACGGCATCTCCTAAATGTCTGAGATGTAGTCCTCCTCGAGCAGATTTTATGCGCGTCATGTGGTTATGCCCTGAGATAAGTTTTTGGCAAAAGATTGTTTGTATATCGACATCTGTTTTATTTACCTTTGACTCCAGAGGTTTGTTTATTGGGTATACTGGACGAGAAGGTGTGGTCTGTGCATTGTAGAATAATTCTTAGAGAAACACTGTTTTTGGCAAGGAAAACCATAACAATAAAGTGGACACAACCAAAACCCCCTACCATAAAAAATTGGTTAATAGCGGTTAACCAAATTTTGCCATATGAAAAAGTACTATATATGAATAGAGGATGTTTAAAGAAATACCATAAGATTTGGGATACCTGGTGCTCCTCATTATTGACTAAATGCTAACTAAATGGGGATATGAGGGAGAAATTAAAATAGCAATATCAATGTTTTTTTTTTTTTTTTTTTTAACCACTTGCCTACAGTGCACTTTCACCCCCTTCCTGCCCAGACTGATTTTCAGCTTTCAGCGCTCTCACACTTTGAATGACAATTACTCAGTCATGCAACACTGTACCCATAAAAAAATTGTGTCCTTTTTTTCACACAAATAGAGCTTTCTTTTGATGGTATTTAATCACTACTGGGTTTTTTATTTTTTGTGCTATAAATAAAAAAAGACTAAAAATATTGTGAAAAAACACATTTTTCTTTGTTTGTCATAAAATTTAGCAAATGAGTAATTTTTCTTCACAAATTTTGGCCAAAATCTATACTGCTACTTATCTTTGGTAAAAATAACCCAAATAAGTGTATATTATTTGGTCTTTGTGAAAGTTATAGAGTCCACAAGTTATGGTGCTAATCATTGAAAATTTATCACATTTGATCACACCTGATGTACTGAAGGCCTATCTCATTTCTTGAGACACTAAAAAGTCAGGAAAGTACAAATACCCCCAAAATGACCCCTTTTTGGAAAGTAGACATTCCAAGGTATTTAATAAGGGGCATGGTGAGTTTTTTGAAGTTGTCATTTTTTCCCACAACTCTTTGCAAAATGAAGATTTTCTTTTTTTTTTTTTTTTTTAAATTGATGTATTAACAGGTTATTTCTCTCACACAGCATATGTATACTTGCAACTACACCCCAAAACACATTCTACTACTCCTCCTGAGTATGGCGATACCACATGTGTGAGATGTCTTTTTCACAGCCTGGCCACATACAGAGGCCTAACATCCAAGTAGTACCGTCCGGCATTCTAGGAGCACAAATTACACATATAATTTCCTGACAACCAATCGCACTTTTGAAGGCCCTGGAGCACCAGGACAATGGAAACCCCCATAAAATTACCCCATTTTGAAAAGCAAACAGCCCAACGTATAATTTTTGAGGCATAATGAGTCTTTTGAATATGTCATTTTTTTCCACAAGTTTTTGGAATATGTGGAAAGAAAATGAAAACACATTTTTTTTTACACACAAAGCTGTCCATTTATGCAATATTTCTAACACATAGCATGTACATAGCAAAAATTGCACCCCAAAATACATTCTGCTATTCCTCCTGAGTATGGCAATACCACATGTGTAACACTTTTTCACAGCCTGGCCTCATACATAGGCCTAACATCCAAGTAGCACTTTTCACAAAGTTGTCCATTTATCCACTTTAAAGTGGAGTTCCACCCAAAAGTGGAACTTCCGCTTTAGGTGTTCCTACCCCCTGACATGCCACATTTGGCATGTCATTTTTTTTGGGGGGGGAGCGGGTACCTAGTTTTGACAGGTACCCGCTCCCACTTCCGCTCGGAGCGCCGCGGCGCCCTGAGCGGAAGTTCTCCTCTCCCCCTCCCTCCCTGCAATCTTCTGGGACACGTCAGAGGTCCCAGAAGATTGCCGGCCAATCACGGCGCGCAGCGCGACTCGCGCATGCGCAGTGGGTACCCGGCTGTGAAGCCGCAAACTGTCACAGCCGGGTGCCCACAGCAGTGATGCCGGCGCCGAGGGAGAGGATCGAGGCTTCGGGCGGCCGCATCGCTGGACCATTGGACAGGTGAGTCAAATGGCTGAAACTCCGCTTTAAGACTGGGCCTATTTTTGACACTTGGTGTTTACAAGCTAAAATCATTTTTTTTGCTAGAAAACTACTTAGAACCCCCAAACATTATATATTTTTTTTAGCAGAGACCCTAGAGAATAAAATGGAGATTGTTGCAATATTTTTTATCACACCATATTTGCGCAGCAGTCTTCCAAATGCGTTTTTTTTTTTTAAAAATCACTTTTTTGAACTAACAAATAAGAAAACAGTAAATTTAGCCCAATTTTTTTTCAATAATGTGAAAGATAATATTGGGCAGAGTAATTAGATACCCAACATGTCATGCTTCAAAATTGCGCATGCTCACAGAATGGCGCCAAACATTGGTACTTAAAAATCCCCATAGGCAACATTTCAAAAATTTCTGCAGGTTACTAGCTTAGAGTTACAGAGGAGTTCTAGGGCTCAAATTATTGCTCTCGCTCTAACGATCGCGGAGATACCTCACATGTATGGTTTGAACACCGTTTACATATGTGGGCGGGACCTGCGTATGCGTTTGCTTCTGCGCGCGAGCTAACGGGGACAGGGCGCTTTAATTTTTTTTTTTTCCTATTTATTTTATTATTTTTTTATTTTTACACAGTTTAAAAAAAAAAATGTTTTGATCATTTTTATTCCTATTACAAGGAATGTAAACATCCCTTGTAATAGAAATAGGCATGACAGGTCCTCTTTATTGTGAGATCTGGGGGTCAAAAAGACCTCACAACTACACTAAAAAAGAAAAAAAAAATCGTTGAAAAAGGAAAAAAAAAAAAAAAAGCGGCCCTTTAAAGCGGTTGTAAACCCTATAGAAAAAAAAATAAAAAAAAAAAACCTGCAAGACAAAGGCATAATGAGCTAGTATGCATCGCTTACTAGCCCATTATGTGTAACTTACCTTAAAACGAAGCCCCGACACGGACCCCCGTACATCGATGCGGCGCTGCCATGATCCCTCGGCGTCTCTTCCGGGTTCGGCGGCTCCGGCGGCTCCGGCGCGCGGATTGGCCGGAAGAGACAGCTCCGGCACGCTGATTGACCGGAGCCGCGATGACGTCACTCCCGCGCATGCGCGCGGGAGTGATTTTTCCCGCAAGCTCCCGGCAACTTAATTGAAGGTCCCCCCGGACCTTCAGAGCGCATGCGCCGCTCGCGGGAGCGGCTGCATGCACTGTAAATATCTCCTAAACCGTGCCGGTTTAGGAGATATTATTTGTACCTACAGGTAAGCCTTAAAAGGTAAAAGTGAAAAAAGCGGGATACTACCGCTTTAAACCGGTTGCTAGGCAACGTCTTTTTACGTAGCTCCGGTCCTCCAAGACCATAGAGTCGAGTGAGGACCATCTTGCCCTCACTCGACTTCCTGTCTCTGAGGATCCGGGACCGGATAGTTTTCCCCGCTGCCGGCGGGTCCGGTAAGCTGGGAAAACGTCTGGGACGCGGCAGGAGGGGGGGGGCACCTCTTCCCCTGCACCGTAAGGGTAATTCCGCGGCGAATCTGCCACTGGGACCAGCCTTATCTGAAAGCCGACCGCCCGCCGTTTAAAAAAATACCGGGGTTATGGCAGCTATCTGCTGCCATAACCCCAGTATTTAGATTTTAATGGCCGACGCATATAGTCGTTAGGCGGTCAGTAAGTGATTGCATGTATATGGCAAACAGGTGACGATGACTGATGGGGTGACAGGTGACAATGACTGATGGGGTGACAGGTGACGATGACTGATGGGGTGACAGGTGACAATGATTGATGAGGTGACAGGTGACGATGATGAGGTGACAAGTGACAATGATTGATGGGGTGACAGATGACAATCACTGACGGGGTGACAAGTGACGATGATTGATGGGGTGACAAGTGACAATCACTGATGGGGTGACAAGTGACGATGATTGATAGGGTGACAGGTGACGGTGACTGATGGGGTGACAGGTGACGGTAATTAATGGGGTGACAGGTGACGGGCGATGGTCACTGATGGGTGACGGGTGACAGGCGATGGTGCACGGTGGTACTGATGGCAGTCTCTGGTGACCGGTGAACTTTAGGCTATGTCCACATGTGAGCGTAGCGATTGCGGGCAGAATCACTGCGATTCTGCCCACGATTCAGAAATCATTGCAAATCGCGGGACGCCTGTGCGTTGCCCGTGATTTGCAATAGCACCCCAAACGCTGTGCGATGTTGCAGCGATTTCCGCCTGCCAAATCGCGGTAACATCACGCAAACAATGCATGACGCCCCAAAGAAGCTCTTGTACCTTTTATGGGCGTCATGCATTGTTTGTGCGATGTTACTGCGATTCGGCAGGTGGAAATCGTGGCATCGCACAGCGTTTGGGGTGCTATTGCAAATCACTGGCAACGCACATTGAATGGCTAATTTTTGGGGCCTATACAGGCCGACACTTCTGTATACTGTGTGAATGCCTAATGTACCTCTAGCCATCAAATACACTGCGTTCTTTGCTGTCAGTTAAACCCATGTGAGCTAATTTTTGGGGCCTATACAGGCCGACACTTACTTCTGTATCATGTGAATGCCTAATGCACCTCTAGCCATCAAATACACTACGTTCTTAGCTGTCAGGTAAACCCATGTGGGCTAATTTTTGTGGCCTTTTATGGCCGACACTTACTTCTGTATCCTGTGAATACCTAATATACCTCTAGCCATCAAATACACTACGTACTTAGCTGTCAGGTAAACCCATGTGAGCTAATTTTTGGGGCCTGGAATGGCCGGGACTTACTTCTGTTACTTGTGAATGCCTATTGTACCTTCAGCCACAGAATACTACGTTCTTAGCTGTCAGGTAAACGCATGTGGGCTACTTTTCGGGGCCTGGAATGGCTGACACTTACTTCTGTATCTTGTTAATGCCTAATATACCTCTAGCCATCAAATACACTACGTACTTAGCTGTCAGGTAAACCCATGTGAGCTAATTTTTGGGGCCTGGAATGGCCGACACTTCTGTTACTTGTGAATGCCTATTGTACCTTCAGCCACAGAATACTACATTCTTAGCTGTCAGGTAAACGCATGTGGGCTAATTTTTGGGGCCTGGAATGGCCGACACTTACTTCTTTATCCTGTGAATGCCTAATTTTTCAGACTGGAAATGAAAAACAATGGGTCTGTAAAGGTTCAGCCAAATTGGGGAATGGATGCGGACCCATTTTACAGATGTGTGAATAGACCCTATATGTATTAGACAATCTATTTACTGGCTGCTGTCAGTTCTGGCTGATTTATGAAAAAAATAAAATAAAATTTTTGCTGTAAAAAAATAAATAAATAATATTTTAGGGCAACTCTTCCAATTGCAATACTTCTGTTATGACATTGTCCATGTGCTGGGACTATTTGTGCACAGCTAGTACATCTTTTGTGGCTGCAAATATGACCTAAAGGTTTTTAAAGTTCGCCTCCCATTAAAGTCGCTGGGGCCCGCTGCGAACTTGCGGTTCGCAGACTTTTGAGAAAATTCGGGGCTGACGTTCGCGAACCGCCCCGGCCGATGTTCGTCCATCTCTAGTGGCCACCATTATTTTTCAGTACTGCCTTAACCCTCTTGGGCATGGAGTTCACCAGAGCTTCACAGGTTGCCACTGGAGTCCTCTTCCACTCCTGATGTGACTTGTTAGTGTTACAAGGTCTCAGGTATGAATGGGCAGCAGGTGTGTTAAATTTGGTGTTATTGCTCTCACTCTCATACTGGTCACTGGAAGATCAACATGGCACCTCATGGCAAAAAACTCTCTGAGGATCTGAAAAAAATAATTGTTGCTCTACGTAAAGAAGGCTTAGGCTAAGAGAAGATTGTCAAGACCCTAAAACTGAGCTGCAGCACGGTGGCCAAGACCATACAGCGGTTTAACAGGACAGGTTCCACTCAGAACATTCCACACCATGGTCGACCAAAGGAGTTGAGTGCACTTGCTCAGCATCATATCCAGAGGTTGTCTTTGGGAAATAGACGTATGAGTGCTGCCAGCATTGCTGCAGAGAGGTTGAAGGTGTGGGAGGTAAGCCTGTTAGTGCTCAGACCATATGCCGCACACTGCATCAAACTGGTCTGCATGGCTGTCATCCCAGAAAGAAGCCTCTTCTAAAGATGATGCACAAGAAAGCCTACAAACAGTTTGCTGAAGACAAGCAGACTAAGGACATGGACTACTGGAACCATGTCCTGGTCCAAGATGAAGGTATTTGATTCAGATGGTGTCAAGCGTGTGTGGCAGCAACCAGGTGAGGAGTACATAGATAAGTGTGTCTTGCCTACAGTCAAACATGGTGGTGGTATTGTCATAGTCTGGGGCTGCATGAGTGCTGTCGGCATTGGGGAGCTCATTGAGGGAACCATGAATGCCAACAAGTACTGTGACATACTGAAGGAGAGCATGATCCCCTCCTTTCAGAGACTGGGGCGGCAGAGCAATATTTCAACATGATAACGACCCTAAACACACCTCCAAGACAACTACTGCCTTGCTAAAGAAGCTGACGGTAAAGGCGATGGACTGGCCAAGCACGTCTCCAGACCTAAACCCTATTGAGCATATGTGCGGCATCCTCAAACAGAAGGTGGAGGAGCGCAAGGTCTCTAACATCCACCAGCTCCGTGATGTCCTCATGGAGGAGTGGAAGAGAACTCCAGTGGCAACCTGTGAAGTTTTGGTGAACTCTATGCCCAAGAGGGTTAAGGCAATGCTGTAAAATGATGGTGGCCACTCAAAATAGTGACACTTTGGGCCCAATTTGGACATTTTCACTTAGGGGTATAATCACTTTTGTTGCCAGCGGTTTAGACAATAATGGCTGTGTGTTGAGTTATTTTGAGGAGACAGCAAATTTACACCGTTATACAAGCTGTACACTCACTACTTTACATTGTAGCAAGGTGTCATTTCTTCAGTGTTGTCACATGAAAAGATATAAAAAAATATTTACAAAAATGTGAGGGGTGTACACACTTTTGTGGGATACTATATATATAATTTTTTTATTTATTTTATTGTTTTAGAGTTTCAGAATAGAGCATGGTTAAACTCCTGTCTGGTTTTTGCTTTGCTGCCTGTGTCCAATTTTTCTTAATCTCCTGTCCTATAGACAGAATGGGAGGGAAATCTTATCTCAGTTCTCACCACAACCAGTGTCCCCCATTGAAGTGTATCCCCTCTTGTCCTGTTGTGGTGACAACTCAACATTGTGGATTTTCCCTCACATTCAGTCCAGGCTGACAATGGCTATCAGGACAAAGACATAAGGTGGTATGATTTTGAACAGTTCATTGTAGTCTAAAGTTGCCCATAACCTGATATAACAATATATATATATATATATATATATATATATATATATATATATATATATATATATATATATATATATTTTTTTTTTTATTAAATAAAAGTAGCTTTCATCTTGCAGTAAGTAACAGCAATGAAGACTTTTATAGCTATATGCGTTCTATAGCTAAATGTGGTTCTGTTATTTATGCTGATATTTTTTTCTGATATTGATTAATCGTGTCTTGCCTGGTGTGTAATTCTGACCATTTTCATTCTGAACAACGAAAATTAAAAATGTTTCCCCTTTCATCTTTGGGAATTAAAAATAATAAAAGCTGAATTTTGATCTTTTGCTAAAGATGATATCACTGGCTTTAGATTACAACATTTTTGTGTTTGATCTGACAAAGTTTGAATTAAAGAAACAAGGTGGAGATTATTGTAAAAATCATAGAAGTGTTTATTTTTTTTATTATGAATGGGATTTAAATTTTGTCCTTTTAGCATTTCAAAAACTGCTTTTTGCAACTAATCAGGGATATTCCCCTTCCCTCCCTTACTCACAAGGTTGTTGTCACCTCTTTGAGGCAAGTTACTGAAATGGTGCATTTGTCCTGTAAAAAACATTTTTGGTTTTACACAGGGATAGGGATGCTGTTAAGGACCAAAGCCTCTGTCCTTCTTCTACCATCCCTTTGACCAAATCCGATAAGCTCCTAATTTCCTGTTTTTGCTGACAACAGAGTGCCTCAGCCACACTGAAATCCCAAACAGTGTTGACAGCTCTTACTGCTGGACGTCAGATCTCCACCTATCTCCCATCCCTCTCTGTCTTCACATTGATTTATTTCCCATGAAAACAATGCTGCTGCCTTTACACCCAAGAACCTGCCAACTTACTGGGGTAGATTTACCAAAGGCAAATAGACAGTGCACTTCACAAATCCATTTGTACTCATTTATCCCAGAGGTTAGTGAATATCATGACACTTTTCTTTGTAAATAATACTTAATCAGGTACAAGGAAATTTTTAAAAAACTGCATTTTTGCTTGCACATAATAAGATGATGGAAGCCAGCAGAGTTTTACCACATTCACTAAGCTTTGTGAAAAATGAGTGCAACAGCACTTGCAAAGTGCAGAGTCTTATTTGCCTTAAAGAGGAAGTAAACCCCCCCAAAAAAAATGTGAAAAAAAACCTGTAAAGACAAAGGCATAATGAGCTAGTATGCATCACATACTAGCTCATTATTAAGTACTTACCTAAAAACGAAGCCCCTGCAGTGCCGCCTGCTCAGCAACAGGACGGCCGACATGTTCGGCCGTCCTGCTTACTGGATCGCGTCCTCCGGCCATCTGTTTGGCATGCGCGCCGGAGCCGCCGTTTACGGCACAGGGCTCTGAAGGAACGGCACGGGTGGCAGTTCCTTCAGAGCGCATGCGCCAACGATGTCATCGGCTGTATGCACTGTAAATATCTCCTAAACTATGCATGTTTAGGAGATATTTATAGCACCTATAGGTAAGCCTTAATATAGGCTTACCTATAGGTAAAAGTCTTTAAAGTGGGTTTACAACCACTTTAGGTAAATCAACTTCACTGTGTTTAGGAAAAGAGCTCTTGGAATATGTACAGTATAAATCTGGTGGTGCGCTTAAGTCAATAGGAACTAAACTCCCAGTGGCTGCCCCAGCATAAGTTTTGCCAGCCTGGTGTTAATTTCGCAAGGAGTAATAAAAGTTGTTTCTCAATACAGGAAAAGGGTAATGGAAAAAAAATGTATGCTGAGATGTTTAAAAGGAGGTTTAGGAGTACATTTAGGAAATGCCTAGACATAAACTTGACATACCTCTCAACTTTTTGAGATAGAAATGAGGAACACCTATTGGCAAAAGTATGGCGGGATAGGATATACCCCCTGCCACACCCCCTTAAAGGAGAATTATACCAAAAAATGATTAGTTAAAGTGCTTTTATTTTTACTACTGCTATTCCTTTACATTGGCTTTTGAAATTTGCAAATGCAGCAATTTAGAAATTGGGTGAAAAGTTCAGTACTTTGAAAGATAAATAATGCATTTTATATAAAACTATATAGATCACACCAAAATGAGGGACAAATGAGGAGGAAAGAGGGACAGAGTGACAGTCCCTCGAAATCAGGGACAGTTGGGAGCTATGACTTTATTACCTAATAAACTCAGAGCAAAAAAAGAACATTAAGATATTACCAAACTCTTTTGTTTACCCCCTCCAGATGTCTGAATTTATCTCTGATAGTAAGATTTCCCACAGTGACTGCTGTGACAGAGGAAAACTGTACAAAACTGAGTGTACACCCTTCACGTATAGGATTAGGATGTTCTGTAGGTAAACATTTATTTTTGCTTGCAGGAAGAAACACTTTAAAGATGTAGCCAGTTATATTCTAGGTGAAGAGAGGTTCCCTTACTTTATACACTATATAGCCAAAATGTTGTAGATACCCAGGTATTTCCTGTGAATGGTACTGGTAATACTACAGAATATAAAGACATTTTACACAATTGTGAGTTTCCGGCCTTGTGGTAACAGTTTGGGGAAGCCCCTTTTCTCTTCCAGCATGACTGTGCCCCTGGGTCCAAAGCCAGCTCCCAAAAGACTTGGTTTGGGTAGTTTGATGTGCAGGAACTCAAGTGGCCACACAGAGCCCTGACATCAGCCTTACTGAACACGATTGGGGGTGAAGTGGAAGGCTGAAGGCAAGCCAGTTTTTTTTTTTTTTTTTTATCCAACATCAGTATCTGACTTTTTACACCAGGGGGGGTAGGTCAATTCTTTATTAATATCTATGGTTTTGGATTTAGATGTTCAACAAGCTCACAGGGGTGTGAGGTTAGGTATCCCATCCATATACAGGTAGTGTAGCTGAATAGACCACAATACTTTAGTCAATCTTCGACCATTTAATAATTTTTCTAACATTACATCCAGGCATCCAAATTCCTCTATCCACCCTTTCCCCCTTTTTCTTTTATTTTATTCAGCTCACTAGTAGACAAGTTTTCTTTCTTTTACTAAATATTTTCTGTTTTGAAATGTAATTTTATGACAAATCTTACATTTTGTTTTAATATAATTCATAGCATCAATCTCATTAACTTTGATAAAGTATTATTCGTCTTTAATCCTCGTAATAAAAGCTTCTCTTCCACATTGCCTTCATTTAAATTGCTGTAATGAGAAAAAGTAATCAGAATGCTTCATAGATTGTGTCTTAATATTTTAGTCTAGTATATTAGAAAATATTTTGTGAACTTTCTTTGTAGAATTCTTTTTACGGTACATAGATTAAAACAATTAAGTGCATTTTTTGACACACACCTTTCATAAATCCTGAAAAATCAAATAAGTTCTCAAATGCAAATTTAGACTTTGTTCAGGCTGTTTTCAGGGAGTTCTGTTACTGTCTCAAACCATATTGGAAATTCTGTTTTCCTACAAGAATATATCACTGGAAGCATCCCTTTGGATGTGTATGTCACTGCCCATGGTCTCTCCTGCAGGCAAAAGCAGTCACATCCAGATGGATTCAGAGGATGTCCTCATTCACCACAAAAACTGGATTGTGTGTTTCTTACCCTCCATCTCTACTGTTTTTTTTTGTTTTTTTTTTTTTTAATTTGGCCAAGGACTGTTAGGGTCTTTTAAATCAGGACTAAGCTCCCCAACATACTCACCTCCACCTATCAGCAAAGCGACGTGTTACATTCCTCATTGACTGTTGTCATCTTCTCCCCAGGGTGCAGGTTTTTGGCCTCTTGATTTGCTGGCAGGGCATGATGTAATTTCTTGCATGTGCACGGGAGTCCATCATTTCAGCAAAGCCATAATGTAAAGGGAATGCACATTGAACTGCGTGTGCACAACTCAGTTTCTATTCAATAGAAAACTGCAAGTGGGCAGGTAAGTGTGTATTTTTTCAGAAGGGGCATAGAATGTTTATTCTGCAATAAAGAGCTGCCTTCTCACAGTTTTCTTAAAGTTAGGTCTAGTTATGCTTTAAAATGGGAGAAGAGCCTGAGCCTAATCTCATGTAATCACTTAGAGTCAATGTAGTGAAAGCAGTCAATGTTGCTATGTCAAGTGATCATTTAAAGGGGTTGTAAAGGTTCGTTTTTTTTTTTTCTTTTAATTAAAATATCAAACATGTTATACTTACCTGCTCTGTGCAAGGATTTTGCACAGAGCAGCCCTGATCATCCTCTTCTGGGGTTCCCTGGCAGCGCTTCTGGCTCTTCCTCTTCAACAGTGCCCCCACGGAAAGTTGCTTTCCATAGGGGCACCCGCGCGGGCGCGTTTCTGAGTCCTGCTGCTACATCTATTGACACAGACAGTGGGATTTGGCCCCGCCCACCGCTCCTGTGTCACTGAATATGATTGGCCAATGACTCCGGCTGCTATCAATTTGTCCATTGAGATCAGAGCCAGCAGCTGGAGCGGCTGGGCTCATGCACAGCGCTAGAAGGAATAGGCTCAGGTAAGAAAAAGGGGGGGTCTGGGGGGGAGCTGCATCGAAGAAGGTTTCTCTATCGCTCATTGACAGACGTAGTCTTCTTGATTCTCAAGAGCTGGGTTATGTTGTCTCCGCAGGAGTAGGACTAGGCAGAAAGACAAAACGTTCTGGCTCCACCTTAGGGGCAGTCCCTGAGGGTATATCCTCCCTCTCTCTGCTACAGGGAATCAGTTTTTTTCTGTCTAGTCAGGAGTAAGGACCTAAGCTCCTTGCTGGGATCTTTTTGGTCCTGGCAAGATTTTTTCTTTAGAAGAAATATTTTTTAGGTAGTTTTTTCTCCAGTGTTTTTCCTGTGAGATCTTCAAGCAAAAAACGCCGGACTGGGCGACACTAGTGGTCACCCCAGCCGGCCTACGAGCGCGCGCAGACCATTGCATTGCGCTTGGTCGGCCGCGACACATTCAAGTAAGTATGCGGGGCCGGGCGACGGGCTGGATGTTGAGATCCAGTGGTCACCCCGGTTTCTGCCTACGAGCGCGTGCAGACCAGAGCTCCGCGCTGGGTCGGCCGCGACGGAGTCCCAGTGGAGGGACTGACCTTGCGAGTTAAAAGTCTCGCTTGGACGCCAGGAACCAGAGAGTCGAGGCGTCCGGAGTGGTCCACAAACCCCCACCCCGGTGGAGAGGGTATTGTGAAGAGAGGGTGCCTGTCGGTTCGGTATGGTGAGTAAACGTTCCCTTTTTTCTTTCCTCGTTATGAGGCAGTATGTATTATGGGCCCCTCCATACATGGTCAGTATATATCTGACACTAAAAGTCCCCCTTGTAAATACAGTATGTGTTTGTGGGAAGTGGACTTGGTTTGAGAGCTAACACTCTACCCAGCAGACTGTAGCATTACAGCAGACATAGGAGGTATATCCTACCTTATTTGTAGTGTATCTCCTGTAGATCTATCAATCGCCACTCAGCAGAGATGCAGGTGGATGTGCTGGGAAAAACGATTTCGGCGGTCCGCCGCCATTTTGCCGTAGACCAGGTGCATGCATGTCCTCAGGTCACGCCGGCCGCCATGTTTTTGGAGTCTAATGTCTCCTATATGGGGGCGGCCATGTTTCATGAGCCCAGCTACCTCGTGGAGAGCTGGGAACGCCGGAAGGCGTACACAGGGGGCGGAGCCACGTCCTTCTACCCGGGAAAAAGCAACAGCTCCTTCCAGTCTGTAAAGACAGACGCTGACTGCAGTTGGTTGGAAACTTCACTGCATCGGTTGGTGAGCCTTGGGGGTCCCTCTCTCTCTCTGTGGGATCGAGAAGCAGGTACTCTGAGGGGCGCTATTGCGCTAGGGGGAGACACATAAAAAAAAAAAAAAAAAAATTAAAAAAAAAAAAAAAAAAGAGGTATTTTTTATTTAAAAAAAAAAAAAAAAAAGTTTTTTTGTGTTTTCTGGCAAAGGTGTCCTGAATTATCATGGACCCTGCCACTCATGTATCTCCTCCGGATCCCCTCGAGGGGTCTGCGGGATCCTCCAGCACCCCACTGACGATTAAATCATTGTCCGCTATTATGGAAGCTTGTGTCCCGGGTGGAAGTGGCTTGTCAGGGACAGGGCGCAAGTAAGCGACCCCCGCCTAACCCCTTATTATCTGAAACCTCGGATTCAGACTCTGAGCCTATTTCTGCAGTTGCAGGTACTTCATCTGGTATTGGTGTCTCGTGTACTGTCTTTTCAGACAGTGAGGAGGATGTTTCGGCATCAGCCATAGCCAGAGAGGAAGCTTTGGTAAACGCACTCATGGTATCTGCTCAAGAGACCTTAAGATTACAGGGTATTCCGTCAGAAATAGCTGAAACTGAAATCCCTTTTGGGACTAAAAACGCATCTAGTGGCGAAGGTTTTTTCCATTGCCCAAATGTTTTGGCAATCCAATCAAAGAAGAATGGAGTCTGCCAAAACGCATTTCTACTATTTCTAAACGCATTAACAGGCGTTATCCGTTTGAGGAAACCCTCATTAAGAAATGGACAGAACCACCTGTGGTGGATTCACCAATTGCTAGATTGAATAAAGCCACGGTTATTCCTCTAGAAGACGCTCCGTCTTTTAAAGATCCAGTGGATCGCAAGATAGAAGCTATGTCTCGCACCATGTTTACCTTGATTGGATCAGCTTTCAGACCAATAATTGCTATTGGTCTGGTTTCGCAGGCTGTAACTGTATGGACCAAGTGGTTACGCCGGGACCTAGAAGAGGTCCCTCAGGCGGTATCAGATTTGTTGGAACAGATGATACAGGGGTTACAGTTTGTGTGTGATGCGGCGTTAGACGCCACTTCATTATTGGCGCGAGCATCTGTCTCAGGGGTGGTTCTCAAGCGTACACTGTGGCTAAAAGGTTGGTTAGCCGACCAAGGTTCCAAAAAAGCATTGGCTAATTTCCCCTTTTTAGGAGAGCGTCTATTTGGAGCCAACTTAGATGAGATCATTAAGGATCTCACGGGTGGAAAGAGCACCTTTTTACCGCAAAATTTTAAAGGTAAAGGAACTCGTCAAAGACGAGGGCCTTCTTTTTCTGCTCACAAGAGGTTTTTTTCGTCCCGCGGGTGAAAAAATTAAGTCCTCCAAAGCTCCTGCAGGAGGCGTCAGGGGTCGTTGGTCGGGCAAGCAAAAGCCCGCCCCCTCTAGACCTGAAGATAAATCGTCCAAAGCCTGAAGGTGCGCCCCCCACCCATAACTGGGGTGGGGGGACGTCTTCGCCGGTTCCCGGATCCATGGCTTTCCAGAATCCCGGACAGATGGGGTTGCGAAGTCATAAGGTCAGGGTACAAGATCGAGTTTCGATCTCTCCCACCGGCGCGATTCTTCCCTTCCAATAGCCGACTATCCCCGGATCGTTTAGACGATCTGCGGAGAGCAGTCACAGATTTACTACAACAAGGAGTGGTAGTCCACGTTCCTTGGACAGAACGCTTTCAGGGGTTTTTATTCAAACCTATTTACAATACCCAGGAAAGAGGGCAAAGTGCGTCCAATTCTGGACTTAAGGGCACTCAATTCTTTTGTCTACATAAGAAGATTCAGAATGGAGTCCATTCGCACAGTAGCAGCCTTTCTGCATCCAGGGGATGTCCTAGCGTCCATAGACATCTAGGACGCATATCTTCACATTCCCATTTTCGCAGGACATCAGCGGTTTCTACGTTTTTCCGTAGAAGAGAACCACTATCAGTTTGTGGCGTTACCTTTCGGTCTCGCCACGGCTCCGCTGGTCTTCACGAAGGTGTTGGCCCCAATGTTGGCACTTCTGCGCCAAAGAGGCATATCGATTCTAGGTTACCAAGACGATCTTCTGCTTCATGCAGAGTCTCCTCAGACCTTGCTACAAAACATAGAAATTACTATGATTTCTTTACAGGAATTCGGGTGGCTGGTGAACCAGCAAAAGTCATTTCTGGTTCCCACCCAGAGGCTCGAATATCTGGGTCTAATTCTAGACACAGTCAGGACGAGTTTTTCTTCCGGTAGGGAAACTCCGAAAGATTCAATCAGCAGTCCACCAACAGCTGGTCTTCCCTTCGGACTTGCATGAGGGGTCTGGGGTTGATGGTGGCTTCCTTCGAAGCAGTCCCATTTGCCCAGTCCCATACCCGAATTCTTCAGCAAGAGATTCCTCTCGGATGGAATCGGAATCCGGAATCCCTGGACAATCAGATCCGATTGAGCAAACAGACCAGAGAGTCTCTGGTCTGGTGGCTTCGGTCTCCGATGCTCAGCCAGGGAAAGTCATTTCTGCCAATATATTGGACGACAGTGACCACGGATGCCAGTCTATCCGGATGGGGAGGAATTCTCGGTCAGTTATCTGTCCAGGGACTTTGGTCCCCGGAAGAATCCAGGTTACCGATAAATGTATTGGAACTGAGAGCGATCAGACTTTGTCTGATTCACTGGACCGAGCAGCTCCAGGGCAGCCCGGTTCGGATCCAGTCGGACAACGCCACGGCCGTGGCTTATGTCAATCACCAGGGGGGCACCAAGAGTGTCCGAGCGGCCAAAGAAGTGGCTTGCATTCTTCGCTGGGCGGAACGATTTGTTCCAGCAATCTCTGCGGTTTTCATTCCGGGGGTGGAGAATTGGCAGGCAGATTATCTCAGCCGTCAGACTCTGGATCAGGGGGAATGGTCCCTCCATCCAGAAGTTTTCCACCAGTTGTGCCTACGATGGGGCACCCCGGATATGGATCTGTTGGCATCTCGATTCAACAGGAAAGTTCAGAGATTCGTGGCTCGCTCCCGCGATCCTCTAGCAGAAACCGCAGACGCACTGATCGCCCCGTGGGGGCAATACCAGCTAATGTATGCCTTCCCTCCTCTTGGGTTACTGCCAAGACTTCTTCGCAAGATAGAGGAGGAAGGAATTCCAGTAATCCTGGCAGCTCCGGACTGGCCTCGTCGAGCTTGTTACGCCGACTTGGTCAGACTGATGGCGGACGTCCCGTGGAGACTTCCTCTCAGGGAGGATCTACTGTCTCAGGGACCGATCTTCCATCCTGCTTTACGATCGCTGGTTTTAAACGGCCTGGTTATTGAGACCCAGGTGCTGAAGGACAAGGGATTGTCAGCTTCAGTTATTCCTACTCTAGTTAAAACAAGGAAAGCGACTTCCAGAAAGATTATCATCGTACATGGAAGTCTTATATTGTGTGATGTGAATCCCTTGGGTTCCATCTACATCTTTATTCGGTAGTCCGAATATTGGCTTTCTGCAAAAGGGAGTTGAGCAGAAGCTGGCCTTGAGTGTTATCAAGGGTCTGGTTTCAGCATTTGCTATCTTCTTTCAGAAGCTTTTGTCTACTCATTCCTTGGTGCGGAATTTCATCCAGGGGGTGCGACACCTGGCTCTGCCAGTGCACGCGCCGTTACCATCCTGGGATCTTAATTCGGTGCTGTCGGTTCTTCAGACACCTCCCTTTGAAAATATCAGGGAGATTCCCTTGCCTACTTTATCCCAGAAGGTGGTCTTCTTGGTGGCTATCACTTCTGCACGCAGGGTGTCAGAACTGGCTGCATTATCCTGTTGTTCCCCAGATCTGGTGGTTCATAGGGATAAGGTTGTTCTTCATCCGAATCCATCCTTCCTTCTAAGGTGGTTTCAAAGTTTCATTGAATAAGGACAGTGTATTGTCCTTCCTATGTCCTTAGCCCAATCATCCTCGAGAATTTGCATGGCATTCCGTGGATGTAGTTCGGGCGATCAGGATATACTTGAATACTACGGATTCAATTTGTAAGACGGATTCACTGTTTGTGATCACGGATGGCCCTAAGAAGGGGTTGCCTGTTCTGCTGCGACCATCTTTAGATGGATCAGACAGACGGTGGTATAGGCTTATTTTATCTAAAGGTCGGGATCCCCCGTTCCCTGTTAAGGCGCATTTTACTCGGGCGCTTAGAGTTTCCTGGACCTTCCGCCATCAGGCGTCAGTGGTTCAGGTTTTCAAGGCGACTGTTTAGTCGGTTCATACCTTTACAATATTGTATAAGGTTTATGTGATGGCATCGTCAGATGCCTCTTCTGGCTGCAAGGTTCCTGCAGGCCACTGTTTGAGGAGACTGTTGGTCTACCTCGAGGATTTGTGGGGTAGGTCTCATCTGTTTACTCGATGAGTCCTTTGATACTTCTGGTTGGCTCCGGTTGGGCCTTCTAGATTGGATTTTGATTCTGTCAATCCCACCCCTCATTTTGTGGCACTGCTTCTGGATGTCCCAGCTCTTGAGAATCAAGAAGACTACGTCTGTCAATGAGCGATAGAGAAAAATGGATTTTTGTAAGATCTTACCGTAAAATCCTTTTCTCTTAAGCTCATTGACAGACGTAGTACCCGCCCCTCTATCATTGAGTTGGGTTGGGTTAAATTCTCTGTACTGCTTTAAAACAGAACTGATTCCCTGTAGCAGAGAGAGGGAGGATATACCCTCAGGGACTGCCCCTAAGGTGGAGCCAGAACGTTTTGTCTTTCTGCCTAGTCCTACTCCTGCGGAGACAACATAACCCAGCTCTTGAGAATCAAGAAGACTACGTCTGTCAATGAGCTTAAGAGAAAAGGATTTTACGGTAAGATCTTACAAAAATCCATTTTTTTCACCTTAATGCATAGAATGCAATAAGGTAAAAAAAACTTTAAGATCTTGCAATCCCTTTAAAGCCAGTGTAGTGAAAGCAGGCATACAGTGGAAAAAATAATTATTTGATCCCCTGCCGATTTTGTAAGTTTTCCCACTTACAAAGAAATTAAAGGTCTATATTTTTTATCATAGGTGTATTTTTAATGATAGAGACAGAATATCAACCAAAAATCCAGAAAAAAAACACATGATACAAATGTTATAAATTGAGTTGCAGTTCAGTAAATGAAATAAGTATCTGATACCCAAGCAAAATATGACTTAGTACTTGGTGGAGAAACTCTTTTTGGCAAGTACAGAGGTAAGACATTTCTTGTAGTTGGTGATCAGGTTTGCACACATCTCAGGAGGGATTTTGGCCCACTCTTATTTACAGATCTTCTCTAAATCCTGAAAGGAGTTGACAAGTCTCAAGGTTTTTCACCTCAATGCATTCTATGCATTAAGGTAAAAAACCTTCTTGGTTGCAGCTGCCCCCCAGACCCCCCCCCCCCCCCGTTATTCCTACATGAACCCAGATATTTCAGCGACAAGCACGAGCCCAGCAGCTAAAGCCACTGTCTCGGGTCCTCATTGAGTAGATTGATAGCAGCAGGAGCCATTGGCTCCTGTGGCTGTCAATCAAATCCAGTGGGGGGCGGGGCATAGTCCCTTTGTCTGTGTCAATGGATGCAGCAGCGGAACTCGTGAGCGTGACCGCATGGGTGCCCCCATGGAAAGTGGCTCTCCGTGGGGGCACTCAATGAAGAGGTGGAGCCACGAGCACTGCCAGGGCACCCCAGAAAAGGAGGATCGGTACTGCTCTGTGCAAAACCCTTTCTTGAGCCACTTCTTTGCTGCAATAGCAGTATGTTTTGGGTCATTGTCATGCTGATAGACCCATCCGTGACCCATCTCCAGTGTTCTGACTGAGGGAAGAAGGTTCTCATTTAAGAATTTACAATGCATGTCCCCACCCATTGGCCCCTCAATGCAGCAAAGTCAGTCTGTCGGTCACCAACTACAAAAAGCGTCTTACCTCTGTGCTTACCAGCAAGGATTTCTCCACCAAGTACTAAGTCGTGTTTTGCTTGGGGATCAGATACTTTTTTTACTCACTAAACTGCAACTTCATTTATAGCATTTGTTTTTTGTGTTTTTTTTCTGGATTTGTGGTTGATATTCTAAAATACACCTATGATAAAAATTACAGACCCCTTATTTCTTTGTAAGTGGGCAAACTTACAAAATCTGCAGGGGGATCAAAATATTTTCCCCACTGTATGGCTGCCATGTGATCACAATGCTGGTCCTGCCTTTGCTAGTATACAACAATTCTGACACCTTGAAAAGGGAAAAAAAAGCAGCAGCCTCAAAAACCCAATCCTATTCTCCACATTGCATTCAGTAAAAGTTGGTTGTTAAGATATCAGGAGTTTTGTCTGAGCAGGAAAACGATGGCACTTTAACAGAAATAACAAATCTTTAGAGGTGGAGCACTTGTCCTCCAAGCAATTGTGGGCTCACCTGCAATGCTCTTCCTTTGGTCTCGATGGGCAGAGTAAATGCTGAGATTGCGCAGATAAAGCAGACAGCAGAAAACAGGCAGAGGGCACCAATAATCGAGGCACTTAGTAAAACCTGTGTAGTAGATGTTGCAGCTGAATTTTTCAGGAGGCAAATTAATATCTGTGCAAATTATACCAATGTAAAGTATAGTTTCCTACCTGGGCAATGAATGGTGCTGCCATTGCTCCTATGCGACACAGTGACCCACTTGTGCCCATTCCAATTGCTCTCATCACAGTTGGATAAACCTGCAGAAAGATACATTTGTTAAAGTTTCACTTCACCCAATCCTAGTGCTTCAGTATCTGGTGGATGCTGGAGAGTTAAATCACCTAAAGCTTCTTATGTTCAATACATTCCTCTTGAAAATAGATTTCTGTAGGTGACGTCCCCAGCCTGCAATCCTGGCATAGCTTTAATTAGGGGTTTCCATCATGATTACTGTTGCCCACAGTAGGCAAGAGCATACTAAATTTCCAGGTAAGCTGGTACAGGTCCTCAGACTTTGGGAGTAGAATAGATTTATAGACCTTTACACTTTCCACCTTGTACCTACCTCTGCTGTGTAGATGTAGATGGTGTTGAAGTTTGCAGATACCAGAGCTCGAAGGCAGAATAGAATTCCAATAAGGCCCGTGCTGGCAAGCAAGGTAGGACAAACCAAATCAAACAATGTTTATCAGAATAGTTAAATTATCTATCTGTTTTTACATACAATGCATTGTTCTGCTAAGTGGATCCCCCACCACAGTTTGTACATTTTGACATTTCATAAAACAAAAATCAGTCCTCAATACATTTTTTTCCAAAATGTATTAACACACTGATGAGAATAAGGATATAAGGAAAAAAAAAATTACAACAGCCCATAACACACATTCCCAGTGCAGTTAAAGAACTTGTAGTGAGATAATGGAAACACAGTTCACAAATAACCCGATGGAAGGCAGCTCTTCCGGCAATACTCACAGGTCCAACAATGTGTAGAGAGCAGGTTTCAGCTAAACTGACAGTGCCTGTAGAGAGAGGCAGAATGTAGCCTGGCTGTCTTGTTCCCAAGCTGGCAGATGTCCAGAGACGTAGAGAATCCTTTGCTTTCCCTCCTCTTAAGGAACCTTTCCCTGCCACTACTTCTATCCCTACCAGACAGGGTACCTTCTCCCTACTCTACCACTCACAAGTGCATGCCAAACCTGGGAGCCTGGGCCTTGAAAAAACTCTGCCTGAGCAAAGATGGCTGCAGTAGTTACATGGGGCAGTAGCATCCAATGGGATAGCTTCCCCAGCAACCAAGGAAACCATAGAGGAGCATTGTTCCTCATGACTTCCTCCCCAACTGCAGTGCCTGCAGTGGAGAAAGTAGACTGCACCTGCCTACACACCCACAAAAGTGTAAAAGTAACTTTGGCCTAAGTATTTTTAAGGACAGTAAGCTGGAATTTTTTGGCCTAAGTATTTTTAAGGACAGTAAGCTGGAAATTTTAGGCAGTTCAAGTACTGAATTCCAAGTTCATTGAAGGTCTAGAAGTCATGATAGTCTGTCCTCTGCCGACATCTAATTGGTTAGCATTTACTATAGGCTCATAAACCAGTGGATGCGTATTACTCATGCTACGTGTTTTTAAATTTGCTCATAATGACCTCCCTAATCTTACCTTGACATACAAATGTTGAGGAGCAAGAAGAATATGCCAGTGGTCGTCATGGTGATGCCAAGCGTCCAGCGCCGACCAAGAAGATTAATTCCCAGAATGTTGAAAGGATTTACTGAAATAGCAAAAAAACATAAGTTCACCTAAACTCTGTGTGTAAATCAACTTTCCAGAAAGTATTGTATTCAGATATGTTACTACAGATAATACTTTCAGAGGAGCAAGTGTAATTTTTTTTAAACCTATGTTTGAAAAAGTTCAACCAAATGTGAATAATTTTAACAACTTGTTTTATTAACATTGTTCCTGTGTAAAGTTTATAAGTATATGCTCATATGATCAGCTATATTTGCTTAAAGTGTTACTAAACCCACAACAGTAAAATCAGTCTGTATATGCAGTAAAGCATGTGTAGCACTGTCCCTGTAGGGCTTGCTGTGTGATGACTTCTTGGACCTCCTCTGATTACCTGCATACAGTCACTTAGGGGTAGTTCTCACATTCATCCTTACTCCCAATGTGGCTTGTTACTCAATAAACAGTCCAGGGGTTTTGGTTTTTGATTTTTATTGTGGAACTTGGATGGGAGAAGGAAATAGTGGGATACTCTGTGACGGTACCCACCGTCACTGGGAGTGAAAGACATATACTTGATGGTTTGGATTGCTTCAAGTTGGACAGTAATATTTGTCAACAATATATCTCAAAGAATATATGAAGACTCTAGGCCTAGCTGCCTATTGCCAATAAGGCTTCACACAGTCAGACTCCTAGCAATATGCTAATATCAGCTCAACCACCTGTCTTTCATACATAGTTGAATATTCTGATGTACTCACTTGTTATCTACAATAGGTTCTCTATTTACACCTATTGTTTGTGTATTGTATTGCAGGAGCTACTTAATTGGCTCAGGTTGATTGAATCACTGTCATCTATTAGTTGCTGAGTGGAAATCTACTGTTTGTGTTGGTTGTTCTTTAGATATGTTAATTCTATTTCTGTATACAATTTCATCTGCATAGGATAATGTAGTCAGGCAACCCCTGACCTGTGTGTAGTAATTTGATCAGCAGGGGGATGTGCTTATGTGTGTATAAATTGAGTGTGAAACTTTTCAATAAAGGAGAAGGTTCCAAAACTTGTACAAGCTAAGTTGTTGGCTAGCTTGGTATTAGGGCGGCTGGGAAAATCTGGGATATATGTTCATGACTGCAAGGAAGCCGTATACTGATGGAAGACCACAAGTACAGTGTGTGTCGGTGTGACGGTATTAACCGTCACTGGGAGTGAAAGATTGATACTTAATGGTTTGAATTGCTTCAAGTGGGACAGTAATATTTGTCAGCTGTTTGATTCTGAACATGTTTATTGAAAGAGCTAATCACATTGGCTTCTGTTCCATGTTCCTCAATGTCACAGACAGGCTTGCCCTATTGTTTGTGTATTGAGATAATGTGAATTGTGTTAAGTCTGCCTGTTCCATTGTTAAATGTTAATGAGCTCACATTGTTCTGTCCAGATGGCTAGATAATTAGTTCAAGTTAAGTCTGTTCCTGTAAACAATTTCGTCTGCATATGATAATTTAATTAGGCAACCCCTGACCTGTGTGTGGTAATATGATCAGGAGGGGGAGGTCCATGCTGTAAATAAATTCTGTGTGACTGTTCAATAAAGAGTTCTACTTCACTCTCAATCTAGAGTCCTGTCTCTTATTGGGGGAATCTGCTACAAGGGATTGCTATGCTCTTCATACTCCCTTGAATAATCACTAAGCTCTTGTAAGAGCTTGTTCCTGTTCCTCTTCACCTCTGGGTAAAGAGAGGTTCACCCACTGGAACCTGGAGCCTTGTCATACATCCAGGGTGGGTAGGAAATGGCAAGAACCCAACCAAGCTGCGGTGGTTTGTGGGGTCTGAGGTTGTTATGGTGTCTGGTGGAGTACTTGGAGCCCTGGGAAGCACTAGGAGCATCTGTCAATGGAGGTACCCAGTCGGGGTGCCAGTTGATCCGTTACAGTCGACCGTTCCGTTACATACTCAAACTTGAACTATTTACAGTTGATAAGGACAACTCTCACTTGGCCTCACAAGAATGCTTGTGGAAGCAGTTACACTGCTTTAACCATACTGCCACGTGTATAGAAAGGGATGTTTTCTTGCTTTCTCTCCAGCAACAGACTTGGTGAACTACATTATCTTCAGGAGACTCTCTAGCATCCTCTTTACTGAAACTCGTCCACTGACTCTTCTAGCTGAAGGGATGGCCCCTCTCAGGACAGGCCCCTTGACACAGATCTGTACTCATTGTATGCAGAATCAGATTAATTCCAGTGTCTCCCTTCCAGTCAGCTCTGCAGGACCTCCAGGTTCAGTTCCTCTCTACTCTTTAGGCCTTCAGGTTGACAACTTGAGGTCACATGGCAACCTCTACAGAGGAAAAGGCAGCTGCCCCCTCCCTCCGGGACTCCGCTCTCCAGCTGAAAGACCCCAAGAACATGTGCTCTTGTCATTTATACAGTATCCTAGCATGCACCAAGGCACATTCCTGTGCCAGCCACAAGGGCTATACTAAAGGGCTGCCTGTTCACTCATTTTCCAGGTTTACTCCCACTGTCCTATATGCTTCCCTATTGGACTAGTGTGAAACACTTCAGACAAACTGAGCTGCACCTGACCACCATGAGCAGACCTCACTAGCAGATCCTGCTTTCTGGTAGACAAAGAACAATACAGATTTACCTTGCAATCCTTCTGGTAAGCAGAAACGATCTACAACTATACTCTCTCTGTAGCACCTACCTAGGAGGGTGTTACACATGCTTGTTATACTCACTGTGAAACCTAAGGGTTTAATCCTCTGCATTGTGTAAAAAGGCTGTTTGATCCTGTATGCACAGATCCTCTCCTTCTTGCATTGACTCCAAAACATGTCTAGACAAGACAGAGTTAGTGGAGTCAGCCTGCACATGCTCAGTTTGGTCTGTATTGCTAGAGAGTTTTTTTTTTTTTCATGGGAGGATGCATGTGATCAGCACAAGGCCAATCAGCACTGTCTAGACAGAGCGTTCAGGGGTCCTGAATCCTGATCGGACAGCAAGTGCAGTATGAAAACTCCTCCTACAAGCTCTAACCAGACACTGATAGAAGTCACAAGACTGCTGTATACTGCTGATGAGAAAAGGTATTTAGCAGTTTATATTTACTTAATTAATTGCATTTCCATGTTCTGTGTACTGTGGTGGAGCAGATATAGTGAATGCAGGGTCCTGGGTTTACTAACACTTTGAAGTGGTATTAAACTTAAAAGAAAAAAAATGACAGGCAGTTTTTATGGCAGAAACTATCCTATTGGTCTCTTCTGCCATGAATGCTTCTTCCTGCCTGTCAGCGGTAATGTACACTAAACCCTGTATGCGCAGCTTAGAGTAAATTACGGCCCCCCACATTGTGCCACAGTGATGTGACTCCTCTATGCATGAACAGGAATGATGTTCGTCGTTTCAGTAGGCCAAATGGAGCAAACCTAGAAGGAAGACTGGATGAAGATGGAAGCACCCCTGCAGTGACAGTTCAGCGCTGGAGGGCTTCCTTTGACAGGTAGGTCTGTCATAATATTAGGGCATAAAGCTGTAGAGGCCCAGATTTTAAAAAATAGTTTACTACCGCTTTAATACATAAACTCCTTTATGCAGATCTTATTTCACTAATAAAGCCGGACTATGAATAGGAGGTTCTGTGCAATCTCTAATGAAGTCATATGACCACAATGCTTTGGGCATCCATCATATTTGCCTAGACTGAGGGAACATAATAATGAAATAATACCAGAGCCAGTACAGTCATTAGGTTACACTGACTACTTACAAGCAATCTCCCCCACAGTGCTAATGATCATGGTGCGGTAGTCAGAGGAGCTCAGCATGTTGCAGTAACAGGTGCTGTGGCTGCCTTCGTAGGGCTCCTCTCCTGCACCCAGTGCCACCTGCCCTGACCCACACAGAAGGTTCCTCTCCAGGAGTTCTGAACTAGCCAGAATGACCCCATAATATGCAAAGGCAATTCCAAGCCTAAAAAAGAACACAGGAGGACTTTTTAGCATTCACAAAGCCACATTTTTATAAGCCAGTATATGAGCAACAAGAAACACATTACAAAGGGGTGTCTGCACAGGAGAGGGTGAGTGAGGCTGTGCTAGGGCAGAAGGAAGGGTACAATGCAACTTATATTACTGCAGTTATTTGTTCTATATAGTGCTAACATTCTACAGAAGAGCTTACTATCAAAAGGAAAAAGAGAGACTTGCAGTAGTTGTGCTGTAAGTGAACACTCCAGGCGGTGGAAGAGAGATGTGAATCAAATGTATACACCTTACTAAGGTGGCCAGGAAAAAAACATATAAAAAGATCAGAGGTTAGGGATGGGTCTGCAGTATAGCTGAGGAATAAAAAAAAGCTACAGTATAAGGAGATTGCCAAACTATGGAAGCATTAAATGGAACAACCTGGGCAAAACATTTGTATTCCCAGCTTTTGTAGATAGGTTAATGGGAAAACCAATAGGACAGTAACCTGCTGACTTGCATTGTTTACCTATGGATAGATTCTGATTGATTGCTAGGTTTTAGCACAAGTGGCATGTACAGAAAAGAAGGCCAGAAGGGTCATCAGATCACCAAAACTGGGCAACTGAAGAGTACACATACTTTTGCTGGTCTGAGGGATCTCAATTTTTGTTGCAACTTTCAGATAGAGCGTCAAGAATTGATGAACACACCATCCTGACTGGAGTCACCCGATCGGGTTCTTGGCGTGAAGATGATGACTTAAATTCCTTGAAGATAAATGCTGATCAAGCCATGTCACTAACCTAGCTGGTTAGTGCTGACATTGATAAACAAAGGGCTAGCGTTAGGGTTTTCACTCAATATCAAATGTAAAATTTCCATATAATAAGGGGCTGAATTTTTGGCACAAGAACAGGTTCAGGAAAGTTGAAAGGAAACGTCTTTGGTCCCAAGGAGCTATTTTCTCCATTATTAGTATTTCCCCCTCACATCCCCCCCCCTTCCTTACACTTACTTGTGTCCTCCCTCAATCCAGCACTTTGCCCATCTGTAGCGGCTCTCTCCTTTCTCTGCTCTCACGGGACACAGAAGCAGCAGCAGGAGCCATTGGCTCCTGCTGCTGTCAATCAAATCCCATAAGGAGGGAGTGGGCATGATTCCTAACCTACCACAATTTTTTTTTTACTGACAAAACATGGATAATTAATTTACTGACAGATTGCATTTTTTACTGACAACCTGAAAAATTACAGATCTCCTATTAGAAACTAAGACTATCTATACTGAAACAGTATGAAAATGCTGACAATACCCATAACAAGTAATTTGCTTGGTTTATACCTAAATAGTCAATACAGCATGACAAAATATCAGCCATCCTGGGATATAGTTGAAAAACAAGTTCTGCTATGTATGTCATGGAGAGTGATGGGCATGACTAGATTCTGTCTCATAGTTGGAGTGGCAGTCAGAGACTGCATATATACTATAGGAGATGGCCAGAGACTGATGACACAAAAAAAAAAAAATGGGCAGAAACTGTAGACGTGCTACAGAAGATCAAAACCGTATTGAATTGAATTGTCACAACCCCATCAAGGTGAAAATATATAATATTGGCAAAATCATTACTCCACTTTTGTTGAGAAAAAAAAAAACATTCCTCTCTGGGTATGTACATTGCAAGGATTTTAACAAACTTTGTTGCAGATTTCTACCTTTTGTTATTCTGAAGAAATAGCTACTTGTTTGTATCTATGTGGAAAGTGAAGCTAATGGGTGTGATTTCAAAGTTATCAATCAGCTGCTGCACTTGCAGGGTTCTAATGAGGAAAGTGGCAGTGTTTGCATCCTATTAGCCATGATTTCCCTTTTGGAGTATCTCACCAAACATGATATTTTTGTTGTAGGGGAAGCCCAAGCTCTGACTTGTGTTTTAGTGCAAAATCAGTAAAGCAATCATACAAGCAGGAAATTACATATCTGGGGGCGTTCTGTACACCATTTGTGGCACCTCCACCATGCCATATTGCATTGCACTTTCCAAAAAATTACAGCGCTGCAGATTGCAAACAAAAGGTAATTTTTATTGAGATTTATTTGAAAAAATGACTTATTTAGCAATTGTATATGCTATATATATATTTTTTATTATTTGCTATTTTATTCCCACGAAAGTAGAGTTACCCTTTAAAATATACCCAGTGAGCAATTTTAGTTCCAAGATAATCTATTTCAAATTGGAAGAGAATAAATGGACTTTAATTGCACTAAGGGCACTTTATCAAAATTATAAATTCAAATACTAAATACAATGAGTAAATATAAAAAATTTCATTTTTTTAACTGCAAGAATCATGTAAAAAACACAAAACAAAAGGCCTTGTTTATGCACACTAAAGTCACAGCTATAGTAATTATTCTTGTCACCTAGATTAGATATCACATAAATCATAAGCAATGCACAATACAGATCATGAAGCAATCTAATCGAGTCAAAACTCATATAATGCTCATAGTAATGGGCAACCTAATAGCAAAATGAAGACTGATCTCTAATAAGCATTAATCAGGAGTGCGCTATGAACAGAATGCTAGGTTCAGAAGTGTGCTACATACAGACTGCAAGGTTAAGAAGTGCACTACAAACCGACTACAGGGTTTGGAAGTGTGCTACATACAGAGTGCAGGGTTCAGAAGTGCTCTGCATACAGAGTGCAGGGTTCAGAAGTGCTCTGCATACAGAGTGCCGGGATCAGAAGAGCACTACATACAGAGTGCAGGGTTCAGAAGTGTGCTACATACAGAGTACAGGGTTCAGAAGTGTACTACAAAGAGAATGCAAGGTTCAGAAGTGTGCTACATACAGAATGCAAAGTTCAGAAGTGCGCTACATACAGAGTGCAGGGTTCAGAAGTGCACTACATACAGAGTGCAGGGTTCAGAAGTGTGCTACATACAGAATGCAAGGTTCAGAAGTGCGCTACATACAGAGTGCAGGGTTTAGAAGTGCTCTACGTACAAAGTGCAGGGTTCAGATGTGTTATACGTACAGAGTGCAAGGTTCAGAAGTGCACTACCTACAGAGTGCAGGGTTCAGAAGTATGCTACGTACAGTGTGCAGGGTTCAGAAGTGTGCCACATACAGAGTGCAGGGTTCAGAAGTGCTCTACGTACAGAGTGCAGGGTCCAGAAGTGTTCTACATACAGAGTGCAGAGTTCAGGAGTGCACTAATAGTGCAACCCTGTATGTAGCATACTCTTTAACTTTGCACTCTGTATGTAGCACACCTCTGAACCCTGCACTCTCTACATAGTGCAGCACAGTGGATTGTGTAGTGTTACAGATGTTGGGAGTAAAAAGCCAGAGGTGAAATTGTGTTTTTACAAAGACTTTACATTCTGTTCCTGCTGCAGTAAAACATTACAAAGACTGAACGTGAGGACGTTCATTTTTTTCTGGAGGTGGGCCTCAGGCAAGAAGAATGTGAGTATCCAAGATGGCATAGTTCCTCCTTGTTACAGGTATGTGGTGCCCTATCCTGGTCCTGTTGCAGCACAACAGTGGGAGGTGCCCTTAGCCAGCATGGCTGATGCTGTCAGGGAATCAGGGCCCTGCTTATAAACATTTTGGTGAAGTAAAAATTCAACATTTTTTTGCTCAATATTTACTTATGAGCTCACGTGTCTACAGGTTTTAAGGAAACAACAATTATTTACCAAATAACCCATATCTGCAAAGATGTTCGTAGATATTTCCGGTCCAAAAGATCACAAAAGCTCCCAGTTCTTTCCTAGAAAAAAAGGATAATAAAATACAAAAATATGAATCCACAGCAGCAAGTAGATGAACTAGACAGTCATAAGGCAGTAGGACATTACCTCAGTGGAGAAGTTTTGTCCAGGAAAAGGTATATAAATGTGTAGCACCCCCTGGTGTACATTGTGTGAATAGGTTAGATGTAAGTATCTTAGGCAAATTTAGTTTGGCTCACAAGTAGCTAAAGTGATCATGTCTGTGGGGTTCAAGCTCAGGTCAGGCTGGAGGGCTCTGCAGGTCACCTCTCTGTCGTCTCCCCCTGGTTCTGGAAATTTCCAGAAACTTCTAGAAGCTAGTGGACGGAGGTACAGAGGCAGAGATCTGAATTTTTATGGGAGTTTGACCAATCCTCAGGCAGGAGGCCTGGCAGGGTGGTAAGATATGCCTATAAATATTGAAGAGCCTGGTCAGTAGGGGGGGGGTATTGTTGCTGGTTGGAGTATGAAGTGCTGAGTCAAGGATTGTAAAGCCTGGAAGAGACCAAAGGACTGGGGGCTCGGCCTTCAGGAAGGAGCTGAGGAAGGAAGGAAGGGAGCAGTTTGACCAGAGGGATCTTTACCACCCTTCGGTCTCATCCAGGAGACATCCAGTATTGCAAGGGAGGACCTGTACAGTCGGAGGCCTAAACAGCAGTCTTTGCCAAGCAGCAGAATTTTAAGGGACAGTGTGAGCACCCCTACCTACCACCCCCAGAGCCAATAAAGGGATAAGGAAGCTGGATGCAATATATATCTAGCCTTAGAAGGGACAGTGGCACAACTTACCCTACCCCCTTTCTCTAGGATTTATTAAAGTAAGCCAGGTGTACTGGCATTTTGCTATTTTGTGCTAAGAGGACAAAGAGCTTCTACATACAGTAGAGATTTTGCTATTTTCTACTAAGGGAACACAGAGCTCCTACAGAGAGTTGGTTTTTTGCTTTTTGGGACATGGAGCTCCTGTAAGAAGATATTTGCTACAGATCCATTAAGCAGCCCTCACATTAGGTGAGTGGAAATAAGCTGAGGGGGAGTGTGAAGCCGCATCGGAGGAGGGGGGGGGGGGGCAGGCGCTGCTGACAGGTGGGATTGAGCGGGAGCAGAGTTTCCCCCCAGCCTCCACTCCCTGTCATTCTCTTAGCAGGGCCTGGCATACATCAGGATTCGGCAAAGAGCTAGATGAGGTAGGGGCAGGGCACGGAGGAGGGTTGGGTGCGAGCTGACAAAGTTAACTCTTCCTATTAACGAGCTAGTGATTGGTTGCTCAGACTGCCTAGCAACCAATCACCAGCTTGTTAATAGGAAAAGTTAACTTTGGCAGCTTCGGCTCCCCTGTCCAGTGCTGTGCTCCGCTGTAAATCTCTCTGCATTCTAAATCAGTGAAAGTGTAATTCCTTGGTTTTAATTTTTTTAATGCTATATTTAATATAGCAATAAAGTATTTACTTAACAAGGCAGTAATGATGTGTACAGTGCCTATAGTAGCCAATCATATTTTATCCTTATTTTATTTATCACGGTCAGATCAATGAAATATGCTTTATATAATATTACTAAAGTTGTTATTGTTAGTATTTATTTTTGTAACTTAATTCTGAATAAAACCTTTTACCAGCATCATTTCATGAGAAAATTTATGAGGGCGTGTTTAGGGAACAATTAAAGGCAGGGCGGGGCAGGGTAGGGGTTCGGTGGGGCAACTTTTGAATAACAAACATGTTATACTTACCTCCTCTGTGCAGTTGGTTTTGCACAGGGCAGCCTGGATCCTCCTCTTACAGGGTCCCTCTTTTCTGCTCCTGGCCCCTCCCTCCTATCGAGTGCCCCCACAGCAAGCAGCTTGCTATGGGGCACCTGAGCTGAGCTGCAGCTCCGTGTGTACATTCAGGCATGGAGCTGCCATTTGGCCCCGCCCCTTCCCTCTCCTGATTGGCTAACTGACTTTGACAGCCGCGGGTGCCAATGGCGCTGCGGCTGTGACTCAGTCAATCAGTTGGGACAGCCGAGGGACTCCTGGACATCGCTGGATACAGGGGGGGCTCAGGTGAGTATTAGGGGGTGCTGGGGTGGCTACTACACACAGAAGGCTTTTTATCTTAATGCATAAGATAAGCCTGCCTAGTAGCTTACGACTTGAAAATTTGAGCCCTGCATTAAGAGTCGGACTGACATTATTCCGGAGGGAGTACAGTCTAGGATCCACTTTTCTGAAAGTTGTACATAGAGAAGTTGTCCTCCAAGTTGTTTCTGAACGCAGTTTGGGTATCCCATAACTCATTGTCTCCATGCAAGTTTATATTCCCTCAATAAAACATAAAAAAAAAACAAGCCCAAGGGCTGGTTTTCTGACTGGATGCAAGTTGGAAAAAACATGTTGCCTGGCTGTGCAAGATTAGAGGGACCCAAAACTCAGCAGCCCTCTAGGGAGTAGTACTACAAATGTGTAACTAAACAATGTGAATTGTTTTTATCAAAAGGGCAGTAAAACCAACAGTGCAGATTCTGATCCTTAATTGCCTTACTTTTGGGTGGACTCACAGCAGGAGAAGCTACCTGTCATAAAGTGATCATAGACATCAAAGAAAGGTTGTATTTTGAAAGCATGATCCCACACTCTGGAGGTGGCCGTGGCCACAGCTGTGAAGACAAGCATGCATGCTAGAGTCACTTGATCATGTGTATGCTAAAGACCAAAGAGAGCCCCTAGCTGCAAAATTACGTTCAATGACTCCTTTCATATGCAGACGACATGCTCTTGTATCTCCAGGACCCAGGCCACTCACTTTCAGCTGCATCTGCTCTGATTCAAGAGTTCGGGGACTATTCTGTCTTCCGCATTAATTGGGCCAAGTCGTCCCTGTTCCCTATTGACGATAAAGTGATGGTTTCTGAGGGCTGCCCCATCCCATTGTCCAGATCTTTTAGGTATCTGGGGATCCAAGTTCTGCTCCCTATTTCTAAATTCCTGGAGGTTAACTTGTCACTGATAATAGGGTTTTTTTGTGAGAGTACATAAACGGCCGGCTCTACCACTCACTGTGATGGGCGAATAAATCTATTTAAAAGGTTTTTTTATCACCACGTTTTTGTATATACTATCTAACTCACCTGTTTTTGCGCCAAAACAAGTCTCCCAGGGCATAGATTCTATTGTGGTTGGGTTCTTATGGGGATCATGTTCTCCTACGTTATCCATAGCTGTACTGAAATTACCTATTAATATAGGGGGTCTGGCTTTTGCGGATTTACGCTCATATTATTTTGCCTCTCAACTGACCTTTTTGTATTTGGAGATTTTTACCTCCGATTCCAGTTTGCTGGAAGCTGTGGTGGCCACTTCCCAGAAGACCCTTAAAATATGATAATCTAGAAAGAACTGTTGTAAATCAAGGGTTTTATAAGGATGCATACATCCCTGGTAACTAATAGAAGAAAAGAAGAAACCCTCTGGGTGGGATTTCAAGGGGGCGAAACCAATCAGAATATGAGTAATAAAATTCCGTATTTATTGATTGTCTCAAAGTTAAAACCAATGTAGAAATAGTAGAACATATTAAACAAAAAATGCAGTCCTAAAAAAACACATTATATGCGAAAACCACGTATTTTCTGTCACTTAGTAGATCTGAAATGACAGCGGAAACACCCAACGCATTTCAAAATCGTTTGTTCTGCAGTCTTCTTCAGGAGTACATGTGTGATAAGTAAAGTACATATTTCTATAACAAAAAAGAAAATAGTATACAAAAATATAATAGTAACCGGTGTTATACAGTGGTACCAAAACAAATACTAACCGCAAAAAATGTGTACAATGGTATAATAGACTGCATATTCTAAAAACAAGAGAGCACTGTAATTGGTGCCAGCCAATAGATGTCCACCAATGTGAGGGGAAAAGGCGACGTTTGGCTGTACACTCCTAAACCACTGAGGGCACTGGGGGGTAAAGGCTTCACCGACATTCTCATCTAAATATATGCATAAGAGAGAAGAGGGGTAAAAGTATATAGGTGTACATAAAAAGGGGGGGGGGAACATATTGATTCACTAGAGGGTCTAAATATGTACAGTTTATTGAGGCCATAAAACAACTCACTTGAAAGCGCGTATCAGCACAAACAGTTCCCTCAGGAATCCATTGGATAGAACAATTTCGAATGGGGCGGGAGAGAAGGTCCATTGTATTGAAGTGAAAGTAGCCTTCTTCTATAAAACAGATAAAGAAAGAGGATAGTAGAGTAGATCAACCTGTGCTAGTAATGGGAGGAATTGATCCCATAGTGACCTCTGTATCCATAGAGCATGTTTGTAGGCAACAAATTCAATAAATCTCTGCATGCATCTATATGCATTATCCAAAAGTACAATGTAGTACCCACAGAGAAGGACAACATATTAAGCATATCAAAAAGGAAACTCACCATATAATAAGAGCATGTACAAGGGTAAACGAGATCACTATTTGGATGCAGTAAAAACCATACCTCCCAAACCATATACTCCCGGTGGTGAATGGCTTGGATAGCAGCAACCAAGTGAATTTAGAGAAAAGGAATGGCCTTATATAATACTCAGGAGGGAGCAAAAGCCCATCAGCAAGCTCACACCCCTTAGTGTACGGTTGTTGAGTGTCCCATCATGCCCCCCTGGCTGAGCGGCACCCAAAGTCGAGCTTGCTGATTGGCTTTTGCTCCCCCCTGAGTATTATATAAGGCCATTCCTTTTCTCTAAATTCACTTGGTTGCTGCTATCCAAGCCATTCACCACCGGGAGTATATGAGATATGGTTTTTACTGCATCCGAATAGTGATCTAATTTTCCCTTGTACATGCTCTTATTATATGGTGAGTTTCCTTTTTAATATGCTTAATATGTTGTCCTTCTCTGTGGGTACTACATTGTACTTTTTGATAATGCATATAGATGCATTCAGAGATTTATTGAATTTGTTACTTACAAGCGTGCTCAATGGATAAAGAGGTAACTATTGGATCAATTCCTCCTATTACTAGCACATATTGATCTATTCTACTATCCTCTTTCTGTTTTATAGAAGAAGGCTACTTTATACTTTCACTTCAATACAATGGAACTTCTCTCCCGCCCCATTCGGAATTGTTCTATCCAATGAATTCCTGAGGGAACTGTTTTTTGCTGATATGTGCTTTCAAGTGAGTTATTTTATGGCCTCCATAAACTGTACATATTTAGACACTCTAGTGAAACAATATGCTTCCTGACCTTTTATGTTCACATGGGGGTGTATATACACCTGTATACTTCTACTCCTCTTCTCTCTTATGCATATGTTTAGATGAGAATGTCAGAAAAGCCTTTCCCCCCAGTGCCCTCAGTGGTTTAGGAGTGTACATCCAAACGTCTCCTTTTCCCCTCACTTTGTTATACCTCGATTGGCTGGCAACAATTACAGTGCTCTCTTCTTTTTAGACTATGCAGTCTATTATACCATTTTACACAATCTTTGCGGTTAGTATTTGTTTTGTTAACATTGTATAACGTTGGTTACTATTATATTTTTATATACTACAGTATGTACTTAATGACATTTTCTTTTTTTTTTGTTATAGAAATATATACTTTACTAATCACAAATATATCCTTAAAGAAGATTGCAGAACAAACAATTTTGAAACGCGTTGGGTGTCATTTCAGATCTACTAAGTGACAGAAAATATGTGGTTTCGCATATAATGTGTTTGTATTAGGACTGCATTTTTTGTTTGATATGTTCTACTTTTTCTACATTGGTTTTAACTTTGAGACAATCAATAAACACGGCATTTTATTACTCATATTTTGATTGGTTTTGCCCCCTTAAAATCCCACCCAGAGGATTTCTTCTTTTCTTCTTTGAAATATGATCAACAGGAAGGGAGTCCCAGGTAGGAGGGTTTGCTCAGTGATGTTACTCCCTGGGAGGATTTTTCATATATGCTCCCAAAATGTAGGGGATACACTCTTAACACTCTCTCTTAATAGTCCGCTATGTTACAATAAGTCTCTGGGTGAGTTCCTTTTAACTGGAGGCTGGATCCGTGTGGGCCCATTTTGGGATAAAGTACTTACATCACATATATCAAGAAGGTAAGCTATTCACTTTTGCCAATGTCACCTGGGTAGTTTGGGATACCCAGGACCTGGCACTTTAGATATGTAGTGCACTTTGGAAGTGGAGAGGTCCAGGTTAAAAATACCTCTTTGGAGGCTACTTTGTTGGACCCTGAAGAGATTTTCCAGGTATTACCTAGCATTGAGACCCGGGGATTCCAGGTTGATAGCACAAGCAAGGACTAGACAGCTGGCTTTTGCACCGGAGTTATCGAAAGAGTTGTGGCAGGAGGTGCTTGACACTTACCTTACCACTGTTATCTTCTCAACAGATGGATGATTCAGCTTAGGTTCCTTCATCAGATTTATTATACATTGGTAAGGTTGTTCTGTATGCATAAGAGAGACTCTGCAACTTGTCATAAATGCCTGGGGGCTGAAGGGACTTTTTTTCATATGGTGTGGGAGTGTACCAAGATAAGGCCTCCGTGGTCTATGCAGTGGTGTATTTAGGTTTTGTGCTGCCCTAGGCCGGACTAAACTCGTGCACCCCCTAATTTAACTACGACCCACCCCTTCCTGTGAAGGCCACACCCTTTTATGTTTCAGACCCGCCCTGTCATCTGTAAACCCCACCCCTTCCTCATTAGGCTCCACCTTTTCCTCTTAGAGCTCCATCTCTTCCTCTCTGTACCTTAAAAGTGGGTACAAAGTGCCTACTTGTATATTTTGTGGTTTTGTATGGGTACGTCATTTTGGGGAGCGTTCCTGGGGGCCCCCGCTAGGCAGCGAGGATGCCAATCAAGAGAGAAATAAAGGAGGATGCCAATCCACAGGGCCGGTGGCTGCAATTGCCGCCGGGCCCCCGCGATCGCTCCACACTGAGAGAGAAGAGCGGTCCGCTGTTGTACACGCGGCAGACTGTTGTTCTCTCTGAAATGATCACAGAGCGCCTGTGATCCTCCTATTTAGGATCACATGTATCTGTGGTCATTTCACAAGTTCCCCCCCCCATACAGTTAGAAAACACCCCCTAGGCTCACATTTAGCCCCTTGATCACCCCTGGGTTAACCCCTTCCCTGCCAGTGTCATTATTACAGTAACAGTGCATATTTTTTGCACTGATTACTGTAGTAATGTCACTGGTCCCCCCAAAAGTGTCAAAAATGTCAGTTAGAGGTCCGATCTGTCCGCTGCAGTCCCGCTAAAAATCGCAATTGCCGCCATTACTAGTAAAAAAAAAAATGAAATAAATGAAAATGACATTTCTCCTAGTTTGTAGACGCGATAACTTTTGCGCAAACCAATCAAAATACGCTTATTGGGATTTTCTTTTTTTTAACAAAAATATGTAGCAGAAAACAAATTGGCCTAAAAGGATAAAAAAAAATTTGATTTTTTTTAATTTTAATAACAAAATTAATAAAAATTGCAGAGGTGATCAAATACCACCAAAAGAAAGCTCTATTTGTGGGAAAAAAGTACATCAATTTTTTTAGGGTACAGCGTCGCACGACCACGCAATTGTCCGTTAAAGTAATGCAGTCCTGAATTGCAAAAAATGGCCTGGTCAATAAGGGGGAAAATCTTCCAGTCCAGAAGTGGTTAAAGCTTGGAGCACTTTGCAGTACATGAACTTTTACTGCCTGTGAACTGTTAAATGCATTTGCATTGATTTCAGCATGCATGGAGCACTTTGTACACGCTGAAACCAATGCAAACTCTTTTACCAGTTCACATGCAGTGAAAGTTCATGTACTGCAAAGTGCTCCATATTTGTTAAAAATATATTTACTGCAAAAATGTAATGGAATTATTAATTTATAATTGTAGCAATAGCAGTGGGTGGTAACCTAAAATCGTGATTCCTACCTGCTGTCAGATGTCCTGACCTGGTTGGGGGTTCCCTTTTCCTCCTCTCTCTCCTCCTCCTCGACATAGATAGACCCTGCCCTGTGGAGAGGTTAGTCCCTCTTACATGCCGCGCGGAGGGTGGGTAGGTGGTATCCGCCCCCACCCACTCATTGAAGTGCATCCCGTCTGGCCACTCACTGCCGCTCTATGGGGGCAACAGTCCCTCCCTGCCTGGCAAGTATGTACGCCCCTCAGTGCTGGGACAAGGCCATCCAGATTCCAGCGCCCTGGGCAAACTGCGCCCCCCCATGTGTATTCACAGTTCACATCTCGGTGTTAGTGTGACACTCGCTGGGAGTGAAGGCAGCTTCTCTTGTCTCCAGTCATGTAATATGTCACATGATAAGACAGTCTGCCCTCACTCTATAGTGGCACTGCGCTGAGACTGAGGCATTGCACGCAGTTCCGGGGAGTTTGCAGTGTGGCCCCATTCACTTGAACAGGTTGCCTTCAGCAGATGGTAGTGCATGCTGAAAGTGACGGCGGTATAATTCCTGCCACTGCTGCAAATCAAAATATTACAGCAGTGGCATCTGTAAACCTCTAGCTGCTGCCTCTGGCAGGAGTGATAGGGAGCTGTATTATGAGGCTCAGCAGCATGTTTTATTGCCCGCCAACCGCAAGTATAAATGAGCCCATGGCTAGGTTCACACTGTTACAGGTGGTTGCATGTGCGGGACAGTGTGTAAATGGCACCAATTCCCGCACCCACAACCACCTGCAGGAAAAATTCCCTGCTCTTTTACAGATGCACAAGGCTGCCATTTACTCTTATTGGCACCCCCACACATCTGAAAATGCAGCACATTTTTTGGTGCGGGACACTGCATGGTGCTTTTGCACCATGTGATTTCCCTGCGGCTGCGTTTTCCTAAAGGTGCAGGGACCTGTTTCCTGTAGGTACAGTAGTCTATTTAAATGAATTGGCTGCTGTGCCTGCGCAAATGTGAGTCACAGCAAACACATTAGTGTGAACATGACATAAAAGTCACCTAAAAGGAAAATACATACAGCAAAGTGACTCCAACATATTGTACTTACTAGCACAAAGTCACTTTATAAAATACCTCTGCTGAGTACTTCCCTAATTATCAATAATATACACAGTGCTCAGGTGAAAACAGCAGAACATCACTGCATTGTACCTGTAATTCTCAGAGTTCTTGGGTTTAATCTGGGCATCTTCTATCTGCTTCTGTCCCCATCTGAGTGTCAGCCTGCCCTCCACCTGCATTGCTTTAGTATCCTTAGCTCTGCCATGAGTCCCGACATTTTCTTCATCTTCTGCCGGCCTCTATCCCCGCACACTGGCCCGCCCACCACGTATAGCACTTCCCTAGACCATAAACTACAGGTCTGATAGGAGGTGGGCGGGGACAGAAGATGCAGAAAACTTCGGGACTCAACCTGGACACAGAGCTAAGAATTCTAAAGCAATGGTGGTGGGCGGGCTGACGATCGGGGACAGAAGCAGAGAGAAGATGCTGACACTAAACCCGAGCCCTAAGCATACAAAAGGCTTGCAGGTGGTGCTCGCATTATCAGCACTTCACCTCCGCTGCGCCCTCCCTCCCGCCCACCCCCTGGCGACGCCCCTTCACTAAAAGCTGGAGAGTGGAGACTGTGTGTGTGGGAGGAGGCGGTGACAGGCAGGCAAGGACCAGGGGAGCAGACAATGAGGCGGGACTCGGCACGCAAAGTGACAGGAGCACTGCAGGCGAGCCTCACAGAGCGGATCGTTTTTTTTTTTTTATGCGGGGACGGCGGCTTTTTTGCCGCCCCCCCACAAAGTGCCGCCCTAGGCCTAGGCCTAGTCGGCCTAGGCCAAAATACAGCAGTGCGGTCTATGGTGACAGAGTTTATAGCTGATAAATTTGCTCCTCCTAACATATGCTCCCCCTTGCGATGTCTATTGGGAATTTATGAACAAGAGGAGTTGGATGTATATACCCAACTATTCCTTAGAATTCTTTATTTTGGGGTACGGAAGCTCATAGCAAGGAGGTAGATATCTACAGAAAAACTGACGTTACGGATGGCACAAGTTATCCCAAGAAGTTAAAGAAGGTGTGGTTTTGTTGGGTGAACTCTAGGGACAATCTGGAGGGAGAGATGGATAATTTAGATAAATTCATGGGGGAGGAACGTTGCCGCATGATTAATATGTCTTGATAGGCCCATACCAAGATTAAGGGTTAAGTGCTACACACTGGTTTGATTGGCGGGACTTAGACTTCCCTGCCCAGTCTGCATCTGCCCAATGGTTATTGTAAATAGTTTGTTTATCAAAGGCCTGTTGCCCCCTTGTTCTTTAAGGATGTTGGGGTTTTCAAGGGGGAGGGGAGGGTAGATATGGTATTATCCTTTTTTTTTTTCCGATGGGGTATATTTTCTTTGTTTATAAAAACAAAAAACAAACAAAAAAAATATCAAACTTTTAGGAATAAGGTGTCTAGTAATACGTCCCTAGATGGGGTCTTCTATGTTTTGTGGTGCTGACCCTTTGGTCAGCCTTGTGATTGTCTAATGTCAATGTGCCTTGTTTCAAATGTTAATGGTTTTTGTCTGGGATCCTTATTTTCTGATAATAAAAAATCTTTAAAAAAAAAAAAAAAGACCAAGGAGAAAATAACTCTTAAACTGCTTGTTTGGGTAGAACATAAGTGACCAGACAATGTATTCAGCCTGTTACAGATCATGTGGACAGGAGTGCGTGTTCTGACTATAGACATGAAATTGTCCAGATCAGGGGAAGACATCCAATGTTTGTGGTCAGCTAGTGTTCCCATCCTCCTTGGACTTTGGGTGTTCCACTTTTTCTGTTGCACCCCTCAAAATGGCCATGACTGATATTTAAATACAGGAACAAATTATGAATCTACTACTTAACTTTAAAGCTGCATTCACACCTGGGCATTTTAAACTGCAGCAAATCGCGGGACGCATGTGCGATGGCACCCCAATCGCGCCGTGATTGTGCCGAGAATGTTGGTTTTCAATCGTAGCAAATTTTAACGCTTGTCGCTCAAAAAGGAACAGGAGCTTCTTTTGAGCGGCAGCATTGCGTGTTGCGATTTGCTGCGATTTATCGCGCAGCAAAATCGCGGCACAATTGGGGTGCTATTAAGAAGTATTGGCATCGCACACACGTCCCGCTATCCGCCCGCAGTTCAAAACGCCCAGGTGTGAACGGAGCCTTAGACCTTGTTCACACTATGGTACAGAGACGTTTTTCTGCATGCGTTCTGCAATGGTTAAAGAAAACAATGGTTCTCTATGTGCCCTGTTCACACCAAAACCTGCAGATTTTTTCTGCGCAGGAATCTGCAACAGACATGCCTTTTTCTCCACGGAAAAGAAAAACTGACATGAAATCAACATTGGTGTGAACAGGGCACATACCTGAAGCGAGTGAAAGCTGACGCCAACTTGCATAAAAACTCCTTGAAATGCTCATGTAAACTAATGTGAAACTGATGTCTCTGCAAGTGAAATCTGCGTGGTTTTCCCATCAGTTTTAATGCACGTATGGTGTGAACAAGCCCTTAAGTTAAAGGATAACTCCAGTCAAAAACTAACGCTAAACCTGCTCTTTGCCACAATCTAAAACTATTCTATCTAACCCTGTAAAGCAAAAATGACTAAAAATCACTAATGTGCTTAACTTTTCTACACCTGACCTAGTCCGGTCAAACGCTGAGCTGTCAGCGGCGGCTTCAGTGTGGAGGCGGGTGCAGGAGAGGCACTTGACAACAGAAGCCCCATAGTAAGTCTATGGATGGCGTCACTTCCCATTCATTTCACAGCCGTTGTCGGTCCTCTCCTGCACAGCCCTTCCGTCGCTGGAGACCGGACCGGATCTGGTGTAGAAAAAGTAAGTACAGTGATTTTTGCTTTACAGGGTTAGATAGAATTGTCTTAGAATGTGGCAAAGAGCAAGTTTAGCGTTATCCTTTAACCCTTTGATTATGCTTATTAGTATAATCTTACACTTGTTTATACCACTGCTACAAAGTCATCAAATCTATACAAGCAGCTGCTGTTTTCGAATATATCTCCAGCTGGTATGTGGTAACAAGAGGAATGTCTTACTATTTTACATCTCTAGTAATTTCTTGAGGGATGAGGCAAAGTCATGTACAAAGTTAAATTGAGGGTGTGGCTGTGGAGACTTATTAAACAATTGTGGGTTTAGAAAATGGAGGCTTGTGTTCTCTATTAGAGTCTCTCCTCTCTTTGTTCAGTGCAACACTGGCATTACTTTGTTAGTCAAGTTAAAGTCAGGACCAAAATCTGTCTGTCCATTGTAACTTTCCCTCACCTTCTGACTGAAATTCAATATGTTTTTCTTCAGTTTATAAAATCATATATATTTTCTATTGCTGTGTTGCATCACCCAGATTATGCTAAGTACAACCTACCACTGGAGGTTCATCAATGGTTCCCTCTGGCATCTTTGAGCGGTTTATTTTGGCGATCCAAGTCAAGGTCTCCATTGCGGCCTGGTGCTTCCCGACTGAGACATTAAATCGTGCTGACTCTGGGACAAACTGGAAGAGAAATGTTTTGATTAATAAATATCAGACCTGACTGCAGCTAGTCATGTCTAAAGGCCGTACACACGAAAATCGGAAGTAAAATTTCGTCCGACGAACGATCTGCCGATTTTCGGGTTCGTTAGTATAGTGCTTTCGACAGCCGATTACAAATTTTCGGACAACAAAAACTGGATGTGCAGACTATAACATTTTTATTGTACGTCAACACAACGTCTGATTTCCGTTTAACTAGTACAGTTTTCGTCCAAAAAAAATCGTAAGAGCAAGACTAGGCCTGCTCAGAAACTAAAGAACACATACAAAACAATTCAAAACATGACATCACTTCTGAAGTTGAATTCTGTCGTACGGTTATTTTCGCATGAAAGTAACCTCTTCACTTTCTGTACGAGACTAGCATGCAACAAAAAACGGACGAAAGATCGTTTGTTAATCTGATCGTGTGTACGAGGCTTAAGAGTTAGGACAAGTCTCCATGCCAACCCCTCAGTGTCTGTCACCCCTCTCTGCCAATCCCTTCACTGGCATCCAATTTTCCCACCCTATTAGATTGTGAGCTCTTATGAGCATGGCCCTCCTTACACTCTTGTATTTTATTGTATTGTAATTGTATTGTCTCCTTTTATATTGGAAAGTGCTGCTCCAACTGTTGGAGCTATATAAATCCTGAATAACAATAATAACATCTTAGCTGTGAAATTTTCAGACTATAGTGCAAGGACACATTTTTAAACTTTAAAACTAAAAAATATTAAACTGCCATTCCTGATAATAAATCAGTCTTTGCTACTGACAGGATAGATTAGCTTCTTGTATATCTTAGACACTCCAAGGGCTGGTTCACAGGGCAGCCAGGTGGCAGTAAAAGCAGGCAGTTGGGCCAAGGAACTCAGCACAGGGATGGTGGGAACCACCTTATCATGGGCACAACAGGTGTGCAGGGATGGTAGGAACCCCTCGTAATGTGCACAGCAGTTGTACAGACCCAGAAACTCAGTGCAGTAATGTTATGGAATGCCTCATAATGGGTACAGAAGGTGTGCAGAGTCAGGAACTAAGTGCAAGAATGGTGGAAACCCCTCATAATGGGCACATCAGGTTTGCAGAGCTGGGATGGTGGAAATCCCATCATAATTGATGCAGCAGGTGTGAAAACTCAGGAACTCAATGCAAGGGTGGAGTGAGTCACCTATAATGGGCCCAGTAGGTATGCAGACCTGGGAACTCAGTGCAGGAATGGTGGGAATCCCTCATAAGAGGCAAACCAGGTGTACAGACCTGGGAACTCAGAACAAAGGTCTCGACAATAGAGTCCCTGTGAGACAGATGAGACTTAATAGGGTTTAACTTTCTAGCCTCGATCAAACTAAAAGCATGATGGTATCTAAGTGCATCAGTGAGAACAGAAGATAAACAGAACACAAAGATCTCACCCTGAATACAATGACCAGTATGATCCCAGGGATGGATGCCAGACGAACAAGCCAGCGCCATCCTAAAGTTGGGGTGACCACAGATCCCACGCCAATGATTAGTAAGGATCCAGCAAGCCAAAAAAGCTGTGGAGAGATGCAATATTATAATAAAACATGTTCAAAAAAGACCACTCCTGTCTAAGATTTACCCTGTGTGTTCAATTACCCTATTTTTTAAAAGCAAAAGTGGCGTATACACCCAGACCAAAGCAGGGTATACACGGGCCAAAAATCGGCCGGTTTAGCAGGAGCTGGCCGAATTTCAGTCCATGTGTACTGCTGACTGTTCAACAGAAGCCAATCTAATGACCAGCTTCTGTTGCAAGGCATTGCTGGCAAACCAGCATTCAATCTGTGCTTTCAGCCAATCGCTGTAGCGCTAATCTGTGCATTCTGACGGGATGGGGGGAGTCCCTTCTGTCAGAATACAATAGCTCAGCGTGAGAGATCACTGAATCCACATTGCTAGACCAAAAAAATAGTATATACCTGTGCTAATGGAAAGAGCAACTAAAAACCCAAATCAAAAAGCAAAATGAAAACCACTGTGCATAATGTGTCAAATAACCCAGCTGCTCCCTTTTTTACTTAAAAATACCACAAATATATTAAAAGGAAGTGGCGCTAAAACAAAATATACATGTACAGTATATATATTTAGGACATTGTGCTAAGGATATGTGCTGTGAAAAAGTATTCGCCTCCTTCCTAAATTATTTTTTATTTTTTTTTATTTTTTAGCATATTTGTCACACTTAAATGATTCAGATCAAACTAATTTTAATATCACACAAAGATAACACAAGTAAAGAAAAAATGCAGTGTTTAAATGATGATTGCGCCCCCCCCCCCCCCCCATCCTTGCTAAATCATGAATGAACTGTGATTAATCCTATTTTTTGGAAAGCTGAGTTAAATTTCACTTGACACACCCAGGCCTGATTACTGCCAGACCTGTTGAGTCAAGAAATATCTTAAATAGAAGCTGTCTGAAGCACGCTAAAAGATCTCAAAACGCAACACATCATTCCGCGATCTAAAGAAATTCAAGACCAGATAATTGATATGTATCAGTCTGGAAAGGGTTATAAAGCCATTTCTAAGGCTTTGGGACTCCAGCGAACCACGGTGACAGCCCTAAAGGGCCATACACACTATAAGATTTTCTGAAGACTTTTTCCATCAGACTTACCAAAACCATATAATATGAGGTCAAACCTAAACACTTTCAATTTGTATGCAATCTGGCAGGCCCTTGCACTAAATAGAAAAGGTAAATCTGAAGGAAAAAGTCTTCAGAAAATCTTAGAGTGTGTATGGCCCTTTATCCCCAAATGGAGAAAACTTGGAATAGTGATGAACCTTCCCAGGAGTGGCCAGCCTACCAAAATGACTCCAAGCGCACAACGACAACTCATCCGGGAGGTCATAAAAGAACCCAAAAAACATATTGATTATCCCCAAGACTTTTGAGAAAATATTCTGTGGACTGATGAGATAAAAGTTAAACTTTTTGGAAGGTGTGCGTTCCGTTACATCTGGCGTAAAACTAACACAGCATTTCATAAAAAGGACAGTCAAACATGGTGGTGGAATTGTGATGGTCTGGGGCTGCTTTGCAGCTTCAGGACCTGGACAAATCATCATAATTAATAGAACCATGAATTCTGTACTCTACCAGAAAATCCTGAAGAAGAATGTCCGGCCATCAGTTTGTGACCTCAAGCTCAAGCGCACTTGGGTTATGCAGCATGACAATGATCTGAAACACACCAGCAAGTCCACCTCTGATAGGCTCCAAAAAAAAATCCCAAAATTAAGGTTTTGGAAAGGCCTAGTCAAAGTCCCGACTTAAGTCAGATTGAGATGCTGTAGCATGAGCTTAAACAGGCTGTTCATGCTTGAAAATCCTCCGATGTGATTAAAACAATTCTGCAAAAAAGAGTGGGCCAAAATTCCTCTACAGCGATATGAAAGATTCATTGCCAGTTATCGCAAACGCTTGATTGCAGTTGTTGCCACCAAGGGTGGCACAACTAGTTATTAGGTTTAGGGGGCAATTGCTTTTTCATATAGGGCCAGGCAGGTTTGGACAGTTTTTTTCCTTAATAAATTAAATCATCATTTAAAAACTGCATTTTGTGATTACTTGTGGTAATTGTAGCCGTATTAGTGCACTTGCGACAGAGACAATTGAGTACTGTCCGTGATACTTTTAGTAACACCGGCATAAACACAGCCTTGAAAACCCAAAGGGAAAATATTCTCCAATACAAAGAGAAAAAAACAAATAACCGTGTGCCTCTAGTCACCACATACAATCCAGGACTAGAAGGGATAAGAAAGATAATCAAAGATTTACAACCCATCATAGCAGAAGATGAAACTCTGAAAGGAATATTCCAACAACCTCCAATACTGGCTTTCAGACAACCACCCAACCTCAGACATAAACTAATCAGCAGAAAACTTCATTCTGATTATGAAGTCGCAAATAATGGGAGCAAACCCTGCCATAAAAAACGCTGCAAACTGTGCAACCAGATCAATCTGTCTAAAAGTGTCACACACACAAATGGGACCTTTAATATTATGGGATCATACAACTGCACCTCCAGTAATGTTGTGTACCTCATACAATGCAAAAGATGTAGCAAAGGATCTTATGTAGGCGAAACAGGACAGAAGTTGCAAGCGAGGATGAATTTGCACAGACACACCATCAAGGAACATAAAGAAGATAGTTTCTGTACACCTGTGGGACATCATTTTTCACAACCGGACCACACTATAGAAGACCTCAATGTTTTAGTTCTTAAAGGGAATTTCAGAACCATGCAGGAAAGGAAAACTTTTGAACTAAGAATGATACTTCTTTTTGACACAAAAAATAACGGCTTAAACTTAGATATGGGTTTCCTTTCTCATTATCCTACAGTTTTACGACCCCCTCCGTGACTATCCCCCCCCCCCCACCTTCCCCTGTCTTCAACTCTCCCTCTATCTTATCTCACTAATCAAGCTAGTTTTATTACCATGCCAGTTAAACTTATGTTTGTTTGGTTTTACTTTTTTTTTTTTCCTTTGGCTCAGAGATTTTGTGTTTCTTTACCATGCTGCTAACATTTTGTGGATCAGTACTGCTTGGATCTTGATTAGTGTTGAGCGAACACGGACTGTATTATTCGTGTTCGTACCGAATAATTGGATTTTTTTTACCCGAACACGGACACGGACACTTTACTGTATGTTCGGGTAAAAATCTGTGTTCGGTCGTTTTATTTCCGGGTTTTGCATGCTTTGGCGCTCTTTTCATGGCGGGCTTTCAACAGCCAATCAACAATCGTTTAACTGGTGTGCCTTAAGCCATCCCAGCCATGCCTGCAAATGTCTTAGTAGCTGTGATTGGCCGTCTGAAGCATGTGACCAAGTCTTTATAAGTTCGAGGCAGCCGCCGCAGCAGCGTCATTCTGCTGCTTAGCTAAGGGACAGAGCACACATCAATGTGCTGGCTGCTGATTAGGGAAAGATAGGCAGGAAAAAACCATTTGTGTCCGGATAGAATTGAGGGACAGGTCGGAGTGTTTAGGCAGGGCGAGTTGTAGGCATTTTAGGGATAGAGTCTGCTGAATTATAGGGTCAGTGTCTTCTACAAACTACAATCGATATTGCTGTGTGGGGGGTGGGGTGAATCTGCACTCAATCCTGATCTACGATCTCTTCTCAATCCTGTTAGGGACAGAGTCTGCTGAATTTTAGGGAAACTGTGTTCTACAAACTACAATCGATATTGCTGTGTGGTGTGGGATTGGAGATAGGCAGGTGTCAGTGATCCACATCCATTTTTCTGTGTGTGAGCTGCAGTGAACACAATCTTTTTGGGCTGCAGTGAACACAATCTTTTTGGGCTGCAGTGAACACAATCTTTTTGGGCTGCAGTGAACACAATCTTTTTGGGCTGCAGTGAACACAATCTTTTTGGGGTGCAGTGAACAAAATCTTTTTGGGGTGCAGTGAACACAATCCTTTTTGGTGTGCAGTGAACACAATCTTTGTGGGGTGCAGTGAACAAAATCCTTTGTGGGGTGCAGTGAACACAATCTTTTTGGGGTGCAGTGAACAAAATCCTTTTTGGGGTGCAGTGAACAACATCCTTTTTGGGGTGCAGTGAACACAATCTTTTTGGGGTGCAGTGAACAAAATCCTTTGTGGGGTGCAGTGAACACAATCTTTTTGGGGTGCAGTGAACACAATCTTTTTGGGGTGGAGTGAACAACATCCTTTTTGGGGTGCAGTGAACAAAATCCTTTTTGGGGTGCAGTGAACAAAATCATTTTTGGGGTGCAGTGAACACAATCTTTTTGGGGTGCAGTGAACACAATCTTTGTGGGGTGCAGTGAACACAATCTTTTTGGGGTGGAGTGAACAACATCCTTTTTGGGGTGCAGTGAACAACATCCTTTTTGGGGTGCAGTGAACACAATCTTTTTGGGGTGCAGTGAACACAATCTTTGTGGGGTACAGTGAACAGAATCTTTGTGGGGTGCAGTGAACACAATCTTTGGGGGGTACAGTGAACACAATCTTTTTGGGGTGCAGTGAACACAATCTTTGTGGGGTGCAGTGAACACAATCTTTTTGGGGTGGAGTGAACAAAATCATTTTTGGGGTGCAGTGAACAACATCCTTTTTGGGGTGCAGTGATCAAAATCCTTTTTGGGGTGCAGTGAACACAATCTTTTTGGGGTGCAGTGAACAAAATCCTTTGTGGGGTGCAGTGAACAGAATCTTTGTGGGGTGCAGTGAACACAATCTTTGGGGGGGGTACAGTGAACACAATCTTTTTGGGGTGCAGTGAACACAATCTTTGTGGGGTACAGTGAACAGAATCTTTGTGGGGTGCAGTGAACACAATCTTTGGGGGGTACAGTGAACACAATCTTTTTGGGGTGCAGTGAACACAATCTTTGGGGGGTACAGTGAACACAATCTTTTTGGGGTGCAGTGAACACAATCTTTGTGGGGTGCAGTGAACACAATCTTTGGGGGGGTACAGTGAACACAATCTTTTTGGGGTGCAGTGAACAACATCCTTTTAGGGTGCAGTGAACACAATCTTTGTGGGGTGCAGTGAACAACATCCTTTTAGGGTGCAGTGAACACAATCTTTGTGGGGTACAGTGAACAGAATCTTTGTGGGGTGCAGTGAACACAATCTTTGGGGGGTACAGTGAACACAATCTTTGTGAGGTGCAGTGAACACAATCTTTGTGGGGTGCAGTGAACACAATCATTGTGGGGTGCAGTGAACTCAATCTTTGTGGGGTACAGTGAACACAATCTCATACTTCTGAAGATTTGAGGGTGCTGCCTGTTCCATACTCCCCCTACTCCTCATCTAGCCTTTTAGGGGTACAAACAATAGTAATTGGGGCCTAGTGTGGTTGTGTACGTGTGATATACATACACTTTTTTTGGATCATATTTTCTATTCCGCTATTTAATCAAAAACCTTTGGGGATCAGTTAAATTGGGGGATAGTCTGTGTTGGTACGTGTGAGAGAGATCCACCTTTCCAAGTTGTTGGGGTTCATCTCATACTTCTGAAGGTTTGAGGGTGCTGCCTGTTCCATACTCCCCCTACTCCTAGCCTTTTAGGGGTACAAACAATAGTAATTGGGGCCTAGTGTGGTTGTGTACGTGTGATATACATACACTTTTTTTGGATCATATTTTCTATTCCGCTATTTAATCAAAAACCTTTGGGGATCAGTTAAATTGGGGGATAGTCTGTGTTGGTACGTGTGAGAGAGATCCACCTTTCCAAGTTGTTGGGGTTCATCTCATACTTCTGAAGGTTTGAGGGTGCTGCCTGTTCCATACTCCCCCTACTCCTCATCTAGCCTTTTAGGGGTACAAACAATAGTAATTGGGGCCTAGTGTGGTTGTGTACGTGTGATATACATACACTTTTTTTGGATCATATTTTCTATTCCGCTATTTAATCAAAAACCTTTGGGGATCAGTTAAATTGGGGGATAGTCTGTGTTGGTACGTGTGAGAGAGATCCACCTTTCCAAGTTGTTGGGGTTCATCTCATACTTCTGAAGGTTTGAGGGTGCTGCCTGTTCCATACTCCCCCTACTCCTAGCCTTTTAGGGGTACAAACAATAGTAATTGGGGCCCAGTGTGGTTGTGTACGTGTGATATACATACACTTTTTTTGGATCATATTTTCTATTCCGCTATTTAATCAAAAACCTTTGGGGATCAGTTAAATTGGGGGATAGTCTGTGTTGGTACGTGTGAGAGAGATCCACCTTTCCAAGTTGTTGGGGTTCATCTCATACTTCTGAAGGTTTGAGGGTGCTGCCTGTTCCATACCCCCCCTACTCCTCATCTAGCCTTTTAGGGGTACAAACAATAGTAATTGGGGCCTAGTGTGGTTGTGTACGTGTGATATACATACACTTTTTTTGGATCATATTTTCTATTCCGCTATTTAATCAAAAACCTTTGGGGATCAGTTAAATTGGGGGATAGTCTGTGTTGGTACGTGTGAGAGAGATCCACCTTTCCAAGTTGTTGGGGTTCATCTCATACTTCTGAAGGTTTGAGGGTGCTGCCTGTTCCATACCCCCCCTACTCCTCATCTAGCCTTTTAGGGGTACAAACAATAGTAATTGGGGCCTAGTGTGGTTGTGTACGTGTGATATACATACACTTTTTTTGGATCATATTTTCTATTCCGCTATTTAATCAAAAACCTTTGGGGATCAGTTAAATTGGGGGATAGTCTGTGTTGGTACGTGTGAGAGAGATCCACCTTTCCAAGTTGTTGGGGTTCATCTCATACTTCTGAAGGTTTGAGGGTGCTGCCTGTTCCATACTCCCCCTACTCCTCATCTAGCCTTTTAGGGGTACAAACAATAGTAATTGGGGCCCAGTGTGGTTGTGTACGTGTGATATACATACACTTTTTTTGGATCATATTTTCTATTCCGCTATTTAATTTAACTGGGCCTCCATGCGAGACCTGTGTGCCTTGTTGCGCTGTTTTGAGTACTCCACCAACATGGCCAGTGGCAATGACGCCGTTCTCAGCTTAACTATCCCACTTCTATGCCTCCTTGAAAAAACAATTCGGGCGATGATGGAAGAGGATGTGGCACAGGATGAGGAGGAGGAGGAGGATGAAGAGGTAACATTTCCAAGGCTTTCAGGGCAGTCATTCGCAAGGGGCTCCGAGGGTGGGTTCCTGCACACGCAAACGCCAGGGACGCAATTGTCCAGCAGGGGCACAGTTCTGGAGGATGAGGAGGATGAGGAGGAGGAGGAGCTGGAGGAGGAGATGGAACCATGTTCACAGCAGGGTGGCACCCAGGCCAGCTCATGGCCATCACTGGTGCGTGGCTGGGGGGATACAGAGGACACGGACGATACACCTCCCACAGAGGACAGCCTTTCGTTGCCTCTGGGCAGCCTGGCACACATGAGCGATTACATGCTGCAGTGTCTCCACAACGACCGCCGAGTTGCCCACATTCTAACTTGTGCTGATTACTGGGTGGCCACGCTGCTGGATCCCCGTTACAAGGACAACGTACCGTCCTTAATTCACTCACTGGAGCGCGATCGCAAGATGCGCGAGTACAAGCGCACGCTGGTAGACGCCATGCTGCTGGCATTCCCATCTGACAGCGGGGCCACAGTGGAAGCACAAGGCAGAGGAGGAGGAGGAGGAGGTCGCCAACGCAACCAGGGCACCGCCAGCACCTCAGAAGGCAGGGTTAGCATGGCCGAAATGTGGAAAAGCTTTGTCAGCACGCCACAACAAACAGCAGCACCAGCAGCTCAGATGGAACGTCTTAGCAGGAGGCAGCATTTTACCAACATGGTGGAGCAGTATGTGTGCACACGCCTACATGTAGTGAATGACGGGTCTGCCCCCTTCAACTTCTGGGTCTCCAAATTGGGCACATGGCCTGAGCTTGCCCTTTACGCCTTGGAGGTGCTGGCGTGCCCTGCAGCCAGTGTATTATCTGAACGGGTATTTAGCACGGCTGGGGGCGTTATAACAGACAAGCGCAGCCGCCTGTCCAGAGACAATGTGGACAAGCTCACGTTCATTAAAATGAACCAGGCATGGATCCCACGGGACTTTTCCGTACCTTATGCAGAATAGCAATGGATACCGACCTTACCCACCCATTGTTCCATTTTTGCTCTTTCTCACTCTTTTGGGGTGTACCCTCATTTAAAAGTTTTGAAAAGAAGCAGTGTTGGCTACCTCGTCCTCCTCCTCAGGGCCAGATTAATGTAGGGGCTATTGGAGCTGCAGCTCCAGGCCCCTACCTTTTATATAGGCCCCGGGTTGGCCATATTCACTGTTACCGCTCTTCTGTCACTTGTAAACACAGAAGTCTGGCTTCTATGCTCGCTTCCCCAGGCAGCACCCTCAGAACCTCCCCACACAGCGTGAAGGCCGGACAAGGAGGGACAGTTGGCGATGCATGGATGTGTTTATGGGCTTCAGAGACAGCATCCCATGTTGAATTAGGCATGCATGGCTGCACCCTTCCTCCTCTGGGTGCATGGCAAGGCACGGCCCTTAAGGCCCTTCAAAATCCTCAGCACCAAGCCCATGATGCTGTTAATCCGGCCCTGGTCCTCCTCCACCGCCGCTTCCACCTACACCGCCCATAGGTGTGCGCAGCCTATTGCATTAAGGTGTGCACCCCAAAGTTGAAATACACATGCATGTGTTTGCCAGCAGGGAGAGTAATGTATCGGGGCCATGTACCTGTAGGCAAGGAGAAATAGAGCAGAGCAGGTCCCAGGGAGATCTTTCCCATCTCCTCACTGGCAATGCTATGTGCCCTAGGTGATTAGGGTGTGCCCAGGCACACCCAGCACACCCTGTGCGCACGCCTATGTCACCGCCACATCCACCACCACCTCAACCTCCCTCCTACTCCATATGGGCCTCGTCCTTCAGAGATGAAGAAGAACATTGTTTTATTTTTCTGTTTTTTTTTGTTGTTTTAAGTTATTTCCCTATCCACATTTGTTTGCAGAGCACTTGCCATGCTCTTAATTACGTTTTGCTGCCATTTGCAGCACTCTAGCCCTTTCCTTTGGTGTTTTAGAGCCATTTTAGTGCCTTAAAGTTCGGGTCCCCATTGACTTCAATGGGGTTCGGTGTCCGGGAAAAGTTCGGTAAAAGTCCGGGACACGGACCCGGACTTTTTTTTAAAGTTCGGCCGAACCCGTCGAACACGGACATCTAGGTGTCCGCTCAACCCTAATCTTGATGAAGGGGACATACCCCGAAAGCTTGTCCTGAAATATTGTATGTTAGTGCAAATAAAAAAAGTATCACGGACAGTACTCAATTGTCTCTGTGATTACTTGTGTTATCTTTGTGTAAGAATCAAATCTGTTTGATGATCTGAATCATGTAAGTGTGACAAATATGCAAAAAAAATAAAACTAATCAGGAAGGGGGGCAAATATTTTTTCACAGCACTGTACATGTATATTTTGTTATAACACCACATCCTTTTATTTATTTATTTATTTTTTGCTCCATTCACATTGCTTGCTTTCGTGTGTTGAAACAGGGATCTGTCAGGTTTTTTTTTTTTGTTCAACCCATTGGTTGAAAAAAAAAAAAAAAAAAAAGATTGTGTATATCTAGCTTTATTTCTCATTTTTTGTTTGTAAAACAAACATATTAACTTACTGACTGGAGCTCATGGATGACTTTTTCATGATATAAGAATGAGCTTTTCTTAAAAATAATACTGTTTTTGTATATTATAACATGTCAAGAATTGAATCCTATTAACTTAAAAACTTTCTGACAGATTACCTAAAGAAACAAATGAGATGAATCTATTGCGTGCTCAGAGCAGTGAGAACAATGAACAATGAATATTGACTGCTGATTGGTCAGGAAGGGCTACTATGTGTTACACTATGTTCTGGTAGCCTAGCTCTGAGGAAGTGGGTGCGCCTCCGAAACGCGTCACTTTGACAACCCTATGAAGTTAGCGGAGTACGTGGGTTCGCACTGTATGGCATCTTGCGGTTCATTGGCTTTTATCAGTTGCTACTTTGTGAGTATCCACTTGTAGTGGTTATTTTGCACTGATAAACGTGTTCGATCAGTGCACTAGATGGGTGCGTCTTCCCTTTTGTTTTTGTAGTTACACTATGTTCTTTGCCTTATGTAAAAAGCTTAATAACCGAAATTAAGGATTCCACAGTCACTAAATTTCATTACCAAAGATGCATTTCTCTAAACACTTTCTGAATTATACGGGTGACGTTACCTGTGACAGAGGAAGCATATAACCACGAAATTTCTTAGGCAAAAATTCAGTTTTAATTATGAGCCTGAAGTTAAAAAGAAATCAGAATAAATATTTAAAATGGAAGGTTTTCCTTATGACGACCATACCTTTGTAATGTGTGTTTAACCACTTAAGGACCGCACCGCGTACAAATACTGCGGAAGGGCGGCCCTTTAGCGTGAAATCATGTACCTGTACGTCATTTCAAAAGCTGGGTCTGGGGTGTGCGCGTACCAGCGGCGGCCCACTCTTACTGTGATTGGACACAGCGGGAGCCAATCTGTGGGTCAGGCAGACCCGATGTCTGCCGGGACCTGTTGATCGTTCCCAAGGCAGGCAGAACGGCGGTCTGCCTATGTAAACAAGGCAGATCGCTGATCTGTGACAGGAGAAGACAGAGATCTTGTGTTTCTTCTAAGCAGGAACACGGATCTCTGTCTTCTTACAGTACAAGCACCTCCCACACAGTTAGTAAGCACTCCCAGAGAACACATTTAACCCTTTGATTGCCCCTGATGTTAACCCCTTCCCTGCCAGTGTCATTAGTACAGTTACAGTGCATATTATTTAGCATTGATTACTGTCACTGGTCCCCAAAAAAGTGTCAAAATGGTCAGTTAGGGGTCCAATTTGTCCGCTGCAATGTCACAGTCCCACTATAAGTCACCATCATTACTAGTAAAAAAAATAAAACAAATCAAAAAAAATTCCATAAAAATATCCCATATTTTGTAGATGCTATAACTTTTAAACCAATCAATATATGCTTATTGGGATTTTTTTACCGAAAATATTTATCAGAATACATATTGGCCTAAACTGATGAATAAATTTGATTTTTTTACCTTGTTTTATTTGGGTATGTTTTGCAACAGAATGTAAAAACGATTTTTTTTTTGTTCAAAATTGTCTGTCTTTTTTTTGTTTATGGCGCAAAAAATAAAAACCGCAGATCAGATATGATCAAATACTACCAAAAGAAAGCTCTATTTGTGGGAAAAAAGAACATACATTTTATTTGGATACAGTGTCACGCAACCACTCAATTGTCAGTTAACCACTGGTTTTACCCCCTTCCTGACCAGGCCCTATTTTGCGATTCGGCACTGCGTTATTTTAACAGATAATTGCACGGTCGTGCTACGCTGTACCTAAATAAAATTAATGCCCTTTTTTTTCACACAAATAGAGCTTTCTTTTGGTGGTATTTGATCACCTGTGCAATTTTTATTTTTTGCGCTATGAACAAAAAAAGAGCGACAATTCTGAAAAAAAAAAACATATTTTTTACATTCTGCTATATGACATTCCCAAAAAAAAAATTAAAAGTCAAAATTTAACATTTTAGGCCAATTTGCTACATATTTTTGGTAAAAAAAAATCGCAATAAGCGTATTTTGATTGGTTTGCGCAAAAATTATCGCATCTGCTAACTACGGGAAAGATTTATGTCATTTTTATTGTTTTTTTTTTTTTCTTGTAATGGCGGCAATCTGCAATATTTTGTGGGACATTGCGGCTGACAAATCGGACCCCTGACTGACATTTTTGACACTTTTGGGGGGACCAGTGACATTACTACAGTAATCAGTGCTAAAAATATGCACTGTTACTGTAATAACGACACTGGCAGGGAAGGGTTTAACATTATGGGTGATCAAGGGGTTAAATGTGAGCATAGGGGAGTGATTCTAACTGTGGGGGGGGGGGGGTGGCTTCTGAAATTACCATAGTGACATGTGATCCTATATAGAAGGATCACATGGGCTCTAAGATCATTGCAGGGAGAAGAATCGTCAGCTGTGTTTACAGCAACTGACCGTTCTTCTCTCTCAGCAGAGAACGATCGCGGGTGCCAGGCGGCAATCAGAGCCGCCTGCCCGCTGCATTGGCTTGCCCGCGCACTCACCCCTAAGCCTCCCGAGAACGAGCGCCGTACATGTACGGCGATTTGCCTGGGAGCGGCTGCCTGCCGCAGTACATCTGCGCCGGGCGGTCGTAAACTGGTTAAAGAAACGCAGTGCCGTATCGCAAAAAATGGCCTGGTCAGGGAGGGGATACAGTGATTAAACAAAATCCCTCATGATAAGATCACCAGTGATTAAATTATTGATATATAAATCTTATAATATCTTTTGAAATGACATCAACATATTCGATTTTAGTGAATGAGTTTATAAAGAAAGCCCTCCACTACCGAGTACCTACTACCCTAAAACTGGAAGGTTAAATGGTGCCTGACCATCATGTGTACCAGTATGGTGTGGTCATTAGATTGTAAGCTTCGTTGGTGTCAGGGGTTGGTGTGAATGGATCTGTGTAATCTGATGAGTAAAGCTGGGTGTACATTAGTAGAATTTCAAACAAAATTTTGTACGAAAACTCTCATAAAATTCAAATGTCATGCTAAAGTAGTTTAAAATTTTGTTTGCTGTTAACAATAGATTTGGGAAAGAATGCACTTTACTAAACGAAAACCGCATATACGGTTACAAATTCGTTCATTCAAACAAAATATTCCATCCTGCTCCTTCAATCTTAGATTAGAAAAATAAATGAGCATTCTTACAATAAAAAACACTGAACAAAATTCTCCTAGCGTATGCCTAGCTTATGATGTCAGTGCTATCTAAAAATGGGAAGTCATAAAATACATGATAAATGAACATAACAATAAACAAATCAAATAATAGACAAAAATGATTTTGATGATTTGAACCGTAAATATTTTTCTGGTACCCCTGTGCGTGACCAGAGACTCCGCAGCCCACCATACATCTCAGGAACACAAACCAGCCATATGAGGGGGAGAAGGAGGTGAGTAAGGAGAAGTACGCCCCCCACAGGAAGGAGATCACCAGTATCTAGAAAGAGAGGTCAAATCATGATTTAACAATCACCTGTCATTTCTACCACCACAGCCGTTTTGAGGGCTGAACCAATATTTAGGAAAATACCCCATATCTGACTCCAGAAATATTATGTTGTTACTAAGAGTGCAGCTTAATATATATTTTCAATGTCATGTTTTATATTTGCAACTTAGGCTGAGTTTATGATAACTATTCTATCAAGTTCACCTTTAGGCGTCCATACCGATCAGCGAGAAGCCCAAGAACGATACTGAATATCATATACCCGAAAAATACCATCTGTTAAAAAAAAAAAAAAATACATGATTATGAGCGTAAAATTGGGGTTAAGGGGTCAAGGAAGAATAATTGTGTGTTCCTCCCAAAACATTACTGAGAAAACACAAAATATTAATGAGGAAAAAAGTCTATAGTAAAAGACAGTGAATAGAAAAAATGGTTTGGATCAAGTGCCAGGGAAATCTAGGGCTCTCTAAAAAGTAAAAAGGATTTACAATTGCTGCCAATTAACTGCAAGAAAATGCAGCAATACAATGAATGAAAAATATGGGAATCAGCGCAACTGTATAAAATGTGTATAATAAAAAAACACGTGCATCGGCATTTGTATATGAATAAAATGCATAAAAAACGACTAATACAAAATGCAAAAAATACGAGATGCACAAAAGTGCACAGTGCTAAATGGTGAGTGACTCCAATATAAAATAAACTTCTATACATGTGATCATATCAAGTAGTGGTCAAATTATGCATTTTTGCAATAAATTGTGCAAGATTGTGCTTCACTATAAATAAATATAAATAAATGAATATACTGATCGGTGCAGTAAGAAATTAACCACTTCCGGACCGCTTACGTTATATTTACTGTGGCAGGCCGGCTCGTACAGGAGAACGACTACGCCGCTCGCCTGGGAGGAGCTAATGAGCGAGCGCGTGCCGCCGCCGGCGCCCTCCCACCCCCGATCGTCAGCGGGGAAGCCGATGCGTGTGTCAAGCGGCTCCGATTGCCGCCTGACACCGCAATTGCTCCCCGCAGAGAGAGAGAAGGACGGTCAGCCATTGTAAACACAGCTGACCGCCCATCTACCTGAAATGATCATAGATCCTTCTATATAGGATCACATGTCTCTGTGGTCATCTCAGAAGCCACGACCCTCCACAGTTAGAATCACTCCCCTAGGGTCACATTTAACCCCTTCATCACCTATACTGTTAACCCCTTCCCTGCCAGTGTCATTATTACAGTAACAGTGCATATTTTTAGCACTGATTACTGTAGTAATGTCACTGGTACCCCCAAAAGTGTCAAAAATGTCAGTTAGGGGTCGGCTCTGTCCACCGTAATGTCGCAGTCCACCTAAAAATCGCAGATCGCCACCATTACTAGTAAAAAGAAAAAACAATAAAAATTACATAAATCTTTGCCGTAGTTAGTAGACGCGATAACTTTTGCGCAAATCAATCAAAATACGCTTATTGCGATTTTTTTTTACCAAAAATACGTAGCAAAAAACAAATTGGCCTAAAATGTTAAAAAATTTTGATTTTAAAATGTTTTCTTTTGGGAATGTTATATAGCAGAAAATGAAAAATATTGTTTTTTTTTTTTCAAAATTGTCGCTCTTTTTTTGTTTATAACGCAAAAAATAAAAATCGCACAGGTGATAAAATACCACCAAAAGAAAGCTCTATTTGTGGTAAAAAAAGGACGTAAATTTCATTTTCGTTCAGCGTCGTAAGACCGCGCAATTGTCCGTTAAATTAACGCAGTGCTGAATCGCAAAATAGGGCCTGCTCATTAAGGGGGCAAATCCTTCCGGTCTTAAAGTGGTTAAGTGCTAAATGTGGTATCACAATAAATTATCATCAATTCATGACACAAAAAAACAAAACAAAAACTTTTTCTTATAAATATAAAGTCAAGTATAGTGATTCATAAAAGTCCCAAAACAAAGTCCAAATAAAGTGCAAACTGTGCTGAGTTTTCAAAAATAAAGTGCAAAATGTGCTTAGTAAAAATAAGTAAAGTATAGTAAAAGACAGCCTATGACCTCCGTGTACTCAACACTGGGGCTAGTGGTGTGAAATATAATATATCCATCACCCCATAGCAGTATACCATATGCAGTATCTCAAAAAAGTGAGTACACCCCTCACATTTTTGTTAATAGTTTATTATATCTTTTCATCTGATAACACTGAAGAAATGACACTTTGCTACCTTGCTATGTAAAGTAGTGAGTGTACAGCTTGTAAAACAGAATAGATTTGCTTTTCCCTTTAAAATAACTCAACACACAGCCATTAATGTCTAACCCGCTGGCAACAAAAGTGAGTACACCCCTAACTGAAAATGTCCAAATTGGGCCCAATTAGCCATTTTCCCTCCCGGTGTCATGTGACTTGTTAGTGTTACAAGGTCTCAGGTGTGAATAGGGAGAAGGTGTGTTAAATTTGGGGTTATCGCTCTCACTCGCTCATACTGGTCACTGGAAGTTCAACATGGCACCTCATGGGAAAGAACTCTCTGAGGATCTGAAAAAAAATAATTGTTGCTCTACATAACGATGGCCTAGGCTATAAGAAGATTGCCAAGACCCTGAAACTGAGCTACAGCATAGTGGCCAAGACCATACAGCGGTTTAACAGGATAGGTTCCACTCAGAACAGGCCTTGCCATGGTCGACCAAAGAAGTTGAGTGCACGTGCTCAGCGTCATATCCAGAGGTTGTCTTTGGGAAATAAACGTATGAGTTCTACCAGCATTGCTTCAGAGGTTAAAGGGGGGGTCAGCCTGTCATTGCTCAGACCATACGCCGCACACTGCATCAAACTGGTCTGCATGGCGGTTGTCCCAGAACGAAGCCTCTTCTAAAGATGATGCACAAGAAAGCCCGCAAACAGTTTGCTAAAGACAAGCAGGCTAAGGACATGGATTACTGGAACCATGTCCTGTGGTCTGATGAGACTAAGAGCATGGTGGTCGGAGTGTCATGATCTGTGGTTGCATGAGTGCTATCGGCACTGGGGAGCTACAGTTCAGTGAGGGAACCATGAATGGCAACATGTGCTGTGACATACTGAAGCAGAGCATGATCCCCTCCCTTCGGAGACTGGGCCACAGGGCAGTATTCCAACATGATAATGACCCCAAGCACCTCCAAGATGACCACTGCCTTGCTAATGAAGCTTGAGGGTAAAGGTGATGGACTGGCCAAGCATGTTTCCAGAGCTAAACCCTATTGAGCATCTCTGGGACATCCTCAAACGGAAGGTTGGGGAGCGCAAGGTCTTTAACATCCACCAGCTCCATGATGTCATCATGGAGGAGTGGAGGAGGACTCCAGTGGCAAACTGTGAAGCTCTGGTGAACTCCATGCCCAAGAGGGTTAAGGCAGTGTTGCAAAATAATGGTGGCCACGCAAAATATTGACACTTTGGGCCCATGGACATTTCACTTAGGGGTGTACTCACTTTTGTTGCCAGCGGTTTAGACATTTATCGCTGTGTGTTGAGTTATTTTTAGGGGACAGCAAATTTACACTGGTATATGAGCTACACGCTCACTACTTTACATTTTAGCACATGTGTTGTGACATATTGAAGCAGAGCATGATCTCCTCCCTTCAGACACTGGGCTGCAGGGCAGTATTTTAACATGATAACTGCCCCAAACACACCTCCAAGACGATCACTGCCTTGCTAATAAAGCTGAGGGTAAAGGTGATGGACTGGCCAAGCATGTTTCCAGACCTAAACCCTATTGAGCATCTGTGGAGCATCCTCAAACGGAAGGTGGAGGAACGCAAGGTCTTTACCATCCACCAGCTCCATGATGTCGTCATGGAGGAGTGGAGAAGAACTCCAATGGCAAACTGTGAAGCTCTGGTGAACTCCATGCCTAAGAGGGTTAAGGCAGTGTTGGAAAATAATGGTGGCCACACAAAAAATTTACACTTTGGGCCCAATTTGGACATTTCACATAGGGGTGTACTCACTTTTGTTGCCAGTGGTTTAGACATTAATGGCTGTGTGTTGAGATATTTTGAGGGGACAGCAAATTGACACTGTTATACAAGCTGTACACTCACTACTTTACATTGTAGCAAAGTGTAATTTCTTCAGTGTTGTCACATGAAAAGATATAACAAAATATTTACAAAAATGTGAGGGGTGTACTCACTTTTGTGAGATACTGTATCATAAAATTGGATCACCCTACTAAGAGTATGTACGTATGTATGTGGATTTTTCAGTTATCATTTTTAGCCAGCAGGAGGAGCTCCAAGCTAATTTTCTCATGTTTTTCAAGCTCTCTTTATCTTCCCTCCTTACAGAGCTCAATTAAAAAAGTACACAAAAGTAAATAATTTAGAGCAGTGGACCCCTACACATGGCTCAAACTGAGATCCCAATCAGAGGCATAGAGTCTGAAAGCAAACAGCTTCTGTTTAGAAAATCCCTAGCCCTCAAGGAATCCTGTGTCGTGGGTGCACCCTGTAAAAACTGACTGAAAACTAGAATATTTTCCCCTTTAAAGTGGAACTTTGGTCAAAAAATTAAGTTCTGCTAGATCACTTCAGGCTAGCCCATTTTGCAGGTATAGCTATGTAAAACATTAACATTAAGTGCCTATGCTGAAAAAAATCCAGTAATACACTGTCCCACCCTGTTCTGCACATGCTCAGTTGCTCTCTATTTTTAGGCACTGTGCCTAATTTGTAGAGGCCTATCTGCTGACAGCCTAAAGATTTACTGCTGCTCAGGGGCTCTGGGCTTCAGCAAAATGGCAGCCTCCAACAAGAAGAAACAGGAGCAATGCTGGAGGCAATTTACAGCACACATTGCTGTAGCATAATTATTATTATGGTACGTATGTTTCGTGCTAACGAACATTATTTTTATCAAGCTGTTATGGGTAAGTTCCCACTTTAAATTCCCAACCATTTCTCAGTGTGGTCTGTGGCTATCTGTTTTAACTCACTGTAGTGACAAGAGCCACTTGCCAGCTCTGAAGGTGCCACTCGCAGCGGATGGAGGAGGAGATGACGGCCAAGAGCATAATCTCCATGGCTTCTGCAATCTGGGGGGAGAAGACAAGAGATCAGCACTGTTCTAATGAATACAGCAATGTTATTGATCAGGCTGGAGAACAATGATAATTTATATTGTTACAGATGAAAACAACTGCTTCTAGTTGTCCCTCTCTCTGGGGATAGTTCCTGACTTTGGCAGCCCGTTCCTGGAAGTGTTCCAGGTGTTCATTAGTATATATTATGAATATGGCACAAATTTTTTTTACCGGAAACTGAGAAACAGTTTGGTGGTGGGTTAGGAGATTTGTGATTAAAAGTAATAATACACAATGAAAAGATTAGGCCATTTCACGATTTTAACACTATGGGAAGGTCGACACTAAATGAGTGGAGCTAATTGCAACTAAAACACTTTGTAGGATCTTTGCCTCAACCCATCAGATCAAAAAAAGAGTTGAACCTTGTGGAAAAACTCTGTAACCCGTTAACAAAAATAAAACCTGGTGTGACAGGAAGTCAGGTAAATCTGTGGATGTAGTCACAGACAGGAGATACATTTCCACCTGGTTTAGAAAATTCACCAATTACTATAGGGTGTCGGCTGCAAAGGTAGCCAGAACTGGCTTAAGGAAGTTGAAAGGCCTTCAGCTGTTCGGAATGAGGAAATGAATGCCTCTATAATTTGTCCAAAGGAAGTCTAAGGATTGCTGCCTCCTGATGCTGTGTGAAGCTGGGGAGAGGAGGACAGTCAGATGAATGCCCCCTGAAGCTGTGTGGGCATGGGGAAGACCTCCTGGAGCGATGTGCGCTGAGGAGGGTAAAAAGTGTGAAGACCTCCTGGAGCGATATGCACTGAGGAGGGTAAAAAGTGTGACGACTTCTCAAGGTGAGAAAATGAACTATTTCTATGTGGAAGAAATAAATGAACTGTTTGCTATGTGAAGAGACAAGCAAAGGGACATGTTCAATGTGAAGAGGAAAAGGGACATGTTCAATGGACATTTGTTGTGTGAAGAAAAAAGATGGACTATTGAGTGTCTGCTGTAGGATCAGCAAAGTTTGCCCAACAGTAGGTTGGAGACAGACTCCGTAGATAGGTTCCTGTATGTGAGAAGGTAGCCGCCCACAGTGGCAAGGATTTATTTTATTTATGTTTATTTTGAATTATGCTGTTTTTGGAGCGAAGAAAATTGCAAGAATAAAACCTTACACTATTGTTTTCAACCATTTCTCGGCTATCTCCCTGTGTAACGAACCCCCCCAAGGGGTCATCCACGCCTACCACCGAGCTAATCTCCCACACTGGTTTGTCTCAGATTTACAAGATGTTAACTGATCTGGTGGGAATGAGGAAACTCACATTTATAGAAAGTTGGAAAAGAGAAATAGGAATTTGTTTGGAAGAGCGCGAGAAGAAAACTGTGCTGAGAGCCGTTCACTCCACCGCTCAATACCATTGAGATGAATTATAAGTGCCTCGCGAGATGGTACATAACACCGGTTTTAGCACACAGTCATTTATATTCATGGCAAGTGACACACTGACCTCTGCAGGCTACATTCATGTACTGCACCCTATCAGAATTCGCAAAGAGCACAGAGGACAATACTTTTCTTACTAAAAGAAAGATATTTTATTTTAGTTCTCTTTGTCTACTGTCTGTTATGAAATTCACTCACCCCAGTACTGCCCATAATTAGAAAGAGCATAATATGAAAGCGGCCAAATCCGATGGTCTCAACGGCTTCTTCCACGGAATAAGTCTTCGGAGCTAGAGATAAGGGAAATATATGATCCATTTTTATTCAATTTGTCTTTCGTAAGAATGGCCTTCATTGCAACATAAATATTCATGTTCAAACTTTCATTTTCCAAATGCCATTTTCTAGCCTAGGCTCAAAATGGAGCTAAGGTCTGCAATACTCACCGCCCATTCAACAATCTAATGTCTGCAAGGAGCCTGGCTTGTGCCAGGATTTTCTCTCTGGCTCCTTCTAGGTGCTGCATTTTTGGCCATCTTAATTAGCTGGCACAGAAGGATGTAAGGAAGGAGTTCATTTATTCCAAAACAAAGGCACTATACTAAGAACATAGCTCCCAACTGTCCATGATTTGGAACAAAGTCTCTCCGTTCTGTCCCTCTTTCCTCCTCATTTTGGTCGGATCTATATATTTGTATATAAAATGCACTATTTATCTTCCAAAAGGTGTTTTCCAGTGCTAAACCTTTCATCCAGTTTCTAAATTTGTGCATTTGTATATTTCGAAAGCCAGTATAAAGGAAAAGTAGTGGTTAAAAAAAGCACTTGTGGGTTTAACTAATCTTTTCTTTTGTATAATTCTCCTTTAACCACTTAAGCCCCAGGCCTGTTTTTCACACTCTGTGTTTACAAGTTAAAATAATTTTTTTTTTGCTAGAAAACTACTTAGAACCCCCAAACATTATATTTTTTTCAGAGACCCTAGAGAATAAAATGGAGATTATTGCAATATTTTTTATCACACCGTATTTGCGCAGCGGTCTTCCAAATGCAATTTTTTTGGAAGAAATTCACTTTCTTGAATTAAAAAATAAGAAACAAGTGAAGTTAGCCCAATTTCTTTCCATAATGTGAAAGATAATGTTACACCAAGTAAATAGATACCCAACATGTCATGCTTCAAAATTGCGCACGCTCACGGAATGGCGACAAACTTTGGTACTTAAAAATCCCCATAGGCAACACTTTAAAAATTTCTACAGGTTGCCATCTTAGAGTTACAGAGGAGGTCTAGGACTCAAATTTCATGCTCTCACTCTAACGATCGCGGCGATACCTCACACCTGTGGTTTGAACACCATTTACATATGTGGGTGGGGTTTCCGTATGCATTCGCTTCTGCGCGCAAGCTAACGGGGACAGGGCACTTTAATTTTTTTTTTTTACTATTTATTTTATTTATTATTTTTACACCGTTTTTTTTATTATTTTTTTTTTTAATTTGATCATTTTTATTCCTATTACAAGGAATGTAAACATTCCTTGTACTAGAAATAGGCACGACAGGACCTCTTTTTTGTGAGATCTGGGGTCAAAAAGTCCTCAGATCTCACAAGTACACTAAAAGATGAAAAAATAAAAGGGACCTTTAAACCGGTTGCTAGGCAACGACGTTTGCCGTTGCTCCGGTCCTCTAAGACCATAGAGTCAAGTGAGGGCAAGCTTGCCCTCACTCGACATCCTGTCTGTGAGGATCCGGGACCGGATCGTTTTCCCCTCTGCCAGGCGGGTTCGGTAAGCGGGGAAAAGTACCGGGACACGGCGGGAGGGGGGGGGGGCACCTCTTCTGCCGCCCCAGAAGGGTGATCCCAAGGCGAATACGTCGCTGGGACCACCCTTATCGGAAAGCCGACCGCCCGCCGTTTAAAAAAATACCAGGGTTATGGCAGCTATCTGCTGCCATAACACCGGTATTTAGGTTTAAACGGCCAACGTAAATAGTCATTGGGCGGTCGTTAAGTGGTTAAGGGGGCGTGTCAGTGGGTGTGTACTATGCCTACATACTTTTGCTAATAGGTGTCCCTCATTCCTATCTCAAAACGTTGGGAGGTATGTAAGAATGTACCCTGAGTAGCACATGCGCAGCTCAATTTCTATTTTAAATAAGACGTCAAACAGGCAGGTACATTTATTTTTAGTACAGAGGAGACATTGCATGTCTGTTACCCTGCCTGCTTGCAAGTGTTTATTTTGCACTTTTTTGAATTTTATGCATTAACCCCTTGGAGCCTAAGCATTTTTCTGACATATGTTGCGTACAAGTTAAAATCATTATTTTTTGCTAGAAAATTACTTAGATCCCCCAAACAATATTTATTTATATATTTTTAGCAGAGACCCTAGAGAATATAACGGCGATCGTTGCAATATTTTATGTCACACGGCATTTGAGCAGCAACCTTTCAAATGCAATTTTTTGGGGAGAAATACACTTTCCTGAATTAAAAAAAAAAAAACAGTAAAGTTAGCCCAATGTTTTTGTGTAATGTAAAAGATGATGTTATGCCAAGTAAACAGATACCTAACAGGTCATGCTTTAAAATTGCACACACTCGTTGAATGGCGACAAACTACGGTACTGAAAAATCTCCATAGGCAACGCTTTAAAACTTTTAACGGTTACCTGTTTAGAGTTACTTGTGCTAGAATTATTGCTCTCGCTCAATCGCGGAGATACTTCACATGCGTGGTTTGAACACCCTTTATTTATGCGCGTGTGACTTGCGTATGCGTTCGCTTCTGCGTGTGAGCACGGAGAGACGGGGCGCTTTACTTTTTTTTTTTTTTCTTTTTTACACTGTCCCTTTAAAAATAATTTTTTTGATCACTTTTTTTGCTGTCACAAGGAATGTAAACATTCCTTGTGACAGTAATAGACAGTGACAGGTACACTCTTTATGGAGGGATCTGGGGTCTAAAAGATCTTAAATCCCTCCTCTGCACTTAAAAGCATTCAAAACACCAAGTTTGGCTGTTTTGAATGCTGTCATTTCTTTTAAATCTGGCACCTTTAAGGCTCCAGTACCCGGATTTGATGTCATGACATCGCTTCTGGATTTTTACATCGGAGACCCAAACAAAGCTGAATCCTGACGGCGGACGTGCTGGCTGGTTGCTCGGTTCTCAAGGTGGGACCGGAGATCTGGGCAAGCCGGAGAAGGCGGCATGAGGAGGGGCTTTCCCATCCTGCTCCTTGTAATAACTGAGCGGCTGCTCAGTCACATTGGTTGTTTTTACAAGAAAGCTGACTGTCGGCTCTAAACAATAATACCAGGGTGATGTCTCTAGCAGCAGGCATCACCCCGGTACAACCCCTTGAACCCGAGGCTGCATATTTGCTTTCCGTCGGCATAAAGGGGTTAGGATAAAAAAACAACATTCTGTGTGTAGCAGCCCCCCTAACACTTACCTGACCCTATCTCGATCCAGCAATGTTGCACAAGAGGCTTGGCTGTCCGGGACACTCCCTCCTTATTAGCTGAGACAGCAGCGGGCACCATTGGCTCCTGCTATCAATTTAAAGTCAGTGGGCCAATGAGGAGAGAAAGGGGATGGGGCTAGGCTGTGGATCCATGTCTGAATGGACACGCAGAGCAGCGGCTTGGCTTGGGTGCCCCCATACCAAGCTTTTTGATGTTGGAGCAATCAGCAGGGGGGAGGGGCCAGAAGTGCCGACAAGGGATCCGAGAAGAGGAGGATCTGGGCTGCTCTTTGCAAAACCACTGCACAGAGCAGGTAAGTAGGACCTGTTTGTTATTTTTTAACAAAAAAAAAAAAAAAAAAAACAAGACTTTAGTATCACGTTAATTACATACCTTATTTAAGCCCCTGTGACATTATCACTTGGTCTCTGTGCTTCATTATGCAATGCATGCAGATCTTGGTTGTTAGGAAGGTCCAGCAAGGTTCTGTACATAGTTTCCGAAAAACATCACCGTCTCCTGTCTCAGTACTCCTATCAGGAGCCCTCAACGCTGATACAAGCAGTGGGCTGGCTTTTGGGTGGAGTTATGCCAATATTAAAAATGCCTTGTATTGTGAGTCTGGAGAAGCAGGGGTTCCTAGTCAGGCTGTATTCACATTCAGACCATCCTTGGTAATGCCCACATGTGATGTTGAACCCCCATGGTTGAAATCCAATGCATTAAAGGGGCAGACCTGGAACAGTCAGGCTACGCAAGACAGGGCTGGATGATGCTGGACATGAAACCTGCACTAATTGATTTCCTGAAGCTACTAATGAACAATGTGAGAAGCTCACAGTGTGCAGTGAAATCAGAGTAAGCATTTCAGTACAGGGAAGGAGCCTGTACAACTGTGCAAGACTAAGTGTAGAGCATTAAATAGACTAGGTCTGCATAAGTAATTAAATCTCTTTGTACTGAGATGTTTAGCCAGTGTTTTGCAGTCATCCTCCTCAAAGCACACTGGTGGACAGAAAAGGAGAAAAAATAAGCATAAAGTTATGATTTGTAAATTATGAGGCTTGCTGCTGCCACATAAAATGGGCCTCCTAGACTCTGGCCTATGACTAGTATATATGAATATGATCCTTCATTCCCAGACGCAGCCTTTTACGGGGAAACGCGTCGGAAGGAGACAGGAGTTGAGACGTTATGCTATTGCGATCCAGACCTGCTGGGGCTATCCACAGTCTTTTCTTCCTCTATACTGCCTGACTGCTTTTATTTAAATATAAGTGCAATAGCTGTTTTAATACATTTTGAAAGTATACGTACTACACCATGAGTTTGCTTGTTCCTATATCATATTGTGTCTGAGTGAGAGGAGAAAGCTGGGTGCTAAGGCTGAGCTGCATGTGATTCATCCATCTGAGCGGGCTCGGCGCCTGTGATCAAGGAGCTGCATTTAATATTTGACATCTAGAGCTGTATATGATCTCCTATAATATAGAGATCATGTAACTCCGGCAAGAGGCACATCTTTTCACATGGGTGAAGCACTGAAAAATAATACATGTCACCGGGAAGTGGTGTACTTCATTTGCACATTTATTTGGAATCAACACCAGGACATTGAGTTTGTTTGAAGTTTATGGTTTATATGGACAGTTTTTCATGAATTGACCATATTTTTGTTTTTGCATATTTTTTCACATACCGATTCATCTCTAAAATAATTTGCTAATTATATGGGATAGATAGCGCACTCTGAAATCATTTATTATTATATGCCCTATAACTGCCTCAATACAACTCCATGTCTAATCAACTACAGCTGCAAGAAAAAGTATGTGAACCCTTTGGAATGATATGGATTTCTGCACAAATTGGTCATAAAATGTGATCTGATCATCTAAGTCACAACAATAGACAATCACAGTCTGCTTAAACTAATAACACACAAAGAATGAAATGTTGCCATGTTTTTATTGAACACACCATGTAAACATTCACAGTGCAGGTGGAAAAAGTATGTGAACCCCTAGACTAATGACATCTCCAAGAGCTAATTGGAGTGAGATGTCAGCCAACTGGAGTTCAATCAATGAGATGAGATTGGAGGTGTTGGTTACAGCTGCCCTGCCCTATAAAAAACACACAAAAGTTCTGGGTTTGCTTTTCACAAGAAGCATTGGCTAATGTGAATGATGCACAAAAGAGCTCTCAGAAGACCTACGATTAAAAATTGTTGACTTGCATAAAGCTGGAAAGGGTTATAAAAGTATCTCCAAAAGCCTTGCTGTTCATCAGTCCACGGTAAGACAAATTGTCTATAAATGGAGAAAGTTCAGCACTGCTGCTACTCTCCCTAGGAGTGGCCGTCCTGTAAAGATGACTGCAAGAGCACAGCGCAGACTGCTCAATGAGGAGAAGAAGAATCCTAGAGTGTCAGCTAAAGACTTACAAAAGTCACCGGGAAATGCTAATATCCCTGTTAGCGAATCTACAATACGTAAAACACTAAACAAGAATGGATTTCATGGGAGGATACCACAGAGGAAGCCACTGCTGTCCAAACAAAACATTGCTGCACGTTTATAGTTTGCACAAGAGCACCTGGATGTTCCACAGCAGTACTGGCAAAATATTCTGTGGACAGATGAAACCAAAGTTGACTTGTTTGGAAGAAACACACAACACTATGTGTGGCAAAAAAGAGGCACAGCACACCAACATCAAAACCTCATCCCAACTGTGAAGTATGGTGGTGGGGGCATCATGGTTTGGGGCTGCTATGCTGTGTCAGGGCCTGGACGGATTGCTATCATCGAAGGAAAAATGAATTCCCAAGTTTATCAAGACATTTTGCAAGAGAACTTAAGGCCATCTGTCTACCAGTTGAAGCTCAACAGAAGATGGGTGTTGCAACAGGACAATGACCCAAAGCATAGAAGTAAATCAACAACAGAGTGGCTTAAGCAGCAGAAAATACGCCTTCTGAAGTGGCCCAGTCAGAGTCCTGACCTCAACCCGATTGAGATGCTGTGGCATGACCTCAAGAAAGCGATTCACACCAGACATCCCAAGAATATTGCTGAACTGAAACAGTTCTGTAAAGAGGAATGGTCAAGAATTACTCCTGACCGTTGTGCACGTCTGATCTGCAACTACAGGAAACGTTTGGTTGAAGTTATTGCTGCCAAAGGAGGTTCAACCATTTATTAAATCCAAGGGTTCACATACTTTTTCCACCTGCACTGTGAATGTTTACATGGTGTGTTTAATAAAAACATGGCAACATTTTATTCTTTGTGTGTTATTAGTTTAAGCAGACTGCGATTGTCTATTGTTGTGACTTAGATGATGATCAGAACACATTTTATGACCAATTTGTGCAGAAATCCATATCATTCCAAAGGGTACACATACTTTTTGTTGCAGCTGTATATGTTACCCCATGATCATCTTCCTTACCCTTTGAGGAATCGGTAACACGAGGTGTCACCTCCTCCAGCTTTATCGTGTTCACATACTTTGTCAACTGAGGTTCAATTATCTTCTCGGTGATCCGTTGCATTTTCTTGTTTTATAATCAAAGAACTGTGAAAAAAAAAATAAATAAATACATTCTTTAATATAAAGAAAACAAAAACTGTATAAAGAACCAAAGAACAAAAGTGTACATTGATTTTGACTATTTGTCCAGCGAATCTGCATGTACGTTTGTTCTGTGCTAATTGGGCAAAACAGACTTCTCTTCTGAAATAATGTTTGTTTTTTTTTTTTATCATTATGGGCAGTAGAAAAATACTGCAATATGTTTTATGCATAGTACGGTTCCTGCGCTATCTTGGATTTTCCCAGTCACCCTGATGCTGCACCACGATAACTGGTACTATAAAACAGTTGTGAATGCCAATAATTTAAGGGGGTTGTAGTGCGCTTCTGGGTGTTTACAATGTGTTAAAGTGCTTGTGTGTCTTCTCCGACTCAAGATAAATAGATGTGCAAAAATAATTATTGAAAATATGTATATAGAGTATATACGTTCCTCAGGGAAAGTCACGTGACTCCGTGACGTAACGCGTAGGAACCCGGAACCAACGTGCGGTACGGGACAGAGCTCCCACAGCGTTTTGAACACTGGACAAAGCTGTTTTATATGTAAGTCTGTTATATTATTACACATTTAGGGTCCTTTCACACGGCCGCTCCGTGTGTCCGCAAATCATCCCATCCGTTTGCGGATGATTTGCGGACATAATGTAAGTGAATGGCACTGCGGATGTCAGCGGAATACCATCTGCTGACATCCGATTTTCCTCCTTTCAGTTCTGTTCCGTTTTTCTTCCGTGTAAAAAACGGAAAGGAAGGAAAATCGGATGTCAGCGGTGTCATCCGCTGACATCCGCAGTGCCATATACTTACATTATGTCCGCATATCATCTGAAAACGGATGGGATGATATGCGGGCACACGGAGCGGATGACAGAAATGTCATCCGCTCCGTGGAAAAAACAAAAAAAAAGTCCTGCAGCGGACCTTTCACATGGAGCGGCCGTGTGAAAGGACCCTAAAAGTTTTAAATACTACACCATGATGGCCCCATTATTTTAATGAGCCATAAGGAGGAGTTACACACCTAAGGAGATCGCACTACTAAGAAGGCACTAAACAGATCCCCACAGACAGCACAGGATTGGAAAGGAACACAGGATCCCTTTGGAAAGGCCTTCTGCGATTAGATACCACGCTGGAACAGAGGAGGATAAGGAACCACCATCCACCCGGATATATAATACAGGCGTATTATACTCCTATTTGAGGTGAGAATATAGCATACCTAGAAGTGTAATCACGGCACAAGGTGGAGGAAAGAAGTCACATCACTGAATCACTGCTATTCAGCATACTTGTCTTTTTATATATACTCTTTTATTATTTTTTGGGCACAGCCCCCCCCCCCCTTTTTTTTTTGTTTGAAGAAGCTTGGTTTTGAGAACTGTTTCAATGCACTGCTTTGGCCTGGACACTCAACATTATGTGTAATTGCTTATTTGCACAGATTTGATACATTGTTACACATTGCTGAAGTTTTATTTTTTGCATTTGTATTCACATTGGATGCACAGAGCACTTTTGTAGAAGCACCTATAAGAAGCACTATTCCATGTTCTAATATTTTACCTATTTATTGGAATAAGTTATTCACATAAGCACCTTATAAATTATATGTAAAAAATCAAGAATAGTTTTTTAAAACATTTGCAATAGGAAACGTATATACTCTATATACATATTTTCAATAATTATTTTTGAACATCTATTTATCTTGAGTTGGAGAAGACACACAAGCACATTGTAAACACCCAGAAGCGCACTACAACCCCCTTAAAATACTGCAATATGGGTCTACCCCGAGATCCCAGTTCATACCCGGCAGTATATTTGGTACACTTACACATGGCTACCATTAAATTGTTGACGTGGAACGTCAGAGGCCTGAGAGATAAGGTCAAGCGCTCGGCGGCCTTTGCCATTCTTAAAAAACATCGTCCTGATATTCTGATTCTAGTTGAGACACATCTGGAGGGCCGTCTGCATTTGTCCCTCAAGCGCCCCTGGATAGGCTGGGTGTATCACTCCGCCCACACCTCTCACTCCCGAGGGGTGGCAATATTAGTGTCTAAGTATGTCCACTTCCAGCTCCAGGGGTCTCGGGTGGACTCTCAAGGTCGGTTCATCTTTTTATCGGTGCTAATATCTGGTGAACCCTGGTTAATTTTGGCTTTTTATGTGCCCCCCCCCCCCCATTTGCAATGTCTGTGGTCACAGAGGGGTTATTGTATATGGCTCAATACCCTGGAACTCCCGCGGTTTGGCTTGGGGATTTTAACACAGTAATGAACCCGAGCTTGGATAGGTTACAGACGTGCCCTCACGCGGGAGGGACTTCTACATCCACCAGGTTCGCTCGCCTGATGGAGAGTGTGGGCTTGGTGGACATGTGGCGGGCTACATACCCCCAACGGCAGGAGTTCTCCTGTTTCTCCACCACTCATCATTCAATGTCCCGCATTGATTTAATCCTGCTCTCTAAAACCCTGCTCCCTAGGCTTGTGTCCGCGGGATTCCTCCCCAGGTCCCTATCAGACCATAGCCCCTACTGGGTGTCGATCGGGCTCCCGCATGCCAAGTCGTCCCCGGCTTGGAGGCTGCAGCCGTTTTGGCTGTCGTTTTTGCCGGCGGAGGCCGATCTCCAGGAGGCGGAGACTGCTTTTTTGGCTGACCCTTCTGGCTCCAGGGCCTCCCACCTCCGGTCACTGACGGGAATGGTGGCCCAGATGGAATTTGAACAGGCCAACGCTAAACTATTTTTTCAACGCCAGAGGATTTTTGAACATGGGGAGAGGGCCGGGAAACTCCTTGCCTATCTGGTGCATTGTGAGGATAGACCCCCAGTTGTCATATCCCTACTGACGGACGCAGGCGATCTGGTGACCGATCCCACGGCAGTGACAGACAGGTTCCGCTCCTTTTTTGCAGACCTCTACACCTCTAGGACCTCTACAGACCTGTCCGACATGCAGCTATTGTTAGATGGGGTGGAGTTTCCCAGACTTACGGAAGAACAGGTGACTGAACTGGAGGCCCCGATAACGGAGGATGAGATTGCTGAGGCCGTGTCCAGGTTCCCCAGGTCCAAGTCCCCGGGCACGGACGGACTCCCTGTTGAGTTCTACGCCCATTTTTCTGAGCTTCTCCTGCCGCAGCTGTTACAGCTGTTTCGGGCATTCTTTGAGGAGGGTGTGTTACCTGCATCCATGAAAGAGGCGCTAATCGTGTTGATCCCTAAGCCAGGTAAGGATCCTCGGTTTCCGGAATCCTATCGCCCGATCTCTCTTCTGCAAGTGGATGTCAAAATACTAGCGAAGATCCTCTCTATCCGCTTGAATCGGGTTATCCTGTCCCTGATTCATGCGGATCAGACAGGTTTTATGCCTGGCAAGAATACATCCTTCAATCTTCGCAGGCTGTTCCTGAACATACAGGCTCGGCATGAGAACTCGGGACACAGGGTGGTGGTGACACTGGACACGGCCATGGCTTTCGACTCTGTGGAGTGGAGCTTTCTCTGGGAATGCTTGGAGAGGTTTGGATTTGGACCTCGATTTATTAAGTGGGTTCGCTTACTGTATAGTGCTCCGGTTGCCAAAATCCTGGCGAATGGCAGGACCTCTGCACCATTCCCGCAGACCAGGGGGACGAGGCAGGGATGCCCACTTTCCCCCTTGTTGTACACCTTGGCGGCCGAGCTATCAGGAATCACCCTGGCATTAGTGGACTGAGAGTGGGCCCTCTGACCGAAAAACTCAGTATGTACGCGGACGACACGCTGCTGTATTTGGCGGACTCAAACGCCTCCCTTACTACGGCTCTGTCCCTGATAGAGCGTTTTGGCAGGTATTCCGGCCTTCAAATGAATTGGGACAAGTCCCAAGTACTACCCCTAGACCAGTCCCCCCCCCCCTCAGCTGCCCTCACCTCTGCCCCTACAGTGGGTAACACGGATAAAGTATCTGGGGGTCTTGGTCACGTCAAGCCCCCGGGATTACATCCAGGACAATGTCCAACCGCAATATGCCCTGATTAAGACCAAAACCCAAATCTGGGCTAAATTGCCCCTAGGCGTCATGGGTAGAGTAAATCTTATAAAAATGGTTCTGCTCCCTAAGATACTTTATATACTGTGGCACTCCCCGATATACCTGCCCTTAAAATTCTTCAAACAGATGGAATCCCTTCTTAAAGCATTTGTGTGGGGCCAAAGTAGGCATAAGCTATCCTGGTGTAAGCTTAAAAACCCTTCCAACTTGGGCGGTGTGGCTCTGCCCGATTTTAATTTGTATTACCTAGCTGCCCAGTTATCACACCTGTTCCATATTGACAAAACTGACAAGGTCCGCTTCCTGCTGCTTATGTGCCCGAGATGGTCCCACTTGACTGAAGACCCCTTGACTATTATATTTCGGGGGGTGCGAGGAAGCGAGCTATCAGGCAAAACTGACTCTATGCTCTACCACTATAGTAGGTTTTGGGAGGTCGTGACGGCTACCATGCGATACCCTGCCATGCATACCCATACCCCTCTGTGGCATAATGCGGCCCTGGCAGAGTTCGGGTCCTTGAAACCAAAATGAAACAAATCACCGCTCTGAAAACAATCAGCTGAGCCAGATGGATCCCGAGCAGCTGTGGCAGTCCTGTAGGAATGGGTGCTCACCAAGGTCCGTGACCTGAGGAATCCATGTAAATGAAGAAGAAAGTGGCACTTCCAGACCCAGGAACTTGGAAACTTGAGTTTATTTCTTCAAATCATAGGTACAACATCAGACAAGACCACAAGACAGACTGGACAGCAGACGCGTTTCACACCTTGTGCTTATTCCTTGCCGGACTCTGAGCTCTGGAGTGGTAAGGGAATTTATTACCTCTCGCACTTACTACAAGGAACGACTCTGCGCACGTTTGCGGACCTGAGCTCCACCCACTCTCTCCCGACCTCTATGCTTTTCCGTTACTACCAGATCAGGCATGCGTTCAGGGCCCAGTTTCCTACCCCTCCTCCCCCTCTGGAGACCCCCTCTATGATTGAGTTCATTACAAGCACCGATCCCCAACACATGATCTCAATCCTCTATGCAGAGCTCCACACTCCCAGCTCCACAGTTATAGCATACGCTGCTAAGACCCCCTGGGAGGCGGACGTGGGTACCATTGAGGACGATAAATGGGATGATGCTTGGGGTCATGCAAAACAGTGTCCCCTAGGCTGTCTGATAGGCTCACCCAGCTGTTCCTCCTACATCGAGTGTATCTGACTCCCCTCGGGCTACAACGATACCGACCCGGGCTGTCTCCTCAATGCCCAATGTGCCGGACGGCCGTGGGTACTTTTTTCCACCTCCTCTGGAGTTGCTCCAGGGGTACTGGAAACAAATTGTCACGTTCCTACATGACAAAATGGGCTCCCCAGTCCAATTGGTCCCTAAGCAATGCCTCCTGGGTATATACCCAGACGAAGACATGGACAAAAGTCTTCTCACCTTTCTCCAGACCACTCTCTTTATAGCTCGCAAGTTAATTGCTAGAAAATGGATGCGAGACTCCCCGCCTACGTTCGGTGCGTGGAAGGCTGAAATAAATAATGTTATACCATACCATAAACTTATGTACAAAAACAGGGGAAACCCAGCTAAATTCGCTAAGATATGGGATAGATGGGTTCAGAGTCCGGATACTGGTTGTTAAGGTGATCCGGGGAGATGGCCAGGGCCCACTCGGGATGCTATGCTCCGAGCCTCTACTGTATACTCCTCGGCTTAATGTCATGCACTGCTGAAGCACATTGCCTAGAATATATCAGTATGCACTGTCCTAGTTGACGATTGTTGTTTTTTTTCCTTTTTATGCAATCATCACTGTAAACTCTGTATATCCTTATTTTTTTGTTCAATAAACTCACTGGTTTCAAAAAAAAAAAAAAATACTGCAATATGGCCACTAGATGGAGCTGATGAAATACCCACATCTTTGTAACAATTCTAGAGAACGCTAGAGGGAATTCGCAATTAGTAAGCAGTGGTTACATTTTTCTTTTCCAATAATTTTTTTATTCATATTATCAGAAATAACAAAAATGTACAATAAGTACAACATCCATATCTTGGTCAATTGTGACATATAGTAATGGTTGCAGATAGGTGTTGGCAAATAACAAACAGCCTATAAGTAACCTCCTTTTTTACAGAAAGATAGCAGGGCTGTAATCGGCATAAAACCTAAACACACTGGAAATAGCAATAACATAATCATCAAGTAAAAAATACTAAGTTGATTCAAGTTGCATCATGTAAACTACAACCCATACTATTCCGTGGACTTCTACTAGCCCTATGAAAAAGAAGTCACACAGAACCAACAATGGCATAAGTTAAACCAGCGTGTGGATGCCCGCATCCTCCACCAAAAAAAAAAAAAAAAAAAAGCATGTGGAAGGAAGAAGAGAGGAAAGAGAAGTAAAGGAAAAAGAAAAATGAAAGAAAATAGGAAAAGAAAAAGAAAGATGCAAGATACAAGATGTGTACCCTCAATCTACTTTACAAGTCAGTGGTTACAGTGGTGAAAATGTAACTCCTTTGCATGACTTTCTTACACAGGCAAAGCAGGCAATGTTTCTGTTTTTTGTTTCTTTGTAAAACGAGAAAAAGTAGAAACTAGTCTTGAATATTAACCAATGTATAAACAGAAGTTTAACTAGATTTTACTATTTTAATTTTTGTTTCTTTCAATCGTTCTGTACAGATCACAGACTTAAGGAAATTCTGAATATACTGGATATAAATAAAGTTATAAAACTTATAAAGAAAATCCTAATAAACTTGCTCCAAATTTGTCCATTTAAGGGCCCATTCGCATCAGTCTGGTCGGCTCCGATGTGTTAAACACATGTGTGTTAAAGAGCATTGTGTCATGAGCTAATGTGCGTTGTGTGCAATAAAAGGGCTACCCAATGCACCACAACAGACCAAAAATCGTACATACAGCACTTTCAGCAGCACACTGCACCACAATGCATTGCATGTTTTGTGCTGTGCTTTGCTGTAAAGCATATCTGTTGACAAGTGCATTTGGATTTAGAATGGCACCAAATTGCAGCAATGCATGTAACTTGCGTGACCACGCATTTCGGTAATGCACGCATTACCACAACACAATAATATGAATTGGTTTTTAAGGTCAAGGACAAAGGGGCACATTTTGCTTATGGAAAGGCTTCTACAGTAAGACCTCTGATAAAGAGAAGTCCACATCTAATATTTTACAAGTTTAGTGGTCGGCATGAATCAGTTTTACAAATAAATAAATCAATCACATTTAAAAACTTTGTTTTACTTGAAGTTTTTTTTGTAAATTCCACCTTTCATTAAAGTTCCCCTTACATCAGAGTAATCCCTTGTGTGAAAATCCTCACCAAATCCCCCCCCCCCCTTTGATCAGGGTCCACATCCAAGTCCCCCCTTACATCAGAGGCCCAGATAAAATCTTGCAGCGGGCTGCAGTTTATAAAGACACCTGCTTTCGATTGCAGATCTGGGAAATATCCAATCTGGAAGGAATCTTTTCCCTGTAAAATCAAACTGAATTACACTTGATAGGTTTTTTCCTTCCTCTAGACCAGGTTTCCAGATTGGGGTTCTGAGGAAGTTTTTTTTTTTTTATTCATTTTGATCTCTTGCTTGAACCTGATGGATGTGAGTTAATGTGTGTCTTTTCTCATCCAACTAACTACAGTGAGGGAAAAAAGTATTTGATCCCCTGCTGATTTTGTAAGTTTGCCCACTGACAAAGAAGCGATCAGTCTATAATTTTAATGGTAGGTTTATTTTAACAGTGAGAGACAGAATACCATAAAATATCCAGAAAAACACATTTCAAAAAAGTTATTAATTGATTTGCATTTTGATGAGTGAAAAAAGTATTTCACCCCTTTGCAAAACATAACTTAGTACTTGGTGGCAAAAACCTTGTTGGCAATCACAGAGGTCAGACGTTTCTTGTAGTTGGCCAACAGGTTTGCACAAATCTCAGGAGGGATTTTGTCCTACTCCTCTTTGCAGATCCTCTCCAAGTCATTAAGGTTTTGAGGCTAATATATGATAACTCAAACCTTCAGCTCCCTCCACATACAGTATTTTCTATGGGATTAAGGTCTGAAGACTGGCTAGGCCACTCCAGGCCCTTAATGTGCTTCTTCTTGAGCCACTTCTTTGTTGCCTTGGCCGTGTGTTTTGGGTCATTGTCATGCTGGAATACCCATCCATGACCCATTTTCAATGCCCTGGCTATGGGAAGGAGGTTCTCACCAAAGATTTGAAATCCATCATCCCTTTGATGCAGTGAAGTTGTCCTGTCCCCTCAGCAGAAAAACACCCCCAAAGCATAATTTTCCAACTTCCATGTTTGACAGTGGGGATGGTGTTCTTGGGGTCATAGGCAGCATTCCTCCTCCTCCAAATACTGCGAGTTAAGTTGATGCCAAAGAGCTCGATTTTGGTCTCATCTGACCACAACACTTTCATCCAGTTCTCCTCTGAATCATTCAGATGTTAATTAACAAACTTCAGGTGGGCCTGTACATGTGCTTTTGCTTTCTTGAGCAGGGGGACCTTGCGGGCGCTGCAGGATTTCAGTCTTTCATGGCGTATTGTGTTACCAATTGTTTTCTTGGTGACTATGGTCCCAGCTACCTTGAGATCATTGACAAGATTCTCCTGTGCAGTTCTGGGCTCATTGAGATCTTGCATGGAGCCCCAGACTGGGGGAGATTGACAGTTTTTTTGTGTTTCTTCTATTAGCAAATAATCTCACCAACTGTTGTCACCTTCTCACCAAGCTGCTTGGTGATAGTCTTATAGCCCATTACAGCCTTGTGTAGGTCTACAATCTTGTTGGGGAGATTTCAATCCGATTAATTGCTTCTATGGCAGGTGTCTTTTATACAGGTAACAAGCTGAGATTAGGAACACTACTTTTAAGAGAGTGCTCCTAATCTCAGCTTGTTACCTGTATAGAAGACACCTGGGAGCCAGCAATCTTGCTAATTGATAGGGGATCAAATACTTATTTCACTTATTAAAATGCAAATCAATTTATAACTTTTTTTAAATTGTGTTTTTCAGGATATTTTTGTTATTCTGTCTCTCACTGTTAAAATAAACCCATCATTAAAATTATAGACCGATCATTTCTTTGTTAGTGGGCAATTGTACAAAATCAGCAGGGTATCAAATACTTTTCCCCCTCACTGTATTTATGTAAGTCTAAAATAGCAAATTGTATCTACAGAATAGTGTGACTAGGTTTTTTATTCCACACAGATCATGAGAGACATGCCTAGAGCTGATCTCTATAAAAGTAACAGTCACACATAATATGTGTCCTGAAATAACATCAAAATATTAATAAAATACTATAAATAGTTTATTTATAATGACATTAAAATGACAGTTGTGAAATTATAGATCTATAAATAGTACCCTCTTAATATAACAGAATAGCTGGCTTACCTTGTACACAGCCGCTTATAATATCCGTCCTAAATTCCCATATATGAGAAATTTAGTTTCAAGTACCTGAGTGAAGCCACGCCCCCTCCAAAATCCAATTCACCTTCTTAAAGGGGAGCTGTACCACAATTATATCTCATAAGAGAGCTCCAAACAAATTTCCTATATCACCTGTTTTTCAGTTTACTAAAGGCATTGCTGTGGTATGAAGTTCCTTGTGCCTCAGTAATTTCATTAATTTTTACTTGGGGGAAGAAAATTTTGTTAACATGTCTTGTGAAACTAAATCTGATTGTTGTTGGATACCGCACTTTTTTAATCGCCAATTCACTATCTTTTAGACCAGTGGTTCTCAACCAGGGTTCCGTGGAACCTTAGGGTTCCTCCAGAGGTTGCTAGGGGTTTTTTGAGCAGGGGGAAATTTCTGCCTCTCAGATAAGTTCCCCCTGACACCATTGATCTTTTTAGCTATCTGGAAGAAGTTAATTCTTCCCAATGTCCACAAGTGTAAGGAGCATTCATCCCACTGACCATCACATTAATGTATCATGAGTTGTAAATTTAGTCCTTTTTAGCAGGGGTTCCCTGAGACCTGGACATTTTTACAAGGGTTTCTCCACGTTGAAAAGGTTGAGAGAGGCTGTTTTAGACAATTTTATAAAACAAATAGAATGTCTGGCATATATTATCTGTTACCTTTTTCCAGTTGAGTTGCTTTAGTGGTGCACCTCAAAGATGTCCAAAAAGACTGCTATTGGGAGTCATGGGGTCTTCCTGGGGCCACAAAGAAGACATCAGGGGGCCAAATGTTGGAGCTCATCGTCTCACAGGAAAATTAGATTTGTGGAGGGATTGTCATTTTTGGCATTGTCACCTGAACTCTCACTGGCAGAAGGAATGGAGATTACAGATCTCTATTATTTTAGGATTAGTGATGCCGGTTGAGTTATGATTAACCCCGTGTAGCCAGGATTGCAGATGGCCCTTCGTACGACTGGAGTATCACAGTTGCCATGAAGGCGCCAACTAAACTAAGCTTTTTCCTAACTTCTGCGGATTTCACAATGTAAATGTAGAACTCACTCTTTATCCATCCCAGCCTTTTATTTATTCAAAAACTTTTAAATGTATTTCAGTTGCTTGTAGTATATTTCTCTGAAATCTGTCCTCATATGACCTTAACATGCTGTATGAATGCTTTGCCCAACAGAAAACAGGCTGTCAGTGACATAGTACAAGGCATTCATGATGTAATGCATTGCCTTGCTGTCATGCTAACATGATTCAGTCACTAGGAGTTGAAGGGAGGGTGTTTGGGCATCCAATAGGATAGGAGAAGCACAGGGAAGACCACAGCAGAGAGAGGACAATCATAGCCCAAAAGTAGGAGGGTGGGGGTGACACAGGCTAAGAACAGTTTATCACCGACATCATTGTCATGCCATGAGCTATACTAGTTAAATGTTTTTATTAGGATGCTTTTTGGCAAACCTAATTTTACAGCAAATTGCAGATTTAAAAATTTGCAGAAATATTTCTTTCCTACATTATCTGAAGTGCCCTAGGGTGAAATTCTATTTTTTTTTCTTTGTTTTTTTTTTTTTTTTTTAAAAGCTAGGTGAGTTTTCCTTATGTAGCGCCCTCCCCAACCTCCAGAGACCTGGTGGTGACCTCCAGAGACAGGGAGGCCCAACATCCCTCCTCAGGGTGCAGAATACTAGGCATGGTTGGTGGTGTACAAGATAGAAAGATGGGCGCCAGTCACTTTTATGCTTAACCACCTCCCACCCGGGCCATAGTACATATACGGCCGGGTGGGAGTCTCGTCCTTCTGAATGGACATTCCGGAACGTCCTTCAGAAGGAGAGAGATCGCGCCGCCGCGGGCACGCACAGCGGCGCGATCTCGATGTGCCTGTGTCCCTAGGACACAGAGCAACAAGCCTCGGCAGGAGGGCCCTGTGATTGGCCCTCCTGATCACATGATGGCTGTGACCAATCACAGCCGTCATGTAATGTCAATACAGCCGTTGTAACGGCTTCGATCTCTTCTCCTCCTGACAGATCCTGTCAGTGAGGAGAAGAGAAGAGGATCAATTCTGCAGCTGGGGTGATCAGTGAGTATTTCTAATTACTCACTGATCACAGGGGGGGTCTGTGCTGGTAATCAGATGATTGATTACAAGTGCAGCCCTGGGGGGAGGGGATGCCACTAGAGCCACCAGGGATGCCCACCCATGACCACCAGGGATGCCCACCATGGCCACCAGGGATGGCAAACAGGGCTCAGAGAGCCTGCCAGTGGTGCCCCCCTATCAGTGCTGCCCACCAATGCCATCTGTCAGTGCTGCCCACCAGTGCCCGTTATTGCCATCTATCAGTGCCGCCCACCAGTGCCCATTATTGCCCATCAGTGCCCCCCATCAGTGCCGATCAGTGCCGCCCATCAGTGCCACCCATCAGTGCCGCCGATCAGTGCCCATCAGTGCTGCCTATCAGTGCCCATCAGCGCTGCCTATCAGTGCCCATCAGCGCTGCATATCAGTGCTATCTATCAGTGCCACATATCAGTGCCCATCAGTGCTGCATATCAGTGCTACCTATCAGTGCCCATCAGTGCTGCATATCAGTGCCACCCCATCAGTGCCACCCCATCAGTGTCTCCTCATCAGTGCCTGTCAGTGCGGCGTCATCAGTGCTCATCAGTGCAGGAAAAAAACGTATCTATTTACAAAATTTTATAACCTAAACAAAAAACTTTTTTTTTTTTCAAACTTTTTGGCCTTTTTTTATTTGTGCACCAAAAAAGAAAAAACCTGGCGGTGATCAAATATCACCAAAAGAAAGCTCTATTTGTGGGGAAAAAATGACATAAATTTGGTTTAGGTACAGTGTTGCATGACCGCGCAATTGTCATTCAAAATGCAACAGCGCTAAAAGCTGAAAATTGGTCTGGGAAGGAAGGGGGTTTAAGTGCCCTGTATTGAGGTGGTTAAACAGAGAGAAGTTTATTTCTCACAACAGGAACAAAAATGGGAGAGAGGGGTAGTGCACAGGACAGCCTTAGTTTAAAATGGCAGATTGGAAGACTCCTTAGCTTAGACAAAAATGTAGAATAGGCAGACAGCAGTACAGAAAAAGAGCTTTTGAGCTATGGACTGACCTGGGAGGCAACTCTTCTCCCCTGGGTCCAGTCTCCTATAGCAATCTGTACTCTGTAGCAAAAGATGTGGACTGACCTGGGAGGCCACACCTCTCCCCTAGGTCCAGTCTCCTATGGCAATAGTATGCAACTCACGGAAGGTGTAGGAATTCTGTGAATGATTCCATCTTGACGCTTTCCCAGGCTCTCCAACACATGGCAGAGTCACCTCGGGTACTTCATCTCAGGTCTCCATCCTTTCCTTCATGCTTCCAGGCAGTGTACAGGCTCTCCCTTGCAGAGCCCTGAGCACATGGTTAGGTCTCAGGTTTCAGGCCTATCCAGCAGCAGCTGTTCTTCACACGCCCACCCAGACAGATCACCTGACTTCCTCCAAATAAATAGCCTCTCCCAGCATGCTCTACTACCAGTGTGATTGGCTGAGAGAAAAATACATTTTCATAACCTGGCTCACTGTAATTCATCACACTAGTGTCAAAGGCAACAGTGCCACCTACTGACAGAAGGGAGAAATACAGCCAAACCAGGATTAGGAGGGAAATCCAATGACCACAAAACTATAAATCAGCCAGGCTAGCTACCACCTAGCACAACTAAATTTACTAGCAACCCTGCTTAGGACAAGGGTGCTACACCTATTATCTCATGTGATTTTTATGGTTATACAGTATGGTTATTATTATATGTAAATAGCACTAAACTGGTTGTAAACCTCAGACATGAAATTAAAAAAACATATCTCTAAAGTGGGTACTTGTCTCAATCCAGAGCACTAAGTGTCTTTTCTAACTGCTGCCTCGTTCCTCTGCTATCAGCCTGAGTTACTTCTGACAAGTTTTCCTAACACCAAGAGAGAAAAGAGGAGGGAGCTCCAGCACACAGCCTGTGATTGATAGCCTTAGCTCTATTGCTGAGAGGGGTGTTTCCCTTCCCTCCAATCAGCTCTCACTGAGCTAAAATTTTAATTTTAGCGCCTTGCCCCCTGCTTTTTGAAATCTCAGATAAGCTGTTTAATTCTGCACTTTAAATGGCTGTAGATAAGAGAATACAGCAGATAAACAAGTACAACTTAGGACTGTAGAATCCTCCTAGAATGTAGGAGGATTTCTCTCATCTCTGTCTATCTCCTGAGGCCAGTCACTTCACTGGGTACATGTAAGGGTTCACAACCACTTTAAAATACACCTAAAATTAAGTGTTTTCTGTTGTAGGCTGTCTCTTTAAATTTTTTCAAGTCGCTGTTTTAGTACTTTTTTCCTATTGTCTAAAAAATCTCAAATATGAAAATACACCAAAAACGAGAGAAAATATGAAGGAAAATCACACCGAAGCAAGGCACATTGCACTTAAACATAAACTCTGGGCACAAAACCCTAAATGGGTGTAAACACTAAAGGTTCTTTACCTTAATGTATTCTCTGCGTTAAGGTAAAAAAAAAACAACCTTCCAATACCTGCAGCATCCCCCCCCCCCCAAACACCTGACTCCTATCCAGTGGCGTAGCGTGGGGGGTGCTGGGGGGGCCAACCGCACCGGGCGCAAAATCTGGGGGGGCGCAGTGTCATGCTACCATTTAGAAGCCTGCTCAGCCATCCTGAACAAGCCCCTGCATGGACTGCAGGACTCGGGAGGCAGGAGGCTGATATTGAAGCCAGTACAGCTCCGGATGGAGGGCGGGACTTCAAGTTAACTCGCAGGTGATTGGTTGCTAGCAACCAATCACAAGCTGATTACCTGGAAAAGTTTTGCAGATCCTGTCCTCCTTCCAGAGCTGTCCTGCTTCTGATGTCAGCTTCATGCTTGCTGCCATCCATGCGGAGCTCTCCACTCCACTGCTGTCTCCTCTGTGAGTAATGTGCATTGTGGAGGAAGCTGCGGGTGCTGTGAAGGTGGAACTGAGGACAGGAATCTTAAGATGGGGGATGGGGGGGGGGCTGAGGACAGGAATCTGAAGATGAGGTAAAGCTGAGGACAGGAATGTAAGGGGGTTGTGGGGGTCAGGAATGTAAAGGGGTAGTGGGGGTCAGGAATGTAGAGGGGTTGTGGGGGTCAGGAATGTAAAGGGGTTGTGGGGGTCAGGAATGTAAAGGGGTTGTGGGGGACAGGAATGTAAAGGGGTAGTGGGGGTCAGGAATGTAAAGAGGTAGTGGGGGACAGGAATGTAAAGGGGTAGTGAGGGACAGGAATGTAAAGGAGTAGTGGGGGACAGGAATGTAAAGGGGTAGTGGGGGACAGGAATGTAAAGGGGTACTGGAGATGAGGACAGGAATGTAAAAGGGTGGGGGGGGGGTGAGGACAGGAATGTAAAGGGGTGGGGTGGGGGAGGTGAGGACAGGAATGTAAAGGCGGAAGGGAGGTGATATAAAGGGGGCTAAGGACGGGAATGCAGAGGGGGGTGAGGACAGAAATGTGAAGGAGGAGGGCATGATATAAAGGGGCATAAGGATAGGAATGTAAAGGGGGGGGGGGTGATGACAAGGATGTGAGGGGGGGGATATGAAGGTGGGCTGAGGACACTAATGTGAAGGGGGGGGTTGTGATGTGCAGGGGGCTGAGAACACTGATGTAATGACAGGATTGTGATGTGAAGGATATGAGGCTAGCTTTATAACATTGCTACCTGTGTTCTGCATGTAGGCAGCCCATTCATTTCATTTTGTGTAATTGTCAGTATAGTAATCAGGTAGGTTAGTGTAGGAATCATGTAGGTCTCTGTAGTGGTCAGTGTAATTGTCAGGTAGGTCAGTGTAGGTGTCAGTATTGAATTTTGGTAGGTCAGTGTAGTGATCAGGTTGGTTAGTGCAGGAATAAGGTAGGTCTCTGTAGTGGTCAGGTAGGTGTCAGTGTAGGAATAAGGTAGGTCTCTGTAGAGGTCAGTGTAGGTGTCAGTGTAGAGGTCTGTGTAGGGGGCGCAAATTACTTACCTTGCCCCGGGCGCTCATAACCCACGCTACGCCACTGCTCCTATCTTGATCCAGCACTGTGCCATGCTGCTATCTCTTCCTACTCTTACAGAAGACTCTGAGAGCAGAGGGAGCCATTGGCTCCAGCTACTGTCAGTCAAATCCTGTTAGGAGGGAGCCAGGGATGGGGCTGAGCTGCACTGTGTGTGTCTATGGACACATCTAGGTGAGAGAACACCCGCAGGGAAGGAGGAGCAGACAACTCCAGCTGGGGATTTGAGAAGAAAAGGTAAGAGGCTGCTTAATGTCGTAACTGCTTCAGTGCAAAATTTCATAAGAATGAGTGATTGTGTGCCGGCTTTTCATTTCTTAAATTTTTTCCATATCGCCAGGGGAGGGGGCAGATGGAGATTTCCATTGAAGAACAATAATTTTCCTCGCATAGAACAATAACAGTCCAATTAGAGTTCTGAGGGCTCTGCAGTGGGCTAGCGACTCTACCAGTACCAATATACAGACCTTTACTGTAAGCGGTATCTGAATAGGGGGCCCCTATGTGAATAAATGATTCCACCTCCACCCAGAATATGTGGATGCAGGGGCACTGCCAAAAAAGGTGTATGAAATCCACTGGGTCCTCAGAGCAACACACATGAACTTTAATGGCATTCAAGTCTTAGTCTGTAGGGTTCAATATTGAGTTGGCCCCCCACTTTGCGACTATAACAGCTTCAATTGCTCTGGGAAGGCTGTCCACAAGGTTTAGGAGTTTGTCTATGGGAATTTTGGACCATTCTTCCAGAAGCGCATTTGTAAAGTCAGGCACTGATGTTGGACGAGAAGGCCTGGCTCGCAGTCTCAGCTCTAATTTATCCCAAAGGTGTTCTATTGGATTGAGGCCAGTCAAGTTCCTCCACCCCAAACTTGCTCATCCATGTCGTTAGCCACTTAAGCCCTGGAAGGTTTACCCCCCTTATGACCAGGCCATTTTTTGCGATATGGCACTGCTTTACTTTAACTGACAATTGCGTGGTTGTGCAACGCTGTACCTACATAAAAATGTTGTCCTTTTTTTCCCCACAAATGGAGATTTCTTTTGATGATATTTGATCACTATAAACAAAAAAAGACAATTTTGAAAAAACAAAGAAAAAAACAACAATATTTTTTACTTTCTCCTGTAAAACATATCCAATAAAAAATGTAAAAAATCAAATGTGTAGCACCCTCCTAGGTAGGTGCTAGAGAGTGTGAATAGTTTTTGGCTCTGTCTGCCTATCAGAGGAGCAACAGGCAAATCTATATTGTTTTCTGCCTACCAGAGAGCAGGATCTGTGAGTTAGGTCTGCTCTGTGTGCTCAGCGTGTGATTCATTGGGTCTAGATAGTGTTTCTTACTGGTCCTATAGGGAGGCATGTTGGACAGTGGGAGGAAACCTGACCAATGAGTACACAGGCTTTGATACAGTCCAAGTGATTGGCAGAGATCGGCTGTTTCTGTGCATTCAGGGATACTGTATAAACGTCAGGAGCACATGTGCTGCGGGTCTATGGCTGGAGAGCAGAGTCTCGATGGGAGGGTGGCGGCTGCCTCCTCTTCTGTAGCAGCGGTACGTGGTCACAGGCGGTCGGCCTGGGGACCAAATAAACGGAGCTGAACCCAGAGGTCCAGGAGCTGACTGAGTGGGGAGACCCTAGAAAAACAGTATCGTGAGTACAGGGGATCGTGTCAAGGGGTCAGACCTGAGGGGGGCCACCCCAAAAGTAGGATAGTCAGTGGACGGGTATCAGAGGTCCAGAAAGGGGAGGAGAGGAGGAGAGTGTCCCGAAGATAAATGTAGTTCACCAAGTCTTCTGGCAAGAGACTTAAAAACCCAAATCTACCTAAGTGGCAAGGTGGATCAGCAGCCTGGCTGCATTACCAGATAGGAGTCCTCGCAACTTGTGAATAGTTAATTTGGAGTATCCCACTATTCCCTTCTCCCATCCCTATTTAAAATAAAACACCAAAAACAACAACATACCCCTGGATTGATCAGCCAAGAAGTAAAGTGTTAATCTGTGAATGCCAGTGTTGCTAACGGTAACCCAGGCGGACGCGAGAGTATATTATCCAGCAATCCTCAAGGGGGCAGTGCTACAAATGTATTCATCAATTTAGGCCATTATGTGGCCTGCTACATATTTTTGATATAAAAAATCCCAATAAGCCTATATTGATTGGTTTGCGCAAAAGTTATAGCGTCTACAAACATTGGGATATTTTTATGGCATTTTTATTTATTTTTTTACTACTAATGGCGGCGATCAGCGATTTTTAGCAGGACTAAGACATTGCGGCAGACAAATCTTTCCCTAAGTGACACTTTTTGGGGACCAGTGATCAGTGCTAAAAAAATGCACTTTCACTGTCCTAATGACACTGGAAGGGAAGGGGTTAACATCAGAGGCGATCAGAGGATTAAGTGTGCTTCTAGGGAGTGCTTTCTAACTGCGTGGGGGTTGGCCTAACTGGAGGAAGACAGAGATATGTGCTTCTGCTTAGAAACACAAGATCTCCATCTTCCTCTCTGACAGAACAGCGGTCTGCCTTGTTTACATAGGCAGACCGCCATTCTGCCTCTCCTGTGAACGATCGGCGGGTCCCGGTGGACATTGCGTCCGCCGGACACGCTGATCGGCTCCTGCTGTGTCCAATCACAGCGGGTTGCCGGTGGCGCATGGGCACGCCCTTGTACATGTATGCAATTTCACACAGGAGGGGGATGATCACTGGGGGGGGGGGAGGGGGATCTCTTCTCTGCCCATCAACAGGTGCTTCCAATCCCCCCGATTTGCATATTTGCCCACTGTTCATAACATCCTCCATGTGTTTGCTCCTGCTAACATCCTCCAAGTGCATACTGCTGGGTAGAAGTTTGGAAAAAAAATAAAAAATCTTATGCAAATCTCTCCAGTATTGTTTCACAATGTTTTGCTCTTTTGATGTTCTGGGATTTACACATTCACAGCCAAATCCAGATAATATACAGTACACACACTTTGCCCTTTAAATACCAGTAGACTGAAACCAGAACTGTATAATTACAAGGTGTTCCAGGGGTGATTATTCACAGTTACCTGAGATGAGGATAAGTAACCTTCTGCGGTGCATTATGGGACATTTTATGGGATTTTACTTCTACTGAGGTTATGCTATTCACAAACAAGAGTCTGAATGCAAAACAGGTCCTCTTTACTGGGCCTTGATTTGTCAGACGGAATGACCTGTCACCCAATCCAACATACAGTGCAGTAGAGAATGCTTAAGCCCCGTACACACGTACCGATGGTCGGCTTACAAATGTTCCTCTTTTCTCCCCGGGATGTCGGTGTCTGCTGAAAAGTGCAAAGACAGCACAAGGACAGCACAAGAATTTTGTCCGCCGACTGCAGAAGTGATGTCATGTAATGGTTAACTTTCCCTGTATTTTCTATTTTCTGAGCATGCCCAGTCTTGCAAATCTGTGGTCTGTCGGCCGAATTGTGTACTGACAGGCGAACAATCGTCCGTTCTGGTGTCGGCATACAAATATTTTCATGATTGCACGAAAGACTTTTGTCCGCGGATTGTGCGCAGACATCTGTCGGAGGCACCATACTAACACGCGTACAATCGGCAGATCCTTCGTCCACCGACGTTTGTATGCCGACGATCGGTACGTGTGTACGGGCCTTTACATAGCATGTTTTCACCAGAGGAGCTTACATTCTAATGCCTCCACCACCATCACACACTATTATGATTATTATAACTGTATGTATCTCTGACCTACACCGCAGTGTTGTACAGAAAACACTGAGCCAGTCACATCAGTCTCTGCTTACATGCTAATGTCTCACCACAGTCACACACTATTATCCACCTAAAGACCACCCTATAGCAGATTTACTGCTGCAGGGCTTCTGTTCTGTGCAGAATCACGTATATACACGTGATTCTGCACCTCCGCCTACGGGGTGCCACTTCTGCTGGGATTAGTCAAAGCAGAAGCTGATCAGCGGGTGCCGGCCAATGGATGTCCACTGGCACCTGCCAATCATCGGGAAGAGAGGTTGGACAGAGCTCTGCCTATGTAAACAATGCAGAGCTCCGTCCTGACAGTGGTGAAGTGATGGATTTTCTTTTGCTGCAAAGCAGGGAGTAAAATCCATCACATCCCTTAGTAAAATCACCTCAAAAAGTACACAACAACACTGGCCAGGCACACATTTAACCCTTTGATCGCTCTACTCTTTTAACACCTTCCCAGGCAGTGTCATTAGTACAGTGACAGTGCATATTTTTAGCACTGATCACTGTATTAGTGTCACTAGTTTCCACAAAGTGTCAAAAGTATCAGTTAGTGTCTGATTGTTCTCCGCAATATCGCAGTCCGGCTATAAGTCGCTAATCGCTGCCTATACTAGTATAACATTTTTTTTATAAAAGTTCCAGTATATATACCAGAATTTGCGCAAGCCAGACAATATATGCTTATTTTTTGTTTTTATCAAAAAAATGAAGAGGAATACATATTGGCCTAAATTGATGAAGAAATTCGATTTTTTACATTTTTTTTTTTATTGGATATGTTTTATAGCAGAAAGTAAAAAAAAAAATTTATTTTTTTTCAAAATTGTCTGTCTTTTTTTGTTTATAGCACAAAAAAAATGCAGTGGTGATCAAATACCACCAAAAGAAAGCTTTATTTGAGGGAGGAAAAAATGCCATCATTTTTTTTTTTTTTTAGGGTACAGCGTTGCCTGCCGCACAACTATCAGTTTAGGCTCATTCACACCTGAGTGATTTTAAGCTTATAAAACGCTCAGCTTTGAAGCTCCAAAACGCCCAACAAGCAAAATTCAATTCATTTCAATAGCCCCTGTTCACATCTGAGCGTTCTGTTGCCTGAAGCAAAACACCTAAAGCCCAAAAAAGTACATGAGCTTCTTTTTGGCAGATTACAAGCGTTTATAGTCCCATAGACTTCATTATAAAAGTTGGAATAATTGTTGCGCATGACAAGAGATTACGTTGTATAATATACCATAAAAAGAAGAAATAGCAGCTAACACAATGATGTCAATCCACAACACATCTAAATAATACAAAAAAAGGTGTAGCGCTAAGATATATAAGAGCAGATTTTGTAATCAGGAGTCCATAATGAAGAACCATGTGAAGGTAAGTAGAAGTGAATCTGAGATTCAGTGGAAAAGCCATCACCAGCACCAGTGGCGGCTAGTGTATACAGGGCGCAGGGGCGCCGCCCCCCCCCCCCCATCCATGCGTCCAGCCCCCTAATCTGCATGCAGGGTGCCAGACGCATGGAGCTTAATGGGTTTTTTTTTTTTAAATTACCTGATTAGAGCCAGAGGCTCTAATAGGGTGATGCAAAGGGTGGTCCCGGGGGGGAAAGAGTAGTGCGCCCAGAGCCCACCCATTGTGTGACAATAGCGAATTAAAATTTGCTATTGTCACACCGATCCTCCTCCTGGCCAATCAGGAAGCCGGTCTAATACGGGTGGAGAGTGTGAAGGGGGTCCTGGATGCTGCCCCTGAAATCCCATACACCTCAGAATCTGCTTCACTGGAGAAAATGGCGGCCTCTGCCTCCCTCTCTCCCTCTTCGGCAAGCTGGAGGAAAAGCACAGGAGGTAGAGGAAAATGGCGGAGGGCTCCTGAACTTTATTAAGGAAATGGAAGAACCTTTCGCTTTCAGCGGATTCTGCAAATGAGAATGATGGTGAGGACTCTGTACCTGGACCTTTAAAGGTAAAAGGGACTAAGAAGCCATGCTTTGTAAAAACTGTCAGTATGAACTCCAGCATGCAGAGCAGCATGGAGAGCAGAGTTTTGGAGGGGAAAACCTCCTGTGTCTGCACAAGGCTCTGCAGTGAAGATGGCTGCTGTGCATACAGGACTGGACTCTGCTTCTAAGATGCCTGTGACTGTGAACTCTGCTGCTATGAATTCTATGTCTCTGGACAATGACAGTAGGCAAACTATGACTGTGTTCTCTACTGGGGGAAAGGGATCTGCCATTTTTGCTGAACAGTCCCCACTGGTTGCTGCAGGGTATAGTAGATAATGGTGGGAAAGGAAATGACAGCTGCACTGCGAAAGGTGTTACCGAAATCTGAGGAAGAGTGACAAGGAGTTGAAGGCTTTTAACTAAGAGGAGTATGTTGGGGGAGGAGGAGGTAAATACAGCAGCATCTGGTGTGAGTGGGTCTGCTGGGAGCAGTAGTGCCACGGATGGGAATATACAGTAAATGTGAATGATAAAGCTGCTTGTAATGCTGGAAAGAGAATGTATGTGTGTTGGTGGATGGAGTGACTGCTGCTGCCTCTGGTGGTGATTTTCAGTACGGGGGTTATGAGGCTCCTGCAACCAATGGTGTAGCTTTGAGATCTGTAGCTTCTAATCCTGCAAGTAAAACTTATGTATAGAGAAATATTCGCTAACCTATATGTGATGTGGCAGCACTAGAGATAAAGAAAGTAGATTAATACAACTATGCTGGGGTTCTGGCTGGGATGAGGTGGTCACATCAGGCAGGCAGCTCAGGGGGAGGTCTGCTGCAAATTTGACATCTGCACCCGTCTTTCAGGTGGAGGAATCTAGTGCTGCTCAGGTGGGAGGGTTGTTGTGGAAAAGATTTTGGCGATGGGTTTCAAGGCAGATGACATCTATGCTTTGATTAGTCTGGTAGGCTCTTATGAGTATGATCTCTCCTTTGTTCGCCCCGAGTCTCTCAATATGTTTTGGGAGAAGTATGAGCGTGTGTATAGGGGTCTGCCGAAGTGGGAAGGACTCGTCCCAAAACTTGTCTCATGCCACCCTCTTGTGAAGAATGTCACCATCCTGGTAAGGAATGAATTAATTCCTTCTGCTGACCTGTCTGTCTGGCTGAGGAAATTTGGCGAGCTTCTGACCTCTTTGAAGAAGATTCTGGATGAGACGGGCATATGGACAGGTGGGTGGTCGGTTGCAGATGAGGTTGCATGTGTGTGGAAATGTGGTCCAGCACCTTCCCTCCTCAGCCTTCACTGGGTAGGATAGGATTGTTGTGTTTTACCCTGGGCAAACCAAGCTCTGTAATAAGTGCAGTTCTCGGGGTCATTTTGCCTCCTCATGTCCAGAGATGAAGTGCTCTCTGTGTCAGGGCCTGGGGCATCCGGCTAAGGATTGCAATAGGATCAAATACAATCTTTGTGATAAGTTTGGGCATGCGTACACCCAGTGCCCTGAGGCCTTGCATAATCAGTCTGCTTTGGTGAAAGATGTTTTTCACCTGGACATGGAGGAGGAAGAGGAGAGGGGGGCTGTGCCAGGGGTCCCCAATGTCTCTGTTCTTGTTGTCTCTGTGGAAGCAGTGTCTGATGGTCCATCCAATGTTGTGTCACCCCCTTGTGTCGTGCCCTCTGAGTCGGTGTGATTGTTGTGTCTGATCCTCCTGTGTCAGTCTCCCCAGAGGTAGTGGGGGCTGTGGAGGGAGCTGGACAGGTGTGCAAGGTTGCACCGACCCACTCCCCGGCGTCTGAGGCCTGGAAGGCGCGAGGCGCCAGGGGGATGAGGTGAATGATGGTAGGTGTGAAGAATGGAGGGACTGTTGTAGTGAGTAGAGTGAGTGGTCAGGGCTGCTGTTAGAAATTGCAGGGCCCCGTACAGACTACCTGGCAGGGCCCCCCCAAGAGAATATTATTATATTTAGCTAAAATTACAACAAAATCACTATTAGCAGACACAAATAAAAAAGAAGATGAGATGAGAAAAATATACAGGCTGGGCAGTTGGAGCTCAGTGATCAGAGAGACAGAGAGAGAGAAACAAAGTTACAATTTACAAATAAACTCCTGAGCAGAGATAAGTGCTGGGAGGGGGGGGGGGCACACAAGGGAGGGGGATTAGTGAGGGACAATTGTCTCTTTCCCAACAGATAAAAGCTGATAGCAGGGAGAGGGACAGATCAGATTCAAGTGCTGGAGGAAGATTTCTGTATTTGTTGTCCATCACTAATCCCCCTCTCTGTGTGGGCCCCCCTGTGTGCTCGGGCCCCCTACAACAAGGCTGGTGGTCCCCCCCTATCAGCGGCCCTGAGTGGGGTGGATGATGTTATGGGTGATAGTGGAATGGAAGGGGAGGGGGCTTTGCAGTCAGAGTGGTCTCATGAAGATATGGTGTGGTTGGAGGCAAAAATAAAGTTTGGGAAGAGGATAAAGGAGAAGGATGTGCCTGTACCTGAACCTGGGAGGGAGGAGTTGTCCAATAAGTTTGAAGTGTTTTCTGAGGTGGAGGATGGGAGTTCTTCGGGTGATGAGTCTGTGTTTTTAATGGAAGAGGAATCACAGGGAACATTAAAGCGTGTAGAGTCTCTGAGCAGGGAGGGGGGTAAGCAAGCTAAGAAACGTGTACTCCAATCATTCTGATGGTGGTTCCCACTCCTTTGAAAGTGGCGACCATTAATGTCGCCAGCATAAAATCAGTAAGTGCTCGTAACATGGCCTTATTTTTACTCAGCAGGTTTGATGCTGATTATTTCTTTTTGCAAGACATCCGGTTGTCTAGTTTGGCCAATATTCATCTGGCGAAGAGGGAGTGAAGGCGTAGGCCCTCCTTCTGGTCTCTTGCGGCCGAGCCTTACACTGGAGTTTCGGTACTTTTTTCCGGCATGGTAACCTGTCGGCGGATTTTTGAGGTAGAAATAGGGAGATGCATGGTCTTAGACATCTCTCGGCAGATTATTGAGGTAGAAATAGGGAGATGCATGGTCTTAGACATCTTCATGGGTGGGGCAGGACCTGCGCCTGATTAACATCTATGGGCCCCAGACCAAATGGGACAGGAAATGCCTCTTCATGAACATCAAGGCTTTTCTTTTTACAGCCCAGCAAGTTGTCTTCGGTGGTGATTTCAACACTGTCACTAGGACTAAGGACAGGAAAGGTATCGGAGCAAGACTGAGGCTATTTCCTTTGAAATAGCTGCTGGCACCCAGCTGCTGGGTTGTAACCTCCAGTACAGGTACACAAGCAGATCAAGGTGAAAAAATCCTGCCACGCATATATTTGAATTCACAGGTGATTTTTAGTGACAGAGAATACATTTAAAAACGAAATGCTCTTATTTGTGTTCATACGTATCATTCATTAGAAAAGAACCCCAACAAGATCAAAATTCTTGACATGTTTCTCTTTTTATGATTACATCTGTTGTCTGAGGTTTCCTTTACACAAGAAAAACGTTGCTTTGTTTAATCCGCTGAGAACATCAGATATTATATTACAGGACATTTATATAACCTTATTATAAAATGGACTAAGAGTATCCAATACACCCATCAGTAAGGATTAATGAATTTGCTGGATGTGATCCAATGTCCTGTACAGAGTGTTTCCATCCCAAACTCCATCACAGTGTCATATATTTAATTGTGGTAAAGAATATGTAAACCCAACATTTCATACTCCTGATATGTGCCTGCTGTAACATGTACTTGTATTAGAAAGTATCTTGTTCTCTTTGTACTGCCTCCTCTGTGTGAAATCCCTGATGTTCCTGCTAGTCCCTCTGCTTCCCTATTACAAACTGACCGCACTAGGCATGAGAGCACAGCGTGGTCAGTTCTCTAGCTGTGCTGGAAACTCAACCCACTCTCCTTCAATGAATAGACTTGTCCTGACACCCCCACCTGCACAGCCATTCACTTGGAAGATCAATGTGCTGTTGCAAACCCCCCCCCCCCCCCCCGCTCTTCGCTCTTATAGAGCTAAGAACACATGATAATTATAAGAAAAAAGGGGAAAAAAGGTAATAATTTTATCTATAGAAGAATGTTTTGCCTTTCATTTCTATTTTAAACTGGTAAGGGATTACAATAAAAAAAAGTGTGACTAAACCCACAACTGGAAAATCAGTGTGTATATGCAGTAAAGCAAGCTTGTTATACTCGCTGTGGAAGGGGTTAATCCTCTGCATTGTGTAAAAAGGCTGTTTGATCCTGTCTTCTCTGATTCTCTCCTTCTTCCACAGTTCCCAATCCATCTACTGATAGAACAGAGCCTTTTGTCGTCACTCTGCACATGCTCAGTTTGGTGTGTTTAGCTAGAAAGTTTTTATTTTTCTTAGGAGAGTGCATGTGATCAGCACTGTCCAGACAGAGGGTCGGTGTCAGAGTCAGGTGTCCTGTAGCCTCATAAGACAATCAGGGGAGAATGAAAACTCCTCCTACAAGCTTTAACCAGACACTGATACAAGTCAAAGACTGCTATATACTGCTGGTGAAAAAAGGTATTTAGCAGTTTTTATTTACTAAGACTATTGCATTTCCACGTTATGTGTACTGTGGGAGACCAGATATAGTGAATCCTGGTCCTGGATTTAATAACACTTTAAGTGCAGCATGCTCAGTATCATGTCCGTGTTACACTTCCAAGCATTTATTACCTCTCACAGAGATGATAGCTGACAATGACTTCATCTTTTTTTCTCCAAAAGGGCAATGCCATCTTATCTCAGGCATCCTCCGGGGTCACCATCTGCTTCCTGGACTGCGATGACAGCTCAGAGATGACTCAATCCTGTAAATACTGGTGCCTGTGCAGTTCTTGGCTGTGTTTACCAATGTCTGACACAGATCAGCCCCTGCTGCAGCCTCTAACTTTGTGACTTGTGTGCTGCACATTTACAATGTTGCTATCTGATCTGAAGCTAAATGCTTCCTCCTGCCTGCAGCAGACTGATGACATCCGCTCAGCCTATCATACATTTGAAATAAAATGTATCACTGTCACTTGATTATATCCTATGTTCTTATCTACATTGTGGCGGCATTACCTGAGTCCACAGCTGATCCAATACTGGCCAGAGCGCTGGAACAGCAGAAGGACTTTCAGCTCGCTCTTACTCTACAGCCAGACCAGAGTATGCAGACTACAGACTGGAACACCGGCCACACACTGCAGCAGTGTGCTGCTTAAGCCTGTTGGCTTACTTCACTTCCAGCTCCTGCCAAGCTGGCCAGGGGCACCTCCTTGCTTCTTATTCAGATAGGGTACACACATACCTGTAGACAGGAGAAACTCCACCATAATAAGTCTCACAAGTTCCAGGCTTGGAGTCCCACCTTATACGTAGTACTTTCTCATGGTCTAAGGCTCATCTTCTTAACCACTTAAGCCCCGGAAGATTTTACCCCCATTCCGACCAGGGGGTATTTTGCGATTCGGCACTGCGTGACTTTAACGGACAATTGCGCGGTCGTGCGACGCTGTACCTAAACGAATTTGGCGTCCTTTTTTTCCCACAAACAGAGCTTTCTTTTGGTGGTATTTGATCACCTGTGCGATTTTTTGATCACGCGCTATAAACAAAAAAAGAGCGTCAATTTTGCAAAAATAGCAATATTTTTCACATTTTTTTATATGAAATTCCCCAAAAAAAAATTTAAAAATCAAAATTTTTTTACTTTTTCGGCCAATTTGTTTTATGCTACCTATGTTTGGTAAAAAAAATCGCAAAAAGCGTATTTTGATTGGTTTGCGCAAAAGTTATCGCGTTTACTAACAAAGGGAAAGATTTCTGTCATTTTTGTTGTTTTTTTTTTTAACGTGTAATGGCGGCGGTCTGCGATTTTTTTTGCGGTACTGCGACATTGGGGCGGACAGATCGGACCCTTGACTGACATTTTTGACACTTTTGGGGTTACCAGTGACATTTCTACAGTAATCAGTGCTATATATATGCACTATTACTGTAAAAATACACTGGTAGTGAAGGGGTTAACTTTATTTGGGAGGGAGGGGCTGTGTGTATCCCTAGGGGCGTGCTTTCTACTGTGATTGGCTGGGGCTTGAGCTGTATGGACACTGATCAACGGATCTACATACTAGATCCGAGTGATCAGTATCCTAACAGCAAGGAGAATGACAGGTGGCTTGTTTACACAAGCTGCCTGACATTCTCCCTCTCCCCCGCCGATCGCCGAGTGACCGGCGGACATCGGGTCCGCCGGTCACACGCGCGGGGGGGTCCGTGACCACGCGGGAGCGCGCCTCCGGGGGCGCGCGCTCGCTCCCTAGACCCTCACAGGCTAGTGACGTAGCCCTACGTCACTTTGCCTGTGAGGGGCTGACTGCCGACGTAGATCGGCGTTAGGCAGTCGGCAAGTGGTTAAAAAAATAAATAAAGAATGTCCACATGAATAGCCTATTGAAGCTTTTTACTGTGAAATAACAGGATAACACTCTGTATAGCCACTTCTTCAAGATCATACTACAGACCATCAGTACAGTTCTATTCAGTGCATGTTCAAACTCAGAAAGTCTGGCTAAGGCTGGCCATACATGTTCAATCACGTTGTACAATTTTCCTTTAGATTTACCAAAAACCATATAATATGGGGTCAAAATAACTATGGACAAACTAAACAACTTTCAATTGTATCCAATTAGGCAGACCCTTGCACTACACAGTTTAGGGTAAATCTAAAGGTAAATTGTACAAGAAAACTGGACATGTTTGGCCAGCCTAACTCTCCAACCTTCTTCCCAGTATGAGTCCCCCTATTGTGGGCCCTCTCAGAGTCTCTTGTTGGCTTAGCTCTAAAGGGCACTTTGCTTTCCAGGCTACAAACCTGCAAATTGTAAGTCAAGGGTAACCTGTTCCTATACTCCCATTTGACTAAGGCTCCCCGCACTCCAGCTTATAAAGGGCTCTAACTCCACCCACCAACTACCCAGGGGAGGGACCTTACTAAGAGGAGTACTAACCCCTGCTTACAAGCCTTTATGCTGTCTGATGCTAAGCGCAGTGACAGCCAGCTGATGATGTACATTGCCTGCACCTCTGTATAATTTTGCAATGGCTACTTTTAGAAGCGCTCCCTATTTTTTCATCTCAGCCTAGTATAAGTCACTGACTGAAGCTCAAGAACAGTTTTCAATGGTAAACAGTGGATCGTTTCTGAACAATAATTCTGTTGCTGTATATTGTGACATGTCAGTAATGATGAACCAGGGCCAAAATAATGGTCAAACACAATGTGCTTCTTATAAAAATATATAGTTTTAGTTGTATTGATATTGTTTTCAGTAGGAAGAACACACACATCTGCAGGTTCTCATATAGAGCATTTTTATTGTAAATAATTTAGGCATGTTTATTATCAGCCATTGGTTTGGGTTATTGCACTTAATCTTCTGATGTTCCATCAAGGATGCGCTGGAAGGAGAACGGAGTGAATAGATAACCTGCTCCATGGTAGAATTTGTTCTGGAACTCCACCCTGCAAGGAACAAAGGCAGAGCAGAGGCATAGGTTAATGCTGTGATACAATTGGTGCTTTAACTTTACACTATTCCTTATATCTTACATGTTTCAATGGAGATTATGAAGCATATTGCACATTGGGGCAATTACCTAATAATAACCCTACAATGGGTAATATGGTGTTTGATGATATTTACTTTATAAGAATTGTTTGCACTTCAATACACTGAAAGTGTTACATTTGTAATACAACATATTTCCATAAAATATTTTAAAAAAAATGATTTGCTGAGAAAAAAAAACATTCCCCTCTGGCTGTAGATTCCTATTATTTTTTATTTTTTTTATTTGCTATTTTTTCCCAGTAAAGTTGAGTTACCCTTTAACAAAACAATCAGGAATTACGTGACACTCACTTTACAGAGTGTGCTGGGCTTTCCCCCTTAGAAAATCCAGCATTTCATTTTTATTTTTATTTTTTTACAATTTTTTTTAATTTGGTGTAAAATGATGGTACAAAAAATGATCGCACAAATAAAGTTTAAATCATGGTAAACAGTACCAAATTAACCACTTGGCCACTGCTCACATTGCTGCTACTGCAGCAATGTGGCTCGATACTGTCCAGTGACGTAGACCTACGTCGCTGGACTCCTCCCCCTGTAGGTGGCACTCGCGTGCCGCCGGAGGCACGCTCCCGCTGTTTTCAGTCACAGCGGGAGTCGGGCCAGGGGAGGAGCGGCGGCGATTGCCGCCGCTCTTCCCCGATCGTCGGGGAATCGAGTGAGGAGATCCGCCCGCCTGTGTAAACAGAGCGGGCGGATCTCCTAAGTGACAGGGAGCGACAGATCGGAGTGTTCAGCATAGCTGAACATCCGATCTGTCCTTGTGTCACATAGTCACCTCCCCCCACACACGTCAGTAAGCACCAGGCATACATTAACCCCTCCCTCTCCAATAAAATTAACCCCTTCACTGCCAGTGTCATTTTTACAGTAACAGTGCATATTTATAGCACTGATTACTGCAGTAATGTCACTGGTAACCCCAAAAGTGTCAAAAATGTCAGTCAAGGGTCCGATCTGTCCGCCGCAATGTTGCAGTCCCGCAAAAAAAATCGCAGATCGCCGCCATTACGCGTTAAAAAAAAAAACACCAAAAATGACAGAAATCTTTCCCGTAGTTAGTAAACGCAATAACTTTTGTGCAAACCAATCAAAATACGCTTATTGTGATTTTTTGTACCAAACATAGGTAGCAGAAAACAAATTGGCCAAAAATTTAAAAAAATTTTGATTTTTACATTTTTTGGGGGGAATTTCATATAAAAAAATGTTAAAAATATTGTTATTTTTTCAAAATAAACGCTCTTTTTATGTTTATAGCGCAAAAAGTAAAAATCGCACAGGTGATCAAATACCACCAAAAGAAAGCTCTGTTTGTGTGAAAAAAAGGACATAAATTTCGTTTGGGTACGGCGTCGCACGACCGCGCAATTTTCAGTTAAAGTCGCACAGCGCCGAATCGCAAAAAGTGGCCTGGACGTAAGACAGCAAAATCCTCCGGTGGTAAAGTGGTTAAAGTAAAATTTTTGAGCTGGGTTTGTTAAATATTCACATTACAAAGAATATAATCTCTATGAGATTTGAATATCAATAAAGAAACAAATTAGTTATCCAAGAGTCTAAATAATACATCAAAATGATTAAAGCATGGATCCCATTTTTTAGTGTAAAAGTGCATATAATATGTGGAATATTTTTTCCATGAGATTGATAGTATTTATTCTTGTTTTCATTTGGGTGATTGGAACCGATGAGGATTACCAATGATAAGCAATAAGACAATATATGGCCAGTTGGCCACACTAATAGTGTGAATAAGAAAGTCCAGCATTTCCTGTATGTTTTATAACAGCTGCATGCAGCTGGATAGGACTTTGTTGTCTCTTCTAACAAAGAGGTATTCTATTCAAAGCAATCAAGGGTGTGAGTAAAAGCCAACCTATGGAGTCTTGGAGTCTCAACTCCACTCCAAACGCCGCAGACAAAGACAGTGCAAAATACACAAGCTACTGACTCGGCAACTGCTGTCAATCGCTGTTATGGAGGAGGAGGAGAGTTGTGGCTTTGGTTCTTTATCTCTGTCACTGGGAGCGGTTGCGTGTAAGCTTGTAGTTCTAAATGGGAGTACGCATGAAGTTGAGACTCCGGTGATACTTAAAGTGATTGTAAAGTCTCATTTTTTTCTATTGAAATAATAAACATGTTAGTTTTACTTACCTGCTCTGTGTAGTGATTTTGCACAGAGCAGCCTGGATCCTTCTCTTCTTAGGTCCCTCTTCACTGATTCTGGCCCCTCCCTCCTGTTGAGTGCCCCCACATCAAGCAGCTTGCTATGAGGGCACTCGAGCAGAGCTGCAGCTCCATGTTTCCATTTAGACACGGAGCTGCCGTTCAGCCCCGCCCCCTCTCTCTCATGATTGGCTGAGTTTGATTGAAAGCAGTGGGAGCCAATGGCGCCGCTGCTGTGTCTTAGCCAATCAGGAGAGAGAGTCCCGGATGGCTGAGGCACTTGTGGACATCGCTGGATAGAGAGGGGGCTCAAGTAGGTATTGGGGGGGGCTGTTACACACAGAAGGCTTTTTATCTTAATGGACAGAATGCATTAGGATAAAAAACCTTCTGACTTTACAACCCCTTTAACAGGCACAGGGGGCCCCCACATACCTGAAGTGGGCCAGCATGGCCAGTGCACAGCCAGCGAATCAAGAATAGAGACGAAATTTTGAAAAAGAATAGCAAGAGCATATACTGTATGTCCAACTATAAGCATCTATTTTTTTCTCTTTTGGCTTTAATATCACTTTAAGAGAGGATTTTCATTCATTTGGGGAGATTTCTTCTTACTTCCTGTTGGATCTATAAGACAGATGCAGAAGTTCATTATATAAAGTTCTAGAAAGAAGAAGGACTTACCAGTGGAGACGGAGAGCATGCAGAAAGGCCGAGAGCCCCTCCATGACCAGCAGAATGGCCACAGTCAAAACAGCAAAAACTGCAAAAATGATGAAAACGCCAATAAGACCGCTATAGGCGGCGCTAGAGAGGCCAATGTGCATCACCATCGTCCACAGGACCTCAGAAAGCTCTGTGGAAAAAGCAAAAGAAAATTATTAAATGAAAGTGTTTTTCAAACAGCCAGGATAGAATTAAACATTTTATTTAAAGTTTACCTGCTATGAGATGGAGGGGTTCCACTGCTGAAAACTTGTGAAAATACTAGCTTTCTGGCTGTTATTATAATTAACTATCCTCAAAATTTTTAGACCTAGACCTCAGACCCAGACCTCTGAGTTTCTGACCTAGAAGTATACAGATGGAAAAAGTTGGGAAATGCAAAACTCTTTATCTGCATTATTTCCCAGGTGTGTGGCTCAGAATATTTTCAGAATAGACAATCAACATGTACAGGTGTGGATGTCAGCAATGGTAGCTCTGCCATACAGCACGGTCCTGTCTGGCTGGGCCAGGTGACCTACATTTCTGGGGGGCATTCTGTACCCAGGGGTGTCCAAACTACTGCCCTCCAGCTGTTGCAGAACTACATGTCCCATGAGGCTTTGTAAATCCCTGACATTCACAGACATAACTAGGCATGATGGGAATTGTAGTTCCTGAACAGCTGGAGGGCCATAGTTTGGACACCCCTGCTGTACACCATCATGTACAGAATGCTTCCAGGTAGCCATTTTGCATTTCATTTTACAGAAAATTACAGCATTGCAAATTGAAAAAGGAAAGATATTTTTTTTTTTTTAGAACATTCAATAACAATATGACTTTTTTTACAATTGTAAATGTTATTATATTCTTTTTTTTTTTATTTGCTTTTTTTTTTAACTGCGAAAGTTGAGTTACCATTTAAAGCTGGACTTCAGCCAGATACAGTATCTCACAAAAGTGAGTACACCCCTCACATTTTTGTAAATATTTTATTATATATTTTCATGTGACAACACTGAAGAAATGACACTTTGCTACAATGTAAAGTAGTGAGTGTACAGCTTGTATAACAGCATATACCGTATTTATTGGCGTATAACACGCACTTTTTCCTCCTAAAAATGGAGGAAAAAGCAGCAGTGCGTGTTATACGCCGATATTAAAAAAAAAACGGCCAGGAAGAATCGCCGAGAGCAGAAGGGGCGGGTCGGGCCGAGGAGAAGGAAGGACTAGCTGTCATTAGAGCAGAAGGGGGCGGGCCGAGCCGAGGAGAAGAGAGAACGAGCGAGCGCAGTCATCGGAAGTCCCGCCTATGACAGTCGTCACACGTCTCGGCAGAGGAGGCGGGACTTCCGATGACTGCGCTCGCTCGTTCTCCCTTCTCCTCGGCTCGGCCCGCCCCCTTCTGCTCTTACGGTATGACAGCTCGTCCTTCCTTCTAGGCTCGGCCCGCCCCCTTCTGCTCTCACGGTATGACAGCTCGTCCTTCCTTCTCGGCTCGGCCCGCCCCCTTCTGCTCTTACGGTATGACAGCTCGTCCTTCCTTCTCGGCACGGCCCGCCCCTTCTGCTCTCTGCGCTGCTTCCCGGTCTTTTTTAAAACAAAATGAGGTTAGTTCCAATGGCGCTTGCGATGCTGCATATTTGGACATTGCGCTTGCTAGGCTGCATGTATGGACACTTGGTGGGCTGCATGTATGGACACTTGGTGGGCTGCATGTATGGACACTTGGTGGGCTGCATGTATGGACACTTGGTGGGCTGCATTCATTGACACTGCTTGTGGGCTGCATGTATGGACACTGCTGGTGGGCTGCATGTATGGACACTGCTGGTGGGCTGCATATATTGTGGCTGGATATATGGACACTGCTGGTGGGCTGCATATATTGAGGCTGGATATATGGACACTGCTGGTGGGCTGCATTTATGGACACTGCTGGTGGGCTGCATTCATGGGCACTGGTGATGTCATTTGATTTAAAAAAAAAAATGTTCTGAGTTCAAAGCTGTTTATGTTAAATTTAAGCTTTTTTCCTGAAATTTCTCTCCAAATATTGGGGTGCGTGTTATACGCCGGCGCGTGTTATACGCCGATAAATACGGTATTTGCTGCCCCTTCAAAATAACTCAACACACAGCCATTAATGTCTAAACCGCTGGCAACAAAAGTGCGTACACCCCTAAGTTAAAAGTCCAAATTGTGCCCAACTAGCCATTTTCCCTCCCCGGTGTTGTGTGACTCATTAGTGTTACAAGGTCTCAGGTGTGAGTGGGGAGCAGGTGTGTTAAATTTGGTGTTATCGCTCTCACTCTGTCATACTGGTCACTGGAAGTTCAACATGGCAAAGAACTCTCTGAGGGTCTGGAAAAAAAATTGTTGCTCTACATAAAGATGACCTGGGCTATAAGAAGATTGCCAAGACCTTGAAACTAAACTGCAGCATGGTGGCCAAGACCATACAGCGGTTTAACAGGACAGGTTCCACTCAGAACAGGCCTTGCCATGTTTGACCAAAGAAGCTGAGTGTACGTGCTCAGCGTCATATCCAGAGGATGTCTTAGGGAAATTGACGTATGAGTGCTGCCAGCATTGCTGCAGAGGTTGAAGGGGTGGGGAGTCAGCCTGTCAGTGCTCAGACCATACACTGCATCAAATTGGTCTGCATGGCTGTCATCCCAGAAGGAAGCCTCTTCTAAAGATGATGGACAAGAAAGCCCGAAAACAGTTTGCTGAAGACAAGCAGACTAAGGACATTGATTGCTGGAACCATGTCCTGTGGTCTGATTAGACCAAAGAAAATGTATTTGGTTCAGATGGTGTCAAGCCTGTATGGCGGCAACCAGGTGAGGAGTACAAAGACAAGTGTGTCTTGCCTACAGTCAAGCATGGTGGTGGGAGTGTCATGGTCTGGGGGCTGCATGACTGCTGCTGGCACTGGTGAGCTATAGGTTCACTGAGGGAACCATAAATGCCAACATGTACTGTGACATACTGAAGCAGAACGTGATCTCCTCAGTTCTGATACTGGGCCTTAGGGCAGTATTCCAACATAACGACCCCAAACACACCTCCAAGATGACCACTGCCTTGCTAAAGAAGCTTAGGGTAAATGTGATGGACTGGCCAAGCATGTCTCCAGACCTAAACCCAATTGAGCAGCTGTGGTGCATCCTAAAACAGGAGGGAGAGGAGCGCAAGGTCTTTAACATCCACCAGCTCCATGATGTCATCATGGAGGAGTGGAAGAGGACTCCAGTGGCAACCTGTGAAGCTCTGGTGAACCTTTTTTCCAGCCCTGCCTTAACTAACAGGGTTAAGGCAGGGCTGGAAAAAAATGGTGGCCACAAAAAAATATTGACACTTTGGACCCAATTTGAACATTTCCACTTAGTGGTGTACTCACTTTTGTTGCCAGCGGTTTAGACATTAATGGCTGTGTGTTGAGTTATTTTGAGGGAACAGCAAATTTACACTGTTCTACAAGCTGTACACTCACTACTTTACATTGTAGCAAAGTTTAATTTTATTCAGTGTTGTCACATGAAAAGTTACAATAAAATATTTACAAAAATGTAAGGGGTGTACTCACTTTTGTGAGATACTGTATAAAAGAAACAAAAGAATGCACTTCTGTATTTATATACATCATTACATGTCTTTTTTTTTTTTTCAGTACAAGCAGTGTAAGTACCTGAATTTGACCTGGTATTATTCTCTTGCAGTCCCTGTACAGCAGAGCCCCGACTGGGAGAGGCAATACAAGTCTCATAGATATTTAGAATGGGTGTTCAGGGACATTCCTAAAGTCTGTGAAGTGCGCATTGAATGATGGTAAAATGAAGACTAAACATTCCCATTGGACTTGCACACTCACATTGCTTGAAGGCTGCATGCTGTGTTTAGGAGGCTTTGCAGCCCAGTCATGTATTGTGAAACTCATAATACATTACAAGTCAATGGGTAGGATTTCACAACTGCTTGACAGTGATAAAGAAAAATAATTATCATATGTTTCACTAATGATTAACTGACAATACTAAATGCTTATATTCTAAGGGTAGGTTCTTTATTTAAAAACAGGTTCACCTGCTAGAATGACTTTAGCATAACAGAATGAACAAATTGATGTCCTCGTGTCTTGTTGTGCAATATGGAGTAATGCCTAGTACACACAATACTCATCCAGGTCTTTATGGTCCTTGCTTTGTGCACTGGTGCAGTCATGTTGGAACAGGAAGGGGTCGTCCCCAAACTATTCCCACAAAGTTGGGAGCATGAAATTGTCCAAAATGTCTTAGTATGCTAACGCCTTAAGAGTTCCAATCACTGAAACCCCAACGCCTGAAAAACAACCCCACACCATAATCCCCCCTCCACCAAATAATTTGGACCAGTGCACAAAGATCCATAAAGACATTGATGAGCGAGTTTGGGGTGAAGGAACCTGACTGGCCTGCACAGAGTCCTGACTTCAACCTGATAGAACACCATTGGGATGAATAAAAGCGGAGACTGTGAGCCAGGCCTTCTCGTCCAATATCAATTCCTAATCTCACAAATGCGCTTCTGGAAGAATGGTCAAACATTCCCATAGACACACTCCTAAACCTTGTGGACAGCCTTCCCAGAAGAGTTGAAGCTGTTATAGCTGCAAAGGGTGAGCCAACTCAATATTGAACCCTGCGGACTAAGACTGGGATGCCATTAAAGTTCTTGTGCGTGTTAAGGCAGGAATCCCAATACGTTTGACAATATAGTGTATATGTTATGGGTGGGAAGTCCTACATGGCAAATGTCCAGGATTGGAGCTTAACCGCTTGCCGCCCGCCCGCCGTCATATGACGGCGGAGCGGAGCGACCATTATCCTGGGCCGCCGTCATATGACGGCGGCACTTTAAGCAGGGCAGGCGCGCGATCGCGTGCGCGCCGCCCTGCACTGCCGGTGTCAGGGTGTCCCCGGGACACCCCCCGTCACCGGCAGGGGGGAAACAGCCAATGGGCGTGGCTGTTTCCCACGTGATCGGCTGTGTTCCAATGACACAGCCGATCACAATGAAGGCGCCCACTAGATGACCGCGCATGCGCGATCGGGAGCGCGCAGCGCGGTCATGTCGGTGGCACTGTGTTCCGTAGGAACACAGCTGTCACCGGCGGTAGTAAACAGTCACTGACAGTGACTGTTTACTATGTGATCGGCTGTGAATCCATTCACAGCCGATCAGAAAATGTAAACAAAGAGCAGTAACTGACTGTTACTAGCTCTTCTCTCCTCATACAGTTTCCAGTATGAGGGGAGAAGAGCTAGAAATAGTGAGTTACTGCTCTGTACACATGTCACAAAGTAAAAATCACACTAATAAAGGTCCCCACACTGTCCTCAGCCCCCCCCAGTGTCACCTGTCACCCAACAGTCACCTCATCAGTGCCCAGAAATTGACACCCATAACGTTCACATGTGAGCGCAGCGATCGCAGGCAGAATCACTGCGATTCTGCCCGCGATCCGGAAATCATTGCAAATCGCGGGACGCCTGTGCGTTGCCCTCGATTTGCAATAGCACCCCAAACGCTGTGCGATGTTGCCGCCATTTCCGCCTGCCGAATCGCGGTAACATCGTGCAAACATCGCATGACGCTCAAAAAAGGTACAAGAGTTTCTTTGGAGCGTCATGCGTTCTTTGGAGCGTCATGCGTTGGAGCGTCATTGCGTCATGCGCAATGTTACCGCGATTCGGCAGGCGGAAATCGCAGCAACATCGCACAGCGTTTGGGGTGCTATTGCAAATCACGGGCAACGCACAGGCGCCCCGCAATTTGCAATGATTTCTGGATCACGGGCAGAATCGCAGTGATTCTGACCGTGATCGCTACGCTCACATGTGAACGTAGCCTAAAATTCACCGGTCACCAGAGACTGCCATCAGTACCGCCGTGCACCATCGCCCGTCACCTGTCACCCATCAGTGACCATCGCCCGTCACCTGTCACCCCATCAATCACCGTCACCTGTCACCCCATCAGTCATCGTCACCTGTCACCCCATCAGTCATCGTCACTTGACACCCCATCAGTGATCGTCACTTGTCACCCCATCAATCATCGTCACATGTCACCCCGTCAGTGACTGTCATCTGTCACCCCATCAATCATCGTCATCTGTCACCCCATCAATCATCGTCACCTGTCACCCCATCAATCATCGTCACCTGTCACCCCATCAATCATCGTCACCTGTCACCTCATCAATCATCATCACCTGTCACCTCATCAATCATCGTCACCTGTCACCCCATCAGTCATCGTCACCTGTCACCCCATCAGTCATCGTCACCTGTCACCCCGTCAGTCATCGTCACCTGTTTGCCATATACATGCAATCACTTACTGACCGCCTAACGACTATATGCGTCGGCCATTAAAAGCTAAATACTGGGGTTATGGCAGCAGATAGCCCCCATAACCCCGGTATTTTTTTAAACGGCGGGCGGTCGGCTTTCAGATAAGGGTGGTCCCAGTGGCGGATTCGCCGCGGAATTACCCTTACGGTGCAGGGGAAGAGGTGCCCCCCCCCCTCCTGCCGCGTCCCAGACGTTTTCCCAGCTTACCGGACCCGCCGGCAGCGGGGAAAACTATCCGGTCCCGGATCCTCAGAGACAGGAAGTCGAGTGAGGGCAAGATGGCCCTCACTCAACTCTATGGTCTTGGAGGACCGGAGCTACGTCAAAAGACGTTGCCTAGCAACCAGTTTAAAGGGCCGCTTTTTTTTTTTGCTTTTTTTTTTTCCCTCTTTCAACAATTTTTTTTTTTTTTTTTCTTTTTTAGTGTAGTTGTGAGGTGTGAGGTCTTTTTGACCCCAGATCTCACAATAAAGAGGACCTGTCATGCCTATTTCTATTACAAGGGATGTTTACATTCCTTGTAATAGGAATAAAAATGATCAAAACATTTTTTTTTTTTAAACTGTGTAAAAATAAAAAAATAATAAATAAAATAAATAGGAAAAAAAAAAAAAAAAAAAATTAAAGCGCCCTGTCCCCGTTAGCTCGCGCGCAGAAGCAAACGCATACGCAAGTCCCGCCCACATATGTAAACGGTGTTCAAACCATACATGTGAGGTATCGCCGCGATCGTTAGAGCGAGTGCAATAATTTGAGCCCTAGACCTCCTCTGTAACTCTAAGCTAGTAACCTGCAGAAATTTTTAAAATGTTGCCTATGGGGATTTTTAAGTACCAATGTTTGGCGCCATTCTGTGAGCATGTGCAATTTTGAAGCATGACATGTTTGGTATCTAATTACTCGGCGTAACATTATCTTTCATATTATGGAAAAAAATTGGGCTAAATTTACTGTTTTCTTATTTTTTAGTTCAAAAAAGTGAATTTTTTTCAAAAAAATCGCATTTGGAAGACTGCTGCGCAAATATGGTGTGATAAAAAATATTGCAACGATCTCCATTTTATTCTCTAGGGTCTCTGCTAAAAAAAAATATATAATGTTTGGGGGTTCAAAGTAGTTTTCTAGCAAAAAAAAATATTTTAGCTTGTAAACACCAAGTGTCAAAAATAGGCCCAGTCTTAAAGTGGATAAATGGACAACTTTGTGTAAAGCGCTACTTGGATGTGAGGCCTATGTATGTGGCCAGGCTGTGAAAAAGTGTTACACATGTGGTATCGCCATACTCAGGAGGAATAGCAGAATGTATTTTGGGGTGCAAGTTTTGCTATGTACATGCGATGTGTTAGAAATATTGCATAAATGGACAGCTTTGTGTAAAAAAAATGTGTTTTCATTTTCTTTCCACATTTTCCAAAAACTTGTGGAAAAAAATGACATATTCAAAAGACTCATTATGCCTCAAAAATTATACGTTCGGCTGTTTGCTTTCCAAAATGGGGTCATTTTATGGGGGTTTCCATTGTCCTGGTGCTCCAGGGCCTTCAAAAGTGCGATAGGTTGTCAGGAAATGATATGTGTAATTTGTGCTCCTAGAATGCCGGACGCTGGTACTCGGATGTTAGGCCTCTGTATGTGGCCAGGCTGTGAAAAAGTCTCACACATGTGGTATCGCCATACTCAGGCAGAGTAGTAGAATGTGTTTTGGGGTGTAGTTGCAAGTATACATGTGCTGTGTGAGAGAAATAACCTGTTAATACGGCAATTTGTAAAAAAAAAAAAAATAAAAAAAAAAAAATCTTCATTTTGCAAAGCATTGTGGGAAAAAATTACAACTTCAAAAAACTCATCATGCCCCTTATTAAATACCTTGGAATGTCTACTTTCCAAAAAGGGGTCATTTGGGGGGTATTTGTACTTTCCTGACCTTTTAGTGTCTCAAGAAATGAGATAGGCCTTCAGTACATCAGGTGTGATCAAGTGTGATCAATTTTCAATGATTCGCACCATAGCTTGTGGACTCTATAACTTTCCCAAAGACCAAATAATATACACTTACTTGGGTTATTTTTACCAAAGATAAGTAGCAGTATAAATTTTGGCCAAAATTTGTGAAGAAAAATTACTAATTTGCAAAATTTTATGACAGAAACAAAGAAAAATGCGTTTTTTCACGATATTTTCAGTCTTTTTTTATTTATAGCACAAAAAATAAAAAACCCAGTATTGATCAAATACCATCAAAAGAAAGCTCTATTTGTGTGAAAAAAAGGACACAATTTTTGTATGGGTACAGTGTTGCATGACTGAGTAATTCTCAGTCAAAGTGTGAGAGCGCTGAAAGCTGAAAATCGGTCTGGGCAGGAAGGGGGTGAAAGTGCACTGTGGGCAAGTGGTTAAAGCCTTCTATTTCATCAAGAGGCCAGATCCTCAGCTTGGCACTTGCCTTGTATGAAGATCTCTGTGCAAGTCAGTCTATCTACTTTCTAATCTTTCTATTGTAACGCTTCTTTTCTAAATAAATGTTCAAAACCTCCATCATGAGCAAAGGTTTTTGATTAACATAAAAAGACAAGGCGCCTCTAAGTGCAGTAAGCTCTGAGTATTTATTAGGTTAAAAGCATAAAAGCACTCACATTTGGTAAGTATGACATGGGCATAGCAAAGATCTGTCTGGAGTCTTCCTATCCGCTGTGCTGAGTGGTTGCAATGGGGACATCCGGTGATCCGCTTCCTGTAGATGCGTCCTTTCGTCTGTGTCTCAGCCTGGTTGGCGTGAGATTTCCTGAAGGCAGGATGTGGACGCAGCGGCTGGTGTCCAATAGAGCGGGTGGTGGGCGGTTACATGTTTCGGAGCTCAGCTCCCTGGGAGGTCTGACGAAGGAGCTGAGCTCCGAAACATGTAACCGCCCACCACTCGCTCTATTGGACACCAGCCGCTGCGTCCACATCCTGCCTTCAGGAAATCTCACGCCAACCAGGCTGAGACACAGACGAAAGGACGCATCTACAGGAAGCGGATCACCGGATGTCCCCATTGCAACCACTCAGCACAGCGGATAGGAAGACTCCAGACAGATCTTTGCTATGCCCATGTCATACTTACCAAATGTGAGTGCTTTTATGCTTTTAACCTAATAAATACTCAGAGCTTACTGCACTTAGAGGCGCCTTGTCTTTTTATGTTTATCACTTTCAGAGCAGCTTCTCCTCTCCAGTGCTGCCGAAGTGCAGTGTCTCACCTAAAGCCTGCTGTATTCCACGGAAGCGCCCATACAACAAACCCTTTTCAAAAGGTTTTTGATTTCCTTCTTTGTCAAGAGAAACCCTGCATTCAAAGGGAATATGAATGAACCCTTAGTGCCGGTTCACACTAATACGACTTGGTCAGCCTGGCAAGTCGTGCACCGTCGCGGTCATTGAGTAGTACAGGACCGGTTCTAATAGGAGCAACACAAGTTGCTCCGACTTAGAAAAAGGGTCCTGTACTACTTCGGGGCGACCTGGAGACGACTTGCATTGACATTCATTTTATGAAGTCCGTGCAAGTCACACCAAAGTCGCGATGCACGTGACTTCACAGGTCGCTCCCTAAGTCGGAGCGACCTAGTGTGAACCTGCACTTAGTTATCCTCTGCTTAGAATGAGGATGGCAGGACTCAGGTTAGAAACCTAATACAGTAGAAATGTGGAAAGGACCACAGACAGGACTTACGTGCGTGTGCCAGGCTGAGCGCCCACAAGCGCAGGTAGGATGCAGTGTTGGAGATGCAGCCCAGACAGTACTCTATAGTGTGGATGGCTTGATGGACAAAGATGTCCCCAAAATCGAACTGCAATAGAGAGAAAACATTTTGCTTTATTGCATAACAGTTAGGCAGTTAGTGTTTTCTGAAGGAGGGAATTAAGTGAACCCTTAATAGATACACAACAGGGTCCCTTGAATATAAAAAAAAAAACTGTTTAAAGAGTTCTCCCTCCATCTGCTGGTTATATGCAGTGCAATAACACCATAGTTTAAATTCAAAGGTGTAGATTTAGACGTGCATCCAAATCTATCTCTGCTCTGTAGAGCGATTTGCATCCAGATCACTTTTCAGAGGCAGTTGACAGGCAGTGAGAAGACGATTGTGACGCCCCCTTATCACCCATTTTAACCCCATATTTTGTCACAATGTGCTGCAACTATGTCCCCATTTGCCTGACTAGGTTGCATTAAGCAAGGGCTTGCAGCCCACCGATCGCTGTTGGGCAGGTTGTGTAACATGCACAAAGTGAAGCATCACAACCACAGAATGTAAACATGCCTATCTGCTGCCTATTGCAACTTGGGGGGGGGGGGGGGGGCAGTTGGGGGTGGTAAAAACATGCACCTCAACCGCACTTTTTTACACCACTACCCCCAACGGCATGTCTAAATGAAGCCTTAATGTAAAATTTTGGTGCATGCTCTACCACAATTTTGCAGTTCTATGCACATATCACAAATATTACAATAAAAAAACACTTTGCTTTATCTACTAATGGCATTTCGTTTAAAACCATCCTCATTGTTCCTTGTTTCCAAAACAAGACACTTCAAATACATACAAATATTTACTTTTATTTTATTTATTTTTTTAATGGAGTGAGTTATTTAATGTTCTTGTATGATTTTCCTTTAGATTCACCAAAACCATAAATTATGAGGTTAAACCTAAACACTTTTAACCATTTGTCAACCGCTTGGCATAAATTTACTGCGGCAGGTCAGCTCTACAGCACAAAATCACATACCCGTACTTCATTTTGTGCAATAGCCACTGGGTGGCGCAAGCCTCACTGGAGGCGGGATCGATGCCAATCAGTGGGTCCCGGGGACCCAATGTCTGCTGGCCACTCGCAGATGTTCCCCAGAGATGCAGAATGGTGAACTGCAGTTCTGACAGGGAAGAATATGGAGATCTTGTGTTCCTGCTAAGCAGGAACACCGATCTCTGTCTTCATCCAGTCCGATCATCCCCCACACAGTTTGCAAGCACCAGCTGGGAGCACATTTAACCCTTTGATCTCCCCTGATGTTAACCCCTTCCCTTCATTTGTACAGTACCAGTGCATATTTTGTAGCAGTGATCATTGTAATCAGTGGTGTATTTTGGTTTTGTGCTGCCCTAGGCAAGACTAAAATTGGGCGCCCCCCTCCTATGTAAATTTGCCCCACTCCTTCCTTTTTAATGGATGTGACTCCCTCCAAAACTGAAGGACTACAAGTCCCAGCATGAGCCCCTGAGATCTCACGAGAGGGGGGGGGGAGGTGAGGGGTGGTAGGAGAGAGACGGGGGGTGGGTGAGGAAGGGAAAAAGAGAGGGGGATGAGAGAGAGAGAGAGGGGGGATGAGAGAGAGAGAGGGTGGATGAGAGAGAGAGAGGGTGGATGAGAGAGAGAGAGGGGGCGAGAGGGAGAGAGGGGGTGAGAGAGAGGGGGATGAGAGAGAGAGGGAGGGGGGGTGAGAGAGAGGGGGGGTGAGAGAGGGGATTAGAGACAGAGAGCGAGGGGGTGAGAGAGAGGGGGGATGAGAAAGAGAGGGGGATGTGAGGGAGAGAGAGAGGAGGGGTGAGAGAGAGGGGGGATGAGAGAGAGAGAGAGAGAGAGGATGAGAGAGAGAGGGGGGATGAGAGAGAGGGGATGAGAGAGAGAAGGGGGATGAGAGAGAAAGGGGGGTGAGAGAAAGGGAGAGAGAGAGAGAGAGAGGGAAGGTGAAAGAGAGAGAGGAGTGAGAGAGGCAGCTCTAGCAACTAGTGGCCAATAGAGTCTAAGGTGGAGGGGGGCTTTTTTGACGCCCCCCTGCAAAGTGCCGCCCTAGGCCCGGGCCTTGTCGGCCTAGGCCAAAATACAGCACTGATTGTAATAATGTCACTGGTTCCCAAAAAGTGTTAGTTAGGTGTTCCAATTTGTCTGCCACAATGTCGCTGTCCCGCTAAAAATTGCTAGTTAAAAAAATGATTTTAAAAAATGCCATAAAAATATCCCATAGTTTGGAGCCGCGATAACTTTTGTGCAAACCAATCAATTTACGTTTATTGGGATTTTTTTTACCAAAAATATTTAGCAGAATACATATTGGCCTCAATTGATGAAGAAATTCGATTTTTTACATTTTTTTATTGGATTTGTTTTATATCAGAGAGTAATATATATATATATATATATATATATATATATATATATATATATATATATATATATATATTTTTTTTTTTTTTTTTTTTTTTTTTTAAATTGTCGCTCTTATAGTGCAAAAAAATAAAAAAAAATGCAGAGGTGACCAAATACCACCAAAAGAAAGCTCTATTTGTGGGAAAAAATGACATCAATTTTATTTGGGTACAGCCTCGCACAACTAGTTAAAGTAACGCAGTGCCGTATCGCAAAAAATGGCCTGGTCCCTACGGGGCTGAAGTGGTTAATATGTATGCAATCAGACAGGCCCTTGCATTACATACTTGAAGGTAAATCTAAAGGAAATTGAATAGGACAATTGTAAAATGTATGGCCAGCTTAAGGATAAGAACTTCTCTTTAGGTTTTGAATGCTCCCTGATGGGGAGGATACATCCTAACATCCTGTCTTGGTGACCACCATCACTGGGACAGTAAGTGAAGAAAAATCTCCCCACTCGAAACACATACACCTGATTAAGGTTTCACCTTTACCCACATCCAAGGGCATAACTGGGGGCCCTTAGCAAATTTGGATAGGGGCCCCTGTGACCTTTGTCTAGCAGCTGGGAACGTCAACTGTGACAATACTGTAATTGATCTTAACATGAAGTATTCTTAAGATCAGATAGCAGACTATCAGCATAGTGAGACTACAAAGGATCATTGTTTTGGATAAAAGTTATAGGTATAGTAGTAATAATAATAAAAAAAGGAGGACAACAAAAGGGGAGCTGAGCTTTTATGGTACCAAATAGTACAACAACCTAATAGGTATAAAAAAGGATACAAATCTTTATGAGCTCTTAGATTGTAAGCTCCAATGTGCAGGGCCCTCTGCCTACTGTATTAAAGTGTATTGTAGTAGTACTGTCTACCCTCTAGTTGTGAAACAATGCGCAAACTGTCGGCGCTATATAAATCTTGTATAATAAAAACATTTAGTTGTTAATCATTAAAATTATTTATAAAAAGCATAGAAAAAGAGTTTTTTTTTAGCATGGAAACACCCCCATATAACAATGTATGTTATGAATGACAAACACTGTTCCGTAAGTGCTTCAGTTGAGGAACCCCAACGTGTTTCTACTTGTAAGTCTTCCTCAGGGGGTTACATAGCCCCAAAAATGGATTTCTTAATCCAGTGTTAAGCATACACACAGTGTTTTTTAATAAGGCAAGGCAAAGCACAAAGGATATGTGAACCTCCAGTGTGTCTGGGTGCGACATGCTAAGCCACATATGGAAGGCGCTATCAAAGTAGGCTGCCTGATTCATACTGTGTCTGGGTGAGATTTGCTAAGCCACATATGGAAGGTTCTATCAAAGTGGGCTTCCTGTGATTCATATAGTGTTCACAAGAAAGTTTGTTCCAAGGCAAAGAAAGTTAATCCAAAATTAATACCCTGAAACATTCAGGGAAATCCACTGTGGTAGCCAGCGTGATCAGATCCCTGTTCACAGCTAAAAAAAACTATTTTTCTATGCTTTTTATAATTAATTTTAATGGTTAACAACTAATAAAGATTTGTAAAATTTGTATACCTATTAAGTTGTTGTACTATTTGGTACCACAAAATCCTGGATCCACTTTTGTTGTCCCCCTTTTTTGATTATAGTAATTGTTGGGATGTGGTATTGCTCTATGCTAGTTGGGATATAGGGCTATTGGCAATTTATAGTAGAAATAATAATAATAATAGCAATAATAATAACTGTAATTATATTTGATATACTTTTAAAATTAGTAATTCTTTTGTACACAAAAACTTTGTAACGATAATACAAACTTCTTTCAGTGTTTTTGTCACCTTTTAAACCTCAGCTTTTTCCTCTGGCCCGTGGCCTCTCCCCTGACTTCTCTATCAAGATCAATAATACAACCATCAGTCCCTCCCCTCATTGCAGGTTTCGCCCTTCGTAAAATCTCCAAAAAACACACTTTCTAACCATTGAAACCACTAAGCAACTTATTCACTCCCTTGTTATCTCTTCTCCTTGACTATTGTAACTTCCTCCTCATTGGCCTACCTCTCTGCAAGCTATCCCCTTTTCAGTCTATCATGAATGCTGCTGCCAGACACCACCTTACCAACCATTTAGTGTCCGCCACCCCTCTCTTCCCATTCCTCCACTGGCTTCCCATTGCACAACTAATAAAATTCAAAATGATAACATACAAAGTCATTTGAAACTCTGCCCCGAGCTACATCACCAATCGTATCTCCAAATATCACCCAAACCTTCCTCTTTGCTGCTCTCAAGACCTCCTGCTCTCTCGCTCCCTTGTCTCCTCCTCCCATGCTGTTCTCCAGGACTTCTCTGGAGCCTCTCCCACTCTCTGGAATCTCCTACTCTGTCCACTTTAAGGCGATCCCTGAAAACTCATCTCTTCAGGGAGGCCTATCCTACCTTAAGCTAACAACCAAATCTTCTACTTCCCTCATCAGTTCATCGCTCGCAGTTACTACTTTTTGGTTCACCAGCCTCTCCCTATTAGATTGTAAGCTCGCAAGAGCAGGGCCCTCCTAACCCTCTTGTATTGAATTGTATTGTTGCTGTATTGTCTCTCTTTATATTGTAAAGCACTGCGCAAACTGTTGGCGCTATATAAATCCTGTATAATAATAATAATACAGAGATATGGGAACATTTACTGTAATATCCAATCTATCCATCACCATCCTGGGACATGTACCTCTTCTCCATGCTCCCCGTGTCCTCCTCCATGACCTCCTCCCTGTTCCTCCTTCTTTTCCACCTTGGAGTGATTGGAGTTCTCCATGTCTGCGATTTCCATGTGATCCTCTGGGCTGGAAGAAGACTGAAGCTGTGGGAGAGAAATGACAGTATGCTAGGAGCTTGTTCACCTCTCCGTACCTTATATTCTAGTTGACATGAAGCAGAGGACTTAGGGGCCAATTGATAAAGGTGGAAATGGCTATATTTTTACTTTTCTTTGGAAGTTCAATATCTGGGAGTTTTTATCTTTTTATAAAGCAGCACTAGGAAATGTATGTTCTCAATTTCACCCAATTTCAACAAGACTGGAAAAGATCACTTTCTTTTTTTTTTTTTATTCAAAAACATTTACAATCCTCAAAGAAAAAAACTATTTCTGGCAAATTAGTCCTCAACACAGCAGTCGGTTATTTTCTGGGGATGGAAACTGAACTTAATCTGAAATAAATTTACTTTTTTGATTGTTTTTCCAATTCTCCTCTTTTTTTTTTTTTTTTTTGTGGAAATGATTATCTAGTTCCATTGTTTCCATTTCCATTTCCCTTTGGCATCACATTTTCTAACCACTTAAGGATCAAGCACATTTCTGACACATGTTGTTTACAAGTTAAAATCAGTATTTATTTCTAGAAAATTATTAAACCCCCCCCCCAAACATTATATATATACATATATATTTTTTTTTTAGCAAAGACTCTGGAGAATAAAATGGCGGTCGTTGCAATATTTTATGTCATGCAGTATTTGAAAAATTATATTTCACTGCATTTAAAAAAAACTAAACAGTAAAGTTAGCCCATTTTTGTATATTGTGAAAGATGATGTCACACCAAGTAAATAGATACCTAACATGTTACGGTTTAAAATTGCGCACACCCGCGGAATGGTGACAAACTACGGTCAATGAAAATCTCCAAAGGCGATGCTTTAAAAATTTCTAACGGTTACCAGTTTAGAGTTACAGAGTAGCTCTTTTTTTTTTTTTTATTATTGCTCTCACTCTGGTGATCATGACGATACCTCACATGTGTGGTTTGAACAGTGATTTCATTTGCGGGCGCGTTTTCCGTATACACTTTTTTCGTGCGCGAGCTCACAGCAACGGGGGCGGTTAAAACTTTTTTTTTTCCTATTTATTTTATTTATTTTTTACATTTTAGTACAGGTTTTAAAAAAAAAAAACTGATCACTTTTATTGCTGTCACAAGCAATGTAAACATCCCATGTGACAGCAATAGGCAGTGAAAGGTACTCTTTATGGAGGGATTGGGGGTCTAAAAGACCCCAGACCCCTCCACTGCACTTCAATGTATTTATTCAATATGCTGAAAACTTCATTTTTGAATACAGTCACTTTTTAAATTCGGCGCCTTTAGCAGCCGAGTAACCTGGACGTGACGTCATGGATGCCCCCGGGTTACATCCTCGGAGACCCAATCTAAGCCGAATCCGGCTTTTATCAGGACTCCAACCATCTGGCGGAGGTGCCAGCTGGTTGCTTGGGTCTCCCGGTGGGACAGGAGACCAGCGCAGAGCTGCAGAAGGCAGAAGGCAGGGGGAGGTGGGGGGAGTCGTCCCCTCCCGCTCGCTGGGGTAATGATCGAGCGGCTCTCGAGCCACATTGCCATTTCCACCTGAAAGCCGACCGCTGGATCTAAAAAATGGTACCGAAATGATGCCTCTAGCTGTAGGCATCACCCCAGTACAGCCACTTCTTGCAGCCGACATAGAGCTACGTCGGTTTGCAGTAAGTGGTTAAAGCTGTCACTATGTAAGATTCTGGTACCTTTGGTACCCTTATTTATCATTTTCCTTTCAACATTGCGTCCCACCTTTCTAGTTAGGTGGAACGCATACACCTTTAAGACGGATGACGTCATCGCTGAGCGCCGCTGAGCGGCTATTTCAATCGCCGGCATTCTCTCTCACGTTGTTCGTTCAATGTGTGCCTACATGCTTACAAGCCTTGTCTTGCTGTCGGAACCTCCAGCTATTTGCCTTTACCTGAAACAGACCGGAACCTCGCTACTGATCCCGTATCTCGCTACCGGATCACTCCTTCAATACTGGACCCCTCTACTTACTAAACCTTACTAGTGATAAGTACCCCACAGGGGAATCCTCCATAACTAACTTACACTATCATCTTCTGCACATTAAGGACTATTACTATCTCTGCATACTAATTCTACCATCTGCACTGTTACATAGATTGCTAGCTCTTGAGTCTACTACCATCTATCCTTGCACTGGGTTAGTCTATCCTGTATATGTCATCTGCTGTCCTTACCACCTGTTACCATACATGATTACTAACCTATCTGCATTCTACCTATTACCATCTACTACTCTCCTGAACATTACTATCAAGTGCTTACCATTACTGTCACTGCTCACACCTGTCCCTTCAGCACATCACCTCCATACTATCATATACATCCTATCACTCCAGAAACATCTTATTGAGTGTGTGTATATCTGTATGCTGAAGCAGACAGGCCCACAGTGATGAGTCTGGAGAGTTGGATCTGGTATTCCAACACATCTCTACATGACTACTGAGTGGAGATTCTGCAGCTGCAAATCCAGCTTACAATAAAAACGCAGGAGCGTTACAGATTGAACGAACCATAAAAAAATGGATTCAGCAGAATTACCCACTCAAGTGACACAATTAACACAACAAGTAAATGCATTAATACTTGCTCTTACTGAAGTAAAAGAAGACAATCAGACTCTGAGACAGCAGGTAACCCATCTTTCCCAGCTTACTGCTGCTCAGCCCCCTGAACCCAAAATAAACCCTCCTCTAGTGTTTACCGGTGATCGGAAAAAATTTCGTGAATTCAAAAACGCATGTCAATTGCTTTTTTTGCTAAAACCTCGTACATACCCCACTGATCAAATTAAAGTCTGTACCGTCATTTCATACTTAACGGGTGATCCACGGGCCTGGGCAGACTCTCTCTTTGAGAAAAATGATCAGCTTCTCAACTCCTATCTTTTATTCCTAGCGGGACTCGCTAGTTTATATGATGACCCCAATAGGCAGAGTACTGCTGATATCCAATTGAGGGCTTTAAAACAAGGAAGGAGACCTGTAGAAGACTTTGTAGCAGAGTTCAAAAGATGGACCCTTGATTCAGGGTGGAATGATACATCTCTGCGAACTCAGTTCAGACTCGGGTTGTCAGAAGCCGTTAAAGACGAGCTCGCCCGAGCGGATTTACCTGGCACTTTGGATGCCTTAATACAACTCAGTATCAACATTGACAGGCAACTGCGAGAAAGAAAGGCTGAAAAAATGGGAATGCCATTGTCTAGTCCTTCTCGGATTTCGGCCGTTGACCCTACTCCTATGGAGGTAGGAACCATACGCCCACCTTTATCAACTACTGAACGAGCCAGGAGAAGATCCAGTAATCTCTGCATGTACTGCGCATCCCCGGATCATTCGATAAGCGTCTGTCCCCTTGTCCGCAAAAAAGAGGGTGAGTGTTCACATGTCTTGCTAGGAGAATTAACGACTTCCTTTTCTAAACCCTATCTCTTTGTTCATTTAACATTACAGTGGGACCAGACTAGGATTACCACCAAGGCTATGATCGACACAGGATCTTGTGGGAACTATATCGATACACGTTTTGTTACCTTAAATAAAATACCTATTATTTCAAAACCTAAACCTGTTTCTGTTAGTTTCATTAACGGTATCCCGCTATCTTCTGGTCCAATCACCAATCAGACACAAGCACTCCTCGTCACTGCTAACGAGTCTCATATGGAGACCATCTCCTTTAAATATATATTATCTTCACCCCATTTTCCCATTATTTTGGGACTCCCCTGGTTACACACACATCAACCAATCATAGATTGGAAAAGACGGACTTTAACTTTCCTTTCTCACTATTGTGAGATTACGTGTAACCTCCCATCTTATGGAAAGATCCTGTCTGTGGTGTCAGACGAGATTGCACCACTATGCTATCAGGATCTGTCCGAAGTATTCCTTGAGAAAAATGCTCAAGTGTTGCCTCCCCATAGGGATTATGATTGCACTATCGATCTACTCCCTAACAGCAAATTGCCTTTCGTCATGTTTATCCTCTTTCACAGGATGAACTCTCTCATCTCAAGGAATACTTGGATGAGAATTTGACAAAAGGGTTCATCAGACCCTCTACTTCTTCCACAGCTGCAGGACTTTTCTTTGTCCGCAATAAGGATTTAAGTCTTAGGCCTATTATCGATTATAGGCAATTAAATACCATTACAATAAAGGATCGCTATCCTTTACCGCTCATCCCTGAACTCATTGAACAAGTGAGTGGGGCTACTTACTTCTCTAAATTGGACCTAAAAGGGGCATACAACCTAATCCGAATCCGTGACGGAGATGAGTGGAAAACAGCATTCAGAACCAGATACGGATTATTCGAATACCTTGTGATGCCATTTGGGTTGTGTAATGCTCCCGCAGCTTTTCAAAGGTTCATAAACGACATCTTTAGAGACTTACTTGATGTCTGTGTTGTGGTATATCTGGACGATATACTTATCTATTCTCGATCTCTGTCTGAACATATAAAACATGTAAGACTTGTGTTATCCAGATTACTCGCACACAATCTATACGTGAAATTAAAAAAATGCCTATTTCATAAAGAAGAAATATTATTCCTAGGATACATCATATCCAAAACCGGAATCAAGATGGATATGAGCAAGATATCCTGTATTCTGGATTGGCCTATACCAACAACTCGTAAGGCATTACAGCGATTCCTTGGATTTTCAAACTTCTATAGGAAGTTCCTCAAGAACTTCTCTGCTATTGTGAGACCTCTCACACAACTTACAAGTATAAAGAAACCATTCAAATGGTCAGAAGAAGCAAATGGAGCTTTCCGCTTGTTAAAATCAAGCTTTACTTCTGCTCCCATACTACGCCATCCAGACCCATCCCTCCAATATATTCTGGAGGTAGATGCGTCAAATATGGCAGTAGGAGCAGTTCTCTCCCAACGACCAACAAATACTTCACCACTCCACCCAGTTGCCTTCTTCTCAAAATCACTAAGCAGCCCAGAGGTGAATTACCCAGTGGGTGAAAAGGAGTTGCTTGCCATAAAACTGGCACTGGAGAATTGGCGACATCTACTTGAAGGTACCCAATTACCAATACTCATATATACAGATCATAAAAACCTTCAATACCTCCAGACTAACAAAACTCTTTCCCACCGGCAGGTACGATGGTCATTATTCTTCCTAAGATTCAACTTCCTAGTGACCTACACGCCTGCAGACAAAAATAAAAAAGCGGATGCGCTATCACGATTAACCGAAGATAACTGCGCCGAAATCCCTTCTATTCCTATAATACCCTATGAACGTATTATTGGTGTTGTTCGTTCCCTGAAGGAAGAGATTTTGCACAGTATAGGATTGGATTCACCTCCACCACAACTAAGTACTGATGCAGAAGGCTTCCTCTATTACCACGATAAACTCTACATACCCCCTACTATGCGCACCAAGATCTTGGAATTATCACATGATGCGCCCATGGCAGGACATATGGGTATGACGAAAACCCTTAATTTGCTTACCAGGCAGTTCTGGTGGCCTGATATGAAGACGTCTGTACAAAAATTTGTTTCTTCATGTGACATCTGTGCAAGGTCCAAAATTGACACTACAAAACCATCTGGTCTACTCTGCAGTCTACCAATACCCCAGGTCCTATGGGAAGTTGTGTCCTTAGACTTTATAGTAGAACTACCACCTTCCAAAGGATTTAATACCATTCTAGTGTCAGTGGACCATCTGACAAAGATGGCACATTTCATTGCTATTCGCAGACTACCTTGAAACATGTGTTCAAGTTACATGGAATTCCAAAGACTCTTTTATCCGACCGTGGTTCACAGTTCATCTCCAAATTTTGGCAAGCTCTATGTCAAATACTACGGATTGAGCGAAAGCTCACTTCTCCCTACCACCCTCAGACCAACGGACAGACTGAAAGAGTCAACCAATGTATAGAACAATATCTGCATTGCTACACATCATACCTACAGGATGATTGGATGGACCTCCTCCCTCTGGCGGAATTTGCTTATAACAACGCAACCCACAGTACTACTAAGCAAAGTCCGTTCTACTTGAACTATGGGTTTCATGCCACACTTCTTCCACCACGCATCCTACCATCAAGTAACCCAGTAGCCTCGGATTATCTTACCCAAATAAAAGACTCTCTGGGTTTACTTAATACCACCATCTCACACGCTCATAGTCAACAAAAAAGGTACTACGACCTTCGTAGAAGACCTTCTCCGCAATATGCTATTGGGGACCTCGTTTGGCTATTGACAAAAAATTTAAGATTAAAGATCCCTAGCAAAAAGCTTAGACCTTTATTTCTGGGACCCTTCCCAATTAAGAAACTCATTGGAAAAGCTGCAGTGCAACTCACCTTACCGGCAGATCTCAAAATACATCCCATCTTTCATGTGTCGCTACTGAAGCCACATGTTCCTAACCAAGGAATAAGGCCTACCATCTTGCCTCCACCTCCAGTGCAAGTTGAAGGCGGAGAAGAATATGAGATTAAGGAGATTCTGGATTCTCGTATCCACAGAGGAAGACTCCAATATCTCATAAGATGGAAGAACTATGGACCCCAAGACGACACCTGGTTGGATACCTCTGATGTTCACGCACCTAGGCTTATACGAAGGTTTCACTCGAAATACCCGGAGAAACCAGTGCTATAGGCCTTCCGGAGCCGGCCTTAAGGGGGGGGTACTGTAAGATTCTGGTACCTTTGGTACCCTTATTTATCATTTTCCTTTCAACATTGCGTCCCACCTTTCTAGTTAGGTGGAACGCATACACCTTTAAGACGGATGACGTCATCGCTGAGCGGCTATTTCAATCGCCGGCATTCTCTCTCACGTTGTTCGTTCAATGTGTGCCTACATGCTTACAAGCCTTGTCTTGCTGTCGGAACCTCCAGCTATTTGCCTTTACCTGGAACAGACCGGAACCTCGCTACTGATCCCGTATCTCGCTACCGGATCACTCCTTCAATACTGGACCCCTCTACTTACTAAACCTTACTAGTGATAAGTACCCCACAGGGGAATCCTCCATAACTAACTTACACTATCATCTTCTGCACATTAAGGACTATTACTATCTCTGCATACTAATTCTACCATCTGCACTGTTACATAGATTGCTAGCTCTTGAGTCTACTACCATCTATCCTTGCACTGGGTTAGTCTATCCTGTATATGTCATCTGCTGTCCTTACCACCTGTTACCATACATGATTACTAACCTATCTGCATTCTACCTATTACCATCTACTACTCTCCTGAACATTACTATCAAGTGCTTACCATTACTGTCACTGCTCACACCTGTCCCTTCAGCACATCACCTCCATACTATCATATACATCCTATCACTCTAGAAACATCTTATTGAGTGTGTGTATATCTGTATGTTGAAGCAGACAGGCCCACAGTGATGAGTCTGGAGAGTTGGATCTGGTATTCCAACACATCTCTACATGACTACTGAGTGGAGATTCTGCAGCTGCAAATCCAGCTTACAATAAAAACGCAGGAGCGTTACACACTAGAACAGGAATTGACTTTGAATCTTCCATGGGGGGAAACCTGTTCTAGTGTTAAAAACTAAAGGCGACCATACATCAATCAAAAATCAGCTGGTTCAGCCGAATTTTGAACCATGTACGGGCAGCTGGTTGTAGATCTCCCTGAGGAAGGCACGCAGTCCCGGAGCCCTCACGCGTAGGGGAGGGGCCAGGCTATTATTGGTGAACACAGTATCATCCAGCGAGAAGAATATTGATACATGTAGCAAGAGAGGCATCTTTCAGCCCCGGTTCACACTACTGCGTGTGCCGGGTTCGCATGTCATGTCGGAGCGCACTGCTCCGACATGACATGCGATCAGCTGTGCGGTGCGAGTTTAGCCATACAGTTTGTAGCCCGCAGCAAAGACGCACAGGAGGCATTTTTGCTGCATTTTTGCTGCCGCATCAGGATCGGATCGCACAGCGGTTCACACTTGTGCGATCCGATCCTGTGCGAACTGCACGATCGCACTGCGATATGCGATCAAACTGGGGGTGTCGTTAAGATTACATTGACACCCCCAGCGGATCGCATATGGCAGTGTGAACTGCCGGGGGTGCGTGTGCGATGCGGGAACAGGCTGCGAATTTGCAGCCTTCCCGCATCGCAATAGTGTGAACCGAGCCTAAACCAATTATTCACAAGCCCATTACTCTGGATTTTGCTTGTACAGACTGGTGCGCTGTAGCACCAGTACTATGTGAGTGTTTTTTTATCTTTTTAAATAAATATTTTTATACAAACGTTATTTGCACCATGGACCTTCCTATATCTTTCCCCATGTGAATGGCTGAGCACACTACCTGCTGACTGGGAACTCACACTCTGGAAGAAATAATTAAGGGCTACATAGTGGAAGTCCAGGCTGGTATTGATTAAAGCTGAGCGCAGGATCATATCCCACAAGGTAAGCATATACCCATAAGGGGAGCCATAAGAGGGAAGGCAAATCATCAGACAAACAGTTTCACAGCACTGCAGCCACGGATCATCTATTCAAGTGTTAATAAAACACTGGTGATTGAAATTCACCACAATCACAGACTCAGACACACATTTGGATTTTTTTGCTTTATATTTTTTTGCTATATTTGTTTGCTTTATATTTTAATATCAGCACACTATAAATATTATATTTATGATGCGAACAGAGTGAAGCTGTTATGCAGTTATATTTCTAAGCCTCGGTTCACATTAGGGCGACCTGTGAGGCGACCTGGTCGCCTCACAGGTTGCCGCGGGTCGCCTCCCATAGGGAAGCTGCGGACTCGTTCTAATAGGAGCAACACAAGTCGCTCCGACCTAGAAAAAGGGTCCGGAGCTTCTTTGGGGCGACCAGGAGGCGACCGCCATAGACTTCAATGTTATGAAGTCTGTCGCAGCCGCTCCGAGGTCGCGGCGCGCTGCTGGCACCGCGACCTCGGAGGTCGCCACCCGAAGTAGCGTCGCGGTAGTGTGAACCGGCGCTAAACATCACTACTTTCTACATATGGGAATCTATTTATGTTTTATTTTATAGAATTGAATGGTTTACTGAATATCAATAGAGTGCAGCATATAACACAGATTTTATGCACATTAAAAGGTATTAATTGGCATTTATATATTCATCTCAAATTTTTTTTGGGTCACAGTTATCATAAATTTGTTTTTCTCACAGTAGTAATTGAATGCGCAGCACTTTTACATATATTTGGTTGTACATCAACTTCTATACAACCAGCCTGTCAGGTGTTTCTTGAACAATCAGTGCCGCCGGCTATAGGTAGCAACACTGATCAGTATGTTCTAACGGTGGGGAGGCTCCCCACATTCAGAACACAATAGCACAGCATGAGTGATTCCCTCATCCACATTAAGTGTGTGGGTGGGGGATCAGGTCTTTTTTTTTTTTTTTCCCCCTTCAACCCGCTGGTTAAACAAAAAAAACAAAAAAAGATTAATGTATGGCAAGCTTAGAGGTGATTTTCTCTCACTTTGGAGATATTTCTTCTCTTTCTGTCTCTCCAGGACAGGGGTCAAAGTGAAATCTTATCAGCAGATAATTATTAAGAAAAACAAGAACTATAATATTATCTTATACAACTGTCTAATTGAAAAGCAAAACACATAGCACAATGGCACCATCTGCTGGATGGTTAATGTGTTGCTCTGTTCATAGAGAAAGAGAGAAAGGATGGTATTTGTAGTTTGGCTTTGGTTACTCTTTGCATATTGCAACTTTATATATATATATATATATATATATATATATATATATATATATATATATATATATAGAGAGAGAGAGAGAGAGATCAGTTTATGAAAATGGCAAAATGTAGGTTCTGGGGCTCTTAATTATGTGAAGAATTTGGAGAAAAAATAAACTTGCACTTTTAATAAATGCTATTTGCTGGTTTTTCAGGAGCATTTGCCACTTACCCTGTGCTGCGACTTTTGGTGATTGGCTCGGAGGACGAATGGTTTAATCAGCAACATCCAGGGAACGGCAATCAACGCAAATATCACCAAGAAACTCTGTACCTCTTGCTGGAGGAAAACAAAAAGCCTGTGAGCGGAGTTCATACATAACAGACAGATAAAATCTTACTGTACAAATTCAAACATGAACTAAACATCATCCTTATCCTCGTGTCATTAACTAGTAAGTAACTGACCTTAAAGAAGCAGGTAGAATGGGAGTTTGGTCTACTGGCTGCATGCTTCGTCAACCATTAAAGGTAAACTATAAAGGTTTGGGGTGATTTGTTTTTAACCAAGGCACTATGGGTTATCTAAAGAGGCTGCACAGCAGAAGCTCCTGTCTATGTCTAATGGAAACCTCAGATGGAGCCGTCTAAGAAAGAGGGAAGATATGGGATTAAAAAGATTATTATTGCAATACACTATCTCACAAAAGTGAGTACACCCCTCACATTTTTGTAAATATTTCATTATATCTTTTCATGTGACAACACTGAAGAAATGACACTTTGCTACAATGTAATGAGTGTACAGCTTGTATAACAGTATAAATTTGCTGTCCCCTCAAAATAACTCAACACACAGCCATTAATGTCTAAACCGCTGGCAACAAAAGTGAGTACAACCCTAAGTTAAAATGTCAAAATTGGGCCCAATGTGTCAATTTTTTGTGTGGCCACCATTATTTACCAACACTGTCTTAACCCTCTTGGGAATGGAGTTCACCAGAGCTTCACAGTTTGCCATTGGAGTCCTCCTCCACTCCTCCATGACGACATCATGGAGCTGGTGCATGCTAAAGACCTTGCGTTCCTTCACTTTCCATTTGAGGATGCCCCACAGATGCTCAATAGGGTTTAGGTCTGAAAACATGCTTGGCCAGTCCATCACCTTTATCCTCAGCTTTATTAGCAAGGCAGTGGTCGTCTTGGAGGTGTGTTTGGGGCTGTTATCATCTTAAAATACTGCCCTGCAGCCCAGTCTCCGAAGGGAGGGGATCATGCTCTGCTTCAATATGTCACAGCACATGTTGCCATTTGTGGTTCCCTCAATGAACTGTAGCTCCCCAGTGTCGGCAGCACTCATGCAGCCCCAGAGTACACCCCTAAGTGAATTTGCCCACATTGGGCCCAAAGTGTCACTGTTTTGTGTGGCCACCATTATTTTACAACACTGCCTTAACCCTCTTGGGCATGGAGTTCACCAGAGCTTCAATGGTTGCCACTGGAGTCCTCTTCCACTCCTCCATGACGACATCACGGAGCTGGTGGATGTTAGAGACCTTGCGCTCCTCCACCTTCCATTTGAGGATGCCCCACAGATGCTTAATAGGGTTTAGGTCTGGAGCAGTAGCGGAACTATCAGGGTCGCAGCGGTCGCGCTTGCGACCGGGCCCTGGAGTTCCGCTATCTGAGGGGGGGCCCGCCAGCCCCCGTTCTCTTACTACGGCCGTGGCGTGAGGGGGCCCATCTGTCCGCCTGACTGTTCCGTGTTCGCTAGTGGCTGTCTGGCTGAGCCTGAGAGACAATCGTTGTGCGGGCGGGGGGGGGGCGGATTGAGAGAGGTGTCTAAAGCGGCCAGTTTTCTGTGGAAAGCTGCAATCTGCTGCTGTTCTGCCTGCACCGCCCCCAGCCATGCCGATCCTCCAATCAGAGCTGATGCAGTGAGGCAGTGACACCAATAGAGTGCAGGGGGAGGAGGAGTTCGAGTGTGAAGAGACTACATGCTGTGCCTGCTAGAAGAAGTGTGCCTGCCTGGCTGGAGTTGCTGAGTGACTGAGGGGGAAGCTGACTGACCGACTCGACTGCTAAGTGCTAATTGTAAGTGAACTAACTTGCCTTTTTGATCCCAAACTCCACCCTTGTTGCTGGCTTGCTGCACTGCTGCCTCTTAATGATCCCAGACCCATGCCTGCCACAGAACAGATCTCATCCCTATCTACAACAGAGGTGTTGGGGGGTGTAGGGATGAGATCAGTAAGACAGAGGTGGTGGTGGTGGGGGAGGATGACACCACATCCCACCCCTCCTCCACCCCCCCCCCACCATCGCCCCCACTGATCCCTCTCCACCATCACCCCTTCACCACCGCCATTGATCCCACCCCCCTCCCAACCATCACCCCCCCTCACCACCGCCATTGATCCCACCCCCTTCACCATTGCCACCACTAATCTCACCCCCCCCCCTTCACCACCATCACCACCTCTGATCACACCCCCCCCCCTCCCCACCACCCCCGCCACTGATCACACCCTCCTCCCCACCACCCCCGCCACTGATCACACCCCCCTCCCCACCACCGCCGCCACTGATTACACCCCCCTCCCCACCACCGCCGCCACTGATCACACCCCCCTTCCCACCACGGCACCACTGATCACACCCCCCTCCCCACCACCGCCGCCACTGATCACACCCCCCTTCCCCACCTCCACCGCCACTGATCACACCCCCCTTCCCCACCACCGCCGCCACTGATCACACCCCCCTCCCCACCACGGCACCACTGATCACACCCCCCTCCCCACCACCGCCGCCACTGATCACACCCCCCTCCCCACCACGGCGCCGCCACTGATCCCACCCCCCTCCCCACCACTGCCGCCACTGATCACACCCCCCTCCCCACCATGGGGGGGGGGCCTTCATGATTTCTTGCACCGGGGCCCTGAGAAATCTAGTTACGCCCCTGGTCTGGAGACATGCTTGGCCAGTCGATCACCTTTACCTTCCGCTTCTTTAGCAAGGCAGTGGTCATCTTTGAGGTGTGTTTGGGCTCGTTATCATATTGGAATATTGCCCTGTGGCCCTGTCTCGGAAGGGAAGGGATCGTACTCTGTTTCAGTATGTCACAGTATATGTTGGTATTCATAGTTCTTTCAATGAACTGTAGCTCCCCAGTGCCAGCAGAACTCATGCAGCCCCAGACCATGACACTCCCACCACCATGCTTGACTGTAGGCAAGACACACTTGTCTTTGTACTCCTCACCTGATTGCTTCCACACATGCTTGACACCATCTGAACCAAATACGTTTATCTTGGTCTCATCAGACCACAGTACATGGTTCCAGTAATATATGTCCTTATTCTGCTTGTCTTCAGCAAACTGTTTGCAGGCTTTCTTGTGCATCATCTTTAGAAGAAGCTTTCTTCTGGGATGAGAGCCATGCAGACCAATTCGATGAAGTGTGCAGCATATGGTCTGAGCACTGACAGGCTGACTCCCCACCCCTTAACCTCTGCAGCATTGTTGGCAGCATTCATACGTCTATTTCTCAAAGACAACCTCTGGATATGATGTTGAGCATGAATGGCCTAATGGGCCCAATTTGGACATTTTCACTTAGGGGTGTACTCACAATTGTTGCAAGCGGTTTAGAGATTAATGGCTGTGTGTTGAGTTATTTTGAGGGGACTGCAAATTTGCACTGTTATACAAGGTGTACACTCACTACTTTACATTGTAGTAAAGTGCCATTTCTTCAGTGTTGTCACATGAAAAGATATAATACAATATTTACAAAAAAATTGAGGGGTGTACTCACTTTTGTGAGATACTGTATCTAAATTATGAATATCAATTTTTATGACTTCACTTGGGCTTTAATTAAAGATTTTTATAGTGGTCTGACCATTCAGGGAAAAGTGATAGGTTTTGTCAATAGGTCATTCCCCCCACCCCCTACCCCCACAGGTCCTTTCATTTGCTGCAGTGACGAAAATTACTTAGTATTTCTATGTATTGGGGGGGGGGGGCGGAGGGGGGGGGGTTGCCTATCCCTTCTCAAAGAATGAAGTACAAGCCACCAATTTCCTGGCATCGTAAACATCAGTATGTAGGTGGCTATCAAGAGAACCTGCATCACTTCCTAAACAGATAAGAAGACATGCTATTTAAGATAAAATCTGCTGGATTGCTTTTCCATTCTCAGAATACTTGTTAAGTGAACTGTATAATAATGCAAGACAAATCAAAGTTACAGGACCAGTCACCTGGTGCTCATAGAGTGGAGGATTGGTCGGGTCATTGTAGTTGAAGAGGAACATATTGATGAAGTGGATGAGGATGCTGGGAGCAATTTGTGAGTTGGACGCATTGTATGTACACCATTTGAAGATGATCATGAAGACCAGGTACCCAAAGAGGCAAATGATGAATATGATCTCCGGGATAAACTGTAGGATGATGTTCATGTAATTCCGGAAGTTTCTGAAAAGGGAACAAAGTAAGAGGGTGTAACACATGTTGACAGTTTTTGCTGGCCTTAGAAAAATGTGGTGTTTGCCGAACCAAACCTACATGTGATTTATGAGGCCGAGTAGGACACCGAACACCATCTGAGTGATTCCTACAACTACAGACATCTTCATCTTGTAGGAATTTAGGAAGGTCAGCCTGTTCTTGGCGATATTCCAAATCTGAATTAAGAGAAAAGGACTCCAGATCAGAAAGGACTTCAGGTCACCTGCAAAGTTTCTGGGGAGACAGGAAAGGTGCTTACCGGGTCGATACCGAAGGGATAGGGGTTCCCAGAGAAGACCCCGGGCACTACCGGGTCTAGCTGTAGGTCAGTTGTATGATGGAGCAGATCAACTCTGAGGAGAAAGCCAATGTCATTCAAAATATGGAAATCTCTACAGAGCCAGTGCAATCAGAGGAAGATAAAACTTCTGGACAGAGAATTTTGAATTCTATCCCAAAATCCTCTGTTACTCAAAAACTAGGTGCATATGCTGCAATATGCACAACTTTGAATAACCAATTCGCTTTTAAAGGACGAATTTACAATAATACATTCATTTGTCAGTGTTTAGGATGGCTAGGGCAGAGAGACCAGCTTCAAGCCGCAAACTTTACAAACTCTAATGACCATTTTTTAAATTTGGTTTTCTCTCTTGGCCTCCTCTGGATATTTTGTCTATTTTTTTTATGAGAACTATAGTGGGAATATGTATGCAGGGGATGTTATCAGTGTAGTTGGAAGGGGTGTAAGCAGTGCAGTGGGAAAGGGTGCAGAGAATGCAGGAGGCTATGTTGGAAGGGGGGCAGTGGATGCAGGGAGTGTAGCGAGCAGGCGGTGCAAAGTGTAATGGGAAAGGGGGCAGGGGATACATTGGTGTGAGATGCAGGGGATTCAGGGAATACATTGGTATAAGGTTCAGGGGATGCAGAGAGTGTAGTGGGATGAGGTGACAGGGAGTGTAATGAGATGGAGTGCAGGGGATTCAGGGAATACATTGGTATGAGGTTCAGGGGATGCAGAGAGTGTAGTGGGATAGGGTGCAGTGGAGACAGGGAGTGTAATGAGATGGAGTGCAGGGGATGTAAAGGGATAGATGCAGGGGATGCTGATAGGGGTCAGAATACTTTTTATAGCTCAGGAAACTTGAAACCAACTCTCCTTACCAAAACCCATGCTGTCTCCAATAGTTTATCACATTATTAGTTTGTACTAAAATAATCACACAAGGGGCAGAGTTTGCACAAAAGGGTGCCATCATTCAAGTATGGACAGTGTGGAGTCCAAATACAGACCTGCTTGCACATAAGCAAATTTTGTGCATACATTTTTATTTCATTACAATAAATACTTTCAGGACTCTATACATGTATATTCAAAAAAAAAGTTACAAATTTTGGCTTATCTTTACTAAAATCTTTAAAAACTTTCCCCTGGCTAAATTTTTAGATTGGAATTCTCTCTTCTTCACTTCTCCCTCCCTTCGGTAAACATTCAGATGAATATTAAGTATGTCACTCATCATGAATGGTATTGTTTAAATGGTTCAGGCTACCCCAGTGCTGTATTTTGGCCCAGGCCAACAAGGCCCAGGGGGGCAGCAAAAAGCCGCCCCCCCCCCCCACCAGAGACTCTATTGGCCACTGGTTGCTAGAGCCGCCTCTCTCACCCCTCTCTCTCTCACACCCCTTCTCACCCACCCCCCTCTCTCTCTCTCTCTCTGTCTCATCCCCCTTCTCTCTCTCTCATATTCCTCTCTCTCATCCCCCCTTCCACCCCCCCTCTCTCACCCCCCCCCTCTCACCCCCCCTCTCTCACCCCCCCCCCTCTGTCTCTCTCCCCCTCTCTCACACCTCTCTCTTTTTCTCTCACCCCCCCTCTCTCTCTCTCTCACCCCCCATCTCTCTCTCTCTCTTTCATCCCCCCTCTCTCTCTCCCTCCCTCACCCCCCTCTCTCTCCCTCCCTCACCCCCCTCTCTCTCCCTCCCTCACCCACCCACCCCCTCTCTCTCTCTTCCACCCCCCTCTCATCCCCCTCGTGAGATCTCAGGGGTTCATGCTGGGACTTGTAGTCCTTTAACCACTTTACCACGCCCACAGTAATATTACTGCGGCAGAGTGGCTCGTTATCGTCTGACGACGTAGTACTACGTCGTCAGACACTCCCCCTTCTGGGCGGCGCTTGCGCGCCGCCGGAGGCTCGCTCCCGCTGTTTTCAGTCACAGCGGGAGTCGGGCCAGGGGAGGAGCAGCGGCGATCGCCGCCGCTCTTCCCCCGATCGTCGGGGATCTAGTGTGGAGATCCGCCCGCCTGTGTAAACACAAGCGGGCGGATCTCCATAGTGACAGGGAGTGACAGATCGGACAGTTCAGCATAGCTGGACATCGGATCTGTCCATGACTCACTCAGTCCCCTCCCCCCCCCCACACGTCAGTAAGCACCAGGCATACATTAACCCCCTCTCCAATAAAATTAACCCCTTCCCTGCCAGTGTCATTTTTACAGTAACAGTGCATATATATAGCACTGATTACTGCAGTAATGTCACTGGTACCCCCAAAAGTGTCAAAAATGTCAGTCAAGGGTCCGATCTGTCCGCCGCAATGTCGCAGTCCCGCAAAAAAAATCGCAGATCGCCGCCATTACGCGTTAAAAAAAAAAACACCAAAAATGACAGAAATCTTTCCCATTGTTAGTAAACGCAATAACTTTTGCGCAAACCAATCAAAATACGCTTATTGTGATTTTTTTTACCAAACATAGGTAGCAGAAAACAAATTGGCCAAAAATTTAAAAAAAAATTGGTTTTTACATTTTTTTTGGGGGGAATTTCATATAAAAAAATGTTAAAAATATTGTTATTTTTTCAAAATAAATGCTCTTTTTTTGTTTATAGCGCAAAAAGTAAAAATCGCACAGGTGATCAAATACCACCAAAAGAAAGCTCTGTTTGTGGGAAAAAAGGACGTAAATTTTGTTTGGGTACGGCGTCGCACGACCGCGCAATTGTCAGTTAAAGTCGCACAGTGCCGAATCGCAAAAAGTGGCCTGGATGGAAGACAGCAAAATCCTCCGGTGGTAAAGTGGTTAATTTTGGAGGGAGTCACATCCGTTAAAAAAAGGAGTAAGCAAATTTACATGGGGGGGGGGGCGCCCAATTTTTAGTCTTGCCTAGGGCAGCACAAAACCAAAATACACCACTGAGCTACCCTAATGTGATATTTCAGTATTGGTAGGGTTTGGTGCGCTGCTCACCTTGCAGTGTCCCCCGTTGTATCCTTGTCAAAATAAAATAAATTGCATGAAGATCCTAGACTCAAGTACAAAAATGTCGCCACTGGATTCCCTGAATCTTCAACTTCCACCAAACACTGAAATACCAGTTCTACATGGAATAACCCTACCTATGCCAGCCTAACCGTAGACATGGGATGACCCCTGTGTCTCTGTATATGGTATGACCCATAGATGTAGTAGATGCTTACGTCCAGTTGCCTTTTACAAACATGGGCCGAACAGACCAGGCAGAGCCAAACATGTTAAAGGATTTGGAGAAGCAGTCGTTATAGATGAAGCCAGTGTAAATGGAGAAAATACTCATTAGGAAGATCAGGTATCGACCTCCAAAAAACGTGTTCCAGATCTGGAGGTGGAAGGAGGAAAAGCATTAGATGTGAAACTGTTTAATGAGTGTAGGTGACAAAGTAATGCATCACATACAAGGTGTCAGACAGCAACTAATATTGTTCTCCAGCCAGCCATCACACACAATGGTACCACCCCCCTTTGGCATCTCCTTTCATTAATATTAGAAATTTAATCTGAAAAGCTGCTGGAAAAAAGATTTGCTGTCTATGAAACGGGGAACAACTCATGATCATAAAACAGGTACACACAAACTATTATTATCTAAGAGTCCTAGAAGATTTTTTCAGATTTTTGTATTACACAGCAGGACTGGCTGTCAAAATGCAATCATTCCTGTGTATATTAACAGTCTAAAAGTGTATATACAATGCTACAATGTATTGTTCATTTGATACTTCATTTACAGTATATGCAGGTCAAAGGTGTGACCGTCAATCTGCATATGGTATTACCTAAAGAAACCTTGCAAATTCCCATTTTTAAAATAAAATGTGTTCCTATTTGACTCCTATTAACCCATGATTAACGCTAATAAGCCCTTACTGACTCTTACTTCCCCTTGGCCCATTACTTGCTATTTAAAGATGATTTTTTTTTTTTTTTTTTTTTATGTCATTTTTTTTTATGGGGTGATTGTAGTTGGTAATTGATTAGCGCACTTGAAAAGGAACAAGTACTCTCCGTGATACTTTTTTTTTTTTTTTTTTTAATTGTGATACATGTCATTTTAGACAAGACAAAGTATAGAAAAAATTTATAATTTTTATTTGTAGATTTTTCTTAAAGGAAACACTAGATTTTTTCATGTTTTATGTATATTTGTCTGTAGATTACATAGACAATAAAATAATTTTTTGCAAACCAACATTGTCAAATGAAAGCATAGTAAAAAAAACAAACAAACAAAACAATGTATGTATTACTTTGTTATCTTAAAAAAATATGACAGTTATTTCCAAATAAATGTGCACATAGAGGAAATGTAAAAATTGTTCTGGCCCATAGTGTATGTACTGGTACAAGAGCTGAAGTTGCTAAATAATAAATGCACCTGTGAGAAAACAGCAGACTGTACTATACTAGATCCAGTTGTGTCAGCCTAACACTCATTAATACTATACAGCACAAGCCTTATGATGGCCATTCATGGAAAGAAAATAGTTTGAAAAAGTGCTTGATATGCTTAAATGTTCAACTTTCGAAACGTTAGTATTTCTGTAGCATAAACGATCGATTTTCTAAACGTTAGTAGTGGAATTGATCAGAAACCGTTCTAGAAAACCTACAGCGCATGCGCGTGTTAAAATATAGCCCAGGAAGCACAAGCAACGAAAAGAAAGATCTTTCTTTTAAATATATTTGGCGAGTGGAAGGGTTAACAAAGGTCAAAAAATCTTTTTCCATTGATCAATGAAAAATGTACCATTTATGTTGTTAAAGTGGTTGTAAACTTAAAAAAATAAAAAACTTGCAAGACAAAGGCATAATGAGCTAGTATGCATCGCATACTAGCTCATTATGAATTACTTACCTTAGAACGAAGCCCCGACATGGACCCCCGGACACCGCTGCGGGCACTGACATGATCCCTCGGTGTCTCTTCCGGGGTTCGGCGGCTCCGGCGCTGTGATTGGCCGGAGTCGCGATGACGTCACTCCCGCGCCTGCGCGCGGGAGTCATTTTCCGGCAAGCTCCCGGCAAGGAAAGCTGAAGGTCCGCCGGACCTTCAGAGCGCATGCGCCGCTCGCGTGAGCGGCTGCATGTAGTGCAAATATCTCCTAAACCATGCCGGTTTAGGAGATATTAATTGTACCTACAGGTAAGCCTTATTATAGGCTTACCTGTAGGTAAAAGTCACAAAAAGCGGTATACTACCGCTTTAACGATTAATAATATGTCGACAATGGGGGGAAATATTTTGATACAATGATGCCGTTATTGTATGTATATTCGATAGGTCTTTATCAAATACAACAGTTTTTTTTAATGATTTTCTAACCATATATGGTCAGCTTAATTGCCTGGAAGAACGTACTAAAAAATGTTTTGAGGGGAGGAGACAATGGGGTTGATTTACTAAAGGCAAATAGACTATGCACTTTGTAATGTGCAGTTGCACTCCACAAGTGCAGTTGCTCCAGAGCTTAGTAAATGAGCAGAAGCTCTGCTGACTTCCATCATCCAATCATATGCAAGGAAAAATGCAGTTTTTTTTTTTTTTTTTTTTTTTTCCTTGCATGTGATTGGGTACTCTTTTCAAAGGGAAGATTTACCTCATTTATTAAGCTCTGGAGCAACTGCACTTGCAGAGTGCACAGTCTATTCGCCTTTAGTAAATCAACCCCAATATGATATGAAAGAAGGCATCCCTAGAATACCTTTGGATTTGTCCCTTTATTCATTATACCTGCAAACCAAGAATGAGCTACCCTTGGGAGCATACACACGCTAGGGCAGGGGGTCTTCAAACTATGGCCCTCCAGTTGTTCAGGAACTACAATTCCCATCATGCCTGGTCATGTCTGTGAATGTCAGAGTTTTACAATGCCTCATGGGAAGTGTAGTTCTGCAACTGGAGGGCCGTAGTTTGAGGATCCCTGCTCTAGGGCATTTTTGTCTTTGATAAAACTTGACTTTAGAGGGAAATCTATTTTTGGCCTGTTAGATAAATTGAGAAGAATTTATTATTGAATCTTACCTCATTGTCAACTTTAGCCGCCAGAAGCTGTTTCTCTTTCCAAATCATCCAGGCTGCAAATCCGAACATAACCAGGCCGTGACCGCAATCACCGAACATGACCGCGAAGAGGAAGGGAAAGGTGATGATGGTGTAGGGGGCTGCAACAAATAATCATACATTTTTAGTAGAGGGCAATAGGAGGCTACAGAAAGAAACATAAAAGGAAACATCACACTATTTATAATTTGTTCTATCCACCTCACTTTAAGGAAAGAACACGTATTCACTTCAAAGGAGAAATTCAGGACTTAAGGAACGTCCTTTCATTAAAGCGGTTGTAAACCTTCCTTTTTTTCCCTAAAATAAAAAAGATGTAATAGTTACCTTTTCTGTGCAATGGTTTTGCACAGAGCAGCCACTTGCCTCCTCTTCTGGGGTCCTCCATTCGCACTTTCCACTCCTCCTCTTCTTCGAGTGCCCCCAGAGCAAGCCGCTTACTATGGGGACACTCGTGTACGTGCGATCCCAAGGTAAAACCCAGAGGCAAAAAACAAATACCTTTTGCCTTTAGAACCGCTTTAATGCTCACATTATTTAACAGTCATTAGATTAGTTATTAATTCAGCTGTGATCATCAGAAATTAGTTGTTATATCTAAGCTATTATAGAACAGCTAATAGATTAAAGCCCCGTACACACGTACCGATTGTCGGCCGCAAATATTCGGCCGCCGACCGATCGGCCGATTGTAGGCTTGTTAGTATGATGCTCCCGACAGCCGACAGCGCATTTTCGGCCGAACAGAATCTGTCGTGCAGGCATTAAAATTTTTGTAGGCCGACAACAGAACGGTCGATTGTGCGTCAGTCAGTACAGAATTCGGCCGACAATCAGCAGATGAGCAAGACTGGGCATGCTCAGAAAAGAAAAAAGACAAGGAAAGTTAACCATCACATGACATCACTTCTGCAGTCGGCTGTTGTTGGCCGACAAAATTAGTGTGCAGTCTTTTGCAGTTTTCAACAGACACGACAGCCCTGGACAAAAGACGGCCGATCGTTCGGCCGACAATCGGTACGTGTGTACGGGGCTTTACTCAAGCTTGCAGTGTAGGTGGCTGTTTTGTAAAAGGAATAAGTGGGAAGTACGTATCCTAAAGCCGGCCATAGACAGCTCAAATCTCATTTGGTTCAGCAGGTACCAGCCGAGATTCGACCCGTTAATGGGCAGGCTGAATGTACCAAGTTGATCGATCGATCAACTTGGGTACCACCAGCCTACCGGACGTTACATGCGAATATTGAAAGTGGCTGTTATAGCTGCTAGCAATAATGATTGTCTTCCCCTGGTGGGGATGGCCTTTCCCCCCCCGCTAGGAGAAAACAATAGCTCGGTAGGATGGATTTTCTTGGGAACACTATCTTTTTTCAAGGGGAATCGAGCAAATTTAATTTGCTCTGTCTATGACCGGCCTAGGGCGAACAGATCAGTTAGCATTTGTGCCACTCTAGGAGTCAGCATGAGGTGTGTGTTGACCTGACCTCACTATTGACATGTTTAGTAGCAAGAATGGCCACATATAGCTTCTCATGTTTTAATATATTTCCCCATGTGTATGATGAGGTATGGTGATTTTTGTTAGGGTATTTTTCGGAAAACACTGGGGTTATCTGCTCAGTTTTCCTGCCAATAACAAAATTATACTAGTAGAGTCTTTGGGTTCTATGGGTTATACAATAGAGGAATCTCACAAATATCACAATAAGGGAATAATCATAAAAGGTTTTCAGAGATTTTTTTTTCCCAACATTTTACAGTTTTGGTCTCACTTGGGTTCATCTCTCTGTAGTTTCCAACTCCATAGGCATCAACAATGTTTTGAAATCCAGAAGTGAATTTGTTAGTGCGGTTAAAGGTTGGAGGCTCCATCTTGGTGGGAATGTTGGTAAGAATGGGAGCAATGGTGGAACCACTGCGTTCCTGCCATGAAAACAAGACATGTGAGTAAAAGGTTTTGGTATAGAAAAAGCTTACATTAAGTCATGTGACATCTCTGCTCTCCAGATATGTTATAATGTACAGGAGTGACATCACTGCTCTCCAAATATGTTATATCACACAGGAGTGAAATCACTGCTCTCCAATTATGTTATATCACACAGGAGTGAAATCACTGCTCTCCAATTATGTTATATCATACAGGAGTGAAATCACTGCTCTCCAGGTATACCTTGTATGATACAGAAGTGACATCACTGCTCTCCAGTCATAATGTTATATTATGCATGAGTGACATCACTCTCCACATGTGTTACACTATACAGTAGTGACATCACTGCTCTCCAGATATAAGTTATATTATGCAGGAGTGACATCACAGCTCTCCACATAAAAGTTATATCGGAGGCATAACTAGAACCTTCAAGGCCCCCGTGCAAGAAACCATGAAGGCCCCCCCTGACCCCCCTCTTTTCGTAGTGTACACTATATATATATATATGGTGTGATTTATTAATATTTCTAATCGTATGAATTTAATCACAAGAGTCTACCCTTACATCAGAGTCCACAGAGTTCCCCCTTTATATCTGAATCAACAGAGTTCCCCTTTACATCTGAATCCGAAGCATTCCACTTTATATCTGAACCCGCAGAGTTGCCCTTTTATTCTGAATCCACAGAGTTTCCCCTTACATTTGAATCTGCAGAATTTCCCCTTACATCTGAATCTACAGAGTTTGCCCTTACATCTTAATCCATAGAGTTCCCCTTTACAGCTGAATACGCAGAGTTCCCCTTTACATCTGAATTGGCAGATTTCCCTTACACTGTAAGGGGTGACTCTGCAGAATCTGATGTAATGGAGAACTCTAGGGACTCTAATTTAAGGGAAAACACTTAGATCTCTGATGCAAGAAGGAATGTTGCAGACTCTAGTGTAAAGGGGAACTGTAATATAAGAGGGGCTCTGCTAACTTGAGCCCCCACTTACATCAGAGTTCCCAGAGCAACCCTTATATCAGAGTCTGCAGAGTTATGTTATATAGGAGAGGAGTGACATCACTGCATACTAGATATATATTATATGCTACCTGAATAAATATATCCCTCGTACACTCACCATGCCAAGGTGCAATGACCGTTTGATGCGCTGCTTATCAGTTATAGGGCACCAGATTTCAGCAATGACACACTGCTGGGTGACGTCAATGTTGCACAGGTTTAGTACATGATACACTGCCTTCATTTTCTTCACTTTAACAGTCCAGCTGCTGAGATTCTGGGCCGCTTCCAGCAGGACACGCTGGCGATGAGATTCGGTTTGGGTGATAACCTGCAGGGAGATGCAGTGACAACGTATTGACTTCCTGGGATTAGAATATAACCACAAAATACATCTAAACCCACAACAGAAATCAAATATGAAGTAAAACATTTTATTAAAAAAATATAAATAAGAAGCATATAAATAGTTTTTTTCCCCCCAAAAGTCTTTGCATTAAATCCCAATAGTGTGTTCTATATGACATTTTTTTTTTTGTCAGAGTGCATATATACGGTGTTAGTTAAATGTAACAAAAGTCTTATCATTCCGAGGTGTGGGGTCTCTACTGCTCACTTACAGCATTTAAATCTTCAATCCTGGTATTCACATCAGCTGCCATGTCTCTTCGCTCACTGGCCGTGTCTGGGCAAGGATATACTGTGGCTTTGAAACTGTACGGAACAGGAAATTTACGTCAGGAAGGATCACATACGGATAGACCGGTTACATATTAGAAAAGTACATTACAGACGTCTGAAGTGTATTCTGAGACATATACAGATTCATGGGAGATTGTTTTTAATATGGTAACAACAGCACACAACCTCAGATCATCCAAAATATACTATATTATGGTCAAATGTCTTCAGATACCTGAACATTACACTTATATGATCTTATTGGACATTCCATACCAAATCCGTGGCCCGTATTATGGATCACCCCCCTTTTTTTGCTATAACAGCCTCCACCCTTCTTCTGTCTGTGGGAATTTGTACCCATTTGTGAGGTCCAGGGCTGATGTTGGATGAGAAAGTCTGCCTCACAATTAGCATTCCAATTCCCCCCATAGGTGTTCAGTAGGATGGACTTCAGGGCTCTGTGCTGGTTACTCAAGTTCCTCCACACCAAACTAGTCACACCGTGCAAAACCTGGCGCAGCTGTGTATGATAGCCAATCAGCTTCTAACTCCAGTTTGTTCAATTAGGGTTTGACAAAAAAACCTGGAAGCTGATTGGTTTCTATGCAGAGCTGCACCATATTTTGCACTCTCCAGTTTTATTAAATCAGTCCCACCATGTCTTTATGAAGTTGGCTTTGTACACAGGGGTACAGTCATACTGGAACAGAAAAGGACCTTCCCCAACCAATTACTACCAGGTTGGAAGTGTACAATTGTCTTAAATATCCTTGTATTCTGCAGTATTCTTCACTGGAAACCCTTAAAGTGGTCGTAAACTCACTTTGATTACTTTTACCTATAGGTAAGCCTATGATAAGGCTTACCTATAGGTGCCGTAAATATCTCCTAAACTTGCACTGTTTAAAAAAAAAAAAAAAACTTGCACTGTTTAGGAGATATTTACATTGCATGCCCCTGCCGTTTCTTCAGAGCCCTGTGCCACGACCGGTGGCTCCCACGCGTATGCGCGGGAGTGATGTCACGCGGCTCCGGCCAGTAACACAGCCGGAGTCCGCAGACCTGGAAGGAAGACAGACGAAGATGGATGCGGCCGGCAGTGGGGACATCGCGGGCTTCATTGCAGGTAAGTGTCACATAATGTGCTAGTATGCGATGCATACTAGCACATTATGCATTTACTTTGCAGGGGGGGGGGGGGAAAGGAATAGTTTACTTCCAATTTAACCACTTGCCGACCGCCCACCATAATATTACTGTGGCAGGGCGGCTCGGCTGCGTCCAGTCATGTAGTACTACGTGACTGGAGTGCACGCGGTTTCGGCGTTAGACACAGCGGGAGGCGGGCCGCGGGAGGAGCGGCGGCGATTGCGCTGCCCTCCCACGAACGTCGGAGAAACTGAGAGAAGACCCGCCTGCTTATGTAAACAAAGCAGGCGGATCTTCTGTCAGACAGGCAGGGAGAGATCAGCAGTTTCAGCTAAGCTGACATCCTGATATCTCTGTACCTGTCACAGAACCATCCCCCCCCCCCCACAGGGAGTAAACACTTTAGGCATAAATTGAACCCCTTTGATCACCCCCAGTATTAACCCCTTCCCTGCCAGTGTCATTTATACAGTAACAGTGCATATTATTTAGCACTGATTACTTTATTAGTGTCACTGGTCCCCAAAAAGTGTCAAAAATGTCAGTTAGGTGTCCGATCTGTCCGCCGAAATGTTGCAGTGCCGCTAAAATTCACCGATTGCCGCCATTACTAATAAAAATAAATGAAAAGTCCAAAAATCTATCCCGTAGTTTGAAAACGCTATAACTTTTGCGCAAACCAATTAATATACGCTTTTTGGGATTTTTTTACCAAAAATATGTAGCAGAATACAAATTGGCTCAAACTGATAAAAAATTAAATTTTTAAAAAATTTTTATTGGGAATGTTTTATAGCAGAAAGTAAAAAATATGGCATTTTTTTTTCAAAACTGTCACATTTTTTTTGTTTATATAGCGCAAAATCTTAAAACCACAGAGGTGATCAAATACCACCAAAAGAAAGCTCTATTTGTGGGAAAAAAAGGACATCAATCGTATTTGGGAACAGCGTCGCAAGACCGCGCAATTTTCTGTTAAAGTAAGGCAGTGCCGAATCGCAAAAAATGGCCTGGTCATTAAGGGGGTAAAACCTTCCGAGGCTGAAGTGGTTAAACCCATTCGTAAAGGGGGTTTTACATACTTTTGGCCAAATTGTGTGCATAAAATATGGCTTTATTTGTGAGTGACGGGAAATTAAGAAAAAGCTGTTTTGTTTAGCAGAAAAGAAAAGGAAATTATGTGTTTGCGCTGCTACAAAGATTACATGCAATCTCATGAACAAACTGAGTCCCCGTTCACACTAAGGCGACCTGTGAGGCGACCTGGTCGCCTCACAGGTCGCCGTAGGTCGCCTCCCATAGGGAAGCTGCGGACCCGTTCTAATAGGAGCGACACAAGTCGCTCCGACTTAGAAAAAGGGTCCGGAGCTTCTTTGGGGCGACCAGGAGGCGACCGCCATAGACTTCAATGTTATGAAGTCTGTGGCAGCCGCTCCGAGGTCGCGGCGCGCTGCTTGCACCGCAACCTCGGAGGTCGCGGTGCGAAGTAGCGTCGCTTGTATGTGAACGGGGCCTAAACGTACAATATTTTTGTGAAATATTCTGAAAAAAACAAATAAATGTGAAAGTTCAAGTGATTACATGTACTGTGCTCTTCTGTAACGATATATTAATTGTGCCAAAAATAAACAAATACAGAATAGAAAGTCAAAACAAAAATCCAAAGGATTGTGAACATGTATCAAAGGCTCACGGGTGTGAGAAGCAACTCCACATTTTAGGTTTGGTTTTATCATCTCGAATGTGCACTCAGTTATTATTTAAAGCGAAACTCCACTTTTGTTCAGCAAAAAACATTCCCCTCTGGGTGATCTATGTACATTACAAGGATTTTAACAAACTTTGTTGCAGATTCCTACCTTTTGTTATTCTGAAGCAATCATTGTTTGTTCATCTGTGCTGAGTGGGTCTAGTGGGAGTGGTTTTATAATTATCTATCAGCTGTGGCAGCTGCAGGGCTCTAATGAGGAAATCTCCTGGGCCTGCATCCCTTTAGGCGTGTTCCTATTGGGAGTATCTCACCAAAAATGACATTTATGTTGCAGGGGATGCCAGAAATCTGACTTGTCCTTAGGCAGACGTCTGGGAAAATTGGGGAGCCAATCACACAAGAGGGAAATGATGTTTCTGGGGTGGTCAGTACACATTCTGTGTACAGAACAGCTCCAGGTAGACATATTGCGTTGCATTTTCAGAAAGTTACAAGAGCTGCAGATTGAAAAGGAAAGGTCATTTTTAATAACCTTAAATCACAATATAATTTGTGTCGCATTTGTATTTGCTATATTGTTTTTTCTTTATTTGCTGATATTTTTTCCCCACAAAAGTGGAATTACCCTTTAGATTCATAGTAAAAACCACCACTAGGTGGAGCTCTGAACATTGGTTGGGGGAAGGGGGGTCACCACTCACCCATCACAGATCTTCTTTATTTTCTGTTTGAGCTGATCTCCCTGGTAGAAGATGATGAAAACGTTTTTCTTCACCTCTTCTTTCTGGAAAAAGTGTGAAAAGAAAATTGTAATATGTAATTTATAATACAAAAGAGGATCAATGTGAGCTAAGGAAGCAGCCACATTCATTATCAGCCCCATAGCATAGGATGGTGTCCTCCCCCTCCTTTCTCCAGGTAACAGACTGAATGGAGACTGCACTGTCCACTGTTATAACTCTTTCCTGTGAAGACTAGAAGTTCAGGAAAGCAGCACTGAAAGAACAGGATTCGGTTGTATACTGCAAGCACTGGGGTAAGATTTTTATCAAATAGTTTACTGGGGAATGTTTATTTTATTGGGCTCAATGGATTAGGCTAAAGATTCTGAGGATTTAATACTACTTTATTGATATCATGTGATCATTAATAACCAAAATAGATGGGAGTGCACTGGTGTCATGTGATCATTCAGAGCCAATGAAGTAAATGATGGCAAAGCATTGTGCCATGTGATCACCCAGAGCTGCTGTAGTCAAAGGAAGTGTGATGTTACCATGTGATCAAAAGTGTGAACTGTGATGTCATATGATCACTACAATTGTTCAGTAACACAGTAAAGGTGCTTGGGTGGCCATAAATCTCTATAAAATTACAAGCGGTGGGGCCAGATGATAAATTACATTTGACATGTGAAATTATTAATGTTCAGCCACAAATTGCTTAGTTCCATACTTATAACTTATGTCTGCCCTTAGGCGAGAGCCAAGAGTGGCCAATAATGGACAGAGGTGAGATACAGTATAATTCTGCTCCTTACAGTGACCGGGTCCTCCAGCGTGGTGTCCAGCTCACTATATTTCAGGTAAATATTTCCCCTGCAGACCCTCCACAGCAGTCTTTCAAAGGCGGGCATCCTCTCCCTCCCGATCACCCCGGCGGTGAACCTGAGACAAGAGAGCCATTGACAAGAGAAGGGAACACACACCGAGATTGTCTATTGGATTTCCTGAGAAATGTTTTAATCCCCCATTGATGAATTCATGAGGCCAACACCTGGCAGTATCACCTTTCTGGACACAAAGTTGTCCTTTATCTTATATAGATACAATTTGAACTATTTACTGAGGACACAGAAAAGAAATGTGATATTACAAACTCCGCTTTCCTTGCTCTCAAAAACAGTGTTGTTAAAAGCAAGGAAGACAACTTTTGTCAAAATCAAATATATACTAAATATATATATACACACTATATTGTCAAAGGCATTGGGACGCCTGTCTCTACACACACAAACTTTAATGGCATCCCAGTCTTAGTCTGTAGGGGTCAATATTGAGTTGGCCCACCCTTTGCAACTATAACAGCTTCAGCTCTTCTGGGAAGGTTTTCCACAAGGTTTAGGAGTGTGTCTATGGGAATGTTTGACCATTCTTCCAGAAGCACATTTGTGAAGTCAGGCACTGATGTGGACGACAAGGCCTGGCTCGCAGTTTCCGCTTTAATTCATCCCAAAGGTGGTCTATCGAGTTGAGGTCAGGACTCGGTGCAGGAAAATCAGGTTCCTCCACCCCAAACTCACTCATTCATGTCTTTATGGACCTTGCTTTGTGCACTGGTCCAAATCATTTGGTGGAGGGGGGACTATGGTGTGGGGTTGTTTTTCAGGGGTTGGGCTTGGCCCCTTAGTTCCAGTTAAGGGAACTCTTAAGGCATCAGCATAAAAAGACATTTTGGACAATTTTATGCTCCCAACTTTGTGGGAACAGTTTGGGGATGGCCCCTTCCTGTTCCAACATGACTGCGCACCAGTGCACAAAGTAAGGCCCATAAAGACATGGATGAGCAAGTTTTGGGTGGAGGAACGTGACTGGCCTGCACAGAGTCCGGACTTCAACCTGATAGAACACCTTCAGGATGAATTAGACCAGAGACTGCAAGCCAGGCCTCCTCGTCCAACATGGTGCGCAGTCACAGGAAAGGACCATCCCCAAACTGTTCCCATAAAGCTGGGAGCATGAAATCGTCCAAAACGTCTTGGTATGCTGACGCTTAGGAGTTCCCTTCACTGGAACTAAGGGGCCAAGCCCAACCTCTGAAAAATACCCCCACACCATAATCCCCCCTCCACCAAATGATTTGGACCAGTTCACAAAGCAAGGTCCATAAGGACATGGATTAGTGAGTTTGGGCTGGAGGAACTTGACTGGCCTGCACAGAGTCCTGACCTCAACCTGATAGAACACCTTTGGGATGAATTACAGCATAGACTGCAAGCCAGGCCTTCTCTCCAACATCGTTGCCTGAACTCACAAATGTGCTTCTGGAAGAATGGTCAAGCATCCCCATAGACACTCCTAAACCTTGTGGACAGCCTTCCCAGAAGAGTTGAAGTTGTTATAGCTGCAAAGGGTGGGCCAACTCAATATTGAACCCTACAGACTAAGACTGGGATGCCATTAAAGTTCATGTGAGTGTAAAGGCAGGTGTCCCAATACTTTTGGTTATATAGTGTATATACAGTATACTCTGTGTGTGTATGTGTGTGTGTGTGTGTATATATATATATATATATATATATATATATATATATATATATATTTATATATATATAATTATTATTATTATATATATTTTTTTTAAGTATTTATTAAACTTTTTATTAAGATACACCTGCTCTTGTACCTTCTGCAAGTAAGCTATGTGTGAGAGTCTGCCTGCTATAACCACATGATCAGCTTACACATTGTAAATAGTTAAACAAGCATTCCTTTATTTTTGCAAAAACATTTCAGTTTAATGCTCCATAAAAACACTGTTGCAGGGGATGCCTTTAATTTGGCTGCAAGCTCAATGCAGATTTCTGAGAAAAGCCGCCAGACAATTACTAGAGCTGAGGGGGGGATTCTAAAAAATCCTTATTAGAAATGGAGTACTCACGCCTTGGTCTCCAGGATGATTAAAGTATATCTCAAGCCATTTTTTCAGTCATTTTTTGCTATCTGTGCCCCATTGAGGAGGTTGTCTTTCACTATCTGTCCTATAGACACTACAGGATGTGAGAGGAAAGCTCTCCAAAGTGCGAGAAATCCCCTCTTATGGCTGGAATACACGGGCCGAATATCGCCCAATCATTCGACCACCAATTTATGAAAAAGTGTTCGTTGGTCGAAAACGTTGCCAACATACACGGGCCGAATATTGCCCGACCGTTTGACTGCCGACCATCGAAACAGTGCATGCGTGATGATGTTCTACAGATTTTAAATGAACAACCTTAACACCAAGGTATAGAATATCGTTCGTTCGCAAACGAGACAACAGAATTTTTCGTTTTTTTCAAATGATATTTTTCATTCACAATATCGATATCGGTCACTGATGGCTGGGCATTAACGAGTAGAATATCAGCCGATCCTTTGCTGAATGGAAATTTTCAGCCGATTTTCTTATCGTGTATTCCGGCCATTAGGCAAGCCATAAATCAATTTTCTTTCCTTCCACCATGAGTGGAAGGAAAGAAAATTGTGTGATTCCCCCATCAACACAGTCATTGTTATTGGGGGATTCTCTCCCGCAGTGCTTTTGTATTCTGCCCAGTAGGGGGGGCAGGGAGCTTTCCCAGCTGGTAGAATACAATGATTATTACTAGCAGCTATAGCCCCAGGCAGCAATTGCATGGTAAAATCCGACAGGCTAGTTATACCCAAGTCGATCAATGGATTGAATTGGGTACAATCAGCCGGCCCATAGATGGATCGAATATCGGCTGTTTCAGCAGGGACCGGCCGAGTTTTGATCCATGTTTGGCTGGCTTTAGATAGTTGTCACTGGAATAAATGTCCCCATGTATTTCAGTTCTGGTGACAACTAACATTTATAGATTTCCCATCACTTTCAGCAATGATCACTAGGACAGAGAATCTTCCTAGCAGGGACAAAAACAGCAAATAAAAACTGTATCACTCTTTTAAAAACAAATAAAAAACATTTTTGGCTTTAGATACACTATACATGCAATACATTGACAGCTTGGGCCGGTTAACTCTTGAATTGCACAGGGACATGGACCTCGTTCCTATGCAATTCCTGCAAGTTCCCGTGGGGTGTGATTTTTTTTTCAGCCTATTCATTTGAATGGGCTGCAAATTGCAGCAGAACACAGAAAAAGTAGTGCATGCGCTATTTAAAAAAAAAAAAAAAGAGCAGCACCAAATCGCATGGTGCTGTTGTAAGATGCGATCTGGTGGCTGCAAATGCACTGCTTTTGTGATCTACATTTGGGGTGCCATTAACATTATACTGGCACCCGCAGTTGATCGCAAAGGCAGTGCGCTTTGAGCGCGTTGTGAATGTGCCTTTCCAACACTGCATTCTAGTGTGAACCGGCAATCTAGAAATTAAGGGCCAGGTTCAACCGGACATCATAACACTCAGCTACATACGTCATGCCATTGTTTTGTTAATTTTATTTAATAAAAGGGAAAGTTTTCTTTTAAAGTATAACTAATGGCAAAACGTGTTTTCTTTTTGTTGGACAGATTGGAGAGGGATTAGAGCCCCTGTCAGTTTTTTGCTGTGTGTGCCCCCATTAAGGAAATTCACCCTCTCTTTAACATTATCTTTGAAAGTGAAAGTAAAAGAAAACCCCAAAGTTTGGGTTGTCCCCAGAAGAGTAATAGAGGGGAAATCTTCCAATCGGGACACTATTTCTGGTGACCAGGGGGTCCCCAAGAAATTCCCTTAATTTGCAGAGATTTCCTCTCACTTCCTGTTTGGCTATGGGACAGGAAGGGAAGGGAAATCTCTGCAATGGGACACAGATGGAGAAAAAAAAAATTATAACCCTTCCTTGCTCTATACCAGGGATCCTCAAACTACGGCCCTCCAGCTGTTGCGGAACTACACATCCCAGGAGGCATTGTAAAACTCTGACATTCACAGACAGGACTAGGCATGATGGGAATTGTAGTTCCCGAACAACTGGAGGGCCACAGTATGAAGACCCCTGCTCTATACAAAATGAAAATAAAAGTTTTGCCGATAGTTCTACTTTAAGTTTTTCTTTTAGTAAAAAACACAACACATTTGTTATATTTTTCTCTTTTTTTTTTTCTTTATATTTTATGGGGGTGGGGGTTCAGTCTAGTAAATAAAAACTGATAAAAACATTACAACTGACTTTGTACCAATGGAAAAGGCATAAATTACCATTATTTTTTCTCTGTCAGTGACTAGTGGTAACAATTTCTTATTGTTAGCAATTCATAATCCTTGTAGGAATTTGACCTTCTTGTAGAATAATGACCGAATGTGAAAACATTCGCTGCAAGAATTTTCTCAGCGTGAGTTGGTGTATTGGCTAAACGCAGACATTAGCTGTGTGAAAAGGTATTCAGATGTTTTTTTTTTTTTTTTTTTACTGATCTAAATGCAGCCCATATTAAAAACGCATGTGCTGTGTATAGATGAGTAAAAAAATACAGAAATCAGTTATTTTGTGCAAGTACCTGCATATGCACGCAATTATATGCATGTAGGCACATAAAATTGTAATTTAAAAAGGATAAAATTCCATTCTGAGAGCTAGAATTTATTTTATTTGTGTATGTGTGTATGCGCAAATACGTACACAAATACTGTATGTGCAAATACAGGCAAAATAAATGCAAGAAATTTAGGCTAGCCACACCAACGTTCAAACATCAGTACCATATGCAAGTACCCTAAGCAGGGCTGCTATTAGAAATCATGGGGCCCCATTTAGCCTACCTGACAGCGCCCCTCCCCCCCCAAATATATGAAGACAATATTTTCACTAAAAATACACTAAAATCATTATTTGCAGACACAAACATAACATAGAACCTGTGTGAATTAGCCCTTTTTAATTGTTTTGTACAGTTTTTTTTTTTTTACATTAAAAAAAAATTATAATTGTTTTTAAAAATGATAAAATGTTTTACAATTTTAGTTTACAATTCTTAAAATGATTCATTACATCGTTTGATGAATTTATTTTTTGGTTATTTTTCTACAGCATAGGGCAGCGTGCAGCGCTGTGTATGTGTGTGTGTGTGTGGGGGGGGGGCGGGACAGTGAAAGGGGGGCACACGAGGGGGGATCAGAAGCAGGCAGAACAGGGGAAGGGTGATCAATGTCAGAGAAGTAATTACAGAAACAATGCCCTGTGTCTGTGTCTCTCCCTGCAGCAGCTGAAAGCTGGCAGAAGGGGGAGAAACTGGCTTTTAGCTGCTGCAGAGGGCCGCACAGGGCACCCTTCTGTAATTGCCCCTCTGCCCGACCCTACTGATTCCCTGTGTTGTTTGTGCTGTTGGGGCCCCCCTGTTTGCCCCGGTCCCCTACAGAAGAACTGGAAAAAGAAAGAGATGGATGGGCGCTATTGCTGGGGGATGAATCTTCAATTTAAAGAAGTCTTAATGGATGAAATGCAACCAGACTCATAGTAGATGTCCCAAATGCACAGTTACAGCGCTATCATTGAGGGCAGCTCTTGAAGGGCCGAAGCAAAGTCCCACATACAGGCAGAAGAAAGGAAAAAAAGTGGCGCCTTTTCCTTTCTTCTCCCTACAGAAGGACTGGTGGTCCTCCCCTATCAGTGGCCCTGACCCTAAGGCTTTATCATAACTGCATACAGCCGCTTTTCACCAGTTTATGGGCAACTGTATGTAACTCCAGGGTACCAGAAAAACACAGCGTCTGATAACTGGTAAATCCCAACAGGCTAGCCCAGTGATGGCGAACCCTGGCACCCCAGATGTTTTGGAACTACATTTCCCATGGTGATCAACTACACTGCAGAGTGCATGAGCATCATGGGAAATGTAGTTCCAAAACATCTGGGGTGCCATGGTTTGCCATCACTGGGCTAGCCCAACTACGGTAATAACCTTTCTTGCTGTGACTTCTCAGTCTCCATAAAGGGTGACTGTCCATCTAAGACTGCATTAACACTTCATAAATGTGAAAGCAATGTGTACCTGTCCTTCATAAAGTTGGTGGGTCTGACCAGTATTTTAGAAAAAACTAGCTAATGATCTGGAAACCAGCAAGGTCACCCAGACCCAGGTACACAAACTCACCCAAGTTTCCCAGCAGCAGCTGCGGTAGGGATGGTTCGGAGCTCCAAAAGGCTGCTGGTGTCTTCATTGAAGAAATCATCTGGTAAGTTGGCTTCTGCCTGCAAAGAATATTATAAATGAGAATGACAATGTAAAATAGAGCGCCATGGAAACTTAAAATTTGTATTATTTGTATTAAAGGATGCTTTACAAACTGCAGTGCCCGATCAGGTTTCCTTCAGTTGGATTAACTGTTGGGTACAACTCTTCACCTTCACGGCTTCATAAATATACCCTTATTTGCAAAATTTCAAATTTTCATGCTGTGGTGGTTGTGGTGGCCCTGGATAAACTATTTTGGAGATTTCTCAAGGTCTTAGAGAATTTTAGAGAAATTACAAGTGGTTCTCATTGAGGACTTGGACTCACGTGTCGAGGTTTAGGAATGCCAATGGAATGATAGTATTTTAAGGGACCTAAGGAGCCAGTGAAGGGTTTTGAGTCCTCCGAAACATGTCAATGTGTTTCATAACATTTTAGCAAATAAATAAGTTTCATTTTGGACTTTCCTACTTCCGGATATCATTTCTTTGGTGATTGTAGACCTAGACATCCTGCAATAAGTAATAATATTAACAACATATAAAACCAATAATTATACTAATAGGTTTACAGTAAGAATAGCGCCACCCCTGTATAAATGGCATGTAATGGGTATGATTTTGGGCACAGCATTCTAGGCTAGATTCATACATTCTATTTCCAGACATGCAATGGTGCTATTAATATGTTGCTAACACATGTGCCTAAACATATAGTAAACAAGGCAACGATTTTTAAAAAGGGTCACGCACATCTTTTGTTTGATTTTTGCATGTAGGGCAGCCTATTGAAAGGTTTTGGAGAGGGTACAAAAGTCATCAATTAAAGGAAAAGCTTGTTTGGCTGTACTTATCCTGTTGGTTCTGCACTCCTGTGACCCTTTTTTAGCAGACAGCGGGCTGAAGCCTGCTGTCAGCTGACATCACAGAGCTGGTCTAGGCTCGCAATCATATGGTCGGGATCCGCCCACATGCCTGGACCGGCACCTGGCTTAGCCTCTTAGCGAGCCGCTAAAAGCCTAAGCCGGCCGCTCCTGCCCCCTCCATAGCCTAGCACTCCAGCGAGTGCGGGGGGGGGGGGGGGGCAGAGCAGACAGTGGTGACTGACACAGTCAGCAGCTCTCTGCTCAGGGCTGTCTTTAGTATTGATTGGACCCTGAGCAAATTATTTTTGGGCCCTACCAAATGCACTTATCAACTATTTGTGGGCAGTGCAGGCTCAAGGGGCAGCTGCTTTGTGCCCCACAAAAATGGCTGGGCCCTGGGCAGCTGCCCCTTTTGCCCTGTGTTAAAGACGGCCCTGTCTCTGCTCAGGGAGCTCTGATAACCAAGCAATCGGGGGTGTTTGATCGCTCAGTTCTCAGTGTTAGAGCTGGCTGGAGACCGATGCAGCATCCACCTTGGTAAGTCTGATTCTAAAAAAAAAAACAAAAAAAAACATACTTCTCTTTTAAAGTTAAAAAAAAAAGAATAATAAAAAAATCTTGATTTGCAATAAAAGCTTACAATTGGACATGCTTGAAAAAAAAAATGTTTTAAAGGGAACCTAAAGTGTATGTAAACCACATTTTTTTTTTTTTTTTTTTTGTATTGGATGGAGTAGGGTTGTGTTAAAACCACTGTTAGGTTTTTATTGCTAAGATTTGTAGACCGTAGTAAGAGCACCATACCACTGATCTTAGAGTCCAGAAAAAGTTTTTAATTAAATAACTGATAGAAAAGGAAAATCAATGCATTTCAGAGGGTTGGACAACACTCCACCTAACCTTCATACAGTTGCATAATTTGGTCAACATCCTATTGAATCCAGTTAATTATGGAATCATATACAGTTGACTTCCGAAGTTCGCCGGGGTTACGTTCCTAGAGCATTTGCAAATTGGTATAAAAAATGCCTAGAAATGCCTATTTTTATCATTTAAACCCTAAATATGCCCCCAAAATAAGCTACCAAAACACTTTGATTTCATTTCAAACTCAGCTTAATACATTACCCTTAAAAAAAAAGTATGTAAAGATAAACCTGTATACTGTACAGTATTGTACTACTATATCTCCTGCAGTGCAGACTGTAAAATACCAACTTTACCCCTATATGTACTGTAATTCATGCAAGCGCACTTTCTTTGGTATGCGCTGTCGTTTTCTTTGGTGTAAGTAGGGTAAAAAAATCAGACTAAGGCTGCAAACTCTGAACCATGACTTTGCGGGGGTCGATTGTATTACATAAATCCTTATGGAGAGGGAGTGTCTGAACCCACAGTACACATTGGCTTTCTTTTTTCATCAATTATTTTTTTGAAAAACGTTTTCTGGAACTGGTATGGCTTCGCTACTACAAATTTGTACTTCCCCAGGATCACCTCTTGGGGTATTCTGGTGTATTGGAACATGAACACATGAACAGCCTTACCGAATCAACTCACCTTAGCTAATAAAACAGTCATTCAGAATACTGGATCAAAATATAGTAAATATAATGCGTCAAAAACAGGAGATCCGTATGCTCTTTCATTGCTGTGTGTGCTTTTGAATTGGAAATGATTACATTGTCATATGTTCTGAATGCTCTGCTCAAAGAATAAATAAAACTTTATATATATATATATATATATATATATATATATATATATATATATATATATATATATATATATATATATATATATATATATAAAATAATAGTAGAAGATCCTGCGCCTATCATGCATGTACCAAGGTTTTTATTGCTGTCTGTCTCCACTGGGGAGATTTACTCCCTCTGTTTGTCCTGATCACTGTTGTCACCAGGACTGAAAGTGATTGTAGAGTTGTCACCAGAACAGGACCTCGAAAGATTTGCTCCATAAACAAGGGAACATTTAGTAACTGATAGAGCAGCACTCCTTTTTTTTTTTCTTTTTCTTTATTATTAACTAGTGCAAAGCCTGCTTGTCGAAAACAATGTCTTCAGTCACGTTGTCTTCTAAAGTTCGTATTCTGGTTTGTTGAATAAACCACAGATTCTGTGTTGTGTAAACTGTGCAGCCAAACTTCCCTCCCATAGCAAGCCTTGTCTCTTAACTGTCGGTGAGCACACTTGACAGTTGCTGAAACAAACATGTCCTGTCCTGTGCACTAAACAAAGTATATAAAAGAGGTCACATCAGTCTCTGCTAAGAGGGTTGTAATGCCCCACCATGGTCACACACAATCCATAGGAAGTGGAGTAAACACAGAGATAACATACAGAGACCATGCAGAGTGTGTACCTGCCAGGGACTAAACCCAGGACCCCAGCTCTACATGGCACACATACTGCATAAGTAATATGCTTAGAAATCTTACCTCAAAGAAATCCTGAGTCTTCTTCAGGAGATGTTTGAGTTCTGTCAGCTCCAGGAAGTTCTGTTTCAGGGTCTGCTGGTTTCGGTTCACCTCTTGCAGGTCCCCCTCCAGCTTCTCCAGAACGGTCTGGTGTGGGGGATGCAGAGATGGTTAGTGCCTCATACCTCTGAAGACCCTTCTCTATACCCAAGGTTAGATAGACCCCGAAGAAAAGTACAATGCTACACCCCCACCTACCTCTTCGCAGTGTCACTTACCTCCAGGTCTATCATCTCTCGGGGCAGAGGGGTCTGCGGGGGCTTCTCCGGGGCTGGGATTACAATCGTGTCATTCTGCATTTCACACTCCAGAAAACCTGCAAGGTAATTAAAGATAAGGGAAGAGCAAAATAGGGGGATTTTGAATAAGTGAAATACACTGTAGTCTACTTAAAGCCCACTGAACCCCTCATTTTCAAATAATCGAAATACTGTACATTTAGGTGCATCAGGATAAAAGGTGTCCTAAATCCTAAAGTTCATATTCTTTCTAAAGCAGCCACAGCCTGAGTAGAACAGCCCGTCTCCTGCCAGCATGATGCAGAAAAGGATCCTTATTCTCTTGTGGAAGTAGTGGCCTCACTGCAAAGCTCCAACATGTCCCCTGCTGAGTCAGATCTTTTGCTCCTCAACCAGTAAAGCTCATGCTCCCCTCTGATTGGAGAACATTAGCTCTGACCGTAGGCTTGACAGACCTCTGCAGAGAGACCACTACTTCCACACAAAGATAAAAGGACCTGCTTATCAGCATGCTGGCAGGGGAGAGGTTTTTATGCAGGAGGCTCCAGCCATTGGAGGAGGTAAGTAGGGAGGAAAGGGAAGGTTGATACTGCTGCCTGTGTAGAGGGGCCTAGGCAGTGCCATTTTAAGAGCCTTATAGGCCCCCGGGCAATGCAGTGCACTGGGGCCCCGCTTAGACAATCACCCACGAGAATAAAAATTCAAATTATTGATAAGCGATATTTATTGGTACAGCAGTGCCAGGCTAATGACAGCTTTCAAGTTGGGCGGCTGGGACCGGTGAACACACACATGGACAGGAGTCAGACTCGACTGTCCTCTGTGTGCCTATTTTCATGGAGGCGGACAGGCATTCCTGCAGTTGTGGGCTCCCCCTCCATGACCCAAGTGGCCTGACAGCAGCGCAGGGCCAACGGGCACTTGCCACTAGCTAAGTTTGGCAGCGGGATGCACATGGGAATTGGGACTAATGCTTGGCTGGGACTGGGGCTGGGTTGCCGGGCAGGTGGGGCCCCCGGGCAACTGCCCAGCGTGCCCATTCGGTAAGATGGCCCTGGGCCTAGGGAAGAACACTGGGGGGGATTTTTGAGAATTTGGCCTTTAAAGTGTATATATAGCCTAAACATATTTCTTTATTGTTAGATAGCTTAGGGAAAGATTATAATTAATGTAAGGTTCTAACGCTATACAGGGCTGCGTTAGAGAGACTTCCCCTCATTTCCGTGTCTCAATGGCAATGGTTTCAACCTACAGAAACTGGGGGAGAACCTCCAAAAGTAACACAGACAGGAATAATAAATATGTTTTTTTATTTGTTGGAACATGGTAAAAGTGCGTGGAGAAATTGCTTGGGTCCTCTTTGCAGGGCCCCTGTGTACCAGCACAATCTGCTCTCTGCACAGATAATAATCCCGCACTATTCAATATCCCCAATGGACTGTCCAGGTGGAGGTGGATACTCACGTAGGATTCTCTCCATCCCCTCACATCTGCGCACTTCATTCACAAACCGCCTCTGGAAATTATTCACAGATGCATTCAGCTGCAAGCCGACAGAAAATGTTAAGGATAACATACAAGGTGTAGCAGCTTGTGAATTCAGTAGGTGACAAAAGCATATAACATGAGCAAGAGGAAAAATTCAATAAATGCAGATTTTATGGGGATCTGAATGTTTGAAAGGAGGAAGTGTTTCCCCAGTCTCCTCTCCCATAGTGATCTCTCAGACTGTTCACTGTAATTTTATAGCAAGTAAAAATGTGAGATTCTAGGGAGGTATAATTTCCTCAATTGATTTATGCAGACAAGTTCAGCTTCTATTTAATAATAATTAATAATAATATTAATAATAATAATAACAGAGTGTTGCTGAGTGGTACCTAGCAGTATATATTCAAAAGAAATCACAAATTTGCAAATTAACAGTCCAGAATTGCAGGATCTGAAAAGGGTTGTCACCTTCTTTATGCTCTGTGGCTAGGGGGATAACAAGAAAATGTGAGTTACTTTATAGACTGTTCGGCAAATAAAAATATTTCTAGGTTTGGCCGTGGTGGTATGACATTGGGTGACTTGGTATTGGTAGTATGGGTGCCAGTGAGGGTACTCAGGGCCATAGAGTAATATATGGTGAAATATAATTGGATCCTGTATAAAAACAAATTGGCCCTACTGTGTATGTATGTGAGTTAGGGACCTTAGAATGTAAGCTCCATGAGGGCAGAGACTGATGTGAATGTACAATGTATATGTAAAGCGCTGCGTAAATTGACAGCGCTATAAGTACCTGAAATAAATAAAATAATAAATAAATAAATGAGCAGTCTGCAAGCTTCTGACAGACAGGATTTGGCCAGGATGACAGACATATACATGGGGAGACAATGAAGGATAATGAAAGGTGCATCTACTTATGGCTGGGTGTACTTACATCCCGGAACTGCACCAGGCCCAGCTCCCCCAGTTCAGCGATACAGCAGTACCCGGCCTCCACCTGCAGGATCAGCTGTGTCAGGCACATCTCTTCACTGCGGAACAGGGAGCCCATCCTGAAAGCTGGGCGCTGGACACAAAATCAACCAGACACCTCCACCTGCATCAGAAACACAAAGTACCAGATGAGTGACCGCTATTTTCAGTTGAGTCCAAAGAGATTTGAAAATTACAGTCATGAGTAGAGATCCTCATCCTTGTGTTAAAGCTTTATGAATTAAGCCTAAAGGCATGAATGTAACAAATACAAATTTGTATTAAAATTGAAGTTTTAGATATAGTAGAATTAATTCTAAGTGTTCATTCTTAGCTGTCTACACAAAGAAGTCCTCCCAGTGATTTGAAAGCAGATGACAGTTCTTTGATGGGAGACGTCACCTAATCAGTATCTCAGCAAATGGGAAGACTCTTCACTTGGCTACAGACTTCATAAACCAGCACCTTCCCCTTTCTATGAGGAGAGGGGAACAGTTCTTCTTATAGAAGAGCTATACTAAGCACTTTCATAACTAAACTGACCACTAAACAATCTTAGTGTCATTTCAGAAAAAGCTTTGTAGTGTATGGGTAAATTAGTGTTAGACCTTGTTGGTGGTGAGTAGACCTGTGGCAGCTCCATTCATGGTGGGTCATGAAGGGTCCTCAAAGTTGGTTTCTTCAAGCATGTAAAGATTATAGAGATGGGTGAGAAGTGCCAGGTGTGAACAGGGCCGGTGCTAGACTATTTTATGCCTTAGGCAAGACCAGCTACTTGCGCCCCCCCCCCAAAAAAAGGGAAGGGGTTAAAAACTCCTCTATGTGATCCTGATCTGATGGTTCCTCCATGTTATGCTGTCATACCCAGTGACCCCCATATTCCTCAATTTCACACCCGGGGACCCTAATGTCCCTCAATGTCACACCAAGGGACTTTGATGATTTTCCATGTCACACCCTGGGACCCCAATATTACTCCATGTCATGCTGTCATACCTACTGTCCCCGATGTACCTCTATGTCAGATCCTGATGTTTTTCCATGTCACATTTGGGGACCCTGATGTTCCTCCGTGTCACACCTGGGGACCCTGATGTTCCTCCGTGTCACACCTGGGGACCTCAATCCCCCATGGCACACCCAGGGACCCCTATTCCTCATGGCACACCTGGTGACCCCGAACCCCTGTTAAACACGGTGGCTCCTGGTGGAGGGAAAAGCAGCAGTTAGAGAGCTCCACACGTCCTTCATCACCAACCTCCTCAGACCATTCTGGTGCCTCGTCGCTTCTGCCCCAGTAAAGGTTCCGCCCTCCAGTGCCGAGCTCTGGCTCAGGTTCAGCTCTCCTCCACTCCCTGCTTAATACCTACCCAGGGAAATAAACGGCTGCCCACCAGCTCAGTGCAGAGAGTCACTTCCTGCCGCTCAGCTCCACCTGAAGAGGATCATCATGCAGGCAGCACTCTGGGGGGCTCCCTTCTTGCCTTTTGGGGCCCCTCCAACAGTGGTGGAAAGCCAGGGCCTGGTAGTTCCACCACTGCCCAAGACACTTGGCATCTTCCGCTGTCCCTTCTTTCCCCCCACCTCCGCCCCTCACCTCAGCTCACAATAATCATTCATGATGGAGAATTCATGATGGAGAGAGATTGCCGACTCCTGGCTGCGCCCCTAGGTGGCAATGCGCCCTAGGCGACATGCCTAGGGTGCCTAGTGGAAGCACGGCCCTGGGTGTGAACAGAAAGCTTTTGAAACTCCAGAGAGCTGAAGAGCAGTGATGTATGATGGAAGACATAATCATCGCGTTTTAGGGGCTGAGAGTACAGTTGGTATCCTAAAATGATAATTGTGTCCCTGAGTTTTTGCCATGTCTGCAGTGACAAGCCTACTAACACAGCAGACACTCCGAAACACCTTTATATTAGGACATGGACTGCAGTGCCCAAGGCCAACAGATTTAAAGTGGAAGAAAACCCATCAATTTCAGTTGTTTCAAAAAACAGTTACATTCTCAGCATGCCGGAAATGCTAGCTGTCACATTGGTTGTGCTCTCAACCAAACTGTCAAACCATCCAATGGCTTGTGTCATAACTGATCACATGTGCAGCATCATGGCAGTTGCAGATTAAACAGAGGTAAGATGGCTTCCATTAATGAAAACGACAGGAGGGCTTACTTTCACTTAGCAATACTAAAAAAGTCCCCGATACGCATTGAAACATTTTATGCCATACACTAATGCAGTGATTATTGTTCCCCAAGCAGACAGAGCTTATAAGGCTTTCTATTCATGCACAATGCTTCTCTCCCATATCACAAAGAGGACAAAGATTGTAAATTACTGTAATTATGCTTTCCGGGTCCCAATCCATGGCAGCATATGTTTGGTTATATGTATGCTGCTATGTTGGTGTCAGGAAACACTGTATTTTTAACAGCCAGACACATAGAAGAATTATAAACAATTAGGAGCTGTTTTGATCATTCCACATTCTCAATCTGGAAAAGGAGAGTTAAAAAATAAGGTATTTATAGAGTGCAAAAATGTACTAAATTAAATGTACAAATTTAAATGTACATTTTTAAGAGTTAGCAAAAAAAATGACGATGATGATCCTAGTGATATTAATGGATACTGTAGGTAAAGTCCACATTTTCATTAGTTTTTAATGAAGAGGGAAAGCAGGAGAGCCCCTGTTGGATTGGGTGTTTACTGCTTTCTGAGACTTCATGAGAGAAAGATTTCCCCTCACTTCCTGTCCTGGTGACAATGGTTTCCCAGACAGGAAGTGAGAGGTAATCTCCAAAAGCAACACAGAGAGAACTATAATTGTTTTTTTTTGTATCAAAAGCTAGAACATCTGTAGTTATTTTTGCTGTATATATCCTTGCTCCTATTGTCAGTGTGACAGGAAGTGAGGAAAATCTCTCTTATAAAGCCCCATCTAGTATTAAAGTTCCACAACTGTTCAAATCCTTTCCCAATTTCCATAAAAAAATAAAATAAAATAAATTGGCTGGATTCACACTTTAATAATATTGCTATAACTACTATCACTATTGTTATTAATACTACTAAAAATAGAGTTATTGTTGGCTCTGTGACAGTCCTCAAGGTGATTTTATACACATATACTGGCCCTGTCCTGCAAATACTGTATACTGGACACAAAGGCTCTCTGTTATTCAATCTATAACTAATATTTCAGTTTCCCCCTCCCCTCCGATGTGTCTGTTAGGCCTGGTGGAGGATCTAGCACCTAGAGTGGCAGACAGGACTTTGGTTGGCCTCCTATTATTCTATGCCAGGAAAGCCATTACGTTATGCTGGAAAAAGCAGAACCCTCCTAGTTTATCTTTCTGAAAGCGCATGGGTGTTCGCAGAACTTTTTTTTAGGGGGGGGGGGCATCATTATAAGGTAGCCCATGCTCCGCCCCTTTTCGCCCCTATAGATCCCCCTTTAGAGCAGGCCAGGGTCCCCCATAGACTCCCTTTAGTCTTACCCTTTTACCTATGTTCCCCGTGCTAGCAGGTTTTCCAGCACCACCAGGTACTCCAGGCACTCCCTGCAAAGAAAAAAAAAAAAATATATATATAGCCAATATGACCCCCTTTAGAGCAGGCCAGGATCCCCATAGATCCCCTTTAGGGCAGGCCAGGGTCCCCATAGATCCCCCTTTAGAGCAGGCCAGGGTCCCCCATAGATTCCCTTTAGAGCAGGGTCCCCATAGATCCCCCTTTAGAGCAGGCCAGGCAAGGGTCCCATATAGATCCCCTTTAGAGCAGGGTCCCCATAGATCCCCCCTTCAGAGCAAGCCAGGTCAGGGTCTCCCATAGATCCCCCTTTAGAGCAGGCCTGGAAATTTCCAGAGGAGGGCACTTGCCCCCACTTGTGGACGCCCATGTGGAAGCGGTTGGTCAATAATGCCCTCATCTACTACAAAGATAGGTATGCTCATAGAGGTTGCCCCAAGAAATATGATAGGGTCTGGGCCAATTTGCTAGCGTTGCCTACCATGGCTGTGGATAGCTAACATTAGTATGGGCTCCCTATGATCCCTTCTTGGAAGTTGAGTGAAAGCACTAACACTACTTGAAGTCCAGCAGCTGATATGGCAAAAAGGGTTGGACACAGGTTCTTTAAATAGTTTAGTTGTTTTGTTAGTTTGGTACTACATTCTTAAGGCTACTTTATAATACATCTAATGCCCCTTCTGCCTTTGTGCCCCTGCGTGGGTTTGATGCCTGTGACTAGAAGGCTGTTGTTGTTTTGTCTATATAGTTGTACTGTATTAAAATCAAACAAAAATATTTTTTATAAAAAAGAGAGTTATAGTATAAGTATATAGTAAATAAAAGTATATAGTCAATAAAACATACATTAAAGTTACATTTCTAGAAATTCTACAAGTATTGCAAATAAGACCACATTATTACACGTCATAAAACAACATTTATTGTTATAAAGACTGATATTATTGTTACAGCTACTATTACAAACTACTGAAATTTATACTACTGTTTCTTTTTTTAATTCTCCAGCATGGTAAGTAGATGTTCCAGGAGTTTATGGAAACTGAATAAACTTAGGATGCAGTTATGAACCTGGGGGGGAAGATGTTCCCTTGGTCATCATGTCTAGAAACCCCATAGCCTACCTTTAGAAAATGATCTAATGGGGAAAAATAACTTGGATGATGATAATACAGGTGCACAGATATGGGGATGTGTCTATATATATATATATATATATATATATATATATATATATATATATATATATATATATATTTTGTACTTGTATAGAGATTTAGATGTATTTCTGTATGAGAAAGGACGTTAACCTTTGAGTCCGAAACGTTACGATTGAAATACTATGACATTGTACTGGTATGTACTTTGGATATTTTTCCAATAAAGAAAGAATTGTGCAGCAATCCCTGTGGACTTCTTCTCATATATATATATATATATATATATATATATATATATATATATATATATATATATATATGAATGCAACTTATAGAATTTGTGTTCTAGAAAAAACTTGTAACTTGTATTTGATGGAAAGTCGAAGGATAAAGAGCAGTAAACAGAACAAAAAAACATCTCATTAGAAGACAGCCAGAAGAGCAGATAGGACAGGTGAAATGAATGTCGCAGAGAATGCAGATTGGTTGGGGTCTCACCTGTTTCTAGGAAGATCTCGTCACACTGACAGGCAGGTAGTTGGTCTCAGTTGATGAGTGTAGGCTCAGGGTGCTGGGAGGTGCTGGGCCTCCTCCTCCTCCATGACTGGTCCTCAGAAGTAGAGCAGAGTCAGGCAGCATCAGACCAGTTCTCTCCTCCTCTGTGTATAGTGTCAGCACAGTCTGAGTTGTAGGTAATAACAGAACAGCGATTTACTAAACCTCCCAGCTTCCAGGGTGAACTTATCACCCACTGACTGACCATCTCCGACCTCCAAGGACACTGCCAGACTCTCCTCCCTGAAAATGTTCATTTCTTTCAGGACACACCAAATGCAGATGAAATTAATTATTATATTTATAGCATTCATTTTATTAGATTGTTTTCATGTTCACAAGGTCAAAAAACAAAAGCTGGCAGAAAAACGCCATGGTTAGATCTGATCCCGAAACTCAGTGGATGTTAGATTCAGACCAAATTTCAAATAATCCAGGTGTCCTGAAGCTGAATTGTGTTATTTTTGGCAGTTTGGATTCCCAAAAGTCTTCTGGGAGAAAGGGACAAAATAATTTTTTAAGGACATAGCTCGGGCTGTTTTTTGGCCCCATCATCTCTTTGACCTGAGCTGCCTGGAGCTTCTCAAACCATTCTGCTCAATTGTGAATCATTTTCTGCTCTGCTCCATAGGGACTCATTCATAAACGGCCCTAAGGTAAAAATAGGCATTTAAGCTGTGTTTTTAATGCCCTTTTAAGCTGCGATGGGGGCTGGACAGGCTTGTACAAAAATGACATCCTAATTTAAGTAAACGTGGCCATTTCACAACTGCGAGCCAAATGTTAGGCTTGCGTTTGCAGTGCACTATTCCCATTCAAAATCCCTATACAGCTGCCAAAAAAAAACAGGCATTCAGGAGGTGACAGTATATTTTCCTGAATGTCTGGCCATTGCTCTTGTACCATTCTCTGAAAAGTGATACATCATCGTTTTTCAAAGGGGGAGCGAGGACTTTTGCCAGTGTGAATGAGACCTAATATGAAGGGAGTAAATCGCTGCGCAAACTGTTGGCACTTTAGAAATCCTGTATAATAATAATAATAATAATACACACTATATTGGTGCTTGGCTTGGGGTGTGGAAAATGTACACCCCTCTGCCAGCTTTTTCCTGTCTCTGTCCCCACTGGGGAGATTCTCCTTCATTATTTTTACTATATGACCATTGTCATTGAGCCAGAGAGAATTCCAATTTTTTTTTTTACCAGGACGGGAAATGAGGGCAAATCTTTCAGTGAGGTTAATTGTATAATAGGAGCGATTCATTCTCGAAAAATAACAGGACAAGGGTTCTCTCCCGCCCCTAGTCTATCCAAAGCAAAAAAAAAAAGTTTTGCATACACATACACTTTAAGAGGTAAAACCTGACCCCTAATACAGGTCCTGGGCGATATAGGATTCTATATTGCCTAATGCCCACCATACACAATGTGATTTTTTAAAAAAAAAATTATGGATTCAAATGCAAGCAATAGTAGTGAATAGCAGTGATTTTGTTTCGATCGACTTGGAAACTGACGTAGCACAAAGGTATACTCAAACACCTTGCTGTTCATCTATCTAAAGATAACAAAAGTATCAGCCAAGACACTTTTTTTTACCTAATTGCAAAAAAATTTGCACCTGCTCTCTGTTCTGTGACATTTAGCAGCCACAGACTCTTCATAGAATCCATAGGAAACCATTGATAAATTATTGGAGCAGCTAAGTGACAAGTCCTGGTTAGAAATGAGAGTTGGGGGAGCTTAGAGTTGCAGTGCCACACACCTATGGGGCTCGGACAGAGATTTTTGGCCCTGTAGGTACCTGTAAAAGTTGTTTACCAACCCGTGGACTTGATATCAATTACCAAAGGTCCCCCGCTTCTCTTCAAGTTGGGGTATAAAAAAGAAAATCTGCGTCAGTCATCAGTAACTGATAAACATCAGCTGCAAAAATGGTGACCCATATAATGTGGTTTGCGTTCCTTCCCCAAAGAAGGGAACAATTTATTTAGTGCTTGGTTAAATTGAATTAGCTGGAACTGTAGTGGCTTATCTAGTTATGTGTTTTCTTTGGATAAAACGAATTGTCAGTTAATTTTTTTACATCTGCTCAATGGTTAATGGTTACCAAATACACAAAAATACACATTTCCGTATTTTAAACCAATAATAAAGGCTGTAACCAATATTCTTCCATAGCATTGAGCAGTTTATTAATTTACATAAGGTTATATGGGTTCTGCTCATGATCTGACGATCAATTCTTTTCGATATCGGTCTTCTGCGATTTGATCAGTTTGCTCACATCGATTGACTGATCAAATAATTCTATCAATGTTTGTGTGGCCACCATCAGCGAGTGCACAGTGACATTGATATCAGACATCTCATCCTCAGAGCATGCTGTATATACAGTGCTGTAATTGGCTCCAAAGGTGCTTCAACAAAGTATTGACCAAAGGCTGTAAATACTTATGTACATGCGATTTTTATTGTTTTTTATTTTTAATAAATTTGCAAAGATTTCAAACAAACTTCTTTCACGTTGTCATTATGAGGTATTGTCTGTAAAATTTTGAGGAAAATAAGGAATTGAATCCATTTTGGAATAAGGCTGTAACATAACAAATTGTGGAAAAAGTGAAGCGCTGTGAATACTTTCCGGATTCACTGTATGAAGGTTGTTGAAAGCTCCTCTATATGGTCACATACTACCCTGGCTGATCCTGTGATTGGGCTGTTTGTACCATACATGTGTTTCGTGCCATGTAAAGTGACGGACGAGACGACAAGATTCATGAAACACAAGGTTTACACAGCAGGTCACCTTCATAGGGCGCTGCACACAATGTTTATCAAACACTGAACTGGTTTGTCCCAATCCCCGGTGACTACACTGGCCTCAGGCCGTTTCCGACCGGCCCCATTCTGTCTCACCGCTCACACAGGTGCTCTAAAGAGAACCCGTTATGTGTAAGGCTGGAGCACAGTTTTGTGGATTAGATTGAGACAGCTCCCTATATCAATTAAAGCGTATATACTGTATAGCTAAAACTTTTTTATTTTTTTGGATAAAATAGGGAGGAGTTATAGCTGAACTCGAGAAAAAAAAATCATAACTACCCTTGAATGTGTACAAAAAAATCCTAACAACCTAAATGAAGGACTTTACCGGTACCTTGAGAGCCGGTTCACATAGCCGCGACCCGACTTTGCCGGGCGACCTGTGAAGTCGCGGTGCGCAGCTCGCACCGCGACCTCGGAGCGGCATGCACGGACTTCATATCATTGAAGTCAATGCAGGTCGCCCCAAAGTAGCTCAGGACCCTTTTTCTAAGTCGGAGCGACTTGTGTCGCTCCTATTAGAACGGGTCCTGTGCTAATCTATGGCAGGCGACCCGCGGCGACCAGGTCGCCTGACAAGTCGCCCCAGTGTGAACCGGCTCTAAAAGCACATCTAATGCAGTTTTATTGGTATACAAAAAGATTGTTCAATAAAAACATGTTCATGTTACTAAAACATACATACAGATATTAGACATCAACATTTGAATCTGTTTCAGAAATATTTTGTGCAATTCCTAAATTATTTGGTTTAACCATCCACCATGCTGCGGTCAGGTGGTGGATTATCTCGCTGTGAATTACTCCAACGCAGGTGCGTTTCTTGCGGCAACAGCCCGCTTCTTCAGGAAATTTATTGACAGCGAGATTTTCTATAACAAAATACACATGTAAAGATTTTTCATCATAAGATTATACATAATTAAAAAGTGTCTACCATATATCATTTCACATAAAAGGGTAATAATACATACCCAGAGATAAACATCATTGAGGCCCGTGTTCACACCTGAGTGGTTTTCAGCTCGTAAAACGCTCATCTCTGAAGTCTCAAAACGCACAACAAACAAAATCCCATTCATTTCAATGGCCCTGTTCACATATGAGGGTTTTGTCGCCTGAAACAAAACGCCTGAGGCTCCATTCGAACCTGAGCGTATCGTTTTGAGGCATTTATTTGGGCTTTTTACAGGCGTTTTTTCAGGCTTTTTTCTGCCATTTTTTGTAGGTGTTTGGAGGCAGGCGTTGACATCTAACAAAAATGCTTGTAATCAGCCAAAAAAGAAGCTCATGCACTTTTTTGAGCTTCAGGCGTTTTGCTTCAGGAGACAAAACGCTCAGATGTTAATAGGGGCCATGGAAATGAATGGGATTTTGCTTGTTGGGCGATTTGAGACTTTAGAGATGAGCAGTTTTACGAGCTGAAATACGCTCAGGTGTGAACAGGGCCTTAAGCTCAAAAAAGTACATGAGCTTCTTTTTGGCAGATTACAAGCGTTTTTGTTAGATGTCAATGCCTGCCACCAAACACCTGCAAAAAACGCCTAAAAAAAGCCCAAAACAACTCCTGAAAACGATACGCTCAGGAGTGAATGGAGCCTTAACAAAAGTCTTCATACACAACATTCCTTGCCCACTGGATCTGAAGAGATCACAACCAATTTTGTTACAAAGTTCACCATGAAAGTTAAATGAGTCCTGTATCACCAATTGGATAAGTTATATCTATAACGGAGAGAGAAGAAGGCCATATCATGTAATGATATCGCTTATATAGATTCATCCACAGCCATATTGCAAGGAGTCAAATGCACCCAAAATATAAGCTCGTAGTGAAACTATGGCAACAATATAGAGGATCTTATTTCGGTTTTAGATAAAGTATTATCCACAATGGCCTTAAGTTTCCCAACCACACCCCTACTCCAAACTTTGGGGAGAAGATGTGCTTTTAAGGTACCGGTAAAGTCCATCTTTTTAGTTTGTTAGGATTCTTTTGTACACATAGTTGTTTAGGATGTGCTACCAGACAGCTTCTGTCCACAATAGGGTGTCAGCATAACCCCCTCTCCCAACAAAATCTTTCTTTATAACTACCCTTGGGGCAGATCCTGCACTGCAAGAGTAAAGAGTAGTTCCGCCCCCCCCCCCCTCCAAAAATTAAAAGTCGGCAGCTACACATACTGTAGCTGCTATTAGAACACTTACCTGTCCTATAGTCCAGCGATGTCAGCACCGCAGCCCATGTTTCCATAGGCTGTCGGGGGCTGCCGCCGCCGTTGCCGGTAAGGGAACCCAGGAGTGAAGCCTTGCGGCTTCAAGACCGGGTCCCTACTGCGCATGCACGAAGCACGCTGCACTCTGTAATTGGCCAGGAAGCAGGGGGAGGAGGAGGGCGCCGAACCTCTGACGAACCTTGCTGTACCTGTCAAAAAATGTATTATAAGATTTACAAAAATGAGAGCCATGTAGCTAAAAAAAAAAAAAATAGATTCTGTGTAAAGCTGTCTCAAAAAAATGAAAAAAAAAAAAAAAAAACTAGACTTTTAGCTTAATTTCTAATAATTTTCTCATTATCATAAAATATAATAGAAATATCATTTTGGTTACAGGTGAGTGTGGGTGGAGATCTGACTCCACCCCCAGAGGCTCCGCCCCCTGCCCTGGTTACACAGTAGGGGATTGTCAGGTGCAGCAGAGTCAGTGCAGGGAACTGTCACTATGGAGAGGGGTCTGTGTGTCTGTCTGCTGCTCCTTCTCTGCTACATCCAGCAGTGTCATTCAGGTGGGTACATCCGATATCCAGCATAGCAGAGGAGCTCATCCCACACTGCCAGCATCTGAGCGTTTCCCACTGAAATAATGTATTATCTATCCAATCAGGAATTTACTGTATTTATAAAAGTGGGGGTGGAGGTTGTTATATTTTGTTTTTACATTTTTTTAGGTTTACTTTACTTATTTGTATGTCGGTGTTGCTATTCTTACAGAGGCATTTTTTTTTTTTTTAGTTTAATTCACTGTCACTTTTTATTTTTCCTTTTTTTTTTTTTCAGCCTTTGTTACAGATTGTTAATACAGTACCATATAGGTGTAAACGCATATTGTTGTGCATTGTTAAAGTGCACTGCTTTCTTTTTTTTCCAAAGTTTTTTTATTTTTTTATTATTATCATAGATGCACAGGTTGAGATGTGTTTTTGTGTGTTGCATTGTGTAAAAAGGCAGACACACACAATGCACTGGTATGATGGGAATAGGGAACGTAGAAAACAATTGATCTTTCAATGTTCTAGCATTGTGCTGTTTTAATCAATGCAAATCAAAGCAGCTCCATGCACCTTACTAAAGGAGCCCTTAAGCTTTTATGTAATTCTAAGCGTTGACACATGTTGTACGTGTTTTTGTGCTCTGTGCTGCAAATAAAATGCAGAATGTGTAAATTTTACTATTTTTTAGTATTTTCTGTATCCTTGTATGGAGCCTTAACCACTTGGTATGACCGAGCCCTAAATTACTTTATATACTTTTTCAAGTAATGTAGCTTTAAGCGCCCATTCACATATATGTGATGACAGACATTGCATGTGATTCACAGCGCACTGCTCTGCAAATCACATGCGATTTTTGTGCGATGCAAGTTCAGCCATACAGACTATCGGGCTGAATTTGCATTGGATTCGGACACAACTCGCACAGGACCCTTTTTTGGGTCCGCACCAGAATCGGATCGCACCTATACGATCCGATTCATGTCCGAACCGAGGGTGTGCACTGTGATATGCGAACTGATCTGGGGGTGTTGTTAACTGTGTATTGACCCCCCAGCGATTCGCACATGGCAGTGTGAACTGCCTGTGAATTTAATGCGATGCGGGAACCCGCAGCGGATTTGCAGGGTTCCCGCATCGCATATGTGTGAACCGGAACTCAGACTTCGTTCACATCTATGCATTTTTTTTTTTTTTTTTTGTGTGTTTCCAGATCCACAGAAACACACTACAACCCGTGTAACCTTATTTCCTATGGGTCCTGTTCACAGCTATGCAGTTTTCTACAATGTGTTTTTTGGAAAGGCGCAGGGACTTTTTTTTACATGCAGCGTAGTGCATATTTGGTTCTATAGACTTCAATAGAATTGCATGAAAAAGGTATGTGCATGCTTTGGCTCGATTCACACCAATGCATGTTGCTTTTTGCTGTACTTTGCATTTGCAGTGCTTTTTGCTGTACTTTCCGCATTTTCGAACACGCATTTTTGGGCAGGTTAAATAATGCAAAATGCCTCAAAAATGCATGAAAAACGCAGGACTTGCATTTTTAATGCATAGCCATTGAAGTTTAATACATGCAAAACGCTGCATTTAGCAGGAAAAAAGTCCCCGACCCTTTCCAAAACCGCAGCGGCACAAAAATGCATTGATGTGAACTTGTTCCATAGGAACCCATGTTAAAAAAATGAAATGCATTTCTGCAAAAAGCATGAAAAACATGCATTAGTGTGAATGGAGCCTTATTGGCGCATTTTCCTGTATGACAACAGACACCTCCCTCCTTGCAACATCAAAACTTCCCAAAAAATGCACAATGTATTAAAACGCACACGAAAAAAGGCAAAATACCGCTCCGCAAAAACGCACATGCATAGATATGAACCTAGCCAAATGTATCTTTGTATCCCACAAGATAAAATCCATACTGAGCTCATATAGTTTATCAGCCTAATATATGAGAAATGTACTGTGATTTAATTATTTTTATTTATTTTGAATTTCTTTAACATTAATTGCAGTATTGAAATCATCCAGTCAGACTCTTTTTGATGCTGCTGTATCAATCCACAAATACTTTGGGATGGTCCCATAAACCTTACTGTGATTTTTTTTAAAGTGACCACGGGCCCATTTTCTTTTGATGCCAACATAAGTAAATTTCTCCCTTTGTCATGCTGGCATGGGGAAAATGCTCCACTCCAAAGAGCCTCACCTATTTCAGAGCGGAGCCTGATTGATCATGTGTGTATCAAGAGCAAAATCCCCCCCCCCCCCCAACTGCCAAATTGCTGCAACTGCTTTGCAAATTAAACGATCAGTCCACCCAAAAGCGCACCCCCTCCCCAGTCATGGGTGCAGGGATGGTGGGACCCCCTCCACAGGGCACAGCAGGCGTGCAGACCCCAGGAACATAGCAAATAGAAGTGGGAACAGCCAATAATGCAGCAGTAATTCTATTAGGTGACATATATATTGAACCTGCAATAAGGATCTGTTTTTTGCAACACTAACATTATCGGTTTTCTTTTTTCAGCATCCAATGAGACGATAGTGAGCCTACTGCAATGTCCAGGTTGGTCATCAGATTCTATTTTTTAGCTACCTATTTAGAGCGACTGATAATCCTAAAGGCCCGTACACACGATAAGAAATTCTATAGGGAAAATTCGTCCGACGACCGATCTGTCGATTTTCGGATTGTTAGTATGGTGCTTTCAACAGCCAACTCCAACTTTTCGGCTGACAAAATCCTGATGTGCAGGCTATAAAATTTTTGTCGTCCCTCAAAACAACGTCCGATTTTCGTCTCATTAGTAAGGATTTCGACGGAAAAAAATCTTAAGAGCAAGACTAGGCATGCTCAGAGACGAAAGAACACATACAAAGCAATCCAACACATGACATCACTTCTGAAGTAGAATTCTGTCGTACGGGAAAATTTGTATGAAAATAACCTCTTCACTTTCCACATCAGACTAGCATGCCACAAAAAACGGACGACAGATCGTTCGATATTCTGATCGTGTGTACGGGGCTTAAAGCACTGACACCAGCTCCTTCTTGGTTCTATTTAGGACCCATAAGCATTTTTGGATGCACTAATACACATTATGTCTCACAATAATGTGCATTGCATTAAGGCGGGCAATTGAAACAAATAGACTCTGCCAGCACCCCAAAAGTCCCGTAAATCAGATGTGCCGCAAATTCTGTAATGTCATACATTGCAGCATGCCGCAACTCATGTGAGCTGCCTTAGTGCATTGGGGTGCAATTTAAAATGAATTGTACCACAATGCATGTAATGTGTTATTTCATGTTGCAACAGTATATGTATATGGACCCTTAAAGTGGAACTGAATTTAAAAAATCAAAAACTGCAAGAAGGCAAGCTTTTTATTGCAGAAGAGACATGCAACATTTCTTCTGCAATAAAGCACACTTGCCTGCCTATTCGCAATCCTCTGCAGAATGTGCACAGCATAGTTTACATTCTGGCACACCGCACTCCTATATGCATACGTTTGGCATGACTGCAGTCCCATGCCAGGCCAATCAAAATGGCCGAAGAACAGAACTTGGAAAAAAGAAGTGGAGAAGATGCCGGTGCTTGGGAGGGACTGTTGGAACTAAAGCCGGCCATAGGTGGTTTGAGTCTCTGCTGAAACGGTCGAGATTCGAACCATGTATAGGCAAGGCTTAATGTACCCAAGTTGATTGATCGATGAACTTGGGTACAACCAGCCTACAATAGATGCATGTAAAATCGGATTTTACATGCATCTATTGCTATTATAGCCGCTAGCAGTAATGCCTGTGTTCTCCTGTCGGAGACGGCTCTCAGCGCCCGGAGAACACAATCACTCCATGAGAGTTGCAGGAAAGGAAATTGATCCATCTATGACTGGCTTAAGGTAAGTATGTGTGCCTTTAGCTCCACTTTAAATTAGATTCACAGCTATGGTTGTACATGCATCAGCGCACATTGTAATGTACATCGGCCTTCAGAAAGCCACATAGATCCCTTGTGGGGACCAGCCAGTTGCTTTAGCTGACATGTTCTTGAAGGTGCATGTTTGGGGTTTGTCACTCTGTGACATGATTGATTTGGAATTGACATGTACACTGTAAATATCGGATGTCCCAATGCATTATTAGCTGTATGTTAGTTCCAAGTCAAAAACTCAGTAAGTAGTGGAGGAAGGCAAAGGTTGCCAGCCATAAACCTTGTAACAGAAAATGCATGAGAATGGTAGTGCCTGTATTCCTGTTTTTTTTTCTTTTTTTTAAGTATGGAGGCTGCTAATGATGACCCCTCATTCTGAAAGTACTAATGCCTCGTACACACGCATCGATTATTGGCCGGGAATTTTCGGCCAACGTCCAGCTTTTTTCGGCTTGTTAGTATGATGCTTTCGACAACTGACTACGACTTTTCGGCCGATAAAATCTGGTGTGCATGCTATAAAATTTTTGTTGGCCGTCTACAGAACGGCCGATTTTCCGTCAGTCAGTACAGATTTCGGCAGACAAAAATCTGATGAGCAAGACTGGGCATGCTCAGAGAAGAAAAAACACACGGAAAGTAAACCAACACATGACATCACTTCTGAAGTTGATTTTTGTTGGCCGAGAAAATTCGTGTGCAGTCTAGGCACATTCCAACCAACAAAACAACACTCTGGACAAAAGTCGGCCGATCGGTCGGCCGATAATCGTTGCGTGTGTACGAGGCATAACTCTTTCATGCTGATCCAATGGCTTTGGAACTTTGTGTGTCAGAAGCAAGTATGCAGATCAGAAACTCTGCAGGTTAGTGTGGTTGATTTGGCCATTGCGTCAAAGTACTGAAGCCAGGGGATCAGAATGATAGCCAGTAAATTAGTACCTTTTCCATAGAGAGGTCAATAATGGCAGCCTCCGCTTGGTATAGGGCAGTGATGGTGAACCTTGGCACCCCAGATGTTTTGGAACTACATTTTCCATGATGCTCAACTACACTGCAGTGTGCATGAGCATCATGGGAAATGTAGTTCCAAAACATCTGGGGTGCCATGGTTCCCCATCACTGTGATAGGGTTTCTTTAAAAGGAATCATGTAGTGAAAGTAATGTGACGACTGCAATTGTTGACCTCCCCATCGAAAAATACTGCTTGATGGTCATCATAACCCAATAGCTTCAGTACTTTCAGAATCACTGTTCCTGAGCAGGCATACAGGTTAGGAGTTGTGATTTGGATTTTTTTTTGGTTGAGTCAGTAAACAAACTACAAAACCAGAGAGTCAGGCACTTAGCATATTCAGAAAGTAGTCAGCCATGGAAGGCTCTGTATTTCTCAGCTGAGGGAACTGCATTCTTCAGTAACCCGTGGCATTTAAACAGCAGATGGTCTAGTTCAGTGATGGCAAACCTTGGCACCCCAGATGTTTTGGAACTACATTTCCCATGATGCTCATGCACTCTGTGGTGTAGCTGAGCATCATGGGAAATGTAGTTCCAAAACATCTGGGGTGCCAAGGTTCGCCATCACTGGTCTAGTTGCTATAGGTTACTTCACAATGATGCTCTTTGCACTGCTTGTTACACTTCTTCTTTTGTGTTTCTCCCATAGACACCGATATCTGTGATGTGGCTAGCCTTTGCTGCGTGTCCGGCATGGACAGTTATGGCTGGATAGCAGCCACCATCGGCTGGGCCTTGTGGTTCTTCACACTGATCCTCCTCTGCATCTGTAAGGTTATGGACCTCCATCCTGATGAGCCCAAATACCTCCAGGCCTGAGGGGCCCACAGAATGATGGACATTGGTGCTGCAGAGCGAGGACTTGGAAAAGTCAGTACAACTACTAACTTCAGCCCATCATCTCCCATATGAAGCATTGTTTTATAAAATGCAGGACTGTGCTGTCAGTGAACCTCCATCATCTTGGAACACATTGCAATTTAGCCTAAAAATTCCCAGAGGATTGTCCGTGGCCCCAATCCAGCAAATACAGTCACACTGTTCAGAGAACTCTACCACACAGACAGAAAAATGGAGGGCTTCATTGCTGCACTCTCTTGATGAAAAAGCCAATCAACTAGCACTTTCAGAAGAAGGTGGCAGCAGTCTGTTATTTCCAGTACAGGTTGCGCTTGCCAATATGTTTTTTGTTTTTTGGATGGGGTAGCGAAAAGTTAAAGCAGAACTACAACCAAAAATATAAAAAATTTAATAAAAATAGTTCCTTAAAAACACCATCTCATCTGTTGCTGCAAAATTTACCGTCAGTTTAGAGATTTCCCCAGCAGTCTTTTTTCTGCTGCTAGATGCTGCATTTTTGAAAGTTAGAATTATTTAACTCATTTTCTCTGAGCCCAGGTTGTCATAGATCCACCTCCAGCCTATGACTGGACAGTGAAAGTGGAAGCAGCATGCTGAGAAGTTTCCTTCTCAACTCTCTCTCCTCCCATTAATATGAATTGGATGTGTCCTTCTATTGCTTCTTTCTCTCACACTTTAGCGCTGCTGAATAAGGACTGCAAAAGGCTGATACCAGGTCAAATTCAGGGACTTACTGATTTAATGATAACTTATTGATCACAGAGCTGCATTAAAGTGTGCCTTTCATATCTGCCTAGAGTTCAGCTCTAAAATTTTGGATTATTTTAACTTTTTTGTTTTGTGTTTCTTCTGTGTTTTGTCTCTTATGGTGAGTTTTTCCTTCACTACCTGTCCTTGTGACACTCCTACAAGAAATGACGGGTACAGGTGTTACCAGGAAAGGAAAAGCACAGACGGGAATATTAAAGAAAAAAAACATTGGTGGAAATTCTTATCTTTCCCCATTCTACTAAAAATGTGTGGTCAGTAAGAATGAGAGAAAGTGCAGATGGCTGCATTCCAAAAAAGGACCATCTTAAAGAGGAAGTAAACCCTCCTCTGCAAGTTGTACCTATAGGTAAAAGCCTATAATAAGGCTTACCTATAGGTACTGTAAATATCTCCTAAACATGCACCGTTTAGGAGATATTTACTCTGCATGCAGAGAGCGACGTCACTGGCGAATGCGCTCTGAAGGAACGGCCGCTGGTGCCGTTCCTTCAGAGCCCCGTGCTGTGACCGTCGGCTCCCGCGCGTCATTGCGGCTCCGGCCAATCAGATGGCCAGATGCCCCGATCCCGGAAGAGGGGGGACTGAACAGGTCGTTCGTCATACAGGTAAGCGGGCAGCACGGCAGGGGCTCGTTCTGAGGTAAGTATTTCATAATGAGCTAGTATGTGATGCATACTAGCTCATTATGTGTTTTTCTTTCAAGGTGTAAAAAAAAAAAAAAAAAAAAAAATCGGGTTTACAACCTCTTTAAATGTAATATCAAAATAGCATAAAAAACAGCAACCAAATCATAATGGGGGATCAGAGGAAAGCCAATGCACTTAGCCCTTGTTCACAATGCCGCGGCTTCAAGGTCACGTGACTTTCACGTGGCTTTGAACCCGACATCCCTACGTAACTTAATCGTGGCTTGCATACAACTTCTTTAACAGAAGTCAATGCAAGTCGTATTGAAGTCGCGCCCAAAGTAGTGCAGGAATTTTTTTCTTAGTTGGAGCGATTTGAGCCACACTGATTAGAACGATTCTATTTCCGTTACTGGGGCAAGATTTGTCATACGACTTTGGACTCCTGTGGTTTAGAGGACAATCGGATGGAAACAGACAGGTAGTCTCTTTCCATCTGACCGCCCCATAGAAAACAGCGGGCTGTGTCCGTGTCTGCACTGTATATAGGAGTGGACACAGACTTGTCATGCGCCTGTTGAGCAGGGATCAGCGAAGAGATCCTCCGCTGAGCAGACAGATCCACTTGGAGGGATTCCAATCCGTCTAAAAGGGGCCAAACACTGGATGTTATATGTGATGTGTGAGAATACTCGTGCCAAAAGGGAAGAAAAAATGTATATATAAAAAAACAGGACTGCTGCTGTAGACAACCCACAATGGTAAAGGATGGAAATGAATGTAATATAAATATTACCAACAGCGCATGTCTCAAAGGTGATGGTGGTATAATGTATGTGATAATAGGTCTGTTGACCAAACCAATACTGGGGTATATGTGGTTATTTCACGTATGAGATTCTGCTGCTCATATAAACGGTGCTCAATCAATTGCCAATCTCTATATACATCATGTGTTGCATTCTCAACTAAATAGCAATACAAATAAAATACATTTAAACAGTGTATACAATTATTGCATATCTGTGCAATACATGCAAATAAAATAAAAATACATGCAATACTCATGAACTCCTGCAACAGTGTTTTATATCAAAAAACATATAAAGATCAAAGTCTATGAGACTGGACATGTATTGCATGTATTTTTATATATGTCGGATAACCACATATACCCCAGTATTGATTTGGTCAACAAATCTATTATCACATACATTATACCACCATCACCTTTGAGACATGCGCTGTTGGTAATATTTATATTACATTAATTTCCACTGGATGTTTTAACTGTTGTATCATATTTATTACAATAAATATAAAAACACCATAAGACCAAAAGTTTGTGGATAACTGACCACCACACCTGTCTGAGCTGCCATAGCCATTAAATATGAAACCCCACTCCTTGTGGCTTTACCATCCTCCACTCCTTTCTTCTGGGAAGGCTTTCCATGAGATTTTGGGCTGAATCTGTGGGAATTTGTGCCAATTTGTGAGGTCAGGCTGGATGTTGGATGAGAAGGTATGGCTCACAATCGGTATTTCAATTCCTCCTTAAGGTCTTCAGTAGGGCTGAGTTCAGAGCTCTGTGCAGGACACTTGATTTCTTCCACACGCACTGGTCAGACCAGGTCTTTATGGAGCTGCATTTGTACGTGGCGATACAGTCATACTGGAACAGAAAATGACCTTCCCCAAACTGTTATCTGAAAACACTGGACACACTGGAAACACACTTGTCTAAGATATCTTTGTATGATGTAGTAATAACAGTACCCTTCACTGAAAAAACCTGAACGCAAACATTTAGAGGGGGGGTGGGTTCACGTACTATATGGTGTATTTTATTAAAAATCCCTTTAATCTGGCTTCAAAAAGAAATCTGTGATCTTAGCTTGTGTCAAGAGTATTTCAAATCGACAGATTTAAAAATAACATTTCTGTATTAGCATAAGTCATTAAATCATTTCACATCCGTATATTATTTTTTTCACTTGTCTCTTTTATTACTTGCTGGGTTGTAACATGCATCGGTTTCCGAATGACACAATCGACAAATACCAGCTCAGACCTCCCCATACAAGACCCTGTACGTGCACATTAAATAAAAATAAACAGAAACGTCTAACGGTACAAAAAAAAAAGGAAAAAAAAAATCACAGCAAAAAAAAAAAAAACAAAAACTTTACCCCGGACCGGACCTGCCGGCCTATCCCTCCCCAAAACACACACGAAGGAAAACATTACAAACATGTTTATGTACAAAGTTGCGTGTTGTGGAAACAGAGACTTGTCGGTACAGAAATATCACATGAAGAGTCCACGAGGTCTGTGCACAACACAGCCCAGAAACCAACCCCTTCCCGGCCGGACAGGCCAGCATGTCATACCGTGAAGGATCTGGGCGAAGACCAAAAGCGGTTGAGTTTTGTTTGTCCCACGAAATGTCAAATGCGAAGAAACTTTGTGTTCTGTTTAATTACACACGTCATACTTTAACCGCCCGCTCAGCTGTGTCTGCGTTCTTTTTAGATTTTTTTTTTTTAACCTTCAGAGTCATCCTAAAAATCTCCAATAAAGTTTTTTTTTTTGCTCTCTTTGATTGTTAACACAGATATGTCAGCATTTGATTACAGAACAGTCATTTTGTATATTGCTGAATTGTAGCACCGAAAATGAACCCTCCTATGGTTGGGTCGGCAGCTGCAGGCTATGAGGAATATACCAGGTCAGTAAGGATTGTACAAGTTTATTGTGTTTACCATGCAGGCAAACCAGGCAGTTGTGACCTGCACCTTTGGGGTCGGGGGGTAGCAGAAAGTGCATAAAAATAACCGTCATTGAAATTCACTTTTATTACCTTAACCATTTCCTTTTTTAAAGGGGCCTAACATGAACTTTATTTTAAAAATTTGTAATATTGGGAAATGGAACAAGATGGTGAACCCTTATGAACAGGTATGATCTAAACGCCAAACATTCCACATAACCAGGACACTGTGGGGGGGGAATTCTATTGTAAGTTGCTATGACGCTTTTCTGGCCTTAATCTATTGCGCCAAAGTCATGAAGCATCTGCGACACTTTTGGTTCCTGATAGTGCTTCGTGTACCAAATTCAGGTAGTTCTAAACGGCGTCACTTTTTAATTGTGGCGCAATGAATGTGCCAAATTCAAAATAAAATACTGACACTTTGTATCTTATGAAAGTGAAGCTAATTAGGATCAACTCTCCTTTAGGGGAGAGGGAGAAACTGGCGCAGACAGATTTTGGAAAGTGTCTCGCATTTATTCCAAAAAATGCAACAAAATCAGGTACATGTTCTAGACTGGTACATGAATTTGGAGTTTAGAACGCATGAGAGACACTTTAGCCCTGTACACACGTACCGAATGTCGGCAGAACGATCAGCCGTCTTTTGTCCAGGGCTGTCGTGTCAGTTGAAAACTGCAAAAGACTGCACACGAATTTTGTCGGCCAACAACAGCCGACTGCAGAAGTGATGTCATGTGATGGTTAACTTTCCCTGTGTTTTTTCTTTTCTGAGCATGCCCAGTCTTGCTAATCTGCTGTTTGTCGGCCGAATTCTGTACTGACTGGCGAACAATCGGCCGTTCTGGTGACGGCCAACAAAAATTTTAATGCCTGCACACCAGATTCTGTTCAGCCGAAAAGTCGCAGTTGGTTGTCGGAAGCATCATACTAACAAGCCAGCAATCGGCTGATCGGTCGGCGGCCGAATATTTACGGCCGACAATCGCTACGTGTGTAAGGGGCTTTTCACAAAATCTGTCTGTGCCCATCTTTATGAATTGCAGGGGGTATAGCTGGAGGAAAAAGAGTCTTACCAATTAAATATCAAATTCTCCACCCTCTACAGGCCAAGACTAGGACTGAACAACCACAAATTACCCCAGGGTGGCTGACAAAACCTACCCTAAAATCTCCCAAATCCTCGTCCTCTAGCAGGTTTTGTCCTTTAGAAGAAATCATACATACAGCTCAGCCCTCATAAAGTTTGGCATACAGCCCAGCCTTTTCCCATATTTGCTTACTAATTAAACTTCCCTGTTATGACCACAAACAAGTCACTGCTCAGCTAGACACATCCACTTCAATCTTCCTCATCCAGATGAATTCTCTACCTGACTGGACCTCTTTACTAGTGATGCACCGAAATTTCGGCCGCCAAAAATTATAAGCCGAAAATAGTGTTTTCTGCATTGTGTCAAAAGCTAAAAAGATGCCGACAATGGCTGCCGAAAAGGCCCGCAATTTTACCGTGCTTATGATATGTTTTTAATAGGTCATGAGACTCAAAAAAATGCATCAAAAACACAACACAGGTGCATATTTGATTCGTTCTTGCTGCCTTTCAATGCATTTCAATGAAGAGGTGTTGACCAAATATGCACCAAAAACAAAGCAAGCAGGATTTTTAACACCGCTTCAAAAGGTTCCAATAATGGTCGACAATAAATTCATATTCATTTAAATTCATGATATTAATTAAAAAGTCGAATATAATACAATTATTTATAAAAAAATATATATATATTTTAAAAACCTTCAGTTTCGGTTTCGAGACAAATGCATTCTAAATTTTTGGTTTCGGTACCGAAATGTTCATTTTGGTGCACCACTACTTTTTACCAACTTCACTGGGAGCCCAGTCCATCCTTTACCACTCTGACTTTTAGAGAGAAACCCATTACCATCACACGATTCTTAAAAATCAGACAGGAATGTATAGAATGTATTGGAAATTTCGAAGTTCGATTATTCAACAGCTAACCTTAACCTATCAAGTCAACAAACACTTGATATTGAGAGAGTCAAGACAAACCTGAACGGCTCTGAGTTACCAACAGCCAATTAATTACTCTTGAAGTTGGTGCCAATCAGCCCCCGGCCCTTTTTTTTTTTTTAACTCGCAGTCTTTGCATTTGCTGCACATCTTGTCCCCTCACCCTGGTATAGAGCTACTTTCAGTTCTACAAACCATCTGCTCCCATCTTCCTTCACGACTTCTATTGTGCTGCCCCTTAAGTCTGGAACCACGTCCCTGCTTCTTTTAGCGCTTCCACCAATCTGGAAGGCTTCAAGCTCTTCCCTAACTCATCATATTGCAACCTGTTATATCCCTCAGATCTACAAATCCTCTGCATCATTCTCCACCTCCCAAATTGCATCATTAAACTTCTCTTGTGGTGCCCCTTGGAACCCTTTTCCTATCAGACTTTTCACCAATTGCAAAACAATGTAGGCTCTTGAACTTCTCACCCATCCAGGAATTCTCTTGTACTTTACCCTTCAATTTGGAACCTTTTCCCTTTCCTTATCATAGCATTCACCAATCTGGAATGTTTCAGGTTCTCTGAGATCAATTCTTAGTGGCCTATTATATCCCTCCCTTTAAAAACCATCTGTTTCATCCTCCACCTCCTATTCTGCAGCTAGCACTCCTCTTGTGCTTCATCTTCACTTTGGGACCCTTTGCCTGACCCAATCACACTTTCTACTGATTTAAAATAGGTAAGGTTTTCCCACAACTCACCTGCTCACAGTAGCCTGTTATATTCTTCAGATCTTAGATTGTAAGCTCTAACAAGCAGGGCCCTCTGATTATTCTTGTAGTGAATTGTATTGTAACTGTATTGTCTGCCTTCATTTTGCAAAGCACTGCGCAAACTGTTGGCCCTATATAAAGTCTGTATAATAACAATAATAACCCAAAATCATCTGATCCATCTTCCAATCTGAATTAATGACTTCCCTTTTGCTGTACCTCCACGTTAGAACCCTTTAGCTAGTTCTGTTTGACCCACTAATCTGGAATGACAACTCTCCCTGAACTCACTTTCTCATGATATTACCTGCCTCAAATACCGTTAATCTCAGAAACCTTCTTATTCTACTTGTTTCATCACCCACTTTCCAAAGACAGCCTTCGCTGCCAGTGCATTTAATGCACTACCGAACAATATATAATGTTCATCCTGGCCAACTTTTTACACCTAAATTAGGCCACCTAACCATCATCATGTAAAATGAAATGCAGCGTCAATTCTAATAAAGGTTCATACATTTTATAGGACACCCGAAGAGTGTGGACATATATACAGTTGTTGGTGGGATAAGGTTCCTCCACCGACACCACAGCACACCAGGCTTCTTACCCTCAAGCATGTACCACTAGATTATAGGTGCTCATGGAACACTGCTCAGGCTCACTCCTGTTAATCAGATATTGCACCAAACTAAAGTCCTGTTTTCCCCTTCGGGATCCTCTCTCCACAGGTTACATATGCAAAAAAATTAGAACAGAAACCTCCCCATAGTTTAGTGAGTAAGTAACACTTGAACTTTATTAAAAAGACTCCAAAATTCTCACACAATAGCGATAAAATCAAGCTTAGCAATACAAGAAAATCAAGATGGCTGTGGTCTACGCGTGCAGTTGCATAACGTATTGTATCCATGCTCCACCTGGATACGATAGGGTGGAGCCTGGATACGATACGGCACACTACTGCACACACGGACCGGGTCCCTCTTGATGGATGGAAACCTATCATTCTCTTGTACTGACCTGCTTGATTTTATCGCTATTGTGTGAGTATTTTTTGATTTTTTTTTAATACATTTTTAGAATTACTTACCTATTACACTATGAGGAGGCTTCTGTTCTCATTTTTGGCATATCTAATCTGTGGAGAAGGGACAAAAGGACTTTAGTTTGGTGCAACATCTGATGAACAGGAGTGAGCCTGAGGAGTGTTACATGAGCGGCACCCAGACCACCTATAATCTAGTGGTCCATGCTTGAGGGTAGGAGGCCTGGCATGCAGTGGTGTCGGTGGTGGAACCTGATCATTGATAGGACACCCGACGTGTGTGTATATATGTCCACACACGTCGGGTGTTCTATCAAATTTATGGACCTTTTTTTTAGAACGGACTTTAATGCCTCATTTCCACTGAGTGGTACGGTACGGTTCGGTTCAGTACGGTACGGTTCGGAACGGTACACCTTGCATTTCCACTGCCAAAAGTACCCTTTCATGATAGGCGTGGTGTAGCAGGAAAGCTGTGATAGACGATTCTCTGTCAACCAAAGTTCTGCAGAGTGTAGCTCCACCCTGTTGGTACGTACTAATGTGCTTGGTACCCCAACGAAAGGGTCCCAAAAAAGTGGTACGGTACGGTTTGGAATTAGGGTACCATTCACAATGGAAACGGCATAAATAGCGTACCGTACCGAACCGTACCAGAAAGCTCAGTGGAAACGAGCCATTAGTGTTGCATTTTTTTTAAATATTTTGTCAATTGTCACCTGCAATTTAAGCTAGCTGCAATCCGTAACCTAAGAGCAGTGAAATACTTTTGAGTTTTATATTCATCATTATTCAAAAGAGGGAATTTTTCTTAACACAGTGTATTTTTTTTCGGTTTTGTGTGTCCTTTTTGCCTATTTCATTCTACCATATCCTTTGATTGTACAAGTCAAACTTTTATAAATCAGAGGAAATTTTGAGAAATTTTGTGGTGAAATGCAGATATGCAATGGAACGTTGCGAAGCAATGAACGACCAAACTTTCTGAATAGCCCCCAACATCAGAAATATCCAGAGCAGAGGTCCCCACAGGTCAGTGTCATGTCAGGAAATGTAGACGGACCTTTGTTTTCTAGAATGTTAAAGTAGAAAAACTAGGAGTGTTTAAAAAAAAGTGGAGCGCCCCTTCAAGCTCCTAACCTGACACACGACAACGGAGGGATTGGAAGCCCTCATGTCTAGAATAGATTGAACACATGGCTCCCTCAGTGCTCCTAGAAGCCTGTGTTGCTGACCCACACCAGGGCGAGGTGGCTTTTACACCTCTTCTCCAGTAGTTATGATGCTGACCAATGATCCTGCTGTGGCTTCCATAGGAAGTGGACAGTATAGACGCCGCACTCAGTCCTTATCAGCTGTGGTAGGCGGGTGCCACCACCTGCTTCTGGGAGAGGCGGAGCAGCTCCTCGCGGATGGCCTTGATGAGGGAGGCAGAGGAGTGACCAGGGTGAATGTCCTCAGTGGATGCAGCCGGGTAACAGATAGAGGGCGGGAGGTGCGTGGAGGGCTGGCGGCCTGCTGCAGGCCTGTTCCCACCAAACATCTGTGGGGTGCCGTAGTCCTGGGCTCCATGAACTTGACCCTGGAAGAGAGATTTTTTAATTATTTATACCGAATGTGAAACAGAAGACAATGGTGGGCGTTTCCTGTTCATTAACCCCTTCATGACCATAGGTGTCCTGACCAAGTTTACCCAGTAGTGCAAACCTCATTGAAATAGTGTGCAGTATGCCTCTTTTCACACTTGATGGCAATTTACAATTGTCAAAGTGACAGTTGGTGTGTAAATACAGTAGCTGTAGAAGCTGCTGCTGTAAGAAAAAAAAAACAGACCGTGTGGCACAGTGAGGGGAAATTTACTAAGGCTCGGTTTACACGTGTCCAGCCACGGTTTCCGTGCGATTTTTAAAAGCAGTCCGGTGTGGTTCACTAGTTCAGGTGCGAATTTTCACTTGAACTCACTGGACTGAAAAACACACAGGGCTCTTTTTAAAAAGGCACCATGGCTGGCCTGCAGATATGTGAACCTGCTCCATACAAAAGGTTGCTGGTTCACATGTCATGCGACTTGGACGTGGTTCAAAACACATCCAATTCGCATATATGTGAACCCAGCCTAAGACTGGAGCAGACTGAACCTCAAGCAGCTGTGCCTTTGTATCCACTTTCATTCATCTGTGGAACAAAGGGGTGAAAAGCAATCTATGAATGGAAGGGGCAGAACTTTTAGTCATCATCCATTCATAGAATAGGTTTCATTAATTGAGGCTGTAGTACAGATTCTGTGAATGGAGAAGCTGGATGAAAAAAGGGTGGGCATATTCAGTCACATTTATTTACAGGCTGTGACAGTTCACACAGTTAAATTAACACCCCAGCACCAGAAGATTACATCGGTGGAGTTGGAGGGAACATTGATGGAGAAGGATTTCACCTAACAGAAGGGGCATCAGCACAAGTGACACATCCTACTTACTGAAGTTATGTCCCTTGCATTGATTTTTGTGCTTTTTTTTCCCCATTTCATTTAGGCTTTAATAACATTCACACAGATCTATGCAAATGTTTCCCCACCTATGTAGAAAACTTAAGATTGGATATTTAAATGGAAATTCCAGCCAATTATTTTTCATTTTTGATTGCCTACAGTGACTGAAATCTCTCAAACAGGTACACACACCCAACAGAGGCTCCAAGCCCTCCCCATTTTATCTTAAATCAAACACTATGCCATGGGGCTCATTCGTTTTTCTGTCTTTTTTAGGCCAAAGTATTTAACTTACAGCATCTCTGTGAGGGAAATTTCTGGTGGTCTCCTCATCACGGTTATAGTATGAAGAAGGCCAGCTAGGGCCCCCTGAAGGTTGTCCACTCCTGTTTGATGGCAGGTCTGTGGATTGAGCTCCCATGCGGCTTGCGATGCCCACTTGGGTCAGCTGGTGGATCTGGGCAGAGCCTGTGGTAAAATAAAAAAAAGAGCTCATTACTAACAAATTATCAGCCAAAGACATTATATAGCAGGCAAAGGGAAATTTGTTAAAATGTATCTAAACCCAAGAACAAAAATGTAACCTATTTCAATCTATCATCACAACAACTTCCTGTCCTTGGGTGACAACGCTTACTCACGTTATTAGGCAACACTGTTTAATTGCTTGGTAACATAAATTGCTAATCAGCCAATCACATGGCAGCAACTCAATGCATGCTGAAGTTGAAACCGAGCATCAGAAAAACTGGGATTTATGTGACTTTGAACGTGGCATTGTTGTTGGCGCCAGACGGGCTGGTCTAAGTATTTAAAAAATCCCTGATTTACAGGGATTTTCAGGCACAACCATCACTAGGGTTTACAGAGAATGGTCCGAAAAAGAAAAAAATATCCAGTGAGTGGCAGGTGTGTGGAGGAAAATGCCTTGTTGATGTCAGAGGTCAGAGCAGAATGGGCAGACTTCTTTGAGATGAGAGAAAGGTAACTCAAATAACCAAAAACCTTGAAGCAGATGGACTACAGCAGCAAAAGACCACACCGGGTGCTACTCCTGTCAGCTAAGAACAGGAAACTGAGGCTACAATTCACACAGGCTTAACAGAATTGGACAATAGAAGATTGGAAAAACGTTGCCTGGTCTGATGAGTCTTGATTTCAGCTACAACATTCAGATGGTAGGGTCAGAATTTGGCACATGGATCCATCCTGCCTTGTATCACCGGCTCACGCTGGTGGTGGTGGTGTAATGGTGTGGGAGACATTTGCTTGGCACACTTTGGGCCCCTTAGTACCAATTGAGCATCATTTAAACACCACAGCCTACCTGAGTATTGTTGCTGATTATGTCCATCCCTTTATGACTACAGTGTACCCATCTTCTGATGGCTCCTTCCAGCAGGATAATGCACCATGTCACAAAGCTCAAATCATCCAATGCCTCCACAGTCACCAGATCTCAATACAATAGAGCATCTTTGGGATGTGATGGAACAGGAGTTTTGCATCATGGATGTGCAGTCCACAAATCTGCAGCAACTGCATGATGCTATCATTTTAAAATGGATCAAAATCTCTGAGGAATGTTTCCAACACCTTGTTGAATCCATGCCACGAAGAATTGAGGCAGTTCTGAAAGCAAAAGGGGGTCCCACCTGGTACTAGCAAGGTGTACCTAATAAAGTGGATGGTGAGTGCATGTCCTTAAAGTGGTTGTAAACCCTTATATATACCAGCTGAAGTGACTGACCTCAGATGATACACCGAGATTAAACAAATCCTCCTACATAAGCTAAACCTGTTTATCTGTAGCCTTATCTTCTCTACAGCTGTTCAAAGTACTCAGCCCAAAGGCTTTTTCTTAGCTTCAGGGAGGCAGGGGGTGGGGGGTATCTGTCCTCACACACTGCACAGCATAGCACAGTGCTGAGTGTATTCTGAGACCTTAGTGGAGGGAATGTAAACCCCCCCCCCTACATAGTGTCATAGGGAAACATGCACAGCTGAAGAAGTCAATTGCCATCTGTGTGCTGGGGGGACTACCCGCCCCCCCCCCCCCGGATTCTGTGGAGTTGGCATAACCTCTCAATAGTGACCCATGCAGATAGCAAAGGGAGGAGAGAACAGGCAGGAACCACATGTGCACAAGCATTCCAGTGTCCCCAGTATAATAGAAAAATTGCTTAAAAACTTCTGGGCAGTCGAGCCGCTCCAGCAGACGTTCTATGACGAAACGCGTAGGGTGGAGTCTAAACGTCTTATGTCACTTCCGGTTACGGAGCTAGAGCCGTGGAATGCGGAAGCTTCTCGGCGTGCACTACACTGATCCTGATCAGCCCAACGAGTGAGTCTACATTGTTTTTTCCACACTATTGCCTTGCAAGTTTTACAACCATGGGGTTATATTTCTGTTGGAGCATTTAGATCACCAGGATCGCTACAATATCTGCCCATCAGAAGTGGAAGAAACCCCAGAGTTTTGTCAGCCTGTCTCCCTATACACAGGTCGTATTGTTAGTGTGACATCTAGTGGTGAACACGGATGCAAACACATTTTCTGTTTTGCTTTTTTCCTTTTATTTCTCAATTCACCTTCTTTCTATAAATTGAGGATAAATGGATTTTTGTAAAATCTTACCGTAAAATCCTTTTCTCTTAAGCTCATTGACAGACGCAGTCCTCTTGATTAATATAAAATTGGGTTATACTGCCCTCTACAGGAGTAGGACACTAGGCAGAAGAAAACGTTCTGGCCACACCTTAGGGGCAGTCCCAGAGGGTATATCCTCTCTCCCTCTGCTACAGGATGTCAGTTATGTCACAAAGCAGTGTCAGAGAATTTAACCCAACCCAACTCAAAAGTAGAGGGGCGGGTACTGCGTCTGTCAATGAGCTTAAGAGAAAAGGATTTTACGGTAAGATTTTACAAAAATCCTTTTTTCTCTGTCGCTCATTGACAGACGCAGTCCTCTTGATTAATATCAAATTGGGACGTCCCAAAGTAGTGCCACAAATGAGGGGTGGTCTAACAGAAATCAAAATCCAATCTAGAAGGCCCAACCGGTGCCAACTAGAAGTTTTAAAGGCTCATCAGACAAAAGGATGAGACTCAACTGAAAACCCAACAGAAAAAAACCCTCGAGGTAGACCAACGGTCTCCTCAAATTGCGGCCTGCAAAACCTTGCGGCCAAAATTTTGTAAAGGTATGAACCGACGACCAGGTAGCCGCCTTGCAAACCTGGACCACTGACGCCTGATGGCGGAAGGCCCAGGAAGCACTAAGCGCCCGAGTGGAGTGCGCCTTAACAGGGAACGGAGGATTCCGACTCTTAATCGAATAAGCCTGTACCACCGTCTGTCTGATCCATCTGGAGATAGTCGCGGCAGATGCAGGCAACCCCTTCTTAGGGCCATTCCGTGATCACAAAAAGTGAATCAGTTTTACGAAACGAGTCCGTAGTTTTCAAGTATACCCTGATTGCCCGAACCACATCCAAGGAATGTAACGCACACTCCCGGGGATGACTGGGCTTAGGACACAAGGAAGGTAGCACAATATCTTCATTCAGATGAAACTCTGAAACCACCTTAGGAAGGAAGGATGGATTCGGACGAAGAACCACCTTATCCCTATGAACCACCAGATATGGGGAACGACAGGATAATGCGGCCAGTTCTGACACCCTGCGTGCAGAAGTAATGGCCACCAAGAAGGCCACCTTCTGGGATAATGTAAGCAATGGAATCTCCCTAATATTTTCAAAGGGAGGTTTCTGAAGAACCGACAACACCAAATTAAGATCCCAGGGCGGTAAGGGCGCGCGCACTGGCGGAGCCAGGTGCCGCACACCCTGGATGAAATTCCGCACCAAGGAATGGGTAGCCAAAGGTTTCTGAAAGAAAATTGCTAACGCTGAAACCTGACCCTTGACCGTACTCAAGGCCAGCTTCTGCTCAACCCCCTGTTGCAGAAAAGCCAAGATTCGGGTCACCGAATAGGCACGTGGAGGAAATCCAAAGGATTCACACCACGCAATATAAGACCTCCATGTGTGATGATAGACTTTCCTGGAAGTCGCTTTCCTTGCTTTAATTAAAGTAGGAATAACTGAAGTTGACAATCCCTTGTCCTTCAGCACCTGAGTCTCAATAGCCAGGCCGTTAAAGCCAGCGATTGTAAAGCAGGATGGAAGATCGGTCCCCGAGACTGCAGATCCCCCCTGAGAGGAAGTCTCCAAGGAGCGTCTGTGACCAGTCTGACCAAGTCGGCGTACCCGGGTCGACGAGGCCAGTCCGGAGCTACCAGGATAACTGGAATTCCCTCCACCTCTATCCTGCGAAGAAGTTTCGGCAGCAACTTGAGAGGGGGGAAGACATACAGTAGCTGATACTGTCCCCACGGGGCGACCAGCGCGTCTGCTGCGTCCGCTCGAGGATCTCGGGAGCGGGCTACAAACCTCCGCACCTTCCTGTTGAGCCGAGCTGCCAATAGATCCACCTCCGGGGTGCCCCAATGATGGCACAGCTGGTGAAATACCTCTGGATGAAGAGGCCATACCCCTTGATCCAGAATCTGACGGCTGAGATAATCTGCCTGCCAATTTTTCACCCCCGGCGTGAATACCGCGGAGAGAGCCGGAACAAATCGTTCCGTCCAACGAAGGATGCTGGCCACTTCGATGGCCGCCAGGACACTCTAGGTGCCCCCTTGGTGATGGACCTAAGCCACGGCCGTGGCATTGTCCGACTGGATCCGAACCGGGCTGCCCTGGAGCTGCTCGGTCCAGTAAATCAGACAAAGTCTGATCGCTCTCAGTTCCAATACATTTATCGGTAACCTGGATTCTATCGGAAGAAATGACTTCCCCTGGCTGAGCATCGGAAACCGAAGCCACCAGACCAGAGACTCCCTGGTCCGCTCGCTCAACCGGATCCGATTGTCCAGAGAATCGGGACTCCGATTCCATTTGAAAAGAATCTCCTTTTGGAAAATTCGGGCATGAGACTGGGCATACGGTACTGCCTCTAAGAAGGCCACCATCAGTCCCAGGATCCTCAGGCAAGTCCGAAGGGAAGACCAGTTGACGGACAGTAACATCCGAATTGTTCACTGAATCTTCCGGCTCCTGGTGGGAACTAGGAATGATCTTTGGGAAAAGTGAAGAAAACGTTCTGCTCAAGGAACGGGAACTACAGCTCCCTGTTACATCAAGTCCATTACTGCCCCCCGCAAAGCTTTTAAGCGATCCGGGGATAGTCGAATGTTGGAAGGGAAGAATCGCACCCGTAGAAGTGATCGAAACTCGATCTTGTATCCCGACCGTATGACCTCGCGAACCCCTTTGTCCAGGATTCTGGAAAGCCATGGATCCGGAAACAGGTGAAGACGTCCCCCCACCCCAGATATGGGTGGGGGCGCACCTTCAGGCTGTATTGGTCTTATCTTCAGGTTTGGCTGAGCCGGACGTTTGTTTACCCGACCAGCGCCCTTTGAAACCCCCTGTAGGGGCTTTGGAGGGCTTTGCCTTATCGCCCGCCCCAGCGGAACGAACAAACTTTTTATGAGCGGAAAAGGAAGGTCCTCGCCTGTTACGAGGTCCTTTACCCTTAGCAGTCTGTGGCAAAAAAGTGCTCTTGCCCCCAGTGAGATCCTTTATAATCTCATCCAAGGTGGCCCCAAACAGGCGATCCCCTTGAAAAGGGAGATTAGCCAAAGCTTTTTTGGAACCCTGATCCGCCAACCAGCACTTTAACCACAACACGCGTCTGAGGACCACTGCTGAAACCGATGCACGCCCTAGCAAGGGAGTGGCGTCCAGGGCGGCGTCACAGATGAACTGTAGCCCTTGTATAATCTGCTCCAGCAAATCTGATACTGCCGGGGGGATACTTCTCCCCTTTATGTCACGGCGTAACAATTTGCTCCATTCTGTCAATGTTTGTGAAACTAAACCAATGGCCACCACTGGCCTAAATGTTGACCCTATCAGGGAAAAAATGGAGCGGGATTCCACTTCCACTTTTCGATCCACCGGATCCCTAAAGGACGGAGCGTCCTCCAACGGGATAACAGTGGCTTTATTTAGTCTGGAAATCGGTGGGTCCACCACTGGTGGTACCGTCCATTTTTTAAGGAGGGATTCCTCAAACGGATAGCGCCTAGCAATGCGTTTGGAAATAGCAGGGGTTCGTTTTGGACAAACCCATTCTTCTTTAATTAGATTACCAAAACATTTGGGCAAGGGAAAAACCTTCGCCATTTTGGTAGGCTTGCTGGTCCCAAAGGGAATTTCAGTGTCAGCTACCTCTGCTGGTGTAACCTCAAGACTTAAGGTTTCCCGGACAGACATGACTAGTGCGTCCACCAACGCTTCTTCTTGTGCTATGGCGGAGGCAGAAACGTCTTCCTCACTGTCTGAGGAGACCGTACCCGAGACAGCAGCCCCAGAAGAGGGACCTGCAGCTGCAGTGACAAGCTCAGAATCCGTATCTGAAGTGTCAGATGAAATAGGGGTAGGCGGGGGTCGCTTCCTTGACCCCCGTCCCTGACAGGCCACCTCCACCCGGGATACCAAAGACTCCAAAATTGCTGATAATGCATCAATCACAAGTGGGGCACTGGAGGGTCCTGCGGCCACCTCGAGGGGATCAGGTGGGGATACATGTGTGGCAGGGTCCATGATTAATCCCAGACACTTGTCAGCAAACAAAAAATAATTGCAAAAGAAAAAAAAACTTTTTTTTTTTTGTAATCCCTCGGCGCAACAGCGCCCCTCAGTGTTACCTGCTTTGGACCCCACAGAGAGAGAGAAAGACCCCAAGGGCTCACCACCTGATGCACAGAAGCTTCTATCAACCTGCTCTCAGCGCTGTCTCTTACAGACAGGAAGTCTTTTGGATCGTTTTCCCGGGTAAAGGAGGCGGCTCCGCCCCTCTACACGCCTTCCGGCGCCTCCCATGCTACTCCTCGAGGTAGCTGGTCATCTCCAAAATGGCCGCCCCCATGCCGGAGACACGAGGCTACGCCAAGATGGCGGCCCCGCGCGACCTGCGGGAAGATGGCGGCGGCCTGTGGAATGCAAGCATCGGCCTGTGCGGCCTGCGGGAGGATGGCGGCCTGCGGGAGGATAGCGGCCTGCGGGAGGATAGCGGCCTGCGGGAGGATAGCGGCCTGCGGGAGGATGGCGGCCTGCGGGCAGCAGATGGCGGTAGTCCAGGCATTGCAACCTTATATATAAGGTAGGATCATATCACCCTCTTACATGGCCATTCTAACAGTAATGCCAGCCACTGACTTCAGTCATGGTCCCTTTACAGTGCCCACTCATACAGTGACTCCCGATAGTCAGCTCCCAAAACCAAGCCTCCTGGTTCTTATTCACCAAATCACCCTCAAGAGGGGGATCTGTGACACCTGTTATAGGATAGAGGGGGGACCCAGGATCATGAGGGTCCGATCATCCCAGGGAGGGGCCCGCGTCCACCCACAAACCCGTCAGGGGGAGAGGGGGAACATTTTACTCACCATACCGGAACAGGCGGGCGCCACTCCTGACAGAACCCCTCTCCACCGAGGTGGGGGGGCTGTCGACCAATACGGACGCCGCGACTCAGTTTCCAACTGGTCGTCGGCGTCCCGGCGAGACGTTTAACTCGCAGGGTCAGTCCCCGTCCAGTGGGACTATGTCGCGGCCGACCCAGCGCGGAGCTAGGGCCTGCACGCGCTCGTAGGCTGACTGGGGGTGACCACTGGATGTCAACATCCAGCCCGTCGCCCAGCTCCAGCATCATTGCCTGAAGATCTCACAGGAACAACTGGAGAAAAAAAGCTGCCTAAAAAAAATTTTTCTAAAAAAATCTTGCTAGGACCAAAGATCCCAGCAAGGAACTTAGGTCCTTACTCCTGACTAGACAGAAAAAAACTGACATCCTGTAGCAGAGGGAGAGAGGATATACCCTCTGGGACTGCCCCTAAGGTGTGGCCAGAACGTTTTCTTCTGCCTAGTGTCCTACTCCTGTAGAGGGCAGTATAACCCAATTTGATATTATTTAAGAGGACTGCGTCTGTCAATGAGCGACAGAGAAAAAACTCTTTGATGTTATTCAGGACACTTTGCTGAGGTTTTAGGCAAGGAGTTCACCTTTTTATTATTTTAAAAAGTGATTTATTTTAATATACACTATCTCTGAGGAATTTATATACACCTTTCTATGGAGTGAATTTTGTGATAATTTGCACTATTCACATATCACTGTCACTCTGCACTTTATCCATCCCTCAATAAATTATTTTCATATCTTGTGCACTTTTATTATTATTATTTATTGCACTTTCCATAGGCTCACAGTATAGCACCCACATATACTGAGCATAAGTTGGGGGTTTGTGGTACATACACCCCTGACTATTGGTATTCACTGGCACATTGCACTTTATATCACTTTATGTGATGGTCTTTATGAGTCATTACTTATAGGTAGTGCCTTGTACCAGCCTCCACACTTTTTAATTCACATCTCACAAATGAATGTAATGTGCATTGCCGCGTGTTAGTGTAACCTAAATGTACTCCCTTTGCGGCATGCTCACCTTCTCCCATTACCAGATCCTCACACCGCCTGCACTGAAAAGTAATGGCACCTAAAGCTGGCATTTAAAAGTAGATTCCCAGAATTTTTACAGACTCATATATAGCCATAATGTTACATTTCCACCACACACACCATGAATATTAATTACCTGAGGTGCTGCCGAGGGGGCGGGGTCTGGCCACAGATGGTATGTCCTCAGGGTACATCCTTGCAGGGTACTGCACCTCTGTCTGCTGGGGCTCTGCTGGAGCCGTCTCTGGTGGGAGGAGGAATCCAGAACCGAACCCTGGACTCCTAAAAAGGGTGGAAAAGAGAACTTAAGAATGGGGAAGAGCCTGGACCTGACTGACCCACCGCCACCAACAAACACAAGACACAACCTAAAGAATTACGAAATATAAACAATAAGCTGTTTTTGTAAACAAGGCCTCATGCACACAGGACATTTTGCAAACTTTCCTAGAGGCCTTTCGTCCTGGCAGCAGAAAAAACTATTGATGCTTGTAAAAGTTTGTAACGCGTTTAGGCGCATTTACAGGTGTCAAAGATTTACGTGTTAATTCATTTGATTGGCCAAAATAATAATTTATTATGGCCACTGAAATTAATTAATGTTCAAACGATAAATACACCTAGGGTTAACATCTCATTTAGATGTGTTTACAAGCATCCACCATTTTTTCTGCCAAAATTCTGCTGCTCCTTGACGCACTGGTAGTGGGTTTTTCTTTATGCCTCTAAACGCTGCTAAAAGCCTACGTGTGCATGGACACATAGGCTAACATGCAGGGGAGTTTAGAAGCGGGAAAAAAATGCCAGACTCCCCTAGAATCAGCTGCAAAAATGTCCAATGTGCATGAGGCCTTAAAAATGATTATGACAAAAGCTTCAGGAGTTTATCAGAACTGAATATATTTAAATTCAAGGTGAAATACTGGGGGGGAAGATGATTCCTGCACACCTAGGACTTCCTGTCCTGTAGTAAAATACTGCAACCTGCTACTTGTAAAACTAGCCATCAAAATTTGGCCAGTTCAGCAGGGACCGGCTGAATTCCGTTCCATATATGGGCAGGGTGGTTGTATAGAAGTTAATCTACTGATTGACTTCTGCCTTGTTAGATATTCCCAGCTTGATCAGTGCTGCAGGCTATAGACTGCAAAGCTGATCAATGTATTCTGAGCACAAAAACCTATGGCAAAGGTCCAAGGGAGTTGCTTTACAGTATTTACTCAGATCTGTGCAGTAATCCAGTGTATAACTTTATCTCTGTGCAGGTGCTCCTTGTAGTAAAGACTGGTCACTGCTGCTCTCTCTCCTTTTGCAGGGTGACTGGTCTTGTCTCCGCCCCTCCTGTAGATTTTTGCAGGCAGTCTGTAGTGGGTGGAGCCTGTTAGGTCTCTCCCCCCCACAGCTCTACTCTCTGCACAGGCTATGTACAGCACAGTGATGGTTTCACTACTACTTTTACAAGGTAATATACGGGGTGAAAAAAAAGGCATTTAGTGCATACAGAATGGATTTATACTTTTTGTGGATTTATATTTTTCAACTATTCTGACTTCAGCAGAACTCCAGTACTTCCTGCTAGCAATTCACCGATTGGTTTTACTCGATGCTTTTTGTGCTGGCAGATCCTTTGAGGACAAGCAAGCACAACCTGACTGCCCCAGGGACTAGAAGCAGGGGGGGGGGGGGTACACTAAACATGAATGTGGGTAAGGAGGGGGGGCATTGCATATAGAAACGGAGACAGTTTTCCTAATCTTCCCAACTGACAAACGTGAGAATATTGATATTATGCACAGGCTACACACAAGTGACTACCTCCTGAAAACATGGCTTCTTAACATTTATCATTCATTTCATGATGAGCAGACACTGCCTCCTTTCATGTGAATACTGACAGGAAAAACACCGTGCACAGGAAAAAGTCTTCCCCTCAGGACTGCATCATAATTAAAAAAAAAATAAAGATTTGAAAAGATTTAAACCATCGATCAATCAACTTAGGTACAAATAGCCTGCCGGATTCTCTTGCAATTATCACTAGTGGCTGCTATAGCTGCTAGCAATAGTCACGGTCTACTCCCAGCAGGGAATGCTTTCCCTGCTTGCTCCCACACCAGGAGAAGACAATGGCCCGGCAGGAGGAATTCTTGCATCAACGCTGTCTGTGTTGATGGGGGAATTGAGCGAATTGCTTTTCTGCAAAAAGAAAATTAGTTCCATATATGGCCGGCCTAACAAGCTGACTTTGATTTGCAAAGATATTTTTGGTTGTTAGGGTTCATTCACACCGGGGGCATTGAGCTGCATTGATCAGCACAGGCTCAACGCAAGAACAATGGAAAAACAATTGCAGTATGACTGTGCACTTTTCAAGGGCAGTTGCACTCTGCAAGTACAGTTGCTTCTGAGCTTTGCCGACTTCCATCATCTAATCATTTGAAAGCAAAAAATATTTTTATTTTATTTTCCTTGCATGTGATTGAGTATTTTTTGTAAAGTGAGGCTTTATCTCATTTACTAAGCTCTGGAGCAACTGCACTTGCAAAGTGCGAAATCTATTTGTGTTTAGTAAATCAAACCCAATGCATCTATTAAAATACACAAAAAAACCTGAATTTATAATTTTAAGTGGTTGTAAACCCCCTTTGTAATTTTCAGGCAATCCCTAGTGTTAGATAATGCTATGTCCCCAGTGGGTGTGCATAATTAAAAAAAATGTCATTCTATACCTTTTTTCTGAGTGCTGCTTGGTGCTCACACAACTGCCCGCCATTCCCTCTCCTGATGTGACAGCTACAGCGGGAGGGGCAGAGAATCCCCTGGTGACGTCAGTCGGGAGGAGATGAGGAGAGGGACAGGCGGGCAGTCACCTGAGCACCGCTTTCAAATAAGGTATAAGGCTGCATTTTTTTAAATAAAGCACATACACTGGCACTCGGCACATAGCATTATCTGGGGATTGCCTGAAAATTACAAAGTTATTTTAGCAGGAGGGGAGGAGCGGGCACTGACACATGCTGACAGGCAGGGAGGGGGTGGGGGGAGACAGAGGAGAAAAAGCGAATGATGGAGACATGTAAACTGACCACGGTGTCAGGGCTCAGCAGCCATGATAAACCGTGGTCAGTTTACAGGGGGGAGGACAGAAATAGGCAGGATCAACCAGGTATTTTAGATGATACAAAATGCCAAATTACACAGCACCAGCACTCTGTTATTCATGCTTTAAAAGAACACAATCTATTTTATTTTTTAGGGTAACAAATGCTTTAAGGAGGAAATCAAGAAATCACAGCAATGAATTTTGACAACATACTGTCACCCACAGCAACATCCAATCACACTGCGTGAAAGCGAATGCACACAATAACGTGTGGTTTATGGTTAGAACAAGCCCTATCTGCCTCTGCTATAAAAGTTGGAGCATCATTGGTATCTGGGGGTCTTTTATACGAGTTTTGTTCTAGTTTAACCTAGGTTCTCTGGAGCTTGCAATCCACATATAAATCTGGGAACAGCCTATAAAATTTTCAATTTTCCACACCTCACAGTAATACTATCAGACGTGAAATACTCCCCAGGGCAAGGGGGTGGTGGTTGGGGAGGAGGGTGTTTGACCATAACAGACCGCAGAGCAATATCTCTGCACATCAGCCATCGAGCACGACTGCAAAGTCAATGTGCTGTGACTGTTGTACCGGCTCACTGATCTCATTATTAACAGAATCTGGAGGAAATTTCCAACCAGCATTCCTGTGCCAGAACCAACTGCATTCTGTGTAATGAAAAGGAACGTCCACCTATTAGTAACTGCACTATAAAAATACACTACAACAGAAAGTCCATATTGCACCACATCTTGAGTGCCACTAAATCATGCATTTCAATGTACTGGAAGCAGCAGTGCCCCCCTACCATTAGAGACTGCATGTGCAAACTAGAAGAAAAACAAAATGGAAAACCTTATTCTCATCACCCCCGCAAAGTAGAGAGAAATATGAGAAGATCTGGGGGCTATGGAATGTTATCCTCCTCTCTGATAGGGGGAAAACCTTGATGTGTTCGACTTAGTCGGTAACATAAAGTAAGGGGTCTTTCTCCAAAGCATTGCAAACCTGATCACTGCATCCCGCTATGCTTGGTTGCTTCCATGGCTTCCCCCGCTCCCTTTTTTTTTTCTTCTTCTCTCTCTTTTTCCTCCTTTTTTCTCCTCCTCTTTCCTATCCGCTGTCTCTCTCACTTCCTCTTTCTGTTCTGGTTCCATTTTCCTATACCTACATACTCTTGTTCTACTTTGGTTTCTAGAAAATTCAGGAGGACAGGTGGAACAGGCTATCGACAGTTGGAATTTTATTCACGTTACCCTTTGCCCCCATGATAGTAGCCTATCAAAATAAAGCACATAACTGTAGCACTGGGTAGTTAGTGGTGACATATTATGCCGCCTATTGTAGAATCTTCTTGTACATGTACATCACCATACTGTTTTTTTTTTTCTTTTCTTGAAAATTATCTGTTTTTGCTCATTGTGCTATATTTGTAATTGCCTGTTCATCTGTCTTTGTTTAAATAAAATATTTGAAAAAAAAAAAAAATAATAATATAATAATATATATATATATATATATATATATATATATATATATACACAGTGGGTACGGAAAGTATTCAGACCCCCTTAAATTTTTCACTCTTTGTTATATTGCAGCCATTTGCTAAAATCATTTAAGTTCATCCTTCTTCCTCATGAATGTACACATAGCACCCCATACTGACAGAAAAACACAGAATTGTTGACATTGTTGCAGATTTATTAAAAAAAAAAAAACTGAAATATCACATGGTCCTAAGTATTCAGACCCTTTGCTCAGTATTTAGTAGAAGCCCCCTTTTGATCTAATACAGCCAGGAGTCTTTTTCGGAAAAATGCAAAAAGTCTTTCACACCTGGATTTGGGGATCCTCTGCCATTCCTCCTTGCAGATCCTCTCCAGTTCTGTCAGGTTGGATGGTAAACGTTGGTGGACAGCCATTTTTAGGTCTCTCCAGAGATGCTCAATTGGGTTTAAGTCAGGGTCTGGCTGGGCCATTCAAGAACAGTCACGGAGTTGTTGTGAAGCCACTCCTTCGTTATTTTAGCTGTGTGCTTAGGGTCATTGTCTTGTTGGAAGGTAAACCTTCGGCCCAGTCTGAGGTCCAGAGCACTCTGGAGAAGGTTTTTGTCCAGGATATCCCTGTACTTGGCCGCATTCATCTTTCCCTTGATTGCAACCAGTCGTCCTGTCCCTGCAGCTGAAAAACACCCCACAGCATCATGCTGCCACCACCATGCTTCACTGTTGGGACTGTATTGGACAGGTGATGAGCAGTGCCTGGTTTTCTCCACACATACCGCTTAGAATTAAGGCCAAAGAGAATCTTATTTCTCACCATCTTGGAGTCCTTCAGGTGTTTTTTTTAGCAAACTCCATGCGGGCTTTCATGTGTCTTACACTGAGGAGAGGCTTCCGTCGGGCCACTCTGCCATAAAGCCCCGACTGGTGGAGGGCTGCAGTGATGGTTGACTTTCTACAACTTTCTCCCATCTCCTGACTGCATCTCTGGAGCTCAGCCACAGTGATCTTTGGGTTCTTCTTTACCTCTCTCACCAAGGCTCTTCTCCCCCGATAGCTCAGTTTGGCCGGACGGCCAGCTCTAGGAAGGGTTCTGGTCATCCCAAACGTCTTCCATTTGAGGATTATGGACCACTGTGCTCTTAGGAACCTTAAGTGCAGCAGAAATCTTTTTGTAACCTTGGCCAGATCTGTGCCTTGCCACAATTCTGTCTCTGAGCTCTTCAGGCAGTTCCTTTGACCTCATGATTCTCATTTGCTCTAACATGCATTGTGATCTGGAAGGTCTTATATAGACAGGTGTGTGGCTTTCCTAATCAAGTCAAATCAGTATAATCAAACACAGCTGGACTCAAATGAAGGTGTAGAACCATCTCAAGGATGATCAGAAGAAATGGAAAGCACCTGAGTTAAATATATGAGTGTCACAGCAAAGGGTCTGAATACTTAGGCCCATGTGATATTTCAGTTTTTCTTTTTTAATAAATCTGCAACAATGTCAACAATTCTGTGTTTTTCTGTCAGTATGGGGTGCTATGTGTACATTCATGAGGAAGAAGAATGAACTTAAATGATTTTAGCAAATGGCTGCAATATAACAAAGAGTGAAAAATTTAAGGGGGTCTGAATACTTTCCGTACCCACTGTATATATATATACACACACTACAGCTTTATCAATTATAAACATCTTCTTTATACTGTATGTATCTTTTCAATGACTGGCTGTAAACAGGCAGCTTTCAGAGATTCTCTTCCAAAATATCGCAGACTAAATGCACATATGGGAGTTGTTTTAGCTGCCAAAATATTTGTATTTCTGTCCATAAAATCCAGAGATTAACACAGCTCTGTCACATAGTACAGCCTTGTCGGGTAGGGGTGAAGTCCTGATTTTTTTTTCCTGCTGCAGTTCAGTAAAACTTACAGGTATTGTCCCTCCCCCAGCGTGTGACTGCACAGTGAAAGGAGGATCAGCACACATATTAGCTCATTTATTGGTCACTCTTCTCTTCCCTCTTATCAGCATGTGTCTTGCAATGCAGCACAATTGACTAGCTCCTCCTTGTGCTACTTCTCCCTATCCTAGTTTAAACTCTGCTGTACAGGGACTGGAAAAGGGTGATAGCAGGTCAAAGTAGCATTAAGAAAATACATTAGGGGTACATCTGTTTGCAGGTGCAAGGGAGCTTTGGTGTAAACTTCCTGCACTCTTCTGCATCCGGGGAGCTGCAGCCAGCATTTACCTGCGTATTGTGCATATATCTGCTGATCACAAATCACACTCAGCAAACACTTTACCTTGTTAGCATGCTGGGAGCTGAGGGCTGTGTCACACCATAATCCACAAATCTCTGAAAAGACAAAAGAATATGTGATTGAAACTCATCAGATAATTTTGTCAGCAACACAATTCTTGTCCTAAAGGAAAGAAGTACACTGGAAATTAGCAGCTCACAAGATTTCTAGCAGGATCTTAAGATACAGAAATAACAAAAAATTTAAGATGTCATTAAAAGAGAAATATGGCCAAAGCCTTTTGTGCATAGGTCACAGGAGTACACTTATTTCTGCACTCCTGTGACCCAGATTTAGCTGACTCACAGAGCGGTCCAGGCTGTTCAGGGATCCCAACAAAAATGTTGGGATCTGCCCAGGCGCCTGATTTGCAGCTGGCTCAGCCTCTCAGAGCACCGCTGAGAGCCTGAGCCAGTGGCTCCCATCCCTGTCACAGTCCAGCGCTCCAGTGAAAGCTAGAGCAGCAAAGCAGAGAGCAGTGACTGACAATGAAGACAGAGAACTGAGCAATCAGCAGTCTTGTGGTCACTCAGTTCTTGGTGTTTAAAGCAGACAAGGGACATCTATAATTATTTGTTTCTAGTCCCACACTTCTTCATTAACAGAGCAAAGGGGAGCAAATAAAAAAAGTCCATTGTTAGGTTTTTCATACGGGTTATGTTCATGCATTCAATGTAAAATGTTCAAAGATAAGTTCCAATTTGTAGGATATCCAGAATTGTCATATTTCAGTTTACAAATACTGGTGTCATTTCAAAATAATTATCTTATGCTGTGAGTGATTTTAGTTTCACCTAAAAAAAAAAAAAAAAAAAACACTTTTCTTCTGTAGCATTAGATCTAGGAAGTTTCTATATCATCTGACCCTGAGATTCGGCATAATGTCATCGTCACTGGCCATAAGGGAGAGGTATTAGCAGCAGGAAATATAGTGAGAAAATAATGGAGCCCCACCTGAATAACTGAAATTGCTTTGGTGTGGACTGACCTTACAATGTGTATGGTAGCAGTACACAGTATAGGAACAAGGGTGAAATTGACTCTGCTTTGTGAATCTTTGCCTTTAGCAGTCCCACAGGTTATGTTTTGCTTCCTCTGTTCAGGTGAAGGTCTAATAAACAGTGTTGAGAAGGATGGGAAGGAAAAAATAATTTTGGACTTTATAGGCACTGGTAATTAAAAAATGTATTTTATTAATCAATAATTAAAAATGGTTGAACCAGAACAAGAAAAAAGGGGGAACAATGATCATAGATTGTAGAAGCACAATGCCTAAATAGACATATATGGAAAAATCACACATATGGTACATGATAAAACTAAATCACATATTTGCAAAGATAAATGGTAGATCACATCTAGTAGGCCTCATAGATGATGACAAGAAGTTTGTTCAATCGTCCCTGAGTTCTATTGTAGGAAAGTTGGTGGGTAGACGTTGTATGTAGCCAGGTTGCCCTACATGTTTCGCTTACGTAGCAAGCTTCCTCTGGAGCTACTGGTGTGTAAGTTTCTGGATAAAAGCCAAGTAGTGATAGAAAACAATATAGGCAAGATTAACCTTGAAAGGTATACCGTATAACGAGAGGGTCTTCTCTTTCTGGAGTGTGCTGAAGGCTTACTAGGATTGTAGTATTTGCCAAGAATCAGACAGTATGGAGGCAAAGGGGGCCTAAGGGTCCATCAAACTAAAGCATTTGTTGTAAGGCCAATACCAATATCATAATGTTGTAGCAGGAATCGGTGTTGGGGCAGAAGACACTCCAGCTAAAAGAAGATGAGCCCCCCGGATGGGGAATACCGGTGCTTCTACAATCTATGATCATTGTTCCCCCTTTTTTCTTGTTCTGGTTCAACCATTTTTAATTATTGATTAATAAAATACATTTTTTAATAACCAGTGCCTATAAAGTCCAAAATTCTTTTTTCCTTCCAATCCTTCTCATATTCATTGGGATGTGGCACTTTTTTTACCAGTAATGCGCCCAAATGTACTGCGATTTGGTAGCGCAATACCTAATCAATTAATAAACAGTGTTGGTTTTCTTCTTATTTAGCATGATGGATCTGGTCCCTTGAGTGCAGACTTGTTAACCACTTGAGCATGGTGAAGATGAGCGATACACTATATTGTCAAAAGTAATGGAATGCCTGCCTATACTTGCACATGAACTTTAATGGCATCCCAGTCTTGGTCCGTAGGGTTCAATATTGAGTTGGCCCACCATTTGCAGCTATAACAGCTTCAACTCTTCTGTGAAGGCTGTCCACAAGGTTTAGGAGTGCGTCTATTGGAATGTTTGACCATTCTTCCAGAAGTGCCTTTGTGAGGTCAGGCACCAGTGGCGGCCGATGTGTTGGGGGCGCAGGGGCGCCGCCCTCCATATCCATACGCATGGAGTTCAATGGGGCTTTTTTTTTTTTGCATTACCTGATTAGAGCCAGAGGCTCTAATAGGGCGATGCAAAGGGTGGACCCAGGGCGCAGAGCAGTGCGCCCCGACTCCACCCATTGTGTGACAATAGCGAATGAAAATTCGCTATTGTCACACGGATCCTCCTCCCGGCCAATCAGGGAGCGGGTCTAATACCCGATTCCTGATTGGCAGCAAGGCAAACCCCATGCCATTGGCCGAGGAGGAGGCGGAAGCGGGAGGATCCGAGGAGACGCGCCAGGGGAATGAGGAGAAGCCACGTTGCCGCCGCTGCCACTGATGATCCAGGTAAGTGCACTGGATTGAAGGGGGCACGCACGCTGGTCTGTGCATTGAATGGGGCATGTATGCTGGTCACTACATTAAAGGGGGCATGTATGCTGGTCACTACATTAAAGGGGGCATGTATGCTGGTCACTACATTGAATGGGGCATGTATGCTGGTCACTACATTGAAGGGGGGCATGTATGCTGGTCACTACATTGAAGGGGGCATGTACGCCGGTCACTACATTGAAGGGGGCATGTACGCCGGTCACTACATTGAAGGGGGCATGTACGCCGGTCACTACATTGAAGGGGGCATGTACGCCGGTCACTACATTGAAGGGGGCATGTACGCCGGTCACTACATTGAAGGGGGCATGTACACCGGTCACTACATTGAAGGGGGCATGTACGCCGGTCACTACATTGAAGGGGGGCATGTACGCTGGTAAATGCATTGAAGGGGGCATGTACGCTGGTCACTGCATTGAAGGGGGCATGTACGCTGGTCACTGCATTGAAGGGGGCATGTACGCTGGTAACTGCATTGAAGGGGGCATGTACGCTGGTCACTACATTGAAGGGGGCATGTACGCTGGTCACTGCATTGAAGGGGGCATGTACGCTGGTCACTGCATTGAAGGGGGCATGTACGCTGGTCACTACATTGAAGGGGGCATGTATGCTGGTCACTGCATTGAAGGGGGCATGTACGCTGGTCACTACATTGAAGGGGGCATGTATGCTGGTCACTACATTGAAGGGGGCATGTACGCTGGTCACTACATTGAAGGGGGCATGTATGCTGGTCACTACATTGAAGGGGGCATGTACGCTGGTCTCTGCATTGGAGGGGGCATGTACGCTGGTCACTGCATTGAAGGGGGCATGTACGCTGGTCACTACATTGAAGGGGGCATGTACGCTGGTCACTACATTGAAGGGGGCATGTACGCTGGTCACTACATTGAAGGGGGCATGTACGCTGGTCACTACATTGAAGGGGGCATGTACGCTGGTCTCTGCATTGAAGGGGGCATGTACGCTGGTCACTGTGCATTGAAAGGGGGCACGCTGGTCACTGTGCATTGAAAGGGGGCACGCTGGTCACTGTGCATTGAAAGGGGGCACGCTGGTTACTGTGCATTGAAAGGGGGCACGCTGGTCACTGTGCATTGAAAGGGGGCACGCTGGTCACTGTGCATTGAAAGGGGGCACGCTGGTCACTGTGCATTGAAAGGGGGCACGCTGGTCTCTCTGCATTGAAAGGGGGCACACTATACCTTAAATACTGAAGGCCCCTTTCACACTTTTGCGACCTCAAAGTCAGGCAATTTTTTACAGCGTTTTTTGCCGCAAAGCAATGCCTAATACATTTTTCTGTTTGCACCCCCCAAAAATTTTGAGCACCAGCCGCCACTGTCAGGCATGGATATGGACAAGAAGACCTGGCTTGCAGTCTCCACTCTACTTCATCCCAAAGGTGAATTAGGGTTGAGGTCAGGACTCTGTGCAGGCCAGTCAAGTTCCTCCACCCCAAACTCGCTCATCGCTGTCTTTATAAACCTTGTTGGGAGCATGAAACTGTCCAAAATGTCTTGGTGTGCTGACGCGCTAAGAGTTACCTTCACTGGCACTAAGGGGCCAAGCCCAACCCCTGAAAAACACCCCCACACCATAATCCCCCTCCACCAAATTATTTGGACCAGTGCACAAAGCAAGTTCCATAAAGACATGGATGAGTGAGTTTAGAGTGGAGGAACTTGACTGGCATGCCCAGAGTCCAAAACTCAACCCGATAGAACGCCTTCTCGTCCAACATCACCTTACAAATGCGCTTCTGGAAGAATGGTCAAACATTCTTCTAGAGACACACTCCTAAACCTTGTGGACAGCCTTCCTAGAAGTGTTGAAGCTGTTATAGCTGCAAAGGGTGGGCCAACTCAATATTGAACCCTACGGACTAAGACTGGGATGCCAATAAAATTCATGTGCGGTTAAAGGCAGGTGTCCCAATACTTTTGATAACATAGTGTATGTCCCAAACTTCAAAAATGTTTAAAAGGTTTTAGGATGCATCTCTTACATCCAGCTCCTCTCCCCCTGCTGCTATTACCAGCTGACAATCTGCATTTGCTTTGTATTATGCACAGGGCAGCCATCAGAAATTTTGGGGCCCCTTACACAGCTTTAGGCCTGGGCCCCTCCGGGCCTGACCACCAACATTTTGAAGGACCTGACCTTTGGCTGTCCCACCGAGTCCTTCAGTGCACCCACTTCTATTTTAACACTCTTACAACTTAATATATGAAAATGAATTCAAGCCAGCAAAGAGACATCTCAATCCAGTAAAGGGACAGCCTCATATTTTCAGCAGAGACAGCGCAATCCAGCAAAGAGACGTCCCTTCAGCTGCATCGGCTTACTCTGCAGCCGCCCTGCTTTAGCAATTGCTAGTTACTACAACAGCACCAACTCAATCTCATTGGTTGGGGCCTGGGCCCCTCGGAATGCCCGGGCCCCCTACATGTGTATGGGCTGTCCCCCCCTGATGGCTGCCCTGATTATGCAGCAAGAGCTGTCAAACTGCAGCTGATTCTAAGAAAAAGGACACGTACAGATAATCTGCAAGTGTGACTTAGTAAATATAATAAATCATTGTATTAGTATATTGTGCTATCTACTTTACTCATATGTACATACAAGGTATGATCTTAACCTAAAGGAGACCTTACAAGTAATATAAAGTTATTTCAAAGTGGTATCAAAGTCCCCATGGTTTACTTGTACCTACAGGTAACCTGAAAATAAAATAATAGCATACTAGCACATTATGTGATTATCCTGCAGGGACCCAATTTTTTGGATATTTTTTTTTTTTGTCGTGGTTTACTACTGCTTCAAATAAAATGTATTTCCACCTAACACCCTTTTAACCCCAATCAGACCTAACTAACTGCCCCCCCCCCCCCCCACCATTAACTATTATTCCTCTGTTATTTAACACACACACACATTATATATATATATATATATATATATATATATATATATATGAATTTGTTTTTTTTTTTAGAAAACTACTTATTATTTGCAAATATTTGGCCATACTTTGTACCAGAAACATTATTTTAGTGTACATTTAAAATGGGATTGTATGAAATACAATTACGTTTTTTTTTTTTTTTTACAGTGCAAGGATTAGTTCACCTTCTCCCTCTTCTTCGTGAAGTGCTTCTGGGATGGATGAGATCAATTTACTGTGATGGCGCCAGCCAATCAGAATCTTTGGTCCATCCCAAGAGTACTGCACAGAGAGGTGGGATTACAAATCCATGGACCGCTGGAACAGCTGCGGAGGTGCTGATAGCTCACCAACCCTGGCAGGAAGTATAGCGAGGACTGTGGTGAGGGGACAGTTTAAAGAGTAAGTTCACCTTTACATTTTCTCTGAGAAGGCGAACTAACCCTTTAAACCAACACTGGTTAAAGCTAAGGTATACAGGTACGAGAGATGCGTTTGTTTTCTCTGAGAAGGCGAACTAACCCTTTAAACCAACACTGCTTAATGCTAAGGTATACAGGTACGAGAGTTGCGTTTGTTAACAAAACATTCAAATTGTTTCTTTTAATTTTGCATAGAGGGTGAAATGATTAGAACCCTTATCAGGTGTGTTTTTTTTTTTTTTTTCATTTTGTTTTGTGGTGTCCCATAGGTAAGATTTTCCCTTACTTCCTGTCCATGATACATAACAGGAAGCAACAGGAAATCCCCGCTTAGTTTTGAACAGAACAGGTATCATCATTAAATGATTTTCCCTCATGTCCCTTGTTAATTGTAATGTTCTGAGTTCCCCATTCTTTACAAATCTCTGTGACAACAGTCACTGGGACAAACAGAAAGGGTGAATCTCCCCCAGAGGGATCACAGACAGCAATTAAAAACCAGTCAAGGATTCTAACCCTTCCCCAATACATTCAAAACTTAAAAGCAGGGTTTTCCGTTAGGTACATCAGAACTCCTTTTACTTACATTGTAGTGTGGTGACTGGTGGGACGGATATTGTGCCCCCCAGGCTGTAGAGCCCCTTCCGCTGCGGGTAGGAGTGCCATTGTTCTGCTGCTGCCCCGTAGGGGAGTTTCCAGCTTGCACAGCTGACTGGCTGCTGGGGGCCACCAGTGCGAAGGCATCATCCAGAAGAGATTGCATAGTCTGACGGACCTCTTCAATGGAAGGCTGAGGGGCCACATACTGTGCAGGGGGAGGGCCCCGGGGAAGAGAGCCAGGGTATTTACCCAACTCAGACACTGCTGGGGGGTTGTCAGAGGGCAGATCTGGGTCAGACTACATGGGAGAAACAGACAAATGAGAATAACACAAGGATCATATCTTTATACAATGCAAATCTTATAAAATCAGTTTATTTTGTTTATTACAGTGAACCTGCACTTTTCCTCCCTTTACTCCTCCACTCTGGGGGTGCGCTGATAAGAATGAGGTACAGTTAAAGTGTAGGTCAAGTCAAAAAACCGTCTGGTTTTTACTGCCATATGAGGATCAGTTACAGATTTACTCTCACTTTCCGTCCTGGTGACATTTTACCAGACAGGAAGTAAAAGAGAAATTTACAACAGGAACATAGACAGAAATTAAAATCTGTCGGAGTTCTTGCCTTCCCCTATTCTACTAGAGAATAAAAATCAGACAAAGCGCTTACCACATAGGCGGAGTTACTGACTCCTGGGGGCCTCTTGTAGGTACCGTCACTATCAGTTGCAATTAAACGATCCCGGTCTGCGTCTGGTGGGCTGGAGGAGCCCTGCTGTCGTCGCCGCTGCTTTGGAGAACGCCGAGCTCGAGAGCTAAAAAAAAAAATACATTTTTTTGTTTTAACTGCTTCTATACCAGGACAAATCTAGAATTCCTCTCATACATGTAAAAATCATAATGTGTTTGCTAAAAAAAAAAAATACTCAGGACCCCCCAAACATTATATATATATATATTTTTAGCAGTGGCCCTAGGGAATAAAATGGCGGTCATTGCAATTTTTTATGACACACAGTGTTTGTGCAGCAATTTTTCAAACGCAATTTAAAAATAAAAAAAAAAACAATTTCATGAACTAAAAGAAAAACTCAAAACAGTAAAGTTAGCCCATTTTTTCTGCATAATGTGAAAGATGATGTTACACAAAGTAAATAGATACCCAACATATCACGCCTAAAAATTGCGCACATTTGTGGAATGGTGCCAAACTTCAGTACTTAAAAATCTCCATAGGCTACGCTTTAATCTTTTTTTTTACAGGTTACCAGTTTAGAGTTACAGAGGAGGTCTTGCACTAAAATTATTGCTCTCACTTTAATGTTCACGGCGATACCTCACGTGTGGTTTGAACGTCGTTTACATATGTGGACGTGACCTACGTATGCGTTCACTTCTGCTAGCAAGTACGAGGGGATAGGGGTGCATTAATTTCTTTATTTTTCATTATTTTATTTACATTATTATTTTTACACTTTTCCTTTAATTTATTTATTTTTTGATCCCTTGTAATAGGATTAGGGCATGACATGTCCTCGTTACAGTGAGATCTGGGGTCTATAAGTCCCCAGATCACGCCTCTAGGCTGGAAAGCCTGAGATCAAAGAAAAAAAAAAGTGATCTTGGCTTCCCAGCTGAAAAAATGACGTTTACATCTGCCGGTGCCAGAAGTGACAGCATAACTTCACGCCCGGCCTCCGAAGGTCATAGAGATGGCCTGGTCCTCGGTCAGCATCTGCCTCCGGCCAATTCATTCTTCGGCTCGCTGATCGCACAGGTGAACCAGTAGAAGCCAAGAAGATGGCAGGAGCATCCCCCTCCTGCCGCCTGTAATAGCAATTAAGAGGCTGAACAGCTGCTATGATTATTTTTACTGCGCAGGGATTCGCTGGCAGAAAAAAAAGATAACTGAATTTAGTCATCATTCAATTATCGCCACTGAAAGACCAGGACGTCATATGACGTTCAACAGTATGGAAGTGGTTACAATTATTTTGTGAAACTCAATTTAATTGCTGAAATTATTACATTTATAATGATAACATTTTATATCTGGTGTCTTCATAGTTTGAAACAGAAAACACATTTTGTAACAAACAAAAAATAAAATAAATCATCCTGTAGAAACTGTAGAATAAAACCTTGCTTCCTCCTAAATCTTGTAAAAATAGGTCATGGGATGTCACCTGATCATTGAGCACAAATTATGCTAAATCTTACTTTGTGATGATGTCATATGACCATCAGAGTCAGTGCAGTTAAAGCTGAAATTCCAATGATCTATAAAAGAGAAGTTCAGGATTCACTGAAAAAATATACTTACCTAGGTGGATGCAGCATCGCTCCGATGCTGCATCTGTCCCCCACCGGCTCTATGACAACCGCCAACAGTGGGCTGAAGCCTGCTGTCGGTTGAAAACAGAACTACACTCTTGTGATCTATAGGAGAAGTACAGTCAAAAAAGCATTTGCTTTACTTCTCCTTTAAGAGCCAATATAGTGAGAGATAGCAGTATGGTGATGTCTTGTGATCACTTGGAATCAGCGCAGTGAAGGCTGGCAAGATGATGATGTCATGTGATCACTAACAGCCAGTATAGTGGAAAGCAGGCATTGTGATGAAGTCTTGTGATCCCTAAGAGCTAATGTAGTGAAAGCTGGCAGTATGATGATGCCACATAATTCCAGCGAATGTAGTGAGATAATAGTATGAGAACTTCATATGATTGTTGACAGACAATACAGAGAAAGATGGCAGGACAGTGATGTCATGTGATCACTTAGCACAAATGCAGTGGAAGCTGAGATTGTAATGATGTCATGTGATCAATACGAGACGTTGTAGTTAAAGCTGGCAATATGATGTTGATCACTAAGAGCCAATGTGGTGAGAGATGACAGCATGAGTATGTCATATGATCATTAACAGACAATGTAGTCAATGCTGATAGTATGTGGTTATTTGTAGGTCAGAGTCCTACCTCTTGCGGGGCTCTATGAATACAGTGGGAACACCCATCACTGGATCGAGAATTTTATCAAACTGCATCTGCGCCCTTCGGTACATGCGCTGGCGCTCCTTGGTGTCCGTCATTCCCACAACGTCCACCAGGGGGAACTCGTAGTGTCCTTTACGCTTGGCTCGAAGACGTATCTTATTACGGTGATGTTCTATCTCCGACTTATGACGCAACGTTGTCTGAATCTACAACAGACACAAGAGCTGGCTTATTAAAACAGAATGAAGATAAATATGACATTATATAGAATCCTAAAGAAATCAACAGTTTACATTTACATTAACAGGTTACAATTACTTTCACACCCAAAGCATTGAAAACATTTGTTTTTTGTTATTCCAGAATAGTTGATGAACATAACAGTATACTTATTATCAATTATGCAAAATAATTTTATAAAGTGGGTACCACATAAAGGGGAATTTGTATAAATGTTTTCATCCAAGACTCATACAACTAATTTTTCTAATTGGGTTTTTTTTTAAAAATGTGTGAATCCTGGGTGAACGTTATGTGACTTTTGAAAAGAGGATGCTCTGGAAAAGTCCTAGAGGGGAGCATGGGAGGAGGTAAAGAGGAGTCTAGAGATCAGGAGGTGTCGTGATATTTATTCGTGTATATAGCTTTGTATGCTGTTAATATTTGATTTTTTTTTTTTGTAGGCGAAAAAGGATTGGTGGGGGGAGGGTTGTCAAGGACACTTAGCAGTTGGTAAGGTGGATTAGTCTAACAGCAGCATTAATGATAGACTAAAGAGAAGATAACCTGTGTAGAGGTAGGCCAATGAAGAGAGAGTTGACAAAGTTAGTTAAGATTGGGCATATTTTGGAGATGTTACAGAGGTTAAAGTGGCAAGATTTTAAGATTTGAACAGTGATTGGATGTGGGGAAGAGAGTTCAGAATCTGGGATTACACCTAGCAGTCAAGTTTTTGAAAGACTTTTTTTGAGTTTTAGGAAGTGATGTGACAGTCATACTGATATATCAGCTCTGTCAGTGTAATCAAAAATGTAATAATATAAGGAAGTGAAGGATTGCAGAAGCTCTTGGACAGACAGCTGCATTGACTCCAGGATTCCCCAGAAACCCACCTCTCTATTTATCTTATTAGCTTCCACCTCTCGTTCTGCCACAGACAGTCCATGCATGGGTGGAGTGGCCATCGGTTGCATGGCAATGAGTTGAATTTTACTAGGGAGGCGACGGCTGACCTCTGAGGAGCGTGACATCCTATCGACGTGTTCAAATATAGAAGCCGAGGAATGTTGCTCCACCCCGCTGCCCAACACTGGCATCTCTGCGGAGAGAAAACATGTCAAAGATAAAAAGGATCATCATATATGCTCTTCCTCAGTATAATAAAGATCAGCCATTCTCAACCTTTTTACTGCAGAGGAACTCTTGGAAAAACTTTCAGTTCTCAGGAACCCTTGCAAAAAGCATTTCATTGGGGACCAGTGGAAAGAATGTTCCTGGTGCAGTGGTGGTCACAATGTCACCCTTACAGACAGCTTTGGGTTCACGCAGCTGGCTCTGTTAAGTGGTGTTGGCCCTAAAATTATGCAGGCACCGTCAAATGGGAGGTCAATTAGTCACAGCTCAAGGAACCCCTAGAAAACTCTGGAGGAAGCCAAAGGTTCCAAGAACCCTGGCTGATATTGATATTAAAAGAAAACAAATTTTCTTCTCAAATACAAAATTATGAAACCTTAAAATTAAGGCGTTTAGATGTATGCAGGAAGCAGAGCATACACCTTTTCTTTCACACTCTGCTGTAAAGTTCAAGCTCACCCCTGTAACCTTTGTTGGTGATCTGGGGTCACCCTCTCCTAAAAGAGTTGAGCTTCGCCCCCACCTCCTGAGCCTAGAGTGGCTCATTATGTAGGAGGAGACGGGGCCCAGGTACAGTTTTACGGGAAAAGATAGGTTGCACATATAAACATCAGCACACTGAGGCCGGCCATACACTGTTTGAATCTCAGCTGGTTCAGCAGGAACCGGCCCGAGATTCTAATAATTCGTGGGCAGGTTGAATGTGCTAAGTTGATCAATCAATTAACTTGGGTACAACCAGCTTGATGGATTATCTTGCGATTATCGATATGGGCTGCTATAGCCACTGTCTTTTCCCGGTGGGGACCGCTTCCCCTGCCCGCCCCCGCCGGGAGGAGACAATTGCTGATTCCCCTTGTCAGCACTGTCCGTGTCGATGGGGGAGGCGTGCAAATTTTTTTTCTTTTTTCCGTGGTTGCAGGAAAGAAATTTGCACCGTGTATGGCCAGCCTTAGTCTGAATTGCTTGGGATTGTGAAAAGGTTACTTTAAACTGATTCAGAAAAGGCCTTCTATCTGCTCAAATTCCCACCCTGGGAAGACTCTGTGCAGTCCAGACATTTAAATAGCTATGACAGCATAAACACTTATTAAGTGTTCTTGCATGGCAAGACCACTTACTGTTATCTCACATATATATTATTATTATTATAGCCAAATTTACCACCCTAACTCCTCCCACAGTTTTTACACTACATAGACAGTAATATAGCCAAACGTGCGGATTATTCCCGATTGGTGTGCTATTACTTTGTGGAAGGTTTCGCCAAATGGTTCACGAAATATCCAGCGTTTTTGTGGCGAAATTGGTCCCATAGGAATGAATGGCGGAATGTTCAAAACTAGAGTGGGAGCTGACAAATCAGGACATGAAACTGCCATCACTCCCTTATTTTCAAGCCCACCTACACAAATCTTATAAAAAAACGTTCAGCTATCCCTGCTGCCACTAAAAATGTCCACGGCTAAGCCATAGTCCGGATAGTTTTCACAATTTCTTAACTGCTGCCATCCCACACACACCACACACGCCACCCACACACCACACCCCCCACACACACACATACACACACACAGCAAACTTCACTTCACATAATTTCCCCGGAAATTGTACGTTTTCTAGTTATATATACAGCCCTTACTTTAAATCTGGGGATATGCAGACTTTTAGGAAGGAAATAAGAGGAGTCTTGCCACATGTCCTGGATTATATGAACTCACCTCCTTTGCCTTTTGGCCGCTGTGGGGTTTCACGTGGAGGAGCCGAAGGTCGTGGAGATCCATCTTCACCTGAATCCCTTCCACTTGATGGTTCACTAGCTGTGGATCCAGCATCTGAGGGGGTAACCCTGCTGCCGAAAAACAGACAAGAAAATGCTGTGCGGCTGTCCATACAATATGTATAACACACCTAATTTCTGACTGTAGGAAAACTGCTAAATATAGCATTCATGTACATATATTGCAGCTGTCACCTCCTAACACCCAGCCTGTGATTTAACAGTGAAAAGGCAGCAGCAGACCAATGAGCTGAGCTCAATCCCTTTGCGCAGAGTATAATTGCCTCCAGTGCTGTCCTCCCTATCTGAGCCTACCTTGGGCAGGGAACTACAACATTTGGTGAGCAAAGAGTAGGTTTTATTAGGAGGTAAGCAGAAAGTCTGATGAAGGACATTAGAATGTACAAACAATGTCCTACAAGTTACACTCTAGGCCTGGCTCTCAACTGTTTGCACAGAAGCAGTGTGTAAGGCCTATTGAATCTGTCTAAGGCCCCTTTCACACATGCTGTCCGTTTGTCCGTTTTTCATCCATCCGTTGACAGATGAAAAACGGACATCAATGCATCTATATGTAAAAACGGATGACAACTGATGATCATCAGTTAACATCCGTTTTCATCCACTTCCGTCAATGTCCGTTTTTTTGAACGGATGAATGCCCTGTTTTTCATCCGTCAAAAAAACGGATCGGACGAAAAACGGATGTCAACTGATGACAACGGATGAAAAACTGATGTCAACTGATGACAACGGAGGACAACGGATGAAAAACGGACGACAACGAATGAAAAACGGATGAAAAACGGATAACAACTGATGAAAAACGGATGAAAAACGGATAACAACTGACGAAAAACGGATGACAACTGACGAAAAACGGATGAAAAACTGATACGTTTGACGTGACTGAACTGATGAACTGAACGGACTGTATGTGTGAAAGGGGCCTAAAGCAGATTAAACAGCTGCAGTATTCCCTGGATAGCATCAGACACTCTCTCCAACAGCCAATCAGTGCCCTACTACCAATAGCAGATACATATTTTAGCACCAGATTCAGAGCATTTCTTCAGAACTTACCTGCCACGGTGGCGCCCAATCTTGTTGGGCTTAGCAGAAGCCTTGGACTTTGGGGTAGGGATGTCTCCGTTTTCAGAGGGGGTGGAGTCTTTTAGGGGTCCATGTATCACAGGCAGAGGAGGCTCATGTACAATAAGAACTTCATCTTTATTGTGCTGGCCCAGGTGTTGCTTGGCAAAGTCAAATCCCTTTACGTTAGGGGCTTGGAGCTATAGGGGGAAGCACAGAACACAATGAATCAAAAAAACTCTTTGTATGTTGTATATACAAAGTATCACTGCTATGGTCTACCATATATTATAGTGTCTGGATTTGGAAAGATACTAAAAAATTATGTATCAATCAAAAAAAAAAAACAAACAAAGGTATGTGCTCGATCAGATGCATTTACAAGCATCATATACAAAGTATTATTTAATTTTTGTTCTTCTTTATTAAAATTGATATTAGAATGACTTAGACACATTGGTGGAGATTTCCGAAAACTAGAGCACCCATAATCTGGTACAGCTGTGCATGGTAGCCAATCAGCTTCTAACTTCAGCTTGTTCAATTAAGCTTGGACAATAAAACCTGGATACTGAATGGTTTCTATGCAAAGATTCACCAGATTTTGCACTGTTCGGTTTTAGTAAATACCCCCACTGACATCACTGTCAAGTTAGATCTTTACCAATGAACACCATGTGAAGACTACAGAAGCAGAGACAAATTGCCACCATTATTCCGTTTTAAGTCACCATAAGCTATGTCATAAAGTTAAAAACAGACCATGATATCCTGTAATCACCTATATGTGCCAAAATAACTCTGATTCGCTTCCACATCAACTGGGCACAAAACTCAATCTCTAGAATCTAGAAAATTAGCTTCTGGTAAGAGATGGCACGGCCCTCTCGGGACAGACCTCACCTTCTGTCTCTGCTGTAAGTTGCTCATTGTATCCGGCTGGAAGTCGAGTTTGTCGGTTCGGCAGAGTTTCCAGTACAAGATGACTATGATGATGGTCACCACTAACACTGGCACAGCCACACCCACGATGATCCACAGATTCTGTGCCTGCCGGTCAGTCTCTGGGGGTTGGTTCATTGCTGCAGAAAGAAAATTACAGAAACTTCACGCATCTCTTAACACCCCAGTATTTTCTTGAAGGCAACTCTACTTAGCATAAAACTCTCTCCACCTCTACTATGAACATATTGATTCTTGTTCTCAAGGCTTTCTATATGCATCTGTCTCTTTTGAAACTCCCTTTCCATATGCCATTTGGCACCTGCCATCTCTTAATGGCATCCTTGAAATGTATCTCTTCAAGCAATCATACATTTTGGTGCAAAACCTCTCTCTACTTAGTGATCCACCGCTGCTTACTTCTCACTGTCTAACATTTCACACACTGTCACCTTATACACAGTTTACTGATCTAGTACTGCTTCCACCATATAACAAAACACACACTGCCACCATTCATACCGAATACTGATCCAACACTGCTTCCTCCTCCACCACATGAAAACACACACACATACTGTCACCATTCATAAAAATTACTGATACAGCACTGCTTCCTCCTCCAGTATTTGATAAGGCACACACAGTCACTTTACATGTACAGTTTACTGCAGGGCTCGACAAATCCCAGGTGCAAGGTCGCCATGGTAACTATAAATTCTGTCCTGGCGACTGGGCTTTTGTCAGCCCCTCCCCTCATTATGGCCACTCCTCCCAGCAGCTTGGAACACACACACAAACACACTCATGGCTTCAACGACACTTCCTGACAGTGGAACCCAGCGTCACTTCCACCAGAGGAAAAAATGGCTGCTCTGCTATTAAAGATATTCTGAGCCTTTTGCATTGGACTGTACTAGGGAGGCAGGATTTACCAGGGTTTTGTTTACAGGTATTGTACACCCTTTTATATGACTGGTGTATATAGGTACTATATAGATCAGGAAGGAAGGATACAGAATACGAGGGTGTTTGATATATAGCAGAGGATGGTGAGAGGAGTACGAGATATGTGATATCTGGTGCGAGGAGTACGGGGTATGGTGTGTGATGAAGGAGAGGTGAGAGGAGTACGGGGTATGGTGTGTGATATAGAAGAGGTGAGAGGAGTACGGGGTATGGTGTGTGATATAGGAGAGGTGAGAGGAGTACGGGGTATGGTGTGTGATATAGGAGAGGTGAGAGGAGTACGGGGTATGGTGTGTGATATAGGAGAGGTGAGAGGAGTATGGAGTATGGTGTGTGATATAGGAGAGGTGAGAGGAGTACCGGATATGGTGTGTGATATCGGAATGGTAAGAGGAGTATGGGATATAGTGTGAGATATCAGATTGGTGAGAGGAGTATGGAGTATAGTGTGTGATATCGGATTGGTGAGAGGAGTATGGGGTATGGTGCGTGATATTGGAATGGAGAGAGGAGTATGGGGTATGGTGTGTGATATTGGAATGGTGAGAGGAGCATGGGGTATGGTGTATGGTATTGAACTGGTAAGAGGAGTACGGGGGTATGGTGTGTGATATTGAACTAGTGAGAGGAATACGGGATATGGTGTATGGTATTGAACTGGTAAGAGGAGTATGGGGTATGGTGTGTGATATTGAACTAGTGAGAGGAATACGGGATATGGTGTATGGTATTGAACTGGTAAGAGGAGTATGGGGTATGGTGTGTGATAGGAGACTTATTACGATTTTAAATGTACTTAGGGATGCTAAGAAGGTTATTAGGGAAATGCGGAGAGGCATACCTGTGTGTAAACCTGTGTTGTGCATCTGTAAAGATACATATCAGGGCTACATAAGAGAAGGGGTTTTGTCATTGAAAATAAAGCTTTGTTAGTAAAAAAAAAAAGACTGGCTAATAACTTTTTTTTGACTCCTAGATTCAAAGCAATTTTTCAAGCCTTGTTTTACTGACCAAGCACTTCTTCCTCCTCCACTATCTGACAAGACACACGCTGCCCCCTTATATACTGCTTACTGATCCTGCACTGTGTTCTCCTCCACTATATAACAAGACACACACTGTCACCTTATATACAGCTTACAGATTCTGCATTACTTCCTCATTCACTATGTCATCCTATATGCAGCCTACTTAGAAACAACCATAATTTTCTTATCTATGTACACCTTGCAATTTTATATGTAGCTTTCTCATTACCTTACTATTTCCTCCTACTCCAAAGGCTGGTACACTCGGGCTGAATGTTGGCCATTTTGTGTTTAACCGGCTGACATTCGGCTTGTGTGTACAGAAGCCTGTCTGACAGAATACGCCCTAATGACCTGCTTATGTCGAACAGGCATGCTGTAAAAACAGCAGCCGATTGGCATCTGATCAGTGCTTGCAGCCAATTGCTGAGCGCTGAGCGGTGTGTTCTGTCGGTGAGGGGGGTCCTATGTAAACTATGTAAACACATAAGTTTAGCGGGGAGATCACTGTATTAACATTGCATTGCTAGTACAGCAATCTCTTTGCAAGCTCCTCAGTTTATTTTCCATTCAGCCTGTTGGGTTTGAATGAAAAATAAACTTACCATGTGTACCAGGCATTACTCCCATGACTCAGCTTTGTATATTTTTTGCTGCTCAAACTCTTGTGTTTGATTTTTCACTATTTTAGTACATGGTGTCAATGTCCCCTTGTCTGCACCAGGCACTGGGAACAATGGAGTTACAGAAATTAGTAAAAATTATTATTATTATTCAGGATTTCTATAGCGCCAGCAGTTTACGCAGCGCTTTACAATGTTAGAGGGAGACAATACAGTTACAATACAATAAAATACAAGAGGATTAAGAGGGCCCTGCTCAGAAGAGCTTACAATCTAATGGGGTGGGGCAGGTGTTACAAGAGTAAGAGTAAGGCAGGTGTTACAAGAGGTTGTAAGAGTAGGGAATGAGCTGATGGCAGATTAGTTGGCAGTGTGATAGGCTTCCCTGAGTTTTCAGGGATTGCCTGAAAGCAGCTAGAGAAGGAGATAGCCGTACAGGTTGAGGTAGAGCATTCCAGAGGATGGGAGAGGCCCTGGAGAAATCCTGGAGACGAGCATGGGAGGAGGAGACAAGGGAGCTTGAGAGTAGGAGGTCTTGAGAGGAGCGGAGAGGACGGTTTGGGTGATATTTGGAGACAAGATTGGTGATGTAGCTTGGGGCAGAGTTGTGAGTGGCTTTGTATGTTACGGTTAGTATTTTGAATTTAATTCGCTCGGCAATCGGGAGCCAGTGTAGGGATTGGCAGAGAGGGGAGGCAGACACTGAGCAGTTGGTAAGGTGGATAAGCCTGGCAGCAGCATTCATGATGGACTGAAGAGGGGATAGACTATGAAGTGATAGGCCTATGAGAAGGGAGTTGCAGTAGTCGAGGAGAGAAATAACAAGGGAGTGAATGAGTAGCTTGGTGGTTTCAGTTATTAAAAAGGGGCGAATTTTAGAGATGTTGCAGGGGTGAAGTCTACAAGTTTTTGACAATGATTGGATTTGGGGCTGAAAGGACAGGTCTAGGATTACACCTAGTACCCTGGCATGAGGGGAGGGATTGCTGGTTGCATAACTAGTTTTGATGGAAAAGTCATGGAGGGGGGCACGGGCGGGGCGGGGGGGGGGGGGAAATTACCAGCTCAGTTTTAGAGAGATTTAGTTTGAGGAAGTGATGCGACATCCATGTTGATATGTCAGTAAGTAAGTTAGCAATGCGAGAGGAGACTGAAGGAGTGAGGTGAGGAGTAGACAGATAGATTTGAGTGTCATCGGCGTAGAGATGGTATTGGAAACCGTGGGCAGTTATCAAGTGACCGAGGGAGGCGATGTAGATAGAGAAGAGGAGGGGTCCAAGAACAGAGCCTTGGGGAACCCCCACAGAAAGGGGCAATGGGGAGGAGGAGGTAGAGTTGTGGGTAACGCTGAAGGAGCGCTGCGATAGGTAGGAGGAGAACCAAGATAGAGCAGAATCTTGGAGGCCAAGGGAACAGAGTTTATTAAGAAGGAGCGGGTGGTCAACAGTGTCAAAGGCCACAGAGAGGTCAAGTAATAAGAGTATGGAGTAGTGGCCATTGGTTTTGGCAGTTAGTAGATCATTGGTGAGTTTTAGTTAGGCAGTTTCAGTGGAGTGCTGTGAGCGAAAGCCAGACTGTAAGGGATCAAGAAGGTTATTTTCACTGAGGTAGGAGCTGAGACAGTTGTAGACTAAGCGTTCTAGAAGTTTAAGTTGTTCAGGTTGGTGGGGTCCAGTGAGGGCTTTTTAAGTATGGGAGTGATTTGCGCATGTTTTAGAGGGGAGGGAAGGTGCCACTAGAGAGGGAGAGATTAAAGATGTGAGTAAGGGAGCATAGGATAGAATAAGAGGGTGTCTGTAGTAGTTGTGAGGGAACCGGATCCAGGGAACAGGTGGTTAGGTGGGCGTCTGAGAAAATGTTTTTAACCTCTTTAGTAGTAGCCAGTTCAAAGGAGGAGAGTGTTGACTGTACTGTTATGTATGTTGAGTGGGGAAGATGTGCGCACAGTGGCGGTGTTCTCACGTATTGCATCAACCTTGTCTTTGAGTCTAAACCGATATGATGATGCTTATGAATGTATCACTTACGCTGCGCCACCACGCCCTGCAGTCGGTATCCGAGGATGATGGCAGCTCGCTGGATGTTCACCTCATTTATCAAACTAGAAGCCTTATCGGCAGCCAGCCGTCCTCCGTACTGATCCTCAATGAAATAAATCAGCTCCACTGGGTCATCCAAACCTTCAAGACGGGAAATATTCACCACCTGGGGGACAAAATAGGTGAGTACCACTTCATAGTCCTGTGTCAGGCTTTCTGCATGTGGCTATCCAAAGGGTTCTCTATGAATGCCCTCATTCACAGATCAGTACCCTTCAACCTGGCAGTAAAGTGCCCTACACCCAACACTACACCCTACACAGAACACTGAGCTCAGGAAGGGGTTATTTTGCAAACAGCTCAATCCATGCACACACATTCTGTTGCTTTGAAGCCTGAAATGAAGACAGGCACAGTTTTTGTTTTCTCCATCTGTATTTACTCAATGCAACTTATAACATCCAAGTGAAATATATAACACCAACATGTACAATAAACGTTGCAGTTTGAGTTGGAAAAAGGATCCCCCCACCTCCTAAAAATTACTTGTAAACTCGTTCAGGTGTAGCTAATCACCTTCTCAATGGCACACGAAACCATTTGACTTTCAACTGTGATCAGCTGTAGTCATTTTGATTAGCTGAGCATGAAAATAACTTTCCTGGAGCATTTCGGTCCCCCGGTAGTGCAACTGAAGCAAACAACTATGGATGGCAAGGCACTGTGTCAAAACATCTCCAGAATAAAGTGGACAGGCACAAATCAGGAGATGGATAAAAAACAATTTCAAAGGCTTTATGAATGCCTAGAAGCACAGTGAAGTATATTAATATGAAGTTGAAGGTATTTAGTACAACACAGACCCACCCTGGATAAGGTCATCATTTCAAACTGGATAAAGAGCTAGGAAACTGGTCACAGAGGCTACCAAGAGGCCTACAGCAACTCTGAAGCAGTTGCAGTAATTTATGACAAAGAGTGGTCATTGTGTGCATGTGACCACAATATCACAAATTCTCCACAAATGTGGCTTGTATGGGAGGGTTCCAAGAAAAAAGCCGCTCCTTAAAAAAGGCCACATGTGAGCTTTGCCAAAATGCACCTTGAAGATTCTGAGGCCACATGGAAAAAGGTGTTATGGTCAGATGAGTCTAAAATTTAGATATTTGGCCTCAACACCAAATTATATGTCTGGCAGAAATCCAATACAGCTCACCATCCAAATAACACCATTCCTACAGTAAAGCATAGAGGTGGTAATATCCTGTTATGGGGGTTTCTCTCCAGCAAGGACTGGAGCACTTGTCAGGATAGAAGGTCAAATGGCTGGAGTAAAAAAACATCAAATTCTTGAGGAAAATCTGCTGCCCTCTGCCAGAAAGTTGTCAATGGAAAGAAAGCTTACCTTACAACATGACAATGGCCCAAAACATGCAGCAAAGGTTACCACACAGTGGTTGAAGGAGAAAAAGGTGAATGTTCTTGCACGGGCTTGTCAGAGCCCTGAATTACACCCCACTGAAAATCTTTGGAATTAATTGAATGGTCACCATCAAATTTAACTGAACTTGAGCAGTTCTGCAAAGAAGAGTGGGCAAATATTGCAAATTCTAGATGTACAAAGTTAGTGGAAACATTTCCCAACAGACTAAAGGCTGTAATTAAAGCAAAAGGTGGCTCAACAAAATACTGACACAAGGGGGCGATCCTATTTCCAACTCAGTGATTTCGTTTTTTTCTGACATTTTGGTGTTATATAATTCGCTTGGATATTATAAGTTTCATTGAGCGAATACAGGTGGATAAAACAAAACACGTGTCTGTCTTCATTTAGACTACAAAGCAACAGAATATTATTTTAAAAGGAGATGATTCTTTTCTATACCCACTGTAGATAAAAATACATACTTTACTGATCCTTCATCTCCGCTTTGCTGCCAGGAAAGCATTTGACAGCCGGACCATTTGCAGCCTACAAGTCTCATACATTGGACATATTTTGCACTAGAAATAAATGGATTTTTGTAAAATCTTACCGTAAAATCCTTTTCTCTTAGCTCATTGACAGACGTAGTCCTCGGTGATTCAGCACCTTCGGGTTATGCTGCCCTCCACAGGAGTAGGACTAGACAGGAAATAAAATGCTCTGGCCACACCCTAGGGGCAGTCCCCGAGGGTATATCCTCTCTCTCTCTGCCACAGCAAATCAGTTATGTTACAAAGCAGTGTTTAGAGAATTTAACCCAACCCAACTCCAAAACAGAGGGGCGGGTACTACGTCTGTCAATGGAGCTAAGAGAAAAGGATTTTACGGTAAGATTTTACAAAAATCCATTTTTCTCTATCGCTCATTGACAGACGTAGTCCTCGGTGATTTAGCACCTTCGGGACGTCCCAAAGCAGTACCACAAATGAGGGGTGGGAGAAATGGAAATTAAATCCAATCTAGAAGGCCCAACCGGTGCCAACTAGAAGTTTTACAATGCTCATCCTCAATGATGAGACTCAACAAAAATCTTTCAACAGAAAAAATCCTCGAGGTAGACCTCCGGTCTCCTCAAATTGCGGCCTGCAAAACCTTGCGGCCAAATGAGGCATCCGCCGATGCCATCACATCAATTTTATAAAATTTTGTAAAGGTATGTACCGACGACCAGGTGGCCGCCTTACATACCTGGACCACTGACGCCTGATGGCGAAAGGCCCAGGAAGTACTGAGCGCTCGAGTGGAGTGCGCCCTAACAGGGAACGGAGGACTCCAACCCTTAATAGAATAAGCCTGTACCACCGTCTGTCTAATCCATTTGGCGATAGTCGCGGCAGATGCAGGCAACCCCTTTCTGGGGCCATCCGTGATCACAAAAAGTGAATCCGTCTTACGGAACAATTCCGTAGCCTTCAGGTATACTCTGATTGCCCGAACCACATCCAAGGAATGCAACGCATGTTCCCGATGATGATTGGGCTGAGGACACAAGGAAGGTAGTACAATATCTTCATTCAGATGAAAATCTGAAACCACCTTAGGAAGAAAGGATGGCTTAGGATGAAGTACTACCTTATCCCTATGAATCACTAAGTATGGGGACTGGCATGATAAAGCAGCCAGTTCTGACACCCTGCGTGCAGAAGTGATAGCCACCAAGAAGGCCACCTTCTGGGATAAAGTAAGCAAGGGAATCTCCCTGATGTTTTCAAAGGGAGGTTTCTGTAGAACCGACAAAACCAAATTAAGATCCCAGGGCGGTAAGGGCGCGCAGACTGGTGGAGCCAGGTGCCGCACCCCCTGGATGAAATTCCGCACCAAGGACTTGGTAGCTAAAGGTTTCTGAAAGAAGATTGCTAATGCTGAAACTTGACCCTTGATGGTGCTCAAGGCTAGTTTCTGCTCAACCCCTTTTTGCAAAAAGGCCAATATTCGAGTCACCGAATAGGTACATGGAGGAAATCCTAAAGATTCGCACCACGCGATATAAGTCTTCCATGTGTGATAATAGACTCTGCTGGAAGTCGCTTTCCTTGCTTTAATAAGGGTAGGAATGACTGAAGCTGACAACCCTCTGTCCTTCAGTACTTGGGTCTCAATGGCCAGGCCATTAAAACCAGCGACTGTAAAGCACGATGGTAGATTGGTCCTTGAGACCGCAGATACTCCCTGAGACGAAGTTCCCACGGAACGTCCGCGACTAGCAAGTCCAAGTCGGCCAGGCCGGCTTGACGAGGCCAGCCTAGAATTTCTAGGACCACTGGCGCTGACTGGATCTGAACCAGGCGTCCCTAGAGCTATCTGGCCCCGACCATCCGAGAAAGTCTGGTCGTTTTCTGTTCCCACACATTTATCAGACACCTGATTCCTATCAGGAACGGTGATCTTTCCTGGTTGAACCTCAGGGACCGAAGTCACCTGGCTAGAGGCTTCTTGGTCTGTCTGGTCAACCAGATCCGATTCCTGTGGGGAATTGAGACTAATCTTAGGAAAAGGTAAAGGAAAAGATCTGTTCAGGGAACGGTGACTACCGCTCCCTGTAGTACTTAAATGTTGGAAGGGAAGAATCGCACCGGTAGCAGTAGTCGATGCTCGATCTAATGTCCTGAATACCGGTGAAAACGTCCTCCCACCCTCAAACCGGGTGGGGGCGCACCTTCAGGCTGTGTAATCCTTTGCTTCGGGTTTGGCTGAGTCGGTCCTCTGTTTGTCCGACCAGCCCTTCTTGAACCCTCCTGGAGGAGTCTTGCCTTTCCCGCTTGTTCCAGCCGGGCGTGCGAACCCTTTATGGGCGGTAAAGAAAGGTCCTCGCTTGTTACGAGGTCCCTTAGCTTTAGCAACCTGTGGCAAGAAAGTGCTTTTGCCCCCAGTGGCGTCCTTAATGATCTCATCTAGGGTGGCCCCAAATAGGCGATTCCCCTGAAAGGGGAGATTCGTCAAGGTCTTTTTGGAACCTAGGTCTGCTGACCAGCATTTTAACCACAGCACACGTCTGAGGATTACCGCTGACATAGATACATTCCCTAATAGGGGGGTAGCATCCAAGGCTGCGTCACAGACAAACTGTAGCCCTTGTATAATCTGTTCCATCAAATCAGATGTTCCCTGGGGGATATCTTTCCCCCTCAGGTCTTGGCGTATCAATCTCGCCCATTCCGTTAGTGTCTGGGAAACTAGACCAATAACAATTACTGGTCTAAATGCTGACCCTATCAGGGAGAAGATAGTGCGGGACTCCGCTTCCACCTTTCGATCCACCGGATCCTTAAAGGACGAAGTGTCCTCCACTGGGATAACCGTGGCTTTATTCAGCCTGGAAATAGGTGGATCCACCACTGGTGGTACCGTCCATTTCTTAATGAGGGATTCCTCAAACGGATAGCGTCTAGCAATACGCTTGGAAATAGTAAAGGTACGCTTAGAATGCTCCCATTCTTCTTTAATCTTATTACCAAAACACTTGGGTACAGGAAAAACCTTCACCGTTTTGATGGGCTTGTTAGTACCAAAGGGAATCTCTGTTTCAGTTGCCTCTGCCGGTAAAACCTCAAGTCTTAAGGTTTCCCGCACCGCCACAACTAGTGCGTCCACCAATGCTTCTTCCCGAATTATGGCGGAAGAATGAACGTCCTCCTCACTGTCTGAGGGAACTTTACCTGAGATAACAGCCCTTGCAGAGGGACCTGCAGCTGCAGTGACCATCTCTGAATCTGAGTCAGAGGTGTCAGATGATATAGGGGTAGGCGGGGGTCGCTTTCTTGACCCCCGTCCCTGACAGGCCGTCTCCACCCGAGCCACCAAAGACTCCAAAACTGATGTAAATGCGTCTATACTCTGTGCACCGGCGGGTCCCGTGGTCCCTTCGAGGGAAACAGGTGGGGGTGCTTGTGTGGCAGGGTCCATGATAATTCCAGTTACTTCCCGGAAAATTCAATCCAAAAATAAAACTTTTTTTTTTTTTTTTTTTAGACCCCCAGCGCCACAAAGCCCCTCAGTGTTAGCTGCTCAGGGACCCCTATCGAGCGAGAGAGAGAGAGATAGACCCCCAGGCTCACCACTTGATGCTCAGAGTTTTCCACTGCACTTGTCTCAGCACTGTCTCGAATCGACAGGAAGTCTCTTGGCTGGCTGCCCGGGAAGAAAGGAGGCGGCTCCGCCCCTCCGTACGCCTTCCGGCGCCTCCCCTAGCTCCACGAGGTGTTTGGATCACCTCAAACATGGCCGCCCCCATGCTGGAGACACGAGGCTACGCCAAAATGGCGGCCTCGTGCGATCTAGCAAGCAATGGCGGCGGTTGTACCGAATAGCGGCGTGACTGCAGAGCATCACAACACCTTCTCTACATGGGGAATTAGCCTGGTCGGCGGTACCGGACCCTGGCGGACCGCATGGCCGTCGGAAGGCCTGCTATTGCTGGAGACCTGACTTGGAAAGCAGTCTACATGTCCGTGGCTTCTGACTGGTAGGATACTTATATTATCACAGTAAGATTACCGTACTGCCACTGATTACAATCTTTTAACATATTTACAATTAGATTGTCAGCTCCCAAACCAAGCCTCCTGGCTTTTTGCACATAAAAATCACACTCAAAGTAGGGGGATCTGTTCCATGTTATAGGATAGAGGGGAACTCATCCTTACCATACAGAGAGGGGCCCGCGTTCACCACAAGACCCGTCAGGGGAAAGGGGGAACATACTACTCACCATACCGGAACCAGGCGGGCGTCAACTCCTGACAGTACCCCTCTCCACCGGGGCGGGAGGGCTGTCGACCAATACGAACGCCGTGACTCATGGTCCTTGGCGTTTCAGCGAGACGTTTAACTCGCAGGGTCAGTCCCTCCAGTGGGACTATGTCGCGGCCGACCCAGCGCGGAGCTATGGCCTGCACGCGCTCGTAGGCTGAACTGGGGTGACCACCGGATCTCAACATCCAGCCCGTCGCCCAGTTCAGCTTTCTTGCTTGAAGATCTCACAGGAACACTGGAGAAAAAAAGCTGTCTAAAAAATCTTTTTAAGAAAAAAATCCTGCCAGGACCGAAGATCCCAGCAAGGTATCTAGGTCCTTACTCCTGACTAGACAGAAAAAAAATGATTTGCTGTGGCAGAGAGAGAGAGGATATACCCTCGGGGACTGCCCCTAGGGTGTGGCCAGAGCATTTTATTTCCTGTCTAGTCCTACTCCTGTGGAGGGCAGCATAACCCGAAGGTGCTGAATCACCGAGGACTACGTCTGTCAATGAGCGATAGAGAAATATTGTTTATTTCAATAATTTATGCATTGATCACGACTGATACATGAGAAGATATAACTGGGAAAAATTCTAATGCAAAAGTATTCCAGAATGCTATATATTATTTTATACTTTTTTCACCATCACTGTAAGGACAAGGTCCTTTGGCATCCAATACTAAAAGGCCACAGTGCACCCTACCATGAGCTGTAAACTACCTTAACAGCACAGATTGAAGGTCCTGTCCTTTTTGCGCTTCCTCCTGCCGCTGTGCTCAAGGCAGTCACTTCTTCTGCCAACCCATCAGCAAGGCCCTGCTCACTACAAGGAGATGGTTTTCTTTAAACACTAAATTTAGACTATGGGTCTGTCTTTGAAGAAACCTGTACTTGGAGAAACATCAGTCTGCAATTACTGACCTTCCTCCGAAAATGCTACATTTCTGACTGTAGCTGGTTTTAATACAGACCAACCATTGAGACACTGACTCAAAATAAGTATGCAGATCAGGAAACCCAGAGCTCCTAATGGATATACCTGTTCCAGATATGTGGATCGAAGTACCAAAGCCGACAGCCAGGTAACTAGTTTTTTCAGAAGGGGACATCTCTACTGACACTCTCTATACTTCCTCAGGGCACATTTCCTTTTAATTAAACCCATATCCTTTCAATTACTCTGCTAGTACATACAACCACTCCCCACCAGGTGGCAGCACAGTACTGTGAGCTAAGCTTGTGAACATGATTGGTCCAGCAAAATTAGACAAAAAAAGAAAAAACATCTCTTAGCTAAACTCCCTCAAGACATTTTTTTTTTTTTGCAGTCTTCTAACAAGTAATCTCCAATACATCATGACTAATAGGCAACTAAAACTTCTCTGTTACAATTTAATGTTTAACTACAACTCTACAAGAATTTATCCAATGAAAGCTTCCTGCAGCAGTCCTGGTGCTTCCCCTCTGGGATCAGGTGAGAAGAATACATTTTTCCCCATCTCACCTGCACGGCGTTGCTCCCGGCATAGCTGGCTCTCTTCCAGCGCCGTTTCTGTAAAGTGGCTTCGCCGATGAGCTGAGCAAGCTTCCTCTCCATCTCTGTCTGAAAAGCCTCGTCCCTCAGCTGCTGCTCCTGGACACCAAGCAAAACTGCCGCAAACAAATGGGAAGAATAATTGTAGGCATGGAAATGGTATTCTACAACACTCCGCAATGGTTTTGCACAAAGCAGCCCCGATCCTCTGCCAGCGGCCCTGGCTCCTCCCCCCTGCCGAGTGCCACCAATAACAAGCCTCTTGCTATGGGGGCACTTGAGCAGGCTTATAACTACTTAACTGTAGATCTAAAATGGCCTTCAGCTATTAAACAGCATACAGTATTCATATGTACCTTCAAACCTGCCTTCCCTCAAGTCTTGCACAGTTGTACTAGCTTCTCTTCTTTATTGAAATCAACTAAGCCGGCCATACATGATTTGGACTGGTTCAGCCAGTTTCAATCCATGTATGGGCAGGCTGACGGTAACCAATTCAATCCAATGATCAACTAGAGTGGAATCAGCCTAGCTGCTAGCAATAATCATTTCATTAAGCCAGCCGGGTAGGCAGAATACAATACCCATAATTGCAGGAAAGAAAATCTGATCATCTTTGGCCTGCGGAAGGCTCAGCAGTTAAACCTTTGAAAGAAGGTCTTTTCCTTCCTCGTGCTACTAAAAAAGTGTTTTTTTTTTTTTGTGCGTGTTCATGTTTGACAGATTTTATCAATCGTTTCCTGTCTTGACAACCCAATAGGGACACAGATGGCATTAAAAATGTATTAGCATAGCAGAGGCTATAACCCTTTCCCAATATATCCCAAACAGAATAAAAAGTTTTGCCTGGGCTTACGCTTTAACTCAAGCTGACATCTACTGCATTGCTAGCATAAGGCTCTTCTAGATTTTGTATAAGTTAAAACAGAACTCTCACTATAAGGACCCTTACCTGTGCGCAGCCAGGAATCCTTCAGGTGTGGGGAGGTATTGAGCTGCGGATATTGAGAGGCTAAAAACACAATGACACACAAGCATTACAACTTTTCCACAACTGGAATCTGACTGTATACAATGAAACATATAATATGGAAAACAATTATATTTTAAAGTTTGTGTTACGACATAGTCTGCAATATTAAAATGATAATAATAACCAATAGCATTGTGTGTCTAGCCTTTCTCAACCTTCATTCTTTAAGAGAAACCCTTTCAATCATTTTTAGGTCCCAGGGAACCGCTGCTAAAAACAACTTTATTGCATCTACAGCTCATGGTATGTGAGCATGACAATTAACATTGTAATAATCCCCTTACATTGGTAGTCAGTGGAGACATTTCACCTACATTGGTGGTCAGTGAAGAATTGCACTCTTACACTTGTGACCAGTGGAGAAATGCACTCTTACTTTGACAGCCAGTGGAGAAATGCACCCTTGCATTGGTGACCAATGGGCAATTCACCCTTACATCGGTGACCAGTGGACAATGCACCCTTACATTGGTGACCAGTGGACAATGCACCCTTATATTGGTGACCAGTGGGACAATGCACCCTAACATTGGTGACCAGTGGACAATGCACCCTTACATTGGTGACCAGGGGACAATGCACCCTTACATTGGTGACCAGTAGACGATGCACCCTTACATTGGTGACCAGTGGACAATGCACCCTTACATTGGTGACCAGGGGACAATGCACCCTTACATTGGTGACCAGTAGACGATGCACCCTTACATTGGTGACCAGTAGACGATGCACCCTTACATTGGTGACCAGTAGACAATGAACCCTTACATTGGTAACCAGTGGTACAATGCACCCTTACATTGTTTACCAGTGGACAATGCACCCTTACATTGGTGACCAGTGGACAATGCACCCTTATATTGGTGACCAGTGGACAATGCACCCTTACATTGGTGACCAGTGGACAATGCACACTTACATTGGTGACCAGTGGACAATGCACACTTACATTGGTGACCAGTGGACAATGCACCCTTACATTGGTGACCAGTGGGACAATGCACCCTTACATTGGTGACCAGTGGGACAATGCACCCTTACATTGGTGACCAGTGGACAATGCACCCTTACATTGGTGACCAGGGGACAACGAACCCTTAACATTGGTGACCAGTGGGACAATGCACCCTTACATTGTTTACCAGTGGAAAATGCACCCTTACATTGGTGACCAGTGGACAATGCACCCTTATATTGGTGACCAGTGGACGATGCACCCTTACATTGGTGACCAGTGGACGATGCACCCTTACATTGGTGACCAGTGGACGATGCACCCTTACATTGGTGACCAGTGGACGATGCACCCTTACATTGGTGACCAGTGGACAATACATCCTTACATTGGTGACCAGTGGACAACGAACCCTTACATTGGTGAGCAGTGGGACAATGCACCCTAACATTGGTGACCAGTGGACAATGCACCCTTACATTGGTGACCAGGGGACAATGCACCCCTACATTGGTGACCAGTAGACAATGAACCCTTACATTGGTGACCAGTGGGACAATGTACCCTTACATTGTTTACCAGTGGACAATGCACCATTACATTGGTGACCAGTGGACCATGCACCCTTACATCGGTAACCAGTGGGACAATGTACCTTTACATCGGTGACCAGTGGACAATGCACCCTTACATTGGTGACCAGTGGACAATACATCCTTACATTGGTGACCAGTGGACAACGAACCCTTACATTGGTGAGCAGTGGGACAATGCACCCTAACATTGGTGACCAGTGGACAATGCACCCTTACATTGGTGACCAGGGGACAATGCACCCCTACATTGGTGACCAGTAGACAATGAACCCTTACATTGGTGACCAGTGGGACAATGTACCCTTACATTGTTTACCAGTGGACAATGCACCATTACATTGGTGACCAGTGGACCATGCACCCTTACATCGGTAACCAGTGGGACAATGTACCTTTACATCGGTGACCAGTGGACAATGCACCCTTACATTGGTGACCAGTGGACAATGCACCCTTACATTGGTGACCAGTGGACAATGCACCCTTACATTGGTGACCAGTGGACAATGCACCCTTACATTGGTGACCAGTGGACAATGCACCCTTACATTGGTGATCAGTGGGACAATGCACCCTTACATCGGTGACCAGTGGACAATGCACCCTTACATTGGTGACCAGTGGACAATGCACCCTTACACTTGTGACCAGTGGACAATGCACCCTTACATTGGTGACCAGAGGGACAATGCACCTAACATTGGTGACCAGTGGAGAAATGCCCCCCTCCATAGACAGTCAGTGAAGGAATGCACTCTTACATTGGTGGACAGTGCTGAAATGCACCCATACATTGGTGATCAATGGACAATGCACCCCTACTATTGGTAGTCAGAGGAAAAATGCATCCTTACATTGGCGGTCAGTGGAGAAATGCATCCTTACATTGGAGGTCAGTGAAGAACAGCATCCTTACATTGATGGCCAGTGGAGAAATGCTCCCTTACGTTGATGATCAGTGGAGAAATGCTCCCTTACATTGATGGCCAGTGGAGACATGCTCCCTTACGTTGATGATCAGTGGAGAAAGGATGGGTGGTTTGTAGAGAATTACGGGAAGGTAGTGTGCATTTAACCCACGGTCTATAACTGCAAATACTGTGTCCTGTAGTGTACAATGAAGGTAATGACTTTTCCACACCTACACTATATGATATTCATGTGTGAATCTAAAGTGAAAAATATTATGGAATAAAAGGACTAATAGAATTCAGACTAATCGTAGTGAATTCTCACCTCAGACTGCTTGGCCAAATAAAGATTTTTATGAAATAACAAGAACATTTTTAAGTAACTCCATCTTCTCTCTACTCATGGATATCCTGGAATAATGTATGAATCTGGTCTTTCCACTCCTCTGATCCTCAGTTTATTTGTCCTCCAGAGCGGGGGAATGTGGGAAAGTTTACGGCTCAGGAATCTCCTTTGTTCTGACTCCATATTATTCAGGGGGATTCAGGAAGGCAGGAGATGGGGGGCTTTGTCTGTGTAAACAGCCACTGAATACACAGTGACATCATCTTCCAGAGAGAGAACATGAGAATGCCAGCCTGAACTCAGATTGCCATTACATCATCAGGAGGGTAACATGAGTGCAGGTCACTGTTGTCTCTGGGATCCATGGGGAAAGATGTACCATTACCATGACATTTTACTTTTTACATTTAAATCATTATCAAATCATTAACAGCTCAAGACAAAACTATGTTTAAAGATGTAGGTGGAGGATGGGCTGAATTTCCTATTGGCTGTATTACTCCCTAAGGGTCTCCACTGCGGAAAACTGCTTGCTGGATTTCCAAGTCTGTGAGCAGAGAGCAGGGGGACTGGGCCAAGCAGTGCTGTGTGTGTCTATGGATGCACGCAGCCTGACTCGGGAGCGAGCCTGCACGTCCACCCCATAACAAGCACCTTGCTATGATGACACAGAAGATGATCAGAGAGTGGGGGTATGGGTGGGCTCTGCTCTGTGCAATTCCATTGCAGAGCAAGTAAAAAGAACTTTTGTTATTTCAAGAAAAAAAAACGTAATTTTTGTAAAATCTTACCTGTAAAATTCCTTTCTCTGAGTCCTCCGACAGTCGCCGCCTCTTCATATTCGTCACATATGGGGTATTAGACTTTGCTCCGAAGGAGTAGCTAGGACAGAATATGTTAATATTAAAGCTTTTAACATATCCCACCCTCAAGGGGTGGTCCCCTCAGTCAATACCCTCCTACTTCCTGCAACCATATCTCAGTTTCAGTGGAATAGCAGTAGAGTATACAACCAAACCCCAAAAGATGGGCGGGGGCGGCGACTGTCGGAGGACTCAGAGAAAGGAATTTTACAGGTAAGATTTTACAAAAATTCAGTTTTCTCTTACGTCCTCCGACAGTCGCCGCCTCTTCATATTCGTCACATATGGGGACGTCCCAAAGCAGTGCAAACATGAGGGGTGGGAAACGCATCCGCGCCGAAAGGCAACGCAGTCTCCGCATCAAAGAAAGGAACCTTACCAAAGGAAGGAAACCAGCTGGGCTACAGGAAAAATAATTGCTCAACAGGAGCAACAACCCAGGAAAAGACAAATAACCAGGGGATAAAAAACTTATCCCAACAGCCAGAGGTCCCCAACAAGGGACCCTAGGGAATTGCCGCACTAAGAACCTTGCGACCAAAGGAAGCATCCGCCGATGCCTGAACATCTACTTTGTAGAATTTTGTGAAAGTGTGCACGGTCGACCAGGTCGCCGCCTTACACACCTGGGCTACAGAAGCCCCATGACGACAGGCCCAAGACGTACTCAGAGATCTAGTAGAGTGCGCCTTCACAGGCACAGGGGGAACCTTCCCCTGCAAAGCATAGGCCTGTTCAATGGTCTGCCTGATCCATTTGGCGATGGTAGAGGCCGACGCCACCATGCCCTTCCGAGGACCCTCTGGAAGAACAAACAAGGAGTCCGTCTTTCGAAAGGACTCAGTCGATTTAAGGTAAACCCTTATCGCCCGAACAACATCCAAAGAATGTAGTCTCACCTCCTTTGGATGTTTAGGCTTCGCGCACAGCGAAGGCAAGACAATATCTTCATTAAGATGGAATTCCGAAACTCGCTTCGGAAGAAAAGAAGGATTAGGTCGCAAGACCACCTTATCCAAATGAACAACCAGATACGGAGACTTGCAGGACAAAGCCGCCAGCTCCGACACTCTGCGAGCCGAAGTGATCGCAACCAAAAAGGCGACCTTTTTGGACAACATAGACAACGAGATCTCCCTGATCTGTTCAAAAGGAGCACGTTGTAACACAGATAGAACAAGATTCAAGTCCCAAGGAGGCAGAGGATCCCTCCTAGGAGGAACCAGATGCCGCACTCCCTGAACAAAAGTGCCAACCAAGGAGTTGGAAGCCACGGGACGTTGAAACAGAACGGCCAGCGCAGACACCTGACCCTTTATCGTAGCCAGCGCCAAACGCTGATCGACACCCGTTTGAAGGAAGGACAGCACTCGGGAAACCGAGTACGTGCGGGGCGAAAACCCCCTGGACTCACACCAGGCAAAATAGGCCTTCCAAGTACGGTAATAAACCTTCCCCGAGGAAGACTTCCTCGCGTTGATCAAGGTATGAACGACCTCTGGGGAGAGACCCTTCTCCTTCAGGACCTCGGTCTCAACAGCCAGGCCGTCAAAGCCAGCGACTGTAAAGCAGGATGGTATATCGGTCCTTGAGACAGGAGATCGTCTCGAAGAGGCAGATGCCACGGGGCGTCGACCGCCAGATTCACAAGGTCTGCGACCAGGACCGGCGAGGCCAGTCCGGTGCCACAAGAATCACCGTGCTGCGTTCCGAGTGTAACCTGCGAAGGAACCTGGACAGCAACTGAATCGGTGGAAACGCGTACATCAGCTTGTACTGATGCCACGGGGCCACTAACGCGTCCGACGCGTCTGCCCGAGGGTCGCGCGTCCTTGCCACGAACCTTCTCACCTTGTTGTTGAGACGAGACGCGAACAGGTCCACATCTGGAAGACCCCACTTCGCGCACAACATCTGGAAGACAGCCGGGTGGAGAGACCATTCCCCCTGGTCCAGGGTCTGGCGACTCAGATAGTCCGCCTGCCAGTTCTCCACCCCCGGAATGTGAACCGCCGTTATCGCCGGGACATGAGTCTCGGCCCAAGACAGAATGTCGGCCACTTCTCGAGCCGCTCGGGCACTCCTGGTGCCCCCTTGGTGGTTGATGTAGGCCACCGCCGTGGCATTGTCCGTCTGCACCCGAACCGGGCAGCCCTGCAGCCGGTCCGTCCAGCGATGAAGACAGAGATTTATCGCACGCAATTCCAGAATGTTGATCGGAAGGGAGGACTCCCCCTCCGACCAAGTTCCCTGGGCGGACAGAACGCCCAGAACACCACCCCAGCCCGACAGGCTGGCATCCGTGGTGATTACCGTCCACGAGATAGGACGAAAAGACTTGCCCCCCGACACCATCGGGGACTGGAGCCACCACATAAGGCCTCTTCTGGTGCGATGACTCAACGAGATTTGAAGATCCAGAGATTGAGGTCGCCCGTCCCACATGGACAGGATCTCCGCTTGGAGACCCCGCGTGTGAAACTGGGCGAAGGGAATCGCCTCGAAGGCCGAGACCATCAATCCCAGACATCTCATGCACGTCCGCAGAGACGAGTGCGGAACGTCCCTGAGGGACCTGACTTCCTCCTGAAGAGTTCTGAGTTTGTCTTCCGGCAGGAAGACCTTCGCCTGCACCGAGTCCAGGATCATTCCCAGGTAGGGAAGACGAACCGACGGACTCAGTGTCAACTTTGGAAAATTTATCGTCCAACCGAACTCCTGCAGAGTTTGCATCGTGACAGACAGGTCCTTCTCCAGACCCTGGCTGGTCGCAGACCGAACCAGAATGTCGTCCAGATACCCCAGGACAGAAATGCCCTGGGCCCTCAATAATGCCAGAACCGGTGCAAGCACCTTGGTGAAGACCCGCGGAGCCGAGGCGAGACCAAAAGGCAACGCCACGAACTGGTAGTGATCCTCCGCAATGGCGAATCGAAGGTACCTCTGGTGACCCTCGAAAATGGGGATGTGAAGATACGCATCCTTCAAATCGATGGAGGCCATGAATTCCCCCGGAACCAGGGCAGCCACCACCGACCGCAGGGATTCCATGCGGAACTTGCGAACCCGCACAGAGCGGTTCAGAGCCTTCAAGTCCAGAATTGGACGAACCTTGCCCTCCTTCCTGGGCACGGTGAACAGATTGGAATAAAACCCCCGAAATCTGTCCCAATGAGGCACCGGAACCACCACTCCCTGAGCCCTCAGGTCCCGCACCGCCCGGTGCAGGTCCCTCAAACGCTCTGGAGACAGTTGAAGATTTGAGGGAAAAAATCTGCTCTCCGGCCGAGAGAGAAACTCGATCTTGTAACCAGATCGAACGATCTCCTGAACCCATCTGTCCCGCACGCGGGCCAACCAGGGTTGAAGAAAACCGAGCAAGCGTCCCCCCACCCCAAAACTGGGTGAGGGCGCCCCTTCAGGCCGCACTGTTATGGGCTGCGGATCCGGATTGACCGGACTTCTGTTTCCCAGACCAGGGCTTCTTCTGGGAGCCTTGACCTTTGAACGGTTTGCCCTTGTAGTGCGACCGAAAGGCACGAAAGGATCCCTGAGGGGGCCGAAAATTAGCATGCTTCTTCCCAGAAGCCCCCTTAGCCTTGGGGAAATGGGGCAAGAGAGTGCTCTTACCTCCGGTGATCCCCTTAATCAACACATCCAAGGACTCCCCAAAAAGGCGAGACCCATCATAAGGCAGATTGGCTAAGGTCTTACGTGAAGATTGGTCCACCGACCAACATTTCAACCAAACCAGGCGGCGAGACAACACCGCCACGCTGTGCACACGTGCAGCCAACGGGACTAAGTCCAAGTCCGCATCACACAGATACATGACACCCTGGTGGATTTGATCCACCATATCCAGGGTCGCCGGCGAGGCCGAATCGGCCACTAGGACGCGCCTAAGCATCTGCGTCCAACTTGCGACAGCCTGGGCCGCCATGAGAGAGGCAAACAGAGCCTTAAGCATAGAACCCGTAACAGAATAAGTATGACGGGCAAGAGACTCCAATCTCCTATCCGTGGCATCACGGAACACAGGGGAATCCTCTGCAGGAATCGCAGTGGATTTGTTTAAAACCGCAATTGCGTGATCCACTGGGGGTGGCACACACCACCTTTCATCAGTGGAAGGCGAGAAAGGATAACGCAGCTTGAACCTACTTGGTACCGCAAAAGGTTTGCGTAGATTGCGCCATTGTTCCTTAACAGCGCGCTGAAAATCATCATTGCAGGGAAAAACCTGCGGCGTCCTGCGTTTTCTCTGCGTCCCATAAGCCGCCAAGGCAGCGGGGGGACACACTTCATCCTGCAAACGCAGCGTTTGTTTTATGGAAGCAATCAATTCATCCATGATTGCAAGCTCTTCAGGCGAGCCAGGGGGAGAATTATCAACCCCTTCAACTTCAGCCTCCACCTCGGACCCCACTAGATCCAGGGAGGAGCGGGACCCCAATAAGGAGGCCCCCGCCATAACAGCCCCATCACCTTCACCCTCAGAATCAGAGGAAAGAGAAACTCTGGGTCTCTTAGTAGATTGAGCAGCCACCAGCATCTGCACCTGAGCAGCAAGGCCAGCCACAATAGTGGCTAAATCCCCCCCTGGGGGGGGAAACAGCGGTCCCCTGGCTTTCCACCAAGGCGGTAGGAAATTTGCCCTCCTGAGAATCCATTGCCCCAATATCAAATGCCGGATAATAAAGGGTTAACTGCCCCTTTAACAAGCGCGGCGAGCGCAGCCCACCGCACCACACACAAGCACAATGAGACCCCCACAGGGACAATAAAACTGACACAGGCAATGGATAAGAAGGATATAACCTGAGGAGACCCTCGCCGCTGCTGCTGCCTCGATCGGTGTATCCTGGAGAAGAGGAAGTGATGCGGCCAGGGCGCTCTATTAAAGCCTATGGGAGGCTACAAGAAAATGGCCGCCATGCATGTAGAACATGCGGCCGGAGCGAGGGTAGGCAAAATGGCGCCGTTTGGCGCCGAAACCGCCGCTCCACAGTACAGTAATGCACACATGTTATCCACGTATAAAAAAACATGTTAGATCGCCGCAGCGATCGCTGTATAGTGCCCAAACATGCCCCACAGCACACAGCTTCTCACACTGACAAGGCTGACACACATAGTGTCACACAGCTCCCCCCCCCCCCCTTGCAGCCCACAGCATGCAGCCGAGTGATAGGGAGACAAACAGTGAGAACAGAGGCAGGTTACACAGTCCCAGACTGACACCCCCCCAGACAGACAGGTCCCCACATAGATACACTTACCTCACAATGGCGTGGGGGACCCGCACAGGCGAACAAGCCGCTGCACATGAGGCAGGGAGAGTCGCATACAAGACGCACAGAATGGGGGTTAAGAAACCGCACAGCGTCCAGTGAGGTAGCCACCTCACCAATCATCCCTGTACCGAACAGGGATGGGTCGTTCACTGCGCCAGGAGTGTTACCTGGCTGAACGCTCGATGGCAGGCTGGGAAGCCACTGACCCACGACCTGCGACCAGGGGGATCAGCCCGAGACCCAGCCCGCATGATCCTCTTCATCCGAAGAACTAACTAATGCTGACAAAAAGAACAGCTAAGTAAAGGTAGAGAGAAAACTCAAACAAAAAATCAAAAAAGAAGAAAGAGTCTGGGGCACAAAGCCCCAGCACAGAGAGAGCCAGCCACTCCTGACAAGCTAGACATTGAAACTGAGATATGGTTGCAGGAAGTAGGAGGGTATTGACTGAGGGGACCACCCCTTGAGGGTGGGATATGTTAAAAGCTTTAATGTTAACATATTCTGTTGCCTAGCTACTCCTTCGGAGCAAAGTCTAATACCCCATATGTGACGAATATGAAGAGGCGGCGACTGTCGGAAGACGTAAGAGAAAACACCTTTAGTCCCGGTTCACACATATACGATGCGGGAACCCTGCGAATCCACTGCGGGTTCCCGCATCGCATTCAACTCGCAGGCAGATCACACTGCCATATGCAAATCGCTGGGGGTGTCAATACAAATTTAACGACACCCCAGATCAGTTCGCGAACTGTCAGTTCAGACATAAATCAGATCGCATAGGTCTGAACACCCATGCCATCCGATTCTGGTGCGGACCCAAAAAGTGTCTTGTGCGAGTTGTGTCCGAATCTGATGTGAATTCAGCCAATACAATCTGTATGGCTGAATTTGCATCGCACAGACATCGCATGTGATTTGCAGAGCAGTGCGCTCCGAATCACATGTGATGTCTGTCATCGCATATATATGAACCGGCACTTATAACTGCTTTAAGCTCCATCTAAATTCGTGGTTTTTATTCGGAGTCATCAGAGATACCCTTCAGGAATATGATAACTGAAATGACTGAGGTGGGGAGATTTGGTGTGGGTCCTTTGAAAAATAAAAAAAAAAATAAGAGGATTCTTAGCATTATTACACCTGAAATTAAAGTAGAGAAATGGACTTTATGTGTCAGTTGACTTACCAGTAACATTGTCAGTGATTAGGTCTCAATTCCATGTTCTGATCGTATAAAAACAGAAAAATCTCCCTGGTTGTAGCTAGCTAGGTTGTGTATTTGTGATTTGCCATTTTTATTTTAAATACATATAGCAACACTTTACAGTTTCTCTGTTCCTAGGAATCCATGGGTAAAGGTAAACCAAGCTACTGCCATCTTGTGATGTCACACCGGTACCCAATAGGACTGAAGATGATGATTTTCTCAGTTCAGTAAAAAGGCTATAGGGACATATTAGGCAATGCATTGGGGGTTAAGAACCTTTGATTTAGACAATACCAGCAGTGAGACCCCTCTCACTCTAATACAGTAGTTGTCAACTTACGAGGTATAATGTGGCTTCTGACATCACCAAAGGGCCGTATGTAATATTCATTATACGCAATGCTACAGAAGACCGTCATAGCCTGAAGATTTACTTGGGAAAATGATCAGAGACTCTAAATGTGTACAGACAAGGAAAGTGGATCATGCTGTAGGAGACAGAGACTGGGGGGCATTTTACCCGAGACAGGTCCTTTACAAATCAACACTCCCACTGCTGACTGTATCTTCATTCTTTCCTAGGGGACCTAAGGCAGAAATCGCTACTTTGTTTTTTTCACGGTAAAAGTTTTACCTGTATATAAAAATGCTCCGGGCATTTTCTTGGCTTTCACCTAAGGCATTAAATCTAAAAATCTTTTTTTCAAAGTTCTGTAGATAATTTACAGCATTCTAAGAAAGGGGTTATGCATTGTGTTCAACTGACAGAAGGTGCTGTTAAAGCCTGACTAAATATTAGAAAAGCAGACACTGGTGGAGTCATAGATATCTGACCTTTTTGTGTACCAGATAGGGATTAAGGGAGAAATTTTTCTAAAATTATTTCTGCTGCAAAATTTACAAATTTTGTCTGGCAAAAATGTCAAATATAGTGTTGAACATCACTGCTTAGGGGGAAAAAATGACTTGGCTTTGCTTTCTAACACATCCTTGTGATCATCACGTCAGCATTGGTATGGGGAACAAAAGGCACTGAGGGTTTTGGAAATGCCCTCTTACAAGGGGTTAGGGGTAGCATCAGGGATCTTTAATATGTAAGGTCATGTTTCCAACAAATAGAGAACTGTTTTTGGGCACAAGACCAAGCCCACGAAAGGTAAAAGGCATTTCCCAAACCCTCAAGAGCCATCTACACCCAATTGCACCCTTAAAAAAAATACCAAAAACACCTTAATTTTGCATTTCCCAATATATTAACTGGAAATAGTAATATTTTGTTAACGTGTTTTTAAAGTAAGAGCTTCTAACTAGCACTGCACCCCTTGGAAGGCTGGAACCTAATCCAGCAGCACAGGCGGACATAGCCATGACTTCACACTCACGTTCTGCAATCTGTTTCACCGGAAAGCCCAAGAAGAAGCTGAACTCTACCAGGCTCAGATTCCTCAACTGATCGCTTATCTCAGAGCCATTCAGGAATCCGCTGTGGTCTTGAGCAGCATAGGTGATAGTGACCGGTGCCTTCCAGATCATCTCACGAGGCAGACTGGTGCTGATATTCACGATCTGTGGAGTGAAAAAAAATAGAAGTAGGTTCCTCGAAAAAAGTTACGCAATATTTGGCAGGTCCTCAGTGGTACAATCTAAGTTACCTGAACAGTGAGATTCTGCCTCTCCTGGCGCAGTCTGCGCACCTCGAATAGCGCCAGGCTCAGTCCTTTTTGGATCTGCTCGCTGAACGTACAGAGTCTGATATCTACTGACTGCGGCACAAACTGCAGGACTGCGGGGAAAACAACAAAGACCGTGAAAAGAACCTTATCTGTGTAGCATTCTCTGTCAACACACATCCTATTCTAGATATATATATATAGTCAGGGCCATACACATCCCAGAGACCCAGCACACCAAAATATTAAAAGATAAAGTACTTGCAAATCTAAGAACAAAATGGTAATATATTGCAGCTCACCAGTCCCTAGGTGCAGTGGTTTCATTAGTTTGGCCAGTGTGGCAGTTGTAAAAGCAAACAGAATTGTGGGGTGTATCACTAAAGGTATCGCCAGCAGGACGGAGTCCCGATTACCCTTTATAGATCTTTAGCTATCACTAGAGGGATCACCAGCAGGAGGAAGGAGGTCCTGGTTCCTCTATATACAGTTAGGTTCATATATATATATATATATATATATATATATATATTTGGACACAGGCACAATTTTCATACTTTTGGCTCTGTAAGCCACCAGAATAAAATAAAACAAAACATTCCAAATGAATTTGACGTGCAGACTTTCACCTTTAATTCAAGAGGTTAAACATAAACATTAAGTACAAATTTTAAGGAACTGCAACCATTTTTATACACAGTCCCCCTATTTCCAGGGGCTCAAATGTAATTGGACAAATGAACATAATCATAAATAAAATGTTTATTTTTAACCACTTAAGCCCCGGAGGATTTGGCTGCTCAAAGACCAGGCCCTATTTTGCGATTCGGCACTGCGTGAATTTAACGGACAATTGTGCAGTCGTGCGACGCTGTACCCAAACGAAATTGACGTCCTTTTTTTCCCACAAACAGAGCTTTCTTTTGGTGGTATTTGATCACCTGTGCAATTTTTATTTTTTGCGCTATAAACAAAAAAATAACAATATTTTTCAAATTTTTTTATATGAAATTCCCACCCAAAAAAATTTAAAAAATCTAATTTTTTTAACATTTTAGGCCAATTTGTTTTCTGCTACATATTTTTGGTAAAAAAAAACAAAACGCAATAAGCGTATTTTGGTTGGTCTGCGCAAAAGTTATTGCATTTACTAACTACAGGAAAGATTTATGTCATTTTTATTGTTTTTTTTTTTTTTAACTAGTAACTAGTAAAAATGTGCTCCATCACATTAAACAGTAAGATTTAAGATATCAGGAGGGACAAAAAGTTGTTTCTCAGCTAGTCTCACCTGTCTGAACATGGAATTTTTGGTCCAGTCCAAGAAATGCGTTCTGCAGGGACACAATGGAAGGAGCCGGCCCAATGATTAGCCTGCTACTGCCCAAAACATTAACAACGGCAATGGCGGTGTACACGAAGGGTCCAGAGGTCACCATGAACGAGTAGCTCTCCGACAATGTATAGACCTGAAAGAAAGAAATAAAACACACCAATGAGAATTTTCCAGATCAAATTATTAACAATTCATATTATAAACTAAGTAGCATGCCCCTACTACATTCCTCACCAGAATTCAGATCACATTGGAATAAGCAGAACGCTGCTACTAATTCTGACCACACTCACCTTCAAACCCCCTCCCCCTTTAATTTTCTTCTAAATTACCAAATACAGAGATATTAAGGTAAAAATTACATAGGGATATTCCCTAGTTTTACAGGAGGCAGGACAGTGGCAAATGATCTGAAGAACCCCAAAGTTTGAGATGTTGGCATTGTCACCCTCATCATGCTCTGCACTGATATGGCACAGTGATGATGGGGGATGATAGGAGTATGTAGGTTACTTCATCAGTCTATTGGCTGGTAAACCATATATAAGCTATTACGAGTGTTTCTATACTGCCAACAATTTACACAGTACTTTACATACTGTACATTCACATCAGTCCCTGCCCTCAAAGAGCTTACAGTCTAAGGTCCCTATCCCACATTCATACATACGCATACAGTACTAGGGCTAATTTAAACAGGCGCCAAGTAACCTACCAGCATGTCTTTGTGGTGTAAACTCATGCAAGCACAGGGAGAACATGCAAACTCCTTGGGGATAGTGTCCTGGCTGGGATTCAAGGACCCCTGTGCTGCAAGACAGAAGTGCTAATCACTAATCCACAGTGCTTCCCATATACCGTATTTGCCGGCGTAAAAGACGACTGGGCATATAAGACGACCCCCTCATTTTCAGGTTTTGGGCTATACTCTCCGTATAATACTAACCACCCTTCTGTACCATAGCGGAGTATAAAATGTGGGGTCTACTTTACATGGCCCAAAATAAACGTCCCTAATAACCTCCAAGCAGGGTAAGTACACAAACGTCCCTATTAATCCAAGGTGGGTATGGGGAAAAATCACAAGAGCAGCCTAAAAACAACATCAAATAAGGATATGGTATGCAACCGGTCAAAATTACGAAGTTTGCATACCAATGCCAGAAGCCTGGCCAACAAGATGGGAGAGCTGAAGCTGCTGATGTTTGAGGAGGACTTAGATTTTGTGGGTATAACAGAGACTTGGTTCGACAACTCTCATGATTGGATGGCGACCATTCAGGGGTATTCCCTTTATCGCAGAGATAGAGAAGATAAAAAAGGGGGAGGGGTATGTCTGTATATTAAGAACAGTGTACAGGTAAATATGAGGGATGATATTAATAATGGAGCTATGGATGAGGCAGAATCCCTATGGGTAGAACTTAAAATGGAAGGCACTATAGGGAAGGTAATATTGGGCGTATGCTATAGGCCCCCCAACCAGAGGGAGGAGGGGGAGGCGGACCTCCTTTTACAGATAGGATTGGCAGCAAGGATGGGAAATGTCATTATAATGGGGGACTTTAATTATCCAGATATAGACTGGGCAGAAGGAATCGCGCATTCAGCCAAGGCTCGGCAGTTCCTAAATGTTTTGCAGGACAATTTTATGGGTCAGATGGTGAACGCATCGATAAGAAACAATGCAGTACTTGACCTACTGATTACCAACAATACAGACCTGCTCACCGATATAGAAATACGGGGCAACTTAGGGAACAGTGACCATAGGTCAATTAGTTTCAGTATTAATTATAGTAATAGGAAACACAAGGGTAATATAAGGACACTGAATTTCAAAAGAGCCAATTTCCCAAAACTGCGCTCTTTGCTAGAAAATATCAAATGGGATAGAACCCTGGGAACAAAGAACACGGAGGAAAAATGGGAGTGCTTCAAGAGCATACTTAAAGGGATTGGACAGTGCATTCCAAAGGGAAATAAATTTAAAAGAGCAAAACTAAACCCTGGGTGGCTAAACTCCAACATAAAAATGCATATTATATAAATACTTCAAAAAATACAAGGCGGAGGAGTCATTCGCAGCATTCAAGCATTACAAAGAGTGTAATAAGAAATGTAAAGGCAAAATCAAGGCTGCTAAAATAGAACACGAGAGACATATAGCGGAAGAGAGTCAAAAGAACCCCAAGAAATGTTTTAAGTATATAAACAGTAAGAAAGCGAGGCCAGAACACATTGGCCCCATAAAAGATGACGAAGGAAATCTGGCCACAGAGGACAGAGAGAAGGCAAAAGTGTTAAATCATTTCTTCTCTTCAGTCTTCACAAAAGAATCGGGGGGCTACACTAACCCAGCTTGGAATGCTAAACTAAATAATACACCTCAGGAAGTACCGCCATGGCTAACAGAAGATAGACTTAGAACTAAACTAGAGAAACGTAACATAAATAAATCCCCGGGACTGGATGGCTTGCACCCGAGGGTTCTTAAAGAGCTCAGCCAGGTAATTGCCAGACCATTATTCTTGATCTTTAAAGCGGAGTTCCACCCGAAATGTATACTTACCTCCATCTTCTCGCTCCGGGTCACCTGAAAAACAAATGGATAATCGCAATTTTTTTTTTATATACTTACCTTTTAGAGAAAATATACTCACCTTACTTCCTTCTTCCTCCCCTCGGCGGCCACGGCGATTCGTCACTTCCTGGCTTTTGCAATGATTCCTGGGAGCTGAACGTCATCGCTCCCAGGAATCATTGCGCCTGCACTGGCCCCAACGTCAGTTCCGGGGCGCGCGCGTCATTCCCTTCTAAACAGCTTCTGGGCATGCCCAGAAGCTGTGGAGGGATGACGCGCGCGACCCGGAAGTGACGTCGGGGCCGGTGCAGTGCATCGCGGGACCGAAGAAGACACAGAAGAGGATCGCGCTGGCTTCAAGCTGCCCACACCTGAGATGGCAGCGCTGGACAAGACATTTTCAAGGTAAGTATTTCTCCTGAAAGGTAAGTGCAACCCGGGACAGATCAGAGGCTAGCCATTGTGGAATGTGCTAGCCCTGACTGTCCCGGGGGTATTTTTATAAAAAAATGTATAACCAGGGTGGAACTCCGCTTTAAGTATAGTCTACAGACGGGTATTGTGCCAGCTGATTGGAAAAAAGCCAACGTGGTACCAATATTTAAAAAAGGGCCGAGATATATCCCGGATAACTATAGGCCGGTCAGCCTAACATCAGTAGTCTGCAAGATTTTGGAGGGGATGTTAAGGGACCACATACAAGACTTTAGTAATGAAAACGGTATTATTAGTAGTAATCCGCATGGATTCATGAAAAATCGTTCTTGCCAAACCAATCTATTAACCTTTCTACGATGAAGTGAGCTGCCACCTAGATAAAGGTAAGCCTGTGAATGTGGTGTATCTGGAATTTGCAAAGGCCTTTGACACCGTTCCCCACAAACGCTTACTGTACAAACTAAGGAATGTAGGTATGGACCATAGGGTGAGTACCTGGATAGAGAACTGGCTCCAGGGGAGAGTACAGAGGGTGGTGATTAATGAGGAATACTCGGAGTGGGCGGGTGCGGGAAAGTGGGGTCCCCCAAGGTTCTGTCCTGGGACCAATCCTGTTTATTTATTCATAAATGATCTAGAGGAGGGGATATCGAGTAAAATCTCAGTATTTGCGGATGATACTAAACTAAGCATGCCAATATCTTCTATGCAGGATGTGGAAACCTTACAAGCGGACCTGAAAAAAATAATGGGGTGGGCAACTACATGGCAGATGAGGTTTAATGTTGAAAAATGTAAAGTAATGCACTTGGGCGTCAGAAACACGAAAGCAAGCTACTCACTAGGGGGGAATGAATCTAAGATGGAAAAGGATCTGGGGGTACTAGTGGACAACAGGCTTGGCAGTGGCATGCAATGCCAAGCTGCTGCAAGCAAAGCCAACAGAATACTGGCATGTATAAAAAAGGGGATTCACTCCAGAAATAAAGAGATTATTCTCCCACTCTACAAGACTCTGGTCCGGCCACATCTGGAGTATGCTGTCCAGTTCTGGGCACCGGTCCTCCGGAAGGATGTGCTGGAACTGGAGAGAGTCCAGAGAAGGGCAACAAAAATTATGGGAATGGAGGGCATCGGCTATGAGGAAAGACTACAAGCACTGAACTTATTCACTCTGGAGAAGAGACGATTGAGGGGGGATATTATATCAATGTACAAATACTGTACTGGCGACCCTAGTATAAGGAACAAACTTTTTAGAGAAAGGGAATACAAAAAGACACGTGGCCACTCACTAAAACTAGAGGAAAAACGGTTTAACCTTAAAATACGTAAGGGGTTCTTCACTGTCAGAGCAGTAAGAATGTGGAATTTGCTACCACAGGCAGTCGAGCATCAATAGTTTAAAAAAAACTATTAGATGGGCACCTTAAAGACTACAATATACAGGGGTATACAATGTACGGTTAACAGCAAACACGCACGCACATCATAGGTTGAACTGGATGGACTGATGTATTTTTTCAGCCTCACAAACTATGTAATCTCCAAGCAGGGTAAGTACACAAACGTCCCTATTAATCTCCAAACAGGGTAAGTACACAAACGTACCTATTAATCTCCAAGGTGAGTACACAGGGTGTAATCTCTCAAAGGGCTGGCTGGATGTGCAGGAATACTGTACCAGTAGGTACTGCAGCTTCGACTACATACAGTAAACCGCGCTGAGCAAATCACGGTCAGTAATGTATTAATTATTAAATACAAAGCCTGCTCGGATTGGCAGAGTCAGAGAGAATAACATCATCAGCCCGCCTCTTTGACTCCGCCAATCCGAGCTGGCTTTGTATTTAATAATTAATACATCGCTCACAGAGATTGGCTCAGCGCGGTATACTGTATTTAGCCAAAGCTACGGTACATCGCGGTACAGTATTCCCGCACATCCAACCAGCGCTTTGAGAGATTACACCCTGTGTGCAAACGTGTGGCCTAGGAGATCTCCCTGCACCTGGAAGTGACATCAGGACGAGCCGTTGTGAGCGCCCCGCTGTTCTAGGAAGTTCTGGCATTCATTGGGCACATTCTCCCGAGGCCCAGCCACCGAGGCCATCCTGACTCTGCCATGCCAACAGGGAAATCTTGCAGTGCTGTTCAAAATGTCCAATATATGGCTTGTCATTGTGAGTACATTTCTACATAGCTGCTATTAAACTTCATATGCTACACTTAGATGGTGCTTGTGTTTCCTTCCCATTTGAAACCTGTAAATGCAGTGGAAAAAATTCACAATGTGTGCAGGAACAGGTGCACGGGTCCAAATTCAGGCAGTGTGCATTCAGATCCATGCACTCCTGCATGCATGTAAAATTTTGACATGTGGCTGTGTCTATGCAGTTGCTGCATCTGCATGCACTCCTATAGGCTGCCTGCACGCAGTTCGGGGAGAATGTACGTGCAATAACAAATGCTGCAGGCATGCAGAATGGGCGTCAATGCAAAGCATACCCAGTATCAGATGTATTATTTTATTTTAGGTGCAGCATGCTGTGTAATGTGTAACAACCCCCTCCCAAACAAAAATGCCTTCAGCTGTTTTCCACTCAAAAAGGACAGCATTATCTTTGTTCAGGCATTATCCAGGGTCACTTTCTAATGCCTGGACTGAGATGCTGGCACAGAGATGAAACAATCATGTAAATCCTGATGCCCGTGCAGCTCTTGGCTATGTCCACAAATATCAGACACAAATCAGCCCCTGCTACAGCCTCTTACTTCGATTTGCTACAAAGTAATATTGTTGCAGTCTGATCACTGGGGAGAGGAGAGTAAGGAAAATGGGATTTTTGGCTTAACGTAAAATCAATTTCTCTGATGTTTATTGACGGACACAGCTCCTGATATTCATAACCATTGGGTTATACTGCTCCCTACAGGAGTAGGACACAAGGCATAAAAGAATTCTGGATACACCCATGGGCAGTCCCAGGGAGTATACTCAATCTCTCTGCTATAGCCACTCACTTTTGTTACAAGCAGTGTCAGGAGAATTATAATTCCACAGAGGGATGTGTCCATCAATGAACATCAGAGAAATGGATTTTACGGTAAGTCAAAAATCCAATTTTCTCTTTCGTTCATTGATGGGCACAGCTCCTGATATTCATAACCATTGGGAAATCCCAAAGCAGTATTAAACATGAGGGGTGGGAACAACAAAAAAAATCCCCAAGGCTAAACATTAGCCAACCAGGCGATAGGAGCTCCACCAAACAACTGGAGCCCACCTAAAAAAAAACAACACACCCTCAAAGAGGATCAGGTCCTCTTAAACAGCAGAGTGCAAAACCTTGCGGCCTAAAGAAGCATCCGCAGATGCCAACACATCCACTTAAAAAAAAAAATGTAAACGTTTGCACTGAAGACCATGTGGCCGCCTTGCAAACCTGCGTCACTGACGCCTGATGATGGAAAGTCCAGGTGGCACTAAGCGCCCTAATAGAGTGTGCCCTGACAGGGAAAGGATAAACCTGACCCCTGATGGAATAGGCCTGAACCACTGTCTGTCTGATCCATCTGGAAATGGTCGCAGAGGAGGCGGACAACCCTTTTCGAGGTCCATCCGTGAACTGAAAGGGAGTCTGACTTCCTGAAAGACCCTGTAGCTGCCAAGTACACCCTAATTGCTCTGACCACATCCAAGGCATGCAAGGCAATTTCCTTCGGATGTTTAGACCTGGGACACAGGGAAGGCAACACAATGTCTTCATTCAAATGAAAATCAGACACAACCTTTGGAAGGAGCAACAGACAGGGGCAAAGAATCACCTTCTCCCTGTGAGTCACCAGGTAAGGTAAACGACAGGATAACGCCGCCAGTTCCGACAGCCTGAAGTGTCGGAAGAAGTGATAGCCACTAAAAAGGCCACCTTCTGGGACAGCGTAAGCAGGCGAATCTCCCGAAAATTAAGATCCCAAGGCGGCAACGGAGCCCGCACTGGAAGAATCAAATGTCGGATACCCTGAAGAAAGGTACGCACCAGGGAGTGTGTGTGTGGGCAAAGGTTGTTGGAAGAAGACCGCCAAGGCCGACACCTGGACCTTGATGGTACTCAAGGCCAATTTCTGTTCAACCCCCCGTTGAAGGAAGGTCAAGATCCAAGCCGCAAGGAAGAACCCCCAAGAGACTCACACCACGCAATGTACGTCTTCTACGTACGATGGTAGATCTTCCTAGAGGTAGATTTCCAAGCTTTCAACAGTGTAGGAATCACCAACTCAGATAAACCCCTATCCTTCAGCACCTGGCATTCAACAGCCAAGCTGTTACAGCGACTGTAAAGCAGGATGGAAGATCGGTCCTTGGGACAGCAGATCCTCCCTGAGAGGAAGCTGCCAAGGAACATCGGCGACCAGATCGCCGTACGAAGCCTGGTGAGGCCAGTCTGGAGCCACAAAGATGACCGGAATCCCTTCTGCCTTGATCCTGCGTAGAAGTCTTGGCAGAAGCTTGAGAGGAGGGAAGGTGTAAATCAGAAGATACTAAACTCACGGGGCCACCAGCGTGTCTGTGGCGTCCACCAGAGGATCCTTTGAGCGAGCCACAAACCTCTGCACCTTTCTGTTGAGCCGAGATGCCAACAGATCCACCTTGGGGGTGCCCCACCAGAGACACAGCTGATGAAACACCTCCGGGTTAAAGGGACCACTCCCCGTGGTCCAATGTCTGCTGACTGGGGTAATCTGCCTGTGAATTTTCTACCCCGGGAATGTGTACGGCTGAGAGGACTGTAACAGACCATTCTGCCCACCTTAGAATACCAGCTACCTCCAGAGCCGCAGGATATTGCTTGTGCCCCCTTGGTGATTGAAATAAGCCACGGTCTTGGCACTGTCTGATTGAATGCGCACTGGATAACCCTGAAGACGATCCGTCCAATGATCCAGACACAGTCTGATAGTTCGAGTTCCGAGACATTGATCGGGAGTCTGGACTCTTCCAGCGTCCAGATCCCCTGAGCAGAATGCTTGTCGAGGATGCCTCCCCAGCTGGACAGGCTGGCATCCGTGGTGACCACTTTCCAAAACAAAGAGAGGAAGGAATTTCCCAGCTGAAGTGCAGGAAAACGAAGCCACTATATCAGGGACTCCTTCGTGCCCCGACTAAGCCAGGTCTGATTTTCCAGAGACTGTGAAGTCTTGTCCTATTTTATAAGAATTTCTCTTTGCATGGAACTCATATGGAACTATGCAAACGGAACCGACTCGAAGGTAGACACCATCAGGCCCAGCACCCGCATGCAAGTCTGGAGGGATGACCATTTGTTGGACAGCAGGAGGCGAATTGCAGCCTGCAATTTCTGGAGTTTGTGCAGAGGAAGTAGCACTCTAGCTAAGGTCGAGTCCAGAGTCAGGCCCAGATAGTCCAGCTTTGTGGACGGAACCAGAGCAGACTTCTGAAAATTCAGAATCCAGCCGAACTCCCGCAGAGTTCGAATTGTGATCTCCAGGTTCTCCACCAGAGCAGAGGGAGACTCCGCTCGCAGAAGGAGATCGTCCAAGTGGCCCAGTACCACGATCCCCCGGTTGGCGTAGCAAAGCTAGCACCGGGGCTAACACTTTTGTGAAGACCCGAGGAGCAGATGCGAGACCAAAAGGTAACCCCACAAACTGATAATGCTCCTCTACCACAGCAAAGTGGAGAAAACACTGGTGACTGGCACATATTGGAATGTGAATGTAGGCATCCTTGATATCTATAGAGCCGAGGAAATAACCCTGACGCAGGGATGTCACCACCGTTTGAATGGACTCCATTCTGAACTTCTGTTCCCGCACAAAGCAGTTTAGCGCCTTGAGGTCCAGGATTGAATGCACTTTGCCTTCTTTCCTGGGAACTGTGAACAGGTTTGAGTAAAAACCCTGAAAACTCTCCGAGGTCGGAACCGGGACAATCATCCCTTGAAGGAACAGGTCTTGTACTGCCCCAAACAGGAAGTGTAAGCGGCCTGGGGACAGGTACAAGTTGGAAGGAAAAAACCTTGCCGGGGACAAGAGCGAAACTCAATCTTGTAGCCCCACTTGTTTTGCACCCGGGAAGTCCACCAGCTGGAGTGTACATAGTGCGGGCCACAGCCTCCGCCTTCCGATCAGCCAGATCCTTAAAAGGTCGGGGAGTCTTCAATCAGGATCATGGTTGCCTTGTTTAATCTGAAAACCGGAGGGTCCACCACCGGTGGCACAGTTCACTTCTTAAGAAGGGACTCCTCATAGAGGTCACGCCTAGTAAAGTGCTTAGGAACCCCACGGGGACGCTTTGGTCGTCCCCACTCTTTAGCGCCAATTCTGTCAAATTAGGCAGGGAAAGGAAACACCTTTGCCGCTTTTGATGGCTTGTGAGTGCCAAAGGGCACCTGCGCATCCGTCGCAGCTTCAACTGCATCCTCCATCTTCAAGGTCTCATGCACTGATACAATCAGTGCATCCACCAGCGCCTTTTCGTGCTCGGTCGCAGACGTAGAGGAAACATCCTCACTATCAGAGGATGAGGCGCGTGGTTGCAGACCCAGCAGGGTGACCCACGTCCGCGGCCCATAGCTGGGAGGGGGGGGGGGTATATCCGCTGGGACTGCCCCTTTGGCGTGGTAAAGTTTTTTCCTATATTTACAAACCAGGCGCTCCTGGGATGCTTGTGGGGTGGAGGGATAGAAGTAAGCCTGTGAGGCTCCCCAGCGGTTGTTCTGCTGTTAGCCAACTAATGGCTCAGTAAAGAGATTCGCACCCAGGGCAGCCATAGGAAAAATTCCAGTCCAGAAGTCAAAGCAATAGTCACAAATCTGGCGCTCCTGGGGTGCCTTTAGGGTGGAGGGATAGAAATAAGCCTGTGAGGCTCCCCAGCATTTTTTCTGCTGCTAGCCAACGAGCATAGGAAGGGTGCTGATATGGATAAAAGTACATGAGGAAGGCAGTGCATGTACCACACCGGGATGCAATAGATAAGGAAGTCAGGTGAACATCCAGTATAGAAAGGGTTAACAGTTTATTGGTATTGATAACCGAAAAACAAAGTACATAAAATGCTTACATCCCCCTGGGCTGGAGTGGACAAGGGCACCTGGCAGCAAGCAACACGAGTGCGAAGAGGTCAGTCTCCCAGGACTGCTGATCAGTGTGTGCACTAAGCCGGAAACCAGCCGACGCGAGGATGAAAGGACTCTGCTGTAGTTCCGTAGCGGTGACATCAGCCGGACAGGCGCCACTTGCGGGGAAGTACCAGGAACCAGGGTAGACCACAAGCTATATGGTTGCCATGACTACTTGTTTTGCGCTATGCGCTTTATCAAGTCATTTCATGGATGACTTGAGTTCTTTCATCCTCACGCCGGCTGGTTTCCGGCTTAGTGCAGTCCTGGGAGACTGACCTCCTCGCACTCGTGTTGCTTGCTGCCAGGTGCCCTTGTCCACTCCAGCCCAGGGGGATGTAAGCATTTTATGTACTTTGTTTTTCGGTTATCAATACCAATAATCTGTTAACCCTTTCTATACTGGATGTTCACCTGACTTCCTTATCCATTGCATCCCGGTGTGGTTCATGCGCTGCCTTCCTCATGTACTTTTAAAGTTTTTTCCTGCCTAGTGTCCTACTCCTGCAGGGGGCAGTATAACCCAATGGCCAAGAAGATTCTGGAGCTGTGAACGTCAATGAACGAAAGAGAAAAATAATTTTATTTTTGGTAAAGGAAGAGATTCTTTACAGTGAGAGCAATACAGTTGTGGAATGCCTTACTGTATGAAGTAATAAAAGTGGAATCTTTGATTTTGGTGCTTTTCTTACAGTATCCACTGTACAGCGTCTACAGTTATTATTACTAAATACATGTGAATATTTTGATCCAAGGATTAGAGGTGACTGCCTTTGTGAAAGGATTCTCAGACACACAAACCCAGTGAGACTCCACCAAGAAGTAACTCTCACTTTTAGGTGGAGTGAGCTATTATACCTCCACGAGTAAGCTGTTCATCTTTTCTGCTGTGTCTGTCATTTCAACTTTCTGCGCACATTTTCTACTTTCATTCCCCGAACGCATACAGACAATCTCAGCTTTACTGCGGATTATCTAGAACTTATTTCTCTGTATCTATATTTAGCAGCCTCATCAATAATGTACAGGGGATCTTCTGAGGTCGGGATAAGAGGGAATCACACAAACATGTCAAGTAAATTATTTCTATTTCACATAAAGGAAAACATTTCTCTTAGAAATGCAGGACCCCAGGGCACTTTTCTCTTTCAATTTATCAGAACACGACCGCTAAAATACTCTCTAGTAAAACTAAATCTGATAATCAACCTTCCCTTCAGTCTTGCACAGTTGTATCAGTTGTATATTCTCCTCTCCTGTATTAAAACTGCTTACTTCGATTTCACTGAACACTGTAAGCTTCTCACATTGTGCACCAGAGGATGCAAGAAAGTGAGATAGAGCCCGCCTCATTTCCTGGATGAGGGATGTCCAGCAATGTCTAGTCTTTTCTTTGCCCACCCCATCACCTAGCTTTCACTGTCCTTGCCCAGCCCTTTTATTCAGTGCATTTCAGTTCTTTAATCATGGAGGCTCAGCATCACATGTGGGCGTTACCTAGGGTGGTCTGCATGCAAATACAACCTGCCTAGGAAATGCCCACTCCTCCAGGCTGAAAGGAGGGGAAGTAGGAGGGGAGTAGTAAAAACGTGGCTCAACCAGAAAGTGTAAATGAGGCCTTATTGCATTATTTAGCATTACTGCCAGTTCCATGTCTATTTGTTTCTGCCCATGTGGAAGATTTTCCTACACTTTCTGCCCTCTAGATACAACAGAAAATGAGGGGAAATCTCTACAAAGAAAAAAGAATCCCCCTCAGTTGCCCTCAGAACAAGTGCGCCCATTGGAACATTTCCCCTCCATTCCTGTCATGGTGATTTTTGGATTACCTCCTACTTTCCGTAATGGCAACAGGGTCACAAGGACAAATAGGGTGAATCCTGGGTGAATAGGGGACAAGGACACAGGTGGCAATATAAATTTGAGAGGGGTTCTATCCTTTCCTTTTAAAATCGAAAGAAATAAAAAAGTTTGGGCTATACATACACTATAAAAACAAAACAAAAAAAATTCTGAAATGAAAAAAAAAAAAAAAATGTATATATATATATATATATATATATATATATACACATACACACACACACACGTTTTTTTTAAAATGCACTAACTGAAAAAAAATCAAGGGAGTCCCGGGTACAAAGTGAAATTATTTAGCAAGCATATTTACCCCTACCTAAAGCGGGGGGGGGGGGTTACTTTTGCCCATAAAGTCCCACCCCCCTTTGGTTTGAGGCACCAGCAACCCCCCATATATTTACCCCTACCTATTATTTCAACCCCTTGGATTTTTTTTACTTTTAGGATTATTTATAAAACTGCATAAAAATTATTGCAGAAGGCTAATTCAAACTTTCAGGAAAGGACCTCTGCATATGTTTGATGTTCCTACACTAAATCATTCTCCGTCCAGTAAACATCTGATCTACAGCAACAAGTACTTCCTTCTCTGCACTTCCTACCCTGCAGCATCTATGCCAGTCCTTGAAAGAGATCCTTGTTTCTAAACTTCAGTAAAAAAATCACCGACCCAGGCTGCCATCAGCACGCAAAGACAGTGCAGTGTGCCAGAAGCACAGATGTGAAAAACAAACCAAAGAAACCTTCCAGACCTACTGGGCATTGCTGATGCTAGAGGAAAGGGTATAAAACAGTTCAGCAGGTGGAAAGAGACTTTACTCAGCTAACAAACTTTTCCCTGCAAAACACTTTAGTTTAGAATTAAGGAGAGAAACTCCAGGCAACCTCCCTGAATACAAACAAACCTTTGTAAATCTTAAAATTACTTCTGGTCAAGTGAAGCTTGGACTGAAATTGTATAGTTTTTTTTAAAGTCAGTGTTTATTAGCCACATTTTGGTAATATGGTGTTGATTTGTGGTGTAAGATATGACCATTTATGCAGTATATCTGCACACACACACACACACATTCATATTTGCCAGTCTTTAGAAATAGGCACCCAAGTCCAGACAAGAACAAGCAATGCACTCTGGGAAATATTTTTATTTTTCAAAACCCAACTCAAGGTTACATTTTATTTTTTTAAGCACCCTTACCGCAATGTGTACTTTCAATGCAAAGTTGTCGCCGTTGTCAGCGCGCTGCGCCGTTTTGGGTTTGGCCCTAGATATCTGGGGTGGTTGCGCTTGCTCTATAGACGCCCGATGGCACGGGTTCTTACCAATGGTGCCACCTCTGAGGCGTTTCCGCTGGGCAGGGGGACGAGGCAGGGGTGCCCCCTATCGCCGGGGCTTTTTGCCCTGGCGCTGGAGCCTTTGGCTGTCCTGCTTCGTTCCTCGGGGGAGGTACGCGGTTGGCAAATTGGCCCCTCGAAGAAAAAGTGTCCCTGTATGTAGATGACAATCTTCTGTATTTGGCTGATGCGTCCTCCTCCCTGCGGGCGGCCCTGGCCATTTTTGAAACCTACGGCGGGTTCTCGGGGTTAAGACAATTGGGGTAAGTACGTCCTGTTTCCCCTGGACCCTGACTCAAAGACCCTAGCAACTACCTCCCCTCTCCTGTGGGTTGAGGAATTTAAATATCTGGGTATCTGGGTGTCAGGGTCACTAAAGATCTAGGGGCCCTAATGTCTAATGTCCTCGCTATTCTGGAACGGTTGCGTGTGCATCGGGTTGGCTGGGCTACTCTACCTTTGAATGTACTAGGCCGCATAAATATAATCAAAATGTTTTTTTTGCCAAAATTTCTTTACGTTTTTCGTCACTGCCTGTCGTGGATTCCTGCCGCTTTCTTAAGGGACCTGGAAAGCTGCATTTGTTTGTTTCTGTGGGCTGGTTCACACCCCCGTTTGGCACGCTCTACTTTGCAGCTCCCGATTGCCTCAGGAGGCTTGGCTCTTCCTAATTTTAAATGTTATTTTTTGGGCGGTCATTTTGGTCACCATTCATTGGTGGTTTGCGGGGTCTCGGTCAAATGCGGCGACCTGTCTGGAGGCAGCTTGCCTGGGCTCCTTGCCTGGGCTCGGCAACCTGGCCTACCAGGGCGCAGGTGCGTATCCATTACTCTGGGGTAACCCGTCGCTTCCCCACTCGCGGATGCTTCCTGACCTGCAGGTGTGGGCCCGATGCGGTATTCAGCGCCTGAGAGACGTTATGCCTCTGGGCACGCTTCGTACACTACCGGATCTGAGAGGTTAATTTGCCTTGCCCCGCTGGATAGGTTTCCGTTACCTGTAGCTGCGCTATGCGATTAGAGCTCAGTTCCCGGTCACCCCTGTTCTGCAGACTGACCGCCTGGAGGATGTGTTGGCGCAGGCTGAACTTCCTAAGCCACTTTCAGCCCTCTATGCTACCCTGTTGACAACGAACTCGCCTGCATTAGAGCGTCTTTGGCAACGGTGGTCCCTGGACATACCTGACTTGGATAGGGATGACTGGGAGGACTGTTTGGGGGGTAGCTCCAGACTGGTGATTGCTTCTAGGGACAAGCTCATTCAAACAAAGTTTCTCCATAGGGTTTATTTTTCTCCGCAGAGGCTGCACAGAATGTATCCTGCTAGGCCGGCCACGTGCCCCAAATGTCTCACCGAGGAGGGCTCATACTTCCACATGTTCTGGACGTGCCCACGGGTGGCTGAGTTCTGGGGCGCAGTGTTTACCATCCTGAACACCCGTTTACACCTCTCGGTCACTTGCACCCCAGAGCTGGCGCTCTTGGGCATCTCCGATAAGGTTAGACGCTTTAAATATTCTTGTTTATTGATCTCTCTGCTGCTTTACTATGCTAAGAAGGAAATTGTCCTTCGCTGGGTTTCTCCCCCCCCCCCCCGACGACGACCTCGTGGGAGGCCCTGGTTAATGGGGCCCTCTCGATGTTTAAACTCACCTACATTAAAAGGAATTGCCCCCAAAAATATGAGAAAATTTGGCAACCCTGGCTGGACAATTAGGATCATTACAATTTTTTCTTTTGTATGGCTCTGTTTCTATGCACTGCTTAGTATTATGTATGTTATTATTTCTGTATGCTTTCCAGTTGCTTTTACAGTGTATTCCCCCTAAACGTTTACTGTTTTCTCCCTACACATCTGTTTCCCCCTCTTATGAGATGTTGTGCACTGGCTGCACTTCTATTGTATGCTGTTAATTTCATTCTTGTTATTTCAATCAAGAGCAACCTTGTTTGTAAAAAAAAAAAAAAAAATTTGTAATACATATAAATAAAGGTGAGTTAATTAATAGACACACCTCGTGTGAGCGAGCAGGAGAGAAATCTAAATAAAATAAATATTTGGTAAGATTACCCTTAGGCTTAAAACCAGCACCAATTCTTACACTTGCACAATGTCAGGGATTTTGTAGGATTTGAGTCAGGTTTATGATTAACCAATTATACAAAGCAGGTGGTAATGATCATCAATTTCATATTTATTTTGAAACACAGGCATTAACTGAAACAAGCAGTTGTATAGGAGGCTTACAAGTTGGTGAGGAACAGCCAAACTCTGCTACTCAGGTGAAGGTGTGGAAGACAGTTTCATGTCACAGATCATACACCATGGCAAGAAAGAGCACAGCAACAAGACACTGGGTAGTTATACTGCATCAGTAAGGTCTCTCCCAGGCAAAGATTTCAAAGCAGACTGGGGTATCAAGATGTACTGTTCATACGTCTGCACTGTACATCTTGGAGAAATAACAAGGCTGCCTCAAATCCTTCTGCATTTCATGTAATCCTAGACAGACTCAATGTCGAGATCACAGCTCTGTGGGGGCAAACCGAACCCTTCCAAGAGTCCTTGTTCTTACTTACGCTGAAGGTAGTTATATTGGCTGTATGTTTGGGGTCCCTGTTCGCCTGTGGAATACATTTTCAGCCAATCACACGCCTCCCTTATGGTATGGAATGATAGATAAGTATCTATCTGTATTTCTTGGCATTAAGGACACCATTGATCGAGCAATGTTAAGGACCGTAGGCGCAGTGGTCGGCCAGGGAAACTTAATGCAGAAGATAAAACACACATCATGCTTATTTCCTTTCGACACTGGAAAATGTCCAGCAGTACCATCAGCACAGAACTGGTGGAAACCAGTGGGACCCAGGTGCATCAATCTACTGTCCGGAAAAGTCTGGCCAGAAGTGGTCTTCATGAAAGAATTGTGGGCAAAAAGCCATACTTCTGAGACAAGGCTAAGTGACTCAACTATACACGAAAACATCAGAACTGGGGTGCAGAAAAATGGAGGCAGGTGCTCTGGACTTATGAGTCAAAATTTGAGATATTTGGCTATAGCAGGAAGCAGTTTGTTAGCTGAAGGGCTGGAGAGTGGTACAATTATTAGTGTCTTCAGGCAACAGTGAAACATAGTGGAGGTTCTCCTTGCAAGTTTGGGACTGCATTTCTGCAAATGGAGTAGGAGATTTGGTCAGGATCAATGGTATCCACAATGCTTTAAAGAAGAACAGGAAGAGTCCTGGAAATCATGGTTTGGCCCCCACAGAGCCCTGGTCTCAACATTATTGAGTCTGTGTAGGATTACATGAAGAGACAGAAGGATTTGAGGCAGCCTACCTCCACAGAAGATCTGTGGTTAGTTTTCCAAGATGTTTGGAACCACCTGCCAAATTCTTTCAAAAACTGTGTGCAAGTGTATCTAGAATTGGTGATCACACCAAATATGGATTTTATTTGGATTTCCCTTCTGTTCATTTACTTTCCATTTTGTTAATTGATAAAAAATAAACTAATAGCACTACTTCTATATTCGAAAGCATTCTAAATGTACAGCATTTTTTTTGCACCTGCCTAAAAAATTTGTACAGTAGTGTATATACATTTTACACCTATAGGATAGAGTGTGAAAGACAGAGGAGAGACAGAAATGGATTGGAGAATAAATAAACTGGATACTGTATCTCTTCCTAATCTGAAGACATGATGCTCTCTATCACCCACGCGCTGAGATGTGAAGTCACAGTTTTTATATTGAGATAATTTCTGACACTTTGGCCAATTAGTTGGCTGTAAATAGAGGCAGTAAGCGGGACTAATCCAGCCATATGATGCAGGTTATTCAGGTGACAACACATCAATTTACAGAAGTATATACAGTGTATCTGTAGAATTTCAAGTGTAGGGCCACACACTGTTAGAGTATCCCACGGTATGATTAAGCCCCATTTAGGCAAAATGCGTTAGAAGGGGTGTGTGATGGGAGTAGAATGAACTGAGGTCAGCCTTTGGACTTTTTGTTACTGTGGTTTACTCTTAACAGTGTGTGGCCCCGTGTTACACTTGGAGTTCTACAATTATTAATCGTGCTCTATCAGTGGCTCTACCAGCACCTGGCAGTAGTTACTTGAGTAAGCGGTATCCGAGTGGTGCTTTCCTTTACATGTTGTACAGTCTATCTGTGCAACAGATATACTGTAGTAATGTACAGTAGTAGGAACCTCAGTTCCAGCACCTACAAATAAAAATTAAAAACATATTACAATCACATCTTTTTTTAAGACAGACTAGACTTTATAACCCGACAGAAGTTTCAACCATTGACCACTCCATCCAAAAATGGTGAAAACTTCAGTCTCAGTCATCTGGACTTCTCAAGCAGAGATACTGCCCAGAGCGACTTTGAAAATAAGCAACATGGTCAGAAAACTGCATTTACTATGAGAAAAAAATGAAAACTTTTATTCTGGCATTTATTGTGTCAGCACGCTCACCTCAATTTCCACTGGACGGTTAAAGTTTAGCGATAGTAGTTCCTTGATGGATTCAGTGATGCTCTGAATGCTGGATCCTCTTGACAAAACTGCAAAATAAAAATACAATCAATTTTAAAACATTTTTTTGTTTCTGTTCTACATTTGCCATATCTGCAGACTATTCTAAGCAGATACTAGAATTACATTTTAGCTTATGAAGTACGAAGGTTAATACACTCCTTTTAATATCAAGTGTGGATGATGGTTTTGGCATTGGACATGGCATAATGAAAAAGGGAAGGGGCTTAGCATAAATGGGCAGGACTGTATGTCATTGGGACACTGAAACAAGACTAAAAGATCACCAAATATTTCATTCGTATGGAGTGAAAGTCAAAGCATCAGTAGCTACGCCATTGTGCTGACATCACTGAGATGTTCTATGCACTTTTATAATATGTGTCCCATTGGCAAAGTTTCCTTTTTTCTGTTCTGTAAACAGAACAGGAAGTTACTAAATCATTCCGAAATATGTAAACGTCCTAAACAGTTCTTAACTTTGACCATGCTTACAGCAGCCCACCCTAAAGTATATGTAGTAGTGGTGCACCGAGATGGAAATTACAGTGCCGAAACCGAAAATTCAGGAAGCACTTGGCTGAAACCGAAATGTGAGGTTTTTTAAAAATTTTTTTGAAAACTTTGGATTGCGAGTAACTTAGTCTGCGAGTGTTTTTGCAAGACGAGCAAAATTTTTTTTAAAATGTCTTGCTATACAAGTAGCATCGAGCAGCGCCATCTAAATGTAGTATGATCACAGTTTTAATGTTTAAAAAATGGAATGACACTCACAGTGTTAAAAACAATATCCAGTGTTAAGGAGTCTGGTGCTCATCCACGTAAAGCCACTGGTGTATACGTGGCTAGAGGACCGGGGGCGCTGGTGGCTCCCAGAAATTCTTGGAGAATTCAAAAACACTCCCAGCCAGGTGGGGCGGGCATAGCGCACGTTTGGAGCACCCGAAAATGACAGTTTCCCAGGGTTTTCAAGTTCTCCAGGAAGCGCTGGGAGCCAACAGCGCCCCCGGACCTCTGGCCATGTATACACCAGCGGCTTTGAATGAGCACCAGACTCCATAATGCTGGATATTGTTTTGAACATTGTGAGTCCACTTTTTTTTACATTAAAACTGTGATAATACTACAGTAAACCTAGATGGCGCTGCTCTTTTTGTCACCTGATTAGGACTGCAGGTTAATTTGTTTTATGTTTACAGTACACTTTATACTGTACTTTGAAGTGAAAGTTAATTTATTTTTACACTTTATACTGTATTTTGTATTGCTGTAATCATTTTTATATGAATAAATGGTTGTGGAACGAATCATCTGAGTTTCCATTATGTCTTATGGAGAAATTTGCTTTGATATACGAGTGCTTTGGATTACAAGGACGTTTCAGGAACTAATTAGGCTTGGTTTTACTGTATATATATATTTTTATAAATAACTGTATTATACTCAAATTTTTTAATAATATCATGAATTTAAATTAATATATAATTTATTGTTGGCCATTATCGGCACCTTTTGAAGCAGTGTTAAAAATCGTGCTTGCTGCATTTTTGGTGCATATTTGGTCATTTAAAAAAAACTGCACCAAAAAAAGCACCTTCCGATTAAAATTTATTGAAAACGCAGCAAGAACGCATATAAATGCACCCATGTTGTGTTTTTTATGCATTTTTTGAGTCACATGACCTATGGAAAACCCACTATAAGCGCGGTAAAATCATTGGAAAACCGCAGTAAAATCACGGCAAAATGGCATGCGTTTTCGGCACCTTTGTTTTCTTTCGGCACTTCGCTGAAAACCCTATTTTCAGTTAATTTTTGGCGGATAAAATTTCGGTGCATCAATAATATGTATGTAGACCAGCCACATTCATCGAGAGGACTCTCGCTATCTTTATCAGACAAGCTTCTTCCAATATTTGAAGAAAACGCAGACTATTTCTAGAATCCAAAGGTTCATAGCACCCAGTTGGCTATTTATATCCTCTAGGAACCACAGCAGTAATATCTTCCTGCTGAACTTACCAGCTCAGTTCACACCTGACAAAGTCTCACTGCTCTTGCTGCAGTAGGAATCTTAGGATTTATTAACGTTGCTTCTGTTTCCAGGCATTTTGCTGTTTTGCACAATGCAAGCTAAATGCTGGGACAATCAAACATACATAACTGGCCCCATCCTCCCCAATGTGCTTCACTATAACACTCTGTGAGCATCTCTAGAAGACTAAACGTGCATGGAAATGGAAATGCATAGCAGCATTTTACATGTGACTGACAAGCCATTTTCATGTTTACTTGAATTGCAAGTAAAACTGCAAACAAATTGTGTTTTAAACACATGTAAAAATGGGATTCCTTTTTCTATGTTCATTAGAGCTCTAACGAGCAGGGCCCTCTAGTTCCTCCTGTTTTGAACTGTATTGTAACTGTATTGTCTTCCCTCACATTGTAAAGCGCTGCGCAAACTGTTGGCGCTATATAAAAGCTGTATAATAATAATAATTAAAGGACATAGTCCAGTACTTTAATCTTGACTGCAGGGTTATAGCACCATCTTCTGGAGTAGGGTACTAGTGACAAAAACAAAAGCACAGACTAGCTACGGTCTCTACTGGTGGCCAAACCTCCAACCTGCTTAGTATTATTAGCAAAACAGAGGGGCAGGTGCTGTGTCCTACAAGGAATCCAAAGAAGAGATTTTTTTGCAGTGAGTCCAAAAATATTAAATTTTAATTTAAATTCATTATAGGATGCAGTCAGCACCTGAATCTTGACTGTAGCAATGTTCCAAAGCAGTGACCATGGAGGGGTCTGAACATACACAGTATGAGGCATAATAACCTTGTGGTGCATTGGTTAAGGGCAGAGAGATGGCAGGATGATGTCCTCATTAGTTTAAAAAGAGGACACCACCTTTAGTAGGAAAGCGAGAGCCGCAGGTGAAGAAGTACCTTATCCAAAACAAAAAAGGTTGAGGTCGCACATAAACTTATTAGGTATCAGAGTGCTGAAACACAACTTCAGAAAGGTCCCTGCAGAATGGAATGATTCTTCCTCAAGGTATATTCAGAGAGTTATACTACAGTAGCACTCTTCAAGAGATAGGAAGTCTTTAAATTTGCGTTAGGGCACTAGAGACAGCATTAACACTTTTCAAAATATAGTTTAATAATGAAAAGGTAAACAATAGTGCAAATAAAATATTTACGGGGGGCGTGACCGGAAGCGGACCGAGGTGGACGTCTTTGTGAGGAGCTCCACGCTCACATTCAATCGTCCGCAATCCTCCTTCCCTGCTCAGCCCAACGGCTCATCCGCACCCCATCACGACTCCCCAGACCCTGGGGGACCCACCGGACTAAAAATTTTTTTTGTCGGACCAGGATTTCCGCTCGAGGCCTAACTAGGCCTGAAGCCGGGGACTTTCCTGCGGACCAGACCCGAGGCCTGCCATCCAGCGCTTCAGAGGGGAGGTAGGCACTATTAAAGTACCCACTCACCATCCTGCCCTACGGATCTACCCCCCTCTGCCCTAATCTGCCCCGCTGTGCCTCTGGGACCATCTCCACGGGCGGTCGCGGCCTATCAGTCAGCACCCGGCCGCCATCTTCCCGGCCCCCTCACGCTTGCTGGGCACCCCTGGGTCCCCACCCCCCGGCCAGGACTCCGGACCCCAGACCTCACCTTCACCCTGGGAAGGTCCGAATGACCGTTGGCCCCTCTGAGCAGGACATGTCCGCCTAGTGCTCCGCATCTCTGGGGGCATTACAGCCTCTCCGCAATGAGTCACCGCTGCTAACCTAACCACCTACAGACCCACCGGCTGCCAGGGACCTCTTGGGTCAACCCACGATGGTCTACGGTGGACCGAAGAACAAATTTAAGAATAAATCCATCAGGGACACTCTCCTCAAAACCGCTCCTAAGATGGCGGCGGCGCCATCTACCCGCTCGCCTCACACCAAGCCAGTGGCGCTGCACCCAGACGGTGAGACAGACTATGATTTTGGCCTCACACCTCTAACTTTAAGGGGAGACACACTGCAGCCAGACCTGCTCCAGCAATTTGAGCGGATGCTCACTAGAGCCCTCAAAAACACCTCAGATGCCATTACTGACAAGCTCACCAGGGAAATCAGGGAGGTGGGCCACCGCACTACTCTCTTAGAGCAACGCACTGAGGAACTAGAACTCACAGCAGGCAATCATTCTGAGGACTTGGAAGCCCTTCGAGAGGAAAATTCATCCCTACACTCCCGCTTAGAGGACTTTGAAAACAGGGCCAGAAGATTCAATGTCAGGATCAGAGGTATCCCAGAGTCTGTGGAGGACCTTCAATCCACCATCACTGCCTTATTTCAGGAACTAGCCCCATCAATTCCTATAGAGCGTTTGGAAATGGACAGGATCCATAGATCACTGGCCCCGCGCTCAGATGACGGTCCTCCCAGGGACATCATAGTGAAACTTCACTTTTTTCGCACTAAAGAACAACTTATGGTAGCTGCCCGTAATAGGGATTCCCTAATTTTCCAGGGTCACCGTTACCAACTCTTCCAAGATTTATCCCAAGCTACTCTGGCTAAACGTAAGGCTATGAAGCCACATCTCCTTGTTCTTCAACACCACAAGATTACCTACAGATGGATCTTCCCCTTTGCTGTCCGCTTCTCCTATAAAGGCTCCTCTTACCAATGCAAATCTCCTGAGGATCTTCATGGTACTATTCGTGAACTCCACCTGACACCCCCTGATCACTCTCCTGAAGGCTCCAGGCGACGTGCTGCATCATCCTCTCCACAGAAGACCCAAGCTCACCAGGATCGTGTCTCCCAGCACGGGATCCACAAGAGAGGTCGCTATTCATCACCAGCTCCAGCCCCGGCTCCTGAGGACACCATGGACTGAGGACACCCCACGGTGTTCACCTGCTCTTTGTTACTAGAAAGGTTGTATAGCTGCCCTGCTGATCCCTTTCTTTGATGCCACCATTTTTGGTATCCTCCTGGAACCGTAACTATATTGTTTTATATTGCTTTTTATATGTATACATATGTGTTTTTTTTTTGTTTTTTTTGTCTTTTTGGGTACCCTCCAGGACATACCACTACTGTAGGTGAGACTGGTGGCAGAGTTTCTCTAAATTGGACTTTTTCTAAAAATTTTTAGCTCGCTCTGCCATCACCCTCACTTGAGTGCTATATTTTGACTTGGGTCCTGACCCGAGTGAGAGCTATACATTATACACTTTCAGGTACTCCTACTGGTTGTCTGCTGCCCCCCTATTTATGCTCATACCAGGCACTTATGGCGGATCATTTTGTTGTTCCTTCTTGCACCATGAACGGTGCTGTGGCCTTCCTGGGTTGCTCCACCACTGCAAACGCTTACGGGATGAACGGGCGCTTCCATTGGCCTGTTCTCCTGACTCCGCCGTCATACTGCCTGTTCTGAGCATCCTGGTTCGCATTTCCCAGTGGGAGTCCCCACGTCCCCTTCCCCCTTTTTTTTTTCTCATTGTTGGGTCCACCATATTGACCTGATTTGTTTTACTGTTTGTGCTCTGATATGTTATTGACTCGTTACCTCCACTTGCGTTATGCTTGTTACTAGGCTGTCCCTACCCCAGAGACTGCTCACTGCACCCCACTTGTAGTCCTTCAGTACCAGACCTTTTTGGACTGGTATCTCTTGGACGAGTTGACTCCTCCTGGCGGGAAGTTTACTTCCTTCCAGAGGATCCTTTTCTCCTTTTTTCCTTCCTTCCCCTTCCATTCTTGAGTTCCCCCCCCCCCCCCCCATTTCCCTTCCTCCCCCTTTCCCGCCCTCTTGCTCCTGCTCCTCCTGTCTCCCATCCCCATCCGGAGAGAGTCCCCCGCCCGCCGTTCCTGCCTCCTATCCCTGCCACGCTACTTTTGCGCTCCATTATGTCCACCTTAAACGTTCTTACTCTTAACGTACAAGGCCTAAATTCCCCCTCCAAACGTGTGAAGGCATTCCGATCATTCTCTTCGCTATCGGTTCATGTGGCTTGCCTTCAGGAAACGCACTTTTCCACTCACTCGACTCCCAAATACTTTGGTCACCAATACCCACAAGTCTACACTGCCTCTGCTCCCACGAAGCAACGGGGTGTGCTGATAGCTTTTCACAGAACTACCCCATTTACTCTACTGCTAGGACGGCTTCTTGACTCGGATGCCACTATAGTTTCATACTATGCTCCTAATAAGAAACCCCAGGCCTTCCCTTCCCTTGGCAGATCAATGACGGTATGCTGGCTAACCCGACCCACCGTCTCGAATTGGAGCACGCAATTTCTGACTATCTGTCCACCAACACTCATCCGGACACGTCCCCACTCATGTTGTGGGAAGCCCACAAACCAGTTATACGGGGGGTTTGCATTAGCCGAGCCTCTCACCTCCGTAAGGAACGTCGCCTCTTACTACAAAATTTAGAAGCTGCCTTCTATAAGGCCTCCGCAGACTTCCAAGCCACCCCCTCGCCCTCCAGGAAACAAGCCCTTGATAAAGCTCGACTTGAGCTGGATCTTCTCCTTTCGGAATCGGCGGAACAAATACTCCGAAAGTCGAAACATACTTTATATATGAAAGCTAGCAAACCTGATACCTTCCTTGCCTTGACGCTTCGCAAAGCCGAGTATACTCCCAAACCTATACGCCTTAAGCAGGCTAAGGACACATACACCTGTAATCCCCTTAAAATTCTCCGCACCTTCCGTGATAAACTCTCCACGCTCTATAAGGACCCCTCCACATTTGACCGCACTCACTTAAGACGCCCTCCTGTCTTCTGTCCACCTCCCTGCACTGTCCGCCTCCCACAGGGAGAATCTTGATAAACCCATAACTGCTGAGGAACTCTTACAGGCAATTAAGACTTTGAAACCACGTAAGCGTCCGGGCCCTGACGGCTTTTCTGCTACATACTATAAACGCTTTGCCTCTGTTCTTATCCCCCCTTTGGTTGGGGCACTTAATTCCCTGCTGGACGGTCACTCCTTTCACACGGATTCGCTCATGGCTGCCATTTCCATGATTCCCAAACCCAATTCAGATGACACCTCCTGGTCCAACTATAGACCCATCTCTATACTCAACATTGACATTAAACTGCTCGCCAAAGTCCTGTCCTCTCGCCTCAATGTGGTCATAGGCACTTTGGTCCATGCTGACCAGACGGGTTTCATCCCATCCCACCAGGCTGGCGATAATATTCGTCGGGCCACCCTGCTGGCACACATTGCCAGGAAACGCCGAATTCCCTCTTGCTTTCTCTCCCTAGACATTAGCAAGGCATTCGATTCTCTGTCTTGGCCATACCTCACCTCCATCCTTGATCGCTGGGGTTTCGGCTCCCACTTCCTGCAATGGGTGAATGCCCTCTACAAGAACCCTAGAGCGTACGTCTATTATTCAGGCTACAGGTCGGACCCCTTCCCCATAGAGCGCGGCACGAGACAGGGTTGTCCCCTTTCCCCCCTACTATTTGCCTTGGCCATTGAGCCCCTTGCGATCCTCATACGATCCAACCCGAATATTCGTGAAATTGAACTGGGGGGTCACCACCATAAACTCTGCCTTTTTGCGGACGATGTCCTGCTTTTTCTTACTGCCCCACTCACGGCTGCCCCTAATCTCCTTGATACCTTAACTAAATTTGGATCACTCTCGGGCCTTGTTGTCAACCCACGGAAATCTCTAGCTCTCAATGTATCCCTCTCAGCCGAAGTCCTTAACCACCTCAAGTCTTCCCTCCCGTTCCCTTGGGCCAACTCCTACATTCCCTACTTGGGCGTCAAGTTCACAGCTGACCCTCTTGAGCTCTTTTCTGCAAATTACCCTCCCATGCTATCAACGCTTACATCGCTTATGAACAAATGGTCCTCCCTACCTCTTTCCTGGATGGGGAGAATTACGGTCCTCAAAATGTCAATCTTACCCAAGATCTTATACCTGTTTCGGGTTCTCCCGATTGGGGTACCAGCTTACTTCTTACGCATTTTACAGAAACGGGCTCTGGAATACATTTGGGGTAACGCCAAACCCCGCTTACCCCGACCGACGCTGTATCGACCACGTATCCGAGGCGGGCTTGGGGTGCCACAGTTCTCCAAATACTACTATGCAGCACAGTTGGCTCAGTTCCCTAAGTGTCATGCAACAAAGGAAGTCCCATTGTGGGTCTCCATAGAAGCAATGGACTGTGATCCTCTCTCTGTGGCTAACCTCCTCTGGCTCCCACCCTCGCAACGGAGATGTGTTACCAATCCTATCACCAAGCACAGCCTAACCCTTAGGGATAGACTTAAACGTCGTTTTCACCTTCAGTCCCCCCATAATCCCCTACTTTCTTTTCTCCGCAACCCCTCGTTCTACCCAGCCTGGTCCTCCCGGACTTCTTTCTCCGAGTGGACTAGGGTTGGCTTGATACGTGCTTACCAGTTCTTCACTCCCCGGGCTTTTCAAACCTTCCCAGCCTTGCGTGAGGCCCACAACCTCCCTCCTGGCGAAATGTTTCGCTACTTGCAACTGAAACACTTTTTTAGCCAGAACACACCGGCACGCGATAGCTCCCATGCGTTCTCCACCTTTGAACGGGCTTGCAAAACAGACCCGCATAGGCGGGGGCTCATCTCTGATCTCTATGCCCAACTTCTATCGGTTCAAGAGACCACCCCCCCCCGGCATATGCTTCCAAATGGGAAAGGGACCTACACCTCTCCTTGGAAGACTCTGACTGGATACAAATTTGGCAAGCCACTAAATCGGCTTCCCCAAATATTGTAGCCCTGGAGACAAATTACAAGGTCCTTACCAGATGGTACTTGGTCCCAGCCAGAGTCTCCAAATATGTGCCACAGTACTCACCTCGTTGCTTTCGTGGTTGCGAGTTCCTAGGTACCCATGCACACATTTGGTGGGAATGCCCCACGGTCCGTACCTTTTGGTCCGAAGTCTATCGGGTTTTATCTACAATCTTCCACACACCCCTTACCCCCGATCCTGCTTCTGCGCTCCTGAACTGCAAGCCACCTGACCTCACACGTCGCCAGTTTAAACTTTTCCTGTATGTCACCACGGCTGCCAAACAGACCATAGCGAAGGCCTGGAAAACTTCCTCCCTATGTTTCCTTACCATGAAAAATAGAGTCACTCAAGCTATGATCCACGCTAAAACTGAAGCTATCCTGCTGGATAAACTCATACCTTACGAAAAGCTTTGGAAACCGTGGATTGACAACTGCCTTCCGATAGGCTTTGATGAATCCCTTGTACTAGCTTGACCTGTGGTCACCGATTCCCTATTGGTATTGTCGCTCTGAACCACATCAGTGGCCCGGGACTCCCTCCGTGCACCTTTCCTCCTCCACATAACCCCCCCCCCACTGTTTTGCCCTTCCTCCCCCCCCCTATCCTTCTTGCCCCTCTTACTCCCTTCTTTTTCTCCCCCCCCTTATTGCCTCGAGTTGGCCGCTACCTAATTTGTTTCCCTGTTGTGGCTGGACCACCAACTTTTGCTGCACTACGGCCTCCTTTTTTGCCCTACCCCCAGCCGCCCTTATGCACTGTGTTTATCCTTTGTACTTGTATACCGGGGCGCCCAGCTAGCCCCTTTCCTATTCCTAAACCTGACTGTTATGCTACTACTTGCTGTTCATGATGTCATTTTGACGTGTATTCATCTGGTATTACCTACGTGTATTACCTACTGGTATTGTTTTGTACTACATTCCTTCTGCCTTAATAAAAACCGTTTGAACAGAAAATATTTACAAAAAAAAAAAAATATATCAAAGAAACCGAGGGGTGTAGACAGAGGCCATCTGACCAATTAAGCAGCTGGGGCGTGGCCCTGAGATGTCACTGTGTTTGACTATATCCCAGGTACAGTTTTCTTTAAGTATTAATATCTCTGGATATCAACAGGTTACAGTCTGCTAACCTGCATTAATTATTGTCCTGAATGAAATTAGCTTTGGAATGGATATAAATATGTCAGTTTTCTGATATTTACTTTACCTAGAAGGGTTATTGTGTCTTGTTGGTTCCCTGTATTGCCTAATATAGGGGTGTTTGAACTCAAAATGTACAAATTAACTGAGGAAGGTACATATGTCTATTTTCTGGCTGTGCTGTTATTTCATGAGCCATGAAATATACTGGGATTTTGAAGAGGAAGAGACAGAAATGTGGATTGCTAGTGGATTCAGCTAAAATATTTACGCTAAGGTGGTCTGTCAGATCTCTGTGTGTTTTCTGGATTGCTCAAGATTCCGAGTTTGATGGTTTTATGAGGGTACCTAGACTGAATTGTGCATTAGGAAATTGAGGTGGCTGTGTGTCTGATCAATGGACTGATAAGAAGGTCCTGGCGTGCAAGTAAGAGATTGTGGATCATATGAACTGAAAGAAGAAGGGAGGGGAGAAGGACACTGCATCTATGCCTTCTTATGACTTAGGTTGAACTTGATGGACTGGTGTCTTTTTTCAGCCTCACTAACCATGTAACTATGTATGACAAAAATGGCATGGAAGACTTCTAACCCAAGCAAAATGGCCACCGTACACACACAGCTATTTGTGTGCCCAGTACCTTCTCCCAGGGTGGGGGTAGTTGGCTAAGGCAGACACTGATAAAAAATCCAGGAACTAGAAAAGCTTAAGCTTCGGGGGGGGGGGGGGGGTTGGTAACCAGCAGGGGACACCTTGAGGAGGCCTTTTCTTTTAGCGCCTGGTGTCCTACTCCTGATCGTGGTTCTAAACCTTACAGTCAAAATTCAAGTACCAGGCTGTGACCTTCACTGAATGGAAGCGAAATGCATAGAAAATGCATGCAGTATGAAAGTACATTTAGGTCTTCTCTATTTAATAAATTAATAAAATTTCCCCCCTCTTTCTGCTTCCTTGCCCTGGCTACTGCAGCATCAGGACAGAGCTGGGAACATGCTGTGCTGTGACCACTTACCTGCAGTAACCAGGTAGGGTTCGGGGTTGGAGACATCACACAACCGAGTAGGCCTTGTGGTAGTTGGAGAAGATGTGGCTGTGAGTCCAGATGGAGATGTGATCAGCACAGAGGTTGTACTTGTCGTAGTTTCAGGTTTGGTGGTGCTAGTTGTAGATGCCTGGGTGGTGGAAGTGGTTGTATCATGTTCAGTATGAGTGACAGGTGCTGAGGTGAAAGTAGTTGGAGTAAAAGTTGTGGCTACCACAGTGTTTAGCTCAGTGGGAGATGAAAAAAGACTACTGCTTGGAACTTGAGGAGCAACTGGAGTGGACATCAAACTCACACTCGTTTGTGCACTCAAGTTTGGAGTGGAGCTTGTTGTAAACAGCAGGTTCATAGATGACTGGGGATTTGGTGAGTTTATAATAGTTTCAGGACCTGCAGGAGATAGCAAGCTTGATGTTAGTATTGAACTTATTGTTGGTAGTAAACTTATATCAGATGACATGCTCAGTTCTTGTGAAATGCTGAGTGTCGGTGATACTAAAATGTTGCTTGAGACTACGGCGGTATGGGCCTCTGATGTGTCCATAACTGATGCAAAAGTAGAAGCAGGAAGTTCTGTTGTCAGAGGAATGGAGAAAAATGAAGAGGTCTGAAGAGGCTCTTCAATAAAAGCACTGCTGGTGTGATCAGACTCGAAGGAGGAGGTGGACAAGGCCAGCATGGTGGAAACCAATGCAGACGATGAAGGCAGCAGAGAAGAGGTAGCACCAGAAAAAGTTGAGGTATAGAAAATGCCCGATTCAAACACAATGCTTGGGGTCACTTCCCACATCTCAGAAGACTCTAAGAGAACATTTGAACTTCTCTCTTTCCAGTCAGCACTAGTCAATGGGGTGAAAGAGACAACAGATGTTGGGTTAATAGTTGGCCAAAGTGTGGTCTCTACATTGATGGTGCCTGTGATTGGAGGAACTGATGTCTCTATATCAAAACTACTAAATGCCGTTTCCAATATTGCAAGCATTGAGGAGGAGTCCTGAGTTACAACAGCTGACTCATCACTAGATACCAAGGAGAACAAGGAGGACATTTCTTCTGGAACTGAAGAAAACAGGTTACTTGTTTCAAAAGAGGGAACCACTGAGAAAAAAATGGTGGAGTCAGAAATATTCTCTGACTCAACTGAATTAAAAAGAGAGGGGCTAAAAGACACAACAGATTCAGTTGGCACAAAGGCAGGGGCTTCCACTGTGTTCATGGGTGTAAAAAGAGAACTGTCAAGGAACGTTGTGGATTCTGGTATTGCTACAATAGTAGGGGTTGACTCAAGGTCAACAGCTGACACAGAAGAAACAAACAGTTCAGTGAGAGAAGGCATTAAAATTGTAGATTCTTCCACAGAAAACAAGTGTGTCTCCAGGTCTAAGGTTTCTGATGGAAACATAGTGACTACTGGGACTTTAGTAAAAACTGAGTCAACAAGGCTTGTAAAATCCATTGACGATTCCAAAACATCTGTATAAGACGAAGAAACAGGAACTACCATAACCGAAGGGAAAACAGACTCAACAACTTCAGCAGTGGACTCAACTAAAAATGGAAAGTCAGAAACTACACTTGTCTGAATATTTCCTTCTATGGACCCTGAGGGGTTCACGATTATAGTTTCTAGATACTCCTCTGACCACCACTGGGTGTACATAAAACTGGAGGGCACAGTATAAGAAGGCAGGAATGTCTGTTCAAATTCAGATACAAAAACAGGTGTCTGACTTGTGGCCAAAATGTCAGAACTTTTGATATTTTCCAAAAGAAGACTCTCAAAGACATCCGGAACTGCACTATGTGGCCATTCATAACTTGCCGAGGTATCGGGTGAAGAAGTCATTAGCACTTCCATGCTAGGGCTGGTGGTTGAATCTTGTGCAAGCCCTAGATTTGAAAATATGCTCTGCAAAACATTTTTGGTTGAAATGATGGTGACTTTATCTGATATGGTCAAGCTTGGCAGGTTTACACTACTCTCCAAGAACTCCAGGCTATTTAAAGACATCAAAGGTTTGCTCGAAACCACAGGCGACAGAGTCACAGAGTCAAAAGTGGGTAATGTTTCGAATTCTCTGGATAATGAACTCTCAAAGACAAAACTTTCTCCGATGAAAACAGAGGTGACAACGTCTGCATGTGTTTTTGGCAATGGAAGAGTTTCAGTATTCCAAAATGTTTGTGAGATACTACTAAAAAACTCCTCTTGAGAGTTCATCACATACTGATCAGAAAACATTTGGGTTGGAAAACTCAAACTAGTTTCTAGCAGTACAAAAGAAGGTGTTGGTTGATTGTTTATTGATTTCAAGATTTCAGAGCTTAAATGATTGACGTCCGCTACTGATGTTGTCAGTGACTTATATAAAACTTGAAATTCCTCTAGTGATGTGGAAGGCTGAGCACTCACAGTTTGAGTGATTAACAAGTCATCTTGCGAGACAGCCTCGCTGGAAAAAGGCCAGATGGTGTCTGCGGGTGCCATGCTTTTTATGGACTCTGAAAGCTGGATGGCTGTTGTTTCGGGGGTGATGTGTTCTTCCAAGGAAAAGTTTTGAGAAGAGACCGCAACAGCTTTTTCCAAGGTTGAGGCATTTTGGCTTTTTTCTGAAGTTTTATTCTGTATCAGGAAGAAAGGGCCAGCATGGACAACTACAATATATAAAAAAAAGAAAAAAAGAAAGAAATTAGAATAAACATTTTATTTCAGACACAAACACAAAATATTCATGAGATGCAGATCGCTACTTTCATTTCCACACCTCAACTCTACTAAGACAATTTATGTAAACTGATTCTCTATGATATTAAAATACATCCAAATTCCTTTTTTTTTTGTTTTAATTTTGAATAGAGTAGGTATGGGTTAAAACCCTGTAATGTCCCATTATGGGATGCAAGATTTACAGGGGCGCACAAGGGTGCACTAAAGTCACAAGAGGACAAAGAATGCTCTGAGGTTGCTTGCATGAGGCACACAGGAGCGCACGGGAGGGGAAGAGGAGAGGGGGGTGCAAGAAGTCACAGAAGTTGTACACACCAACTTATTTTTATCAGTTTCAGATGCATGTATTTATTTGTGAATGTTTATTTTATATTGACACAATTTTATCTATTCATAATATAAACCAATGCTTCACTTTTCTAGTGTTACACAGCTTCTGTTTTTCACCAACACTGTGTATATCTGACAGTTTATGATGCAACCAATTATGGAACTTAGTATATGATATGATATTGCTTGACCAGTAACTCTCGGACAGTCCCTTTTATATCTTTTACCCGCTGTGGTCACTATGAGGAGTTCCTACCATCTCTAGTCTGAATTCATGGGCCTGTACTCCTGCTGTGTTCAGTATGAGGGTTTTCCACCATCCCTGCACTGAGATCCTGCATCTGCAGTCCTGATGCGTCCATTATAGGAGGTTCCCAGCTACCTTTTGCTGAGTTCACAGTTTTGCACACCTGTTGTGCTCATTATGAGGGGTTCTCACCTACTCTGCGCACAGTTCACAAGACTGCACACCTGCTGTGCCCATTACAACAGATTCCTACCATCTAGGCACTTAGTTTCTGGAACTGTACACCTGCTATGCACATTATGAGGGGTTCCTGCCATCCCTGTACTAGGTTCCTAGGTCTTTATTTCTGCTGTGCCAATTGAGTGGTCCCCGCCATCTGTGTGCGGAGTTCCTTGTTCTGCACACCTATTTTGCTCATTATGAGGGATTCCCACCATCCTGGGGCCAAGCTTCCTAGGACTGTACACCTGCTGAGTCAATTATGAGGGGTTCTCACTGTCTCTGCACACACACTGTGCCCATTATGAGGGGTTCCCACCATCTCTGTGTCGAGTTCCTGGGTCTGCACATGTATGGTGCCCATTATGAGGTTTTCGCACCATCCCGGGGCCAAGTTGCCTAGTCTGCACACCCATTTTGCCCATTATAAGGGGTTACCCCTGTGCTGAGTTCCTGGGTCTGCACAGCTACTATGCCCATTTTGAGTGATTCCCACAACCCCTGCGCTGGGTTCCTGGGTCTGCATACCTACCATGACAAATATGAGGGGTTTCCACTACCTATGTGCGGAGTTACTAGGCCTGCTCACCTAATGCACCCATTATTAGGGGTTCCCACCATCACGGGGCCAAATCTGAATCACGGAAAAAGGCCTCGAATAGAGGTTTTCCTTCTTTCCAAGTTGTGTTTAAAAAAAAAAAAAAAGCCTCTGGTGTACCTGTCTAACAAATCCAGCGAGGCTGTCATTTTGTCTGAGATTATAAATTCAGTACATCAATTTACCAAAAGCAGTGACCTTAAGGTCAGCAATTGAATCACTGAATCTATTGGCCGACATCTCTAACATTTTGGCCCAATGAACAAATTGGGGAACTCTACTTGAGTGGATGTTTGCTATAGCAATTGGTGCACAGAGATAAACTGGAGTTCAAGGCGTGCAGTTTTATCTGCTGTAAGACATTCTCCTTCTGTAAAAGAACAGGCAAAGACTGATGAGTGTCTGAAAGAAAGAGCAGGGAAGGGGGGTGTGTGCGCTCATTGAAATTCAGTGTGCGGTCTCAGAGCAAACGCATCAGCCTCTGGAGGCTTGGCTCTAATGCTGTGCTGTAAAAAGAGCAATGCCACACCTTGTTCAAAGGCAATGTCGGCCCTCAGTCCTCAAGCAACGCTTATAATCCTCTATTAGTGCTTATTCACACCTAGTGTGTTAAGCTGTTTTGATCACTGCAGGCCCAACACAAGGACACATATTGCTGTCTAGGTGCCCACATCACACCAAAGCATTGTGTCAATGTGTGCAGGGGAAAAACAGACAAACTGCCTTTTTGTGCAGTACATTGCACAAATACACAATACAACAAATGTCGCAACGTGCTAAATAGAACTACAAATAAGTTTTAGGGAAAAAAGGAAGCAATGCAATATAACACACTGCAGAGTGCAGTCACGCTGCAAAAACGTTATCAGGGTTGCCAACTGTCAGTTAATTTACAAATTGTATGTAAAAGCCGTAATTTTTGCATCTGTCCATGAATGTCGGTTACAGACATGGAGTCTGCATGAACTTAACGGATAGATGCAAAAATTACAGATTTTACAAACTTTGTATATTTACTGACTGTCGGCATCCCTGAACGTCATCATAATAGCGCATGCAGTTTGGGCGAGTCCTAAATAACATCCACACCTTGGGGGCCATTTATAAAACCTGCGCAGCCAGCTAACAGGCAAGTCATGTTTGGAGGATTTTTCTGGTGATTATTTATTTTTGATTATTTATAAGGCTTCTATTTTATGTAGGGTAGAATGCATCCAGTTGTCATCCCATATGAGCTCTATAAATTTGACCCTTGATATAACACCTTAAGAAATGGAAGGACATGAGATGAACAATAAGTACTACTTGGGATGTCTTTCCTTACAGTGGAAGATTTGTGGAAAAGGTGGTTAGTCTTTTACAGGACTACACAGCATAAAATCCAGACAAAGGCCATTTTGCGCTTGGCACAATTCTCCAGGATCGGAGCAGCCTGTCTATACAGCGTGCGTGGATTGGTTTACAGGCAGCGACAGGTGGCAGGTGAGAGGATTTTCGTTCTGCAATCCGATTTCTCATTCTTTCAGGAGGACAAAGGCTCTCCATGAGGAGGAGGAGGGGATTCAAGTCTATCATCAGGCCCTGTGTGTTCAGGAGCCTAAAGTCATGTCACCTCTAGATACAAAGGCTGCTGAAGTGTTCCTACAATATAATCTGGCTCCTCTGAACCATTATTTAACCAATGCCAATACCAGTATGAACAATATGGATGCCCACTGCAACCAATCAGATCTCAGCTACTTTTTTTTTTTCATTCATGTCAAGCTGCCAATAGACCTGAGGGGGCATTTGTTATCGAGCACACAATCTGTAGAGCAGGGGTCTCCAAACTATGGCCCTCCAGTTGTTCAGGAACTACAATTCCCATCATGCCTAGTCATGTCTGTGCATACCAGAGTTTTACAATGCCTCCTGGGATGCGTAGTTCTGCAACAGCTGGAGGGCCATAGTTTGAGGATCCCTGGTGTAGAGCTTCAAGTTTATGTGAAGGAGGATGGGAGCCACAAACAGAAGGCTGTTCAGAATCAGAAGCTTATCAGAATGGATAAGTAGTGACCAGGAGAGGTTTTGAAATCCAGAAAGAATCACCTCCGAAAGACAAGTCAGAAACCTTCCTTCAGATTGTATAAATCATTTTGAATGGGATCTGATGCAGAACATCTGGAGGAAGGGAAAATGACTGCGTAGCTCATAGTAACAGATTCCATAATGCAGGGAATGAAAGCAAATGTGACTGGTTGCTAAAAAGGCAACAACACTCCTTTTCCTCATTTCTACATTACATTTCATATACCTATAGATAAATGAAAAAAAAAAAAACCCATTCCCTATACCTATGTCCTTATAGGTATAGGATAATGAAAAGGCCACAACCTTTGCTATGGAAAAAATTGGATTTTTGACTTGCTGTAAAAGAGTTAATTGACGGACACAAGAAGAGGAGGGACACGACACAGGACCCCAGTAACAGCCAGTGCCACTCCACTCCCCCCCCAGCCGAGAAGCCCAGCTACCAGCAGCGCACTCCCACCCCTTCCGCCAGTGCAATACAGTGTCCCAGTCACTATCTCAACCCACCACGCTACCCCAGATGGGGGGGTGGGTTGGAGGGGTAAAAGGGAGGGGGTTCAAACAAAGGGGGTCTGAGGGGAAGGAGGGGAACCAACAGGTCCGCCCATCCCAGGGAGGGGCCCACATCCACTCCAAAACATTCCAGGGGGAGAGGGGGGATAGCTACTCACCATACCAGGAACCATGACCGCTGCAGACAGAACCTCCTCATCATCGAAATGTGGGGCTGTTGGCCTGGAGGAACGCTGCGACTCAGGCGAAGACCCGGTCATATGCGACCTTTCAAGGCACTTAACTCGCAGGAGAGCCCCCGTCTAGTAGGGCTATGTCAAGGCCAACCTAGCGTGGAGCTGTGGTCTGCCCGCGCTCGCTGGCCAGACTGGGGTGCCCACTGGATCTAGATTATCCAGCCCATCACCCAGCCCAGCAGTTGATTGTAGATCTCGCAGGGAAAAAAAAAGCCATTTAAAAAGGAAAAAATTGCCAGGACCAGAGATCCAAGTATGGAACAAGGTCCTTACCCCTGACTAGGCATAAAAAAACTGAAGACCTATAGTTGAGGGGGGGAGTATACCACCTGGGACTGCCCATAGGCGTAGCCAAGTCTTTTTTCTTCCTAGTGTCCTACTCTTGTAGGGGGTGATATAACCCTATGGTTCTGAAAAATGGAGAAGATGTGTCAGTCAATGAACGAAAGAGAAATGAAAAGGCCACAATCACTGCTATGGGAGAATGAATAGTCTATGGCTGTTGTTATGGGAGAAAGAATAGTCCATGGCTGTTATGGGAGAAAGAATAGTCTATGGCTGTTGCTATGGGAGAATGAATAGTCTATGGCTGTTGCTATGGGAGAATGAATAGTCTATGGCTGTTGCTTTGGGAGAATGAATAGTCTATGGCTGTTGCTATGGGAGAATGAATAGTCTATGGCTGTTGCTATGGGAGAATGAATAGTCTATGGCTGTTGCTATGGGAGAATGAATAGTCCATAACCGTTGCCTTGGGAGAATGAAAAGGCCACGATCATTGCCACAGGGGAATGAAAAGGCCAAGACCATTGCCATGGAAGAATGAAAAGGCCCCCGACCATTGCCATGGGAGAATGAAAAAGCCCCCGACCATTGCCATGGGAGAATGAAAAAGCCACGACCATTGCCATGGGAGAATGAAAAGGCCATGACCATTGCCATGGGAGAATGAAAAGGCCATGACCATTGCCATTGGAGAATGAAAAGGCCAAAAACTTTGCCATGGGAGAATGAAAAGGCCAAAAACATTGCCATGGGAGAATGAAAAAGGCCACGACTATTGCTATGGGAGAATGAAAAAGGCCACGACTATTGCCATGGGAGAATGAAAAAGGCCACGACTATTGCCATGGGAGAATGAAAAAGGCCACGACCATTGCCATGGGAGAATGAAAAGGCCACTACCATTGCCATGGGAGAATGAAAAGGCCACGACCATTGCCATGGGAGAATGAAAAGGCCACGACCATTGCCATGGGAGATGGAAAAGGCCATGACCATTGCTATGGGAAAATTAATAGTCCACAACCTTTGCTATGGGAGAATGAATAGTCCCTCAGCCATTGCCATGGGAGAATGAAAAGACCATGACCATTGCCATGGGAGAATGAAAAGGCCATGACCATTGCCATGGGAGATGGAAAAGGCCACGACCATTGCTATAGGTGAATGAAAAGGCCATGACCTTTGCTATGGGAAAATTAATAGTCCACAACCTTTGCTATGGGAGAATTAATAGTCCCTGAGCCATTGCCATGGGAGAATGAAAAGACCATGACCATTGCCATGGGAGAATTAAAAGGCCATTACCATTGCCATGGGAGACAATAAGAAGGCCATGACCTTTGCTATGGGAAAATAAAAAGGCCACGGCTATTGTTATGGAAGAATAAAGAGGCCACAACCATTGCTATGGGTGAATTAAAAAGTCACGACCATTGTGATGGGAGAATGAAAAGCCCAGGCCTTTGCTAAGTGGGAATGGCCATGGCCGTTGCTTTAGGGAGAAAGAAAAGTTAATGGCTGTTGCTATGGAAAAATGAATAGTCCATAGCTGTTGCTATGGGGAAAATAAATAGTCCACTGCCATTGCCATGGGAGAATAAAAAGGTCTGTGGCTGTTGCCATGGAGGAGTGAAAAGACCGCAGCCCTTGTCAAGGGAGAAGGAAAGGGTAATGGCACTTTCTATTGGAGAATGAAAAGGCCATGGTAAATGATATTGGAAATGAAAAGGGCATGGTAATTGCTATAGGAAATGAAAAGGCCAGGGAAATTGCTATTGGAAATGAAAAGGCCATTCCCTTGGAAACTAGGAATAAAAAGTTTTTATAGGAGCAAAAAGGCAATGGCTGGGCTTTATACTGTAAACACTGCATACCACAGTGAGGACTGGTGGGAGAGAAAAACTACAAATCCCAGCATGCTCTGCTGACCTTGCGGGAAACAAATCTAAAAAGTGGTGTTTGTTGGCATGTTTTTTTATTTGTTGCTGAATCTCTGGTGTATGGAACACTGTGACATGAATGATTATGAACTGAGGCCTAAGAACTGGAAGATGTCACCGGATCCCAGAGTTTGGTTATAAACATGCCAACAGTTGGGGGATGAAAAAAAAAAAAACCTGCTGAAATTGTATCCTGTGTTTTTTCTCCACTGCTTAAAAAATTAGAAAAGCTTACAGGTCAGGCTCCTCAGGATCCCCTGGCTGTGAAATGGTTAATATGGAGATGGATGGCAGGGGGGGGGGGGATGGAGTTTCCAGGATGATGAGGAGGGGGTGGGGGTCTGAACAGATTCCTAATTCCATTCACAGACACTTGACTGCAGCACAGAAACTCCTTCCACGGCACCTGTCAGCCATATTAACTCCCAGAATCCCCCAGTGTCTCCTCCACCACCAGCATTTCCTAGAGTCGGTTCCAGATACAGAACCTTCCGCTTGTCCTTTCTTTTCCTCTAAGCATAATTTATTCCCAGCCTAGAAGAATATTCGTTTCTAGTCTGTGATTTCTTTGCAATTTGTGGTTATCAAAAAAAAAAAAAGTGGCGTGTATTCAGGGCCTGCTAGATGGAAACCAGACACAAGGCTACATGCAGACATAAAACATAGAAACATAGAAAAGTAATGGCAGAAAAATTACCAAGTGGTCCATCAAATCTGCCTTTTTTCTTTTTTTATTAAAATTATTAATACGTTTTAATTTTTTTTTTTTTTTTTTAACTATTTGTATAGATCTATGCCTGTCCCAAGCATGTTTGAAGCCATTCGGGCTCCATTCACAGTTCTGCAACTTATCATGTGACTTTGGCCACAACCCATTCTTTTCAATGGCACCTGTTCAAATGAGCGTGACCCGTTCAAATCAGTGTGAACAAGTCGCAGCAACTTTGAAAAGATGCCTGCATTACTTTGATGCAACTTTGATCCAAAATTTCATGTATTTATCACTTGCAGTTAAAAGATTTTTTAGCATATGCAGAAAGCTATACAACATTAAATGGATTACATTGTGTATTAAGTGCCAGAACATGACATAGTATGATACATAGAATGAACAGAAATAGTGGTGTTTCCCAACTAGTTAGAACTTGGCTCTACCGGTACGGATAATAGCCAAGATGACTCCAAGTAAATGGGGAGTATAGAACGCATTTCGAGTACATACAAAAAACTTCTTCTTCAGGGATATCATAGCCACTACCTGTAACATAGAACAAACTGACTTTAAACACAGAAACAGATAATACAGCTTCCACCCTGAATCCCTTAAAAAGTCTATACCTTTTGGTCAAATCTTACATCTCAAAACGCAATTGCACCCTGCCAGAGGATTTCCAAATGGAAGCTGGCAAGCTGACTAGGAGACTGCTTGCAAGGGGTTATACCAAAACATCCCTAAAAAAGGCATTCAATAGAGTCAGAGACACAAGACAAGAAATCTGATTTTCAAATTTAAAGGAAATAAGAATCCAGACAATACCACGATAATAATCCTACGGTCTTCCAATGAACACAAAAAAGTAAAGGGAATTCTCTCCAAATATTGGTCTATTCTCACTGAGGATCCAATTTTTGGAGACTTGGTGACAAAGAAACTGTCAATTACCTACAGAAAGGCAGGCTCCATAGGAGAAAAATTGGTTCAAAGTGAATATAAAAGTGAGTCCAGGAAGGACCCATGCAAAACATGGGGAACCTTCCCATGTGGTACATGTTCACAATGTCCAGTTATACAAAAAAGAACCAATGTCGTCCTCCCCAACGGTAATTGCTTTGGCATAAAACACTTTGCGAATTGTAAAACAAGGGGAGTAGTCTATCTCATGCAATGTCAATGTGGCTCCTTTTATGTAGGCAAAACGAAAACAGGATTTGGGGATGTGTGTGAGTAAACACATGCATAGCATGAGGATTGGCAACTTATATCTGCCCTGGGGACATCATGTTGACAAAAACCATGGATATAGGATGCCCAAAGTTAACTTTACAGTTCTTGATCGTGTTCATATTTTATTAGGAGGAGGTGATTGAAACAAGACCCTACTCCAATGTGAAGCACACTGGATCGGGTATCTGAATGCTACAACTCCCCCTGGCTTAAATGAGGAAGAGAGCTTTAGGCCCTTTCTCGAGAGCTTCAGCTCAGGCAAAACGAATTAGATGGTATATTTCTTTCCCCCGAAAACAGACATATAAGTCAATAAAAACGTATGCTCTTATATCTCTGGCTTACACTTACATATTGGGTAGGCTTCTGTTTATGCTTGGGACTATGGATAATTATATCGTTCCATCCTTTCCCTCCCCTCCTTCTTACCTAGTCTATTCTATTTTCTTCCTTTTTTGAATTTACTGAAAGGTGGAAGACTGATGGGAGGGGATATAAAGGAAGTTTGACACCTTGGGTTTCTTATTATTTCTTATCAATAGAATAGGTTGTAAGACATACAGGATTATTCCTGGTGTCGATTTTGGTTATGTACACATTTTGTGTATACTGCATGCATTCTGTCATATAAATCACGATTGTAATGCAATGTGTGCTATGATTGAGATGAGCCTCCTGTGTCCCCAGGGCAATATTATGATTGTTCCCGACCATACCCGGCACGGGTAGGCCCTCTCATTGCAAATTACCTCCGAGAAGCAATGATAGGGCCACGCTGCTGATCCCTGTATCCCGCTACCGGATCATCCGCTCTTGCCGAACCTCTCCTCTACTACATTGCTACTAGTGATAAGTACCCCACAGGGGAAACCTCTATAACCTTCATACTAAAGCTTACACTATCTAGCTCTGCATACTAAGGACTATTACTACATCTGCATTAACTAAGATTGCTAGCTCTTGAGCCTAATACCATCTGCTCTTGCACTGGGTTGGTCTATCCTGTATGTTCACCTGCTACTCTATCATTTACTACCATACATGATTGCTAAACCTATCTGCATCCCATCTGCTACTATCTTACTTTCAAGAACATTCCTTTCAAGTGTCTGTCATCTACCATCTTTACCCAACCTGTCTCTTCAGCCTATCATCACTATATTACTATACATATAAGTCACTCTAGGAACATCTTATTGAGTGTGTGTATCTACTTGCTGAATTGAGACTATCCACACATGATGAGTCTTGGGAGTTGGGATTGGTGTCTCAGCGTTTCTCTACATGACTACTGAAGTGGAATATTTCTGCAGCTGTAAATCCACATTATACATAAAACGCAGGAGATTTACAGATTGAACGAACCTCAAATGGATTCAGCAGAAAAAAACACTCAGGTGACACAATTAAAACAGCAAGTAACTGCGTTAATACACGCACTTGCTGAATTAAGAGAAGAAAATCAGGCTCTGACGCAGCAGGTAACCAGACTGACACAACTTACCACTGCTCAGTCCCCTGAACCCAAAATAAATCCTCCTTTGGTATTTACAGGCGATCGCAAAAAATTTCGCGAATTTAAAAACGCATGTGAGTTACTTTTTTTGCTAAAACCCCGTACCTACCTTACTGATCACATTAAGGTTTGTACTATTATTTCTTACCTAACAGGCGATCCTAGGGCCTGGGCAGACTCTCTTTTTGAGAAAAACGATCAGCTTCTCAAACCCTATGCCTTATTTCTAGCAGAACTTACTAGCCTATATGATGATCCCAATAGGCAGAGTACTGCCGATCTTCAATTAAGGTCCTTGAAACAAGGTAGGAGACCTGTGGAAGACTTTGTCGCAGAATTCAAGAGATGGACCCTTGATTCAGAATGGAATGATGCATCTCTGAAAACTCAATTTAGGCTTGGCCTATCAGAGGCCGTTAAAGACGAGCTCGCCCGAGCGGATCTGCCAAAAACCCTGGATGCATTGATACAACTCAGTATCACCATAGATAGAAGACTACGAGAAAGAAAGGCTGAAAAAATGGGAATGCCATTATCCAGTTCTTCTCGGATTTCGGCCGATGACCCCACTCCTATGGAGGTAGGAACCATACGCCCACCTCTATCAACTATGGAAAGAGCCAGAAGACGATCTGGTAATCTCTGCTTGTACTGTGCATCCCCGGATCACAAGATAAACGTCTGTCCCCTAGTCTACAAAAAGAAGGGTGAGTGTTCACATGTCCTCCTAGGGGGATTGACAACTTCAATTACTAACCCTTACCTTTTTGTTTGCTTAACATTACAGTGGGACCAGAACAGGATTACTACTAAGGCCATGATTGACACAGGATCTTGTGGAAATTATATTGACATACGTTTTGCTGCTTTAAATAAAGTCCCTATTATTTCTAAACCTGTCTCAGTGAGTCTTATTAACGGTGTTCCTTTATCCTCTGGTCCGATCACTGATCAGACACAGGCACTCCTAGTCACTACTAACGGGTCTCATATGGAGACCACTACCTTCGATTTAATACCTTCACCCCACTTTCCCATTGTTTTGGGACTTCCCTGGTTACACACACATCAACCAACCATAGATTGGAAGGAACGGACCCTGGCCTTCCTCTCTTGCTATTGCGAGGGTACGTGTAACCTCCCGTCTTCCGGGAAGATCCTGTCTGTGGTGACAGATGAGATTGCACCACTATGTTATCAGGATCTCTCTGAGGTTTTTCTTGAGAAAAATGCTCAAGCACTACCTCCCCATCGAGACTATGATTGTAGTATTGATCTACTCCCAAATAGCAAATTGCCGTTCGGTCATGTTTATCCTCTTTCACAGGATGAACTTTCCCATCTCAAAGAATATTTGGATGAGAATTTGAAAAAAGGTTTTATTAGACCTTCCACTTCTTCCACAGCAGCAGGACTCTTTTTTGTCCGCAATAAGGACTCAAGTCTCAGGCCTATCATCGACTATAGGCAATTGAATGCTATTACAATAAAAGATCGCTATCCTCTACCGCTTATCCCTGAGCTCATTGAGCAGGTGCGTGGAGCTACCTATTTTTCAAAATTGGACCTGAAAGGGGCATACAATCTCATTCGAATTCGTGATGGACAGACTGCATTCAGAACCAGATACGGATTGTTCGAATATCTTGTAATGCCATTCGGGCTATGCAACGCCCCTGCAGCCTTTCAACGATTTATAAACGATATTTTCAGAGACTTACTAGATGTCTGTGTTGTGGTATATCTGGACGATATACTTGTATATTCACGATCCTTGTCTGAACACATAAGACATGTAAGACTAGTATTATCGAGATTGCTTGCACACAACCTATACGTGAAACTGAAAAAATGCTTGTTTCATAAAGAAGAGGTACTGTTTCTAGGCTACATCATATCCAAAACAGGAATCAAGATGGACATGAGTAAGATATCCTGCATTCAGGATTGGCCTACACCAACCACCCGCAAGGCGCTACAGCGATTCCTTGGATTTTCTAATTTCTACAGGAAATTCATCAGGAACTTCTCTGCCATTGTGAGACCCCTCACACAGCTCACTAGCATTAAGAGACCATTCAAATGGTCAGATGAAGCAAATAAAGCTTTTCACCTGTTAAAGACAAGGTTTACTTCTGCTCCCATACTACGCCATCCAGACCCATCCCTCCAATACATTCTGGAAGTAGATGCGTCAAACATGGCAGTAGGAGCAATACTCTCCCAACGACCAACTAACACTTCACCACTCCATCCAGTCGCCTTCTTTTCTAAATCCTTAAGCAGTCCAGAGGTAAAATTACCCCGTGGGTGAAAAGGAACTGCTTGCTATAAAATTGGCTCTGGAGAATTGGCGACATCTACTCGAAGGCACCCGATTACCAATACTTATATACACGGACCATAAAAATCTTCAATATCTTCAGACTAACAAAACGCTCTCTCACCGACAGGTACGATGGTCACTATTCTTTCTAAGGTTTAACTTCCTAGTGACCTACACACCTGCAGATAAGAACAAAAAGGCGGATGCACTATCACGACTAACTGAAGAAAACTACTTCCAAATCCCTTCCGTTCCTATAATACCCCACAAGCGTATTATTGGAGTTGTCCGTTCTTTGAAGGAAGAGGTTTTGCATGGTATAAGTTTGGATTCACCCCCACCACAACTAAATACCGATGCAGAAGGCTTCCTCTACTACAACGACAAACTTTACATACCACCTACCATGCGCACCAAGATCTTTGAATTATCGTATGATGTGCCTATGGCAGGACATATGGGTATGACAAAGACTCTTAATCTGATTACCAGACAATTCTGGTGGCCTGACATGAAAACATCTATACAAAAATTCGTCTCTTCATGCAATGTCTGTGCCAGGTCCAAAATTGACACTACGAGACCATCCGGTCTACTATGCAGTCTACCAATACCCCAAACTCCATGGGAAGTTGTGTCCTTGGACTTTATAGTAGAACTACCTCCTTCCAAAGGATTTAATACCATCTTGGTGTCAGTGGACCATCTGACAAAGATGGCACATTTCATTGCTATTCGCAGACTACCTTCGTCCAAACAAACGGCAGAACTCCTGATGAAACATGTCTTTAAGTTACATGGTATCCCAAAAACTCTTCTGTCTGACCGTGGATCACAATTTATTTCCAAGTTCTGGCAAGAACTATGTCACATACTACGAATTGAGCGGAAGCTCACTTCTCCTTACCATCCGCAGACCAACGGACAGACTGAAAGAGTCAACCAATGCATCGAGCAATATTTACGTTGTTACACTTCTTACCAACAGGATGATTGGGTGGATCTTCTCCCTCTGGCAGAATTTGCCTACAACAATGCAACCCACAGTACGACCAAGCAGAGTCCGTTCTACTTGAACTATGGGTTTCATCCCTCTATTCTTCCACCACGCATCCTTCCTTCAAATAAACCAGTAGCCTCAGACTATCTTACTCAAATAAAGGACTCTCTGGGTTTGCTTAATACTACCATTGCACACGCTCATAGTCAACAAAAGAAGTACTATGATCTTCGCAGAAGACCTTCTCCTCAGTATGCTATTGGGGACCTCGTTTGGCTCTCAACAAAAAATTTAAGACTGAAAATCCCAAGCAAAAAGCTTGGACCTCTCTTCTTGGGACCTTTCCCAATCAAGAAACTTATTGGAAAAGCTGCAGTACAGCTTACATTGCCAATAGACCTCAAAATACATCCCATTTTCCATGTGTCGCTACTGAAGCCCCATGTTCCTGACCAAGGAATAAGGCCTACTATCCCACTTCCTCCTCCTGTACAAGTTGAAGGTGGAGAAGAATATGAGATAAAAGAGATTCTGGATTCTCGTATCCACAGAAGAAAACTTCAATACTTAGTTCGATGGAAGAACTATGGGCCCCAAGACGACACCTGGCTAAACACCTCTGACATACATGCCCCTAGATTAATCCGCAACTTTCATGCGAAGTACCCAGACAAACCAGCTCCAGAGGCCTTCAGGAGCCGGCCTTAAGGGGGGGGTACTGTAATGTTCTGGTACCTTTGGTACCCTAATTCCACTTTTCCTAAGTGTATGCGCCCCACCATTCTCTTTTGCTAAGGTGCGCATACACCTTTAAGACGATGCTGTCATCACTGAGCGCCGCATAATCTGCCTTGAAGCTCTCATGCTTGCAAGCATACCTCGCTATCGGAACCACGCTGCTGATCCCTGTATCCCGCTACCGGATCATCCGCTCTTGCCGAACCTCTCCTCTACTACATTGCTACTAGTGATAAGTACCCCACAGGGGAAACCTCTATAACCTTCATACTAAAGCTTACACTATCTAGCTCTGCATACTAAGGACTATTACTACATCTGCATTAACTAAGATTGCTAGCTCTTGAGCCTAATACCATCTGCTCTTGCACTGGGTTGGTCTATCCTGTATGTTCACCTGCTACTCTATCATCTACTACCATACATGATTGCTAAACCTATCTGCATCCCATCTGCTACTATCTTACTTTCAAGAACATTCCTTTCAATTGTCTGTCATCTACCATCTTTACCCAACCTGTCTCTTCAGCCTATCATCACTATATTACTATACATATAAGTCACTCTAGGAACATCTTATTGAGTGTGTGTATCTACTTGCTGAATTGAGACTATCCACACATGATGAGTCTTGGGAGTTGGGATTGGTGTCTCAGCGTTTCTCTACATGACTACTGAAGTGGAATATTTCTGCAGCTGTAAATCCACATTATACATAAAACGCAGGAGCGTTACACAGGGACACTGAAAGTGAAGCAGTCGCGCCTTTCCATCACGGGTACGCATGACATCATTACGATGCGCATGCGCTATATGGTTTGGACGCCGGAGACCGCACTTTGACTCCATTTTCTTCATTCACATGCTGGGTGAAGTCAGTCATACCTCGCTGGAGAGCCCTCCTTTGCAATACTTGGGGGAACTTTACATTGAGGAACAGATTCCCCTTTTCCTGCACCATTGGTGGATAATGAACATATCTTTGTATGTAGGTTTAACTATTTCTTTCAAGTTCTGGTTCTTTACAAAGGTTTAGCTTGGATTGAAATATTTACATTTCCCCCAAGTTAGTTACTCTCCTTTCCCTTTTTCATAGTGGTGTCTAAACCTTATTTGGATCAATATCCAGTGGTCTTGTATGGAGGGAACATCATTGTGCCTTGGAAATATTGGGAATACGGTGACTCTATGAAGCTCTGGGAGCACTTGAGCTGAGGTCAGCACACTTTGCAGAAAACAATTTGAAGTGAATTTATATTCTTATCTGTTTCTGTGTTTAAAGTCAGTTTGTTCTATATTACAGATAGTAGCTATGATATCCCTGAAGAAGTTTTTTGTATGTACTCGAAAAGACGTTGGATACTCCCTATTTACTTGGAGTCATCTTGGCTACTATCGCTACCGATGGAGCCAAGTCCAAGTAGTTGAGAAGCACCACTATTTCTGTTAATTCTATGTATCATATTATGTCATGTTCTGGCACTTTATACACAATGTATTCCATGGAATATTGTATAGCTTTCTACATATGCGAAAAAATCTATTAACTGCAAGTGATATATATATATAGTTGTATAATTGCCTATAAAAATCCACTCAAAGAGGAGTTGGTCCATACCAGTGTAAGAAGGGATGTTGGCAAATACACCCCCAAGCCATTTGAGTTTCTTTGAAATTTAATAAAGGATTCCTAAACCAAGGAACCTGCATGCACTATATCTGGTCTCCCACAGTACACGGAAATGCAATTATTTTAGTAAATATAAACTGCTAAATACCTTTTCTCATCAGCAGTATATAGCAGTCTTGTGACTTCTATGAGTGTCTGGTTAAAGCTTATAGGAGGAGTTTTTATTCTCCTCTGATTGCCCTATGAGGCTGCAGGAACCTGACCCTCTGTCTGGACAGTGGTGATCGGCCCTGTGCTGATCACTGCACCCTCCCAAGAAAAAAAAAAATCTCTAGCAATACACACCAAACTGAGCATGTGCAGAGTATATACACGAAAAAAAATAATTTATTTATCACTTGCAGTTTAAAGATTTTTTTAGAATATGCAGAAAGCTATACAACATTCCATGGGAGGGGGAGAGCGAAGAGACAGCCGGATGAGAGAGGCACGTAAACTGACCACGGTAATCAGGGATAAGGAGCCATGATTACTACGGACAGCACAGACAGGGGGACACCGTAACTGGCAGGATCAACCAGGGTTTTATAACAAATGACACCGCACAAGCACTATGCTTTATAGGGTTACAACCACTTTAAAGTGTAACTAAACTTACAACACTAAAAATCAGTCTGCATATGCAGTAAAGCATGCTAGTTATACTCACTGTGGAACCTAAAGGGTTTATCCTGCCTGTCAGCTTGGGAGTCTGGGTTATCTATCTCCTCCCCACCCCTCTCTAGCCTCTATAGCTGTTAAAATGACTACTAAGAAATCCTGTAATTCCCTCTCTCACATCAGGGCTCCACAAAACCCAGGCACCAGGTCGCAATGGTGACTAGAAATTGTGCCATGGTGCTTAGGCTACACAGCAGCGGTCTGGATACCTCCCATGTGGCCACGCCGCAGGTGCATGGACTAAGGTCAGGTTGGCCGATAATTGAGGCCGCAGTTTTGCGGCCTGCTGAAGCGGAATACACGTTCCTTTGTGCGAACCAGCGTCCTCCTCTGGTGGGCGGTGCTGTGATGAGCGTGGCTTGCTCTCACTGCCCACCCACCTCCGACACCTTCTTTCCAGTTTGACAGCTGGGGTTGAGGTTATGGGTTTGGCTGGTCGCCTTTTCCTTACCACTGTTGAGATGACGGGGAATAGCACCTCATCACTGCTTATTAGTGCCGCCTGTCAGTGCCCATCAGTGCTACCTGTAAGTGCTACCTCCTCAGTACCACCTCATCAGTGCCCATCAGCGCAGCCTCATCAGTGCCCATCAGTGCAGCCTATCAGCGCCACCCCATCAGTGCAGCCTAGCAGTGCCACCCCATCACTGCCGCCTAGCAGTGCCCATCAGAGCAGCCTCATCAGCATCCATCAGTGCTGCCTCATCACCGCTTATCAGTGCTACCTCACCCGTGCCGCCGCCTATTAGTACCACCTCACCAATGCCCATCAGTGCTGCCTATCAGTACCCATTAATGCAGCCTATCAGCGCACATTAGTGCAGGAGAAAAATTACTTATTTGCAAAATGCTATAACAAACAAGAAAAAAAGAGTTTTCAGTCTTTTTTCGCTTGGCACCAGGCGTGAGCAATTTTTATTGCCCGACACCCCCGACATGCAGGGCGCTTGGCAGCTGATTTGAAAAAACTGGCTCCTAACGTTTTAAGCTGGTTTCTTGATTCTAAGCAAATCTGTCATGCCCGGTCTTACATTATAATCAAATGTGCAGTGTGTGTGTGTTTTTTAAAAATGATTCAGCAAACTACCTTATATTTACAGCGTTGTGGGCTGCTCACGTGACCTGCCACTCTCTCCCTCTCCTCCCGCTGACGTCAGCGGGGAATCTCAGCCCCTCCCACTGTACTGCTTGGATCAAGGAGGGAGAGTGTCGGCAGGTCACGTGAGCGCCCCGTGGCACTGTAAATAGATATTTTGCTGAATCATTTTTTAAAAAACACACACTGCACATTTGATTAGAATGTTAGAGAGGGGAATTACATGATTTTTCATAAGTTCCTCAAGTCTGTCCTAATATGTTTTATCCTGCAGACCTTTCATCATTTTCGTTACCTGTCTCTGGACTCGTTCTATCTTATCAATATCTTTTTGTAAGTGAGATCCTCAGAACTGGCCACAGCAATCTAAATGAGGGACCACTAAAGATCTATAGTCATACCTGCATCAATAAGCATTAAAGGGTTGCTCAACAACGGAAACGCATAAAAAAAACACTACAACAAAGCTGATCAACGCATACAAAAGTGCCCAGAAGGGTGGGCATCTAGGGTTTATCCCTATGGAAAAAGCCAAAGCCAGTATAACCCCCAAGGCAACCTCAACATGAGCTTCAGGGCCCAACGGATGTTCAGGGGTCTCAGCTACAACCTTTTCAGTAAACCCGGGGGAGAGTGCAATGGGTGAAAGCTGTGCACTTTCCTGACGCTGCACAAGGGAGGATGGACTTGTAAGCAGTTGGTGCCTCACTGTACAGACAATGCAGACGGAGGGGCTTTTCTCTAGGACCCGTTACTGTGAGGATGTCATATCACATCCACCTAGAATCAGAAGGCTCCTACTCCGCCATTCTTTAATTTTAGGTCAGGTGGAAAGCTGTTCAAGTGGAACCAAAAATGTAAAAAAAAGAAAAAGAAAAATGTGAATATTGCAGATGACACATGCAATGTCTCTTCTACAACAAGGAATACTTACGGTACATGCCTGTTCACAATCCTCTGTGGAATGTACACTGAGCTGTACATGCACATCTCAGTGTACATTCCAGCACATTGCCAGTGTGTCTGAATGATTGAACTCCTGTGCATTACCGGCACCAGGAAGAACCTGGGAGAAGATACTGGCGCTGATAAAGGACCCCATGGGCATCGGACTGTTGGAACTAAGATGAGTATTTGTGCCTTTTTCTTTCTGCTTTACTATCAAAAACAAAGTTCTCTACAAACTATTATGCACAAGAGAAGTAAATACGGACAGGTAACCAAAGCAATCTTTTAAACAAACTATGTGTATGTCTGTGCACCACATTATATTGCAGTCCCATTTCATGTCCATTTATTGGTATAATTACAGCTTATACCTGCAGTATGAGGATATTTTTCCAAAAGTGCACAAGTGGGGCATCAGCGTTTCCTATATAAACAGGGTTAGAGCTAGATGTGATCTGGGCCTGATGACGTCAGGCCTGCCAGCCTACATCTCTAGATATAGAACATTCCGGGAAAACTTGCCTGCAGCCTGCGTACCACGTCTCATCCAGTTTGTAAGAAGAATCACAGAGCGGATAAAACAATTCTGCTCTGTAGGTCAGAAGATTCCCTGGAGCCACAACGCTTGTGTACCCGGCGTTGGCTCACGTGTACAGAGAACACAAATTCCAGCACACTGTCCATAATGTCCAGAGAATTGTGAGTACCGCCAAGAAATATTTTAGTTTCTGCGGCTAAATTATATAAAACTTCTCCAGAATCTGACACATCTGTCTGCCTCTGTATGCTGGGAGTAATACTCTGTATCTGTTCTTATTCTGAATGTATGGACTCTGCACAGTACCACTTCTCTTATCCTGTATGCTGGGTGTAATTCTCAGTATTCTGTTCTTATTCTGTATGTATGGACTCTGCACAGTACCACTTCTCTTCCTGTATGCTGGGTGTAATTCTCAGTATTTGTTCTTATTCTGTATGTATGGACTTTGCACAGTACCACTTCTCTTGTCCTGTATGCTGGGTGTAATTCTCAGTATCTGTTCTTATTCTGTATGTATGGACTCTGCACAGTACCACTTCTCTTGTCCTGTATGCTGGGTGTAATTCTCAGTATCTGTTCTTATTCTGTATGTATGGACTCTGCACAGTACCACTTCTCTTATCCTGTATGCTGGGTGTAATTCTCAGTATCTGTCCTTATTCTGTATGTATTTACTCTGCACAGTAACACTTCTCTTGTCCAGTATGCTGGGTGTAATTCTCAGTATCTGTTCTTATTCTGTATGTATGGACTCTGCACAGTACCACTTCTCTTATTCTCTATGCTGGGTGTACGTCTCAGTATCTGTTCTTATGCTTTATGTACTGTATGGGTAGTGGTACATTATCTAAAATGATGAGCGGCAGTACACAACTTCTCTTCTCTATGAAGATGTCAGACTTGTGCAGTTTACATGATCTAAAAGCGTCAGTGAATCCCCGTTGCCCAGACAACAAAGCTAAGAAGCAGAAGGACTATCTTGTTCCTGATTAAAATATGTTTATATTTTTGTAATTGAAAACCTAGAATTCAGTAATCAGCTGTGATCCTGTACAATGTGTGCCTCTGTAAAACACGGTACAAAAATGGTTTCATTCAATCCTCAAACAAAAATCTTCATGCCACATCAAAGCACTAAAATAAGGGACTGGAAAAATAAAATCTAAATTTAAAGATAGTCAATATTTCCTTTTCCAAGGTCTGGTGTGGAAAAACGAAGTAATGCAGCTGTCGTGTAATATTTTCAGTGAAGCAATGGGCAGAGTGTACTAGTATATATAAAAAAAAAAAACTATATATTATATATGTATACATACATACATATATACACAGTGCCTTGTGAAAGTATTCGGCCCCCTTGAACTTTTCGACCTTTTGCCACATTTCAGGCTTCAAACATAAAGATATAAAACTGTAATTTTTTGTGAAGAATCAACAAGTGGGACACAATCATGAAGTGGAACGAAATTTATTGGATATTTCAAACTTTTTTAACAAATAAAAAACTGAAAAATAGGGCGTGCAAAATTATTCAGCCCCCTTAAGTTAATACTTTGTAGCGCCACCTTTTGCTGCGATTACAGCTGTAAGTCGCTTGGGGTATGTCTCTATCAGTTTTGCACATTGGGAGACTGACATTTTTGCCCATTCCTCCTTGCAAAACAGCTTGAGCTCAGTGAGGTTGGATGGAGAGCGTTTGTGAACAGCAGTTTTCAGTTCTTTCCACAGATTCTCGAATGGATTCAGGTCTGGACTTTGACTTGGCCATTCTAACACCTGGATATGTTTATTTGTGAACCATTCCATTGTAGATTTTGCTTTATGTTTTGGATCATTGTCTTGTTGGAAGACAAATCTCCGTCCCAGTCTCAGGTCTTTTGCAGACTCCATCAGGTTTTCTTCCAGAATGGTCCTGTATTTGGCTCCATCCATCTTCCCATCAATTTTAACCATCTTCCCTGTCCCTGCTGAAGAAAAGCAGGCCCAAACCATGATGCTGCCACCACCATGTTTGACAGTGGGAATGGTGTGTTCAGGGTGATGAGCTGTTTTACGCCAAACATAACGTTTTGCATTTCGATTTTGGTTTCATCTGACCAGAGCACCTTCTTCCACATGTTTGGTGTGTCTCCCAGGTGGCTTGTGGCAAACTTTAAACTACACTTTTTATGGATATCTTTAAGAAATGGCTTTCTTCTTGCCACTCTTCCATAAAGGCCAGATTTGTGCAGTATACGACTGATTGTTGTCCTATGGACAGAGTCTCCCACCTCAGCTGTAGATCTCTGCAGTTCATCCAGAGTGATCATGGGCCTCTTGGCTGCATCTCTGATCAGTCTTCTCCTTGTATGAGCTGAAAGTTTAGAGGGACGGCCAGGTCTTCGTAGATTTGCAGTGGTCTGATACTCCTTCCATTTCAATATTATCGCTTGCACAGTGCTCCTTGGGATGTTTAAAGCTTGGGAAATCTTTTTGTATCCAAATCCGGCTTTAAACTTCTCCACAACAGTATCTTGGACCTGCCTGGTGTGTTCCTTGTTCTTCATGATGCTCTCTGCGCTTTAAACGGACCCCTGAGACTATCACAGTGCAGGTGCATTTATACGGAGACTTGATTACACACAGGTGGATTCTATTTATCATCATTAGTCATTTAGGTCAACATTGGATCATTCAGAGATCCTCACTGAACTTCTGGAGAGAGTTTGCTGCACTAAAAGTAAAGGGGCTGAATAATTTTGCCCGCCCAATTTTTCAGTTTTTTGATTTGTTAAAAAAGTTTGAAGTATCCAATAAATTTCGTTCCACTTCATGATTGTGTCCCATTTGTTGTTGATTCTTCAAAAAAAAATTACAGTTTTATATCTTTATGTTTGAAGCCTGAAATGTGGCAAAAGGTCGAAAAGTTCAAGGGGGCCGAATACTTTCGCAATGCACTGTATCTATACCGATATGGACTGGTTAATGTGTTAGGAACAAAAAGTATGCCACATCATTTGATGGAAATGAAAATTATCAACCTACAGAGGGCTGAATTCAAAGACACCCCGAAAATCAAAGTGAAAAAATGATGCAGCAGGCTACCCCATTTTGCTGAAATTTAATTGCAGCAACTCAGAATGGTCCTCAGTTTGTATTAGTGATCGACAGATATTATTTTTTTTAATGCCGATACCAATATTTTGGTCATCGGATATCGGTATCGGCCGATATCTGCAGATATTTTTGGACATGTAAAAACATTTTTTTTTTTTCTAAAGGTACTCCCTGTGGTGGGATCTGGGGGTCTAAAAGACCCCAAACCCCTCCTTGGCACCGAAAAGCATTCAAAACGCCAAGTTTGGCTGTTTTGAATGCTGTCAATTTTTTGAATTCGGCGCCGAGTACCCGAAAGTGATGTTATGACATCACTTGCAGGTTTTTTACATGGAGACCTGGGTCTTCTCTTCGGCAGCCGTGGAGGTAGGATGCCCGGGTCTCCCGGGAGAACAGGAGACCTGGGCGAGCCGCGGAAGGTGGCAAGGGGGGGGGGAGGGATGTCCCCTCCCGCTCCTTGTAATGACAGCAGAGTAGCTTCTCAGCCGCATCGGTTGTCTTTACAGGTCGTTTCTGATTGTTTGGTCAGAGACATTCACACCAGTGGCCAGCTGAAGGTCATTTTGTAGGGCTCTGGCAATGATTATCCTGTTCCTTCTTGCACAAGGGAGCAGATACCAGGCCCGCTGATGGTTAAGGATCGTCTACGGTCCTGTCCAGCTCCCCTAGAGTAATTGCCTGTCTCCTGGACTCTCCTCCATGCTCTTAAGATTGTGCTTGGAGACACAGCAAACCTTCTGGCAATGGCACATATTGCGGTGCCATCCTGAAGGAGTTGGAATGCCTATGCAACCTCTATAGGGTCCAGGTATTGCCTCATGCTACCAGTAGTGACACTGATCCTAGCCAAATGCAAAACTAGTGAAACACAGTAGGGAAAAAATGTCAGTGGCCTCCACCTGTAAAACCATTCCTGTTTTGGAGACCATCTCATTGTTGCAAATCTAGTGCACCTGTTAATTTCATACACACCAAAGCAGCTGAAACTGATTAACAACCCCCTCTGCTACTTGACTGACCAGACCAATATCCTAGAAGTTTAACTGACTTGATGCTATATTCTGATTAAAATTTGTGCTTTTTTTTTTTTTAGCAGTGTATATATATATATATATATATATATATATATATATATATATATATACAGTGGGTATGGAAAGTATTCAGACCCCCTTAAATTGTTCACTCTTTGTTATATTGCAGCCATTTGCTAAAATTATTTAAGTTCATTCTTCTTCCTCATGAATGTACACATAGCACCCCATACTGACAGAAAAACACAGAATTGTTGACATTGTTGCAGATTTATTAAAAATGAAAAACTGAAATATCACATGGTCCTAAGTATTCAGACCCTTTGCTGTGACACTCATATATTTAACTCAGGTGCTTTCCATTTCTTCTGATCATTCTTGAGATAGTTCTACACCTTCATTTGAGTCCAGCTGTGTTTGATTATACTGATTGGACTTGATTAGGAAAGCCACACACCTGTCTATATAAGACCTTCCAGATCACAATGCATGTCAGAGCAAATGAGAATCATGAGGTCAAAGGAACTGCCTGAACAGCTCAGAGACAGAATTGTGGCAAGGCACAGATCTGGCCAAGGTTACAAAAAGATTTCTGCTGCACTTAAGGTTCCTAAGAGCACAGTGGCCTCCATAATCCTCAAATGGAAGACGTTTGGGACGACCAGAACCCTTCCTAGAGCTGGCCGTCCGGCCAAACTGAGCTATCGGGGGAGAAGAGCCTTGGTGAGAGAGGTAAAGAAGAACCCAAAGATCACTGTGGCTGAGCTCCAGAGATGCAGTCAGGAGATGGGAGAAAGTTGTAGAAAGTCAACCATCACTGCAGCCCTCCACCAGTCGGGGCTTTATGGCAGAGTGGCCAGACGGAAGCCTCTCCTCAGTGTAAGACACATGAAAGCCCGCATGGAGTTTGCTAAAAAAACACCTGAAGGACTCCAAGATGGTGAGAAATAAGATTCTCTGGACTGATGAGACCAAAATAGAACTTTTTGGCCTTAATTCTAAGCGGTATGTGTGGAGAAAACCAGGCACTGCTCATCACCTGTCCAATACAGTCCCAACAGTGAAGCATGGTGGTGGCAGCATCATGCTGTGGGGGTGTTTTTCAGCTGCAGGGACAGGACGACTGGTTGCAATCGAGGGAAAGATGAATGCGGCCAAGTACAGGGATATCCTGGACAAAAACCTTCTCCAGAGTGCTCTGGACCTCAGACTGGGCCGAAGGTTTACCTTCCAACAAGACAATGACCCTAAGCACACAGCTAAAATAACGAAGGAGTGGCTTCACAACAACTCCGTGACTGTTCTTGAATGGCCCAGCCAGAGCCCTGACTTAAACCCAATTGAGCATCTCTGGAGAGACCTAAAAATGGCTGTCCACCAACGTTTACCATCCAACCTGACAGAACTGGAGAGGATCTGCAAGGAGGAATGGCAGAGGATCCCCAGGTGTGAAAGACTTGTTGCATCTTTCCCAAAAAGACTCCTGGCTGTATTAGATCAAAAGGGGGCTTCTACTAAATACTGAGCAAAGGGTCTGAATACTTAGGACCATGTGATATTTCAGTTTTTCTATTTTAATAAATCTGCAACAATGTCAACAATTCTGTGTTTTTCTGTCAGTATGGGGTGCTATGTGTACATTCATGAGGAAGAAGAATGAACTTAAATGATTTTAGCAAATGGCTTCAATATAACAAAGAGTGAAAAATTTAAGGGGGTCTGAATACTTTCCGTACCCACTGTATATACATACATACATACATACACACACACTGTATACACACACACATATATATATATATATATATATATAAATAGAAAAATGTTCAGGGTGGAGTGCACACGATAATGAGCTTCAGTGTTAAGCAATCAGACCCTCCCACGGGTCATATATAGAAACCACAAGAGAGGGAATGCTGCACTTTAAATTTAATGTAGAAAAAACGGCATTACAAAAAAGACAATCCGTTTAGTATCCATTAATCCATAATTCAGTGTCCATGATTCGGGCTGGAATGCTAGCGCCCTTCTTCAGAATAAGAACACATCTGACAATGAAAAAACGTTTCCAAATATATTTGAGCACACATATAATTAACACCACCTGGGATTCATTAATTAATTATTCACGATCCATGCAAGCAATTGGCAATAATGCAAGGTGTACAATACTATATTGAGCGAGGGTCACCAAGTATGTTCGTTCTCTCTCAAAACAAACTGTATCAAAGAAAAACAAATATAATTACAATATATAAACCACAGAAAAACCTTAATAATAAATGAAGAAATCAAAAAGATAAATAGCTACACAAATAAGTACAGATCGAAATCTGTATTTAAACCATTAGGAAAAACGGTATTTAAAACGATTAATCCATCTTACTTTGCATTTTTTAAGGCTTAATTCTCTATCACCTCCACGTCTATTCTTTGCTACCCCATCTATTACCATGAATTTGAATTGTGAGACAGCGTGTCCTTTTTCCATGAAGAGTCTGGCCAAAGGGAGTTTATCCAATTTATCCTTGATTGAGTATTTATGACGAGCGATCCGGTCTTTTACTTTTTGAATAGTTTCTCCTACATATATTAACCCGCAAGGACATTTTATTATATATATTACATAGGACGATTGACAAGAGTAATGATCTTTAATGGGGATATTAAAACCTCTATGTGGAAGACTAAACGATTTCCCTTTTATCATGCTATTACATTGGACACTGCTAACACGTGGATAAGAGCCACAATTGCATGGCCCCAGAAAGGTAGCTTTAGATAATGAGACTTAACTAATCTGTCATATATCCCTCTTTTGTTATATATATATATATATATAAAAATAAATAATCACACACACTGGAGATCAAAATTAGAGAACAACCTACAATTTCCAAAATTTCAAGGTCACTGCTTAGATCTATTTGAAATTATCTAAACAGGAGTAAAAGAGCAGTTTTGTTAAAGGGATTGTAAAGGCAGAAGTTTTTTTCTATTTTAATAGATTAAGACAAACAAGCCTTCTGTGTGCAGCAGCCCCCCTCAGCCCTCCTAATACTTATCTGAGCCAATCTTTATCCAGCGATGTTGCAAGAGTGTCTCAGTGGCTCGGGACTCCCCTCCTTATTGGCTTTGAGAGCTCCCACTGCTGTCAATCAAAGTCAGTCATCCAATAAGGAGAGATAGGGGCAGGGCCAGGTCACAGCTCCGTGTCTGGGAGCTGCGACGCGGCTCGGGTGTCCTCATAACAAGCTGCTTACTGTGGGGGCACTTAACAGGAAGGAGGTGCCAGGAGCACAAAAGAGGGACCCAAGAAGTGGAGGATCTTGGCCACTCTGTGCAAAACCAACTGCACACAGCTGGTAAGTATAACATGTTTTTTTTATTAAAAAAAAAAAAAAAAAGACTTTACAAGAGTTATAGTAATATGAATCCCTTGCGCTATAAATAAAAATACCACAAATACATAAAATAGGTATATATATATATATATATGTGAATAAATGAATGAATAAATGCTGCTGCTTATATTAAATCAGGTTACAGGTCTAACAATAGTGAAAAATCACACCAAAATATGTGAAAAACCACTAAAAGTGCCAAAACAGTGAATAAGTGATTAACCACTTCAGCTCCGGAAAGGTTTTACACCCTTAATGACCAGGCCATTTTTTGCGATTCGGCACTGCATTATTTTAATGAAAAATTGCGCAGTCGTGCGAAGCTGTACCCAAATACAATTGATGTCCTTTTTTTTCCACAAATAGAGCTTTCTTTTGGCGGTATTTGATCACCTCTGCGGTCTTTAGATTTTGCGCTATAAATAAAAAAAAGAGCGACAATTTTATAGTAGAAAGTAAAAAAATATAGGGTTTTCTTTTTTTCAAAACATTCCCAATAAAAAAATTTAAAAAAATCTAATATTTTTTTTATTAGTTTAGGTCAATTTGTATTCTGCTACATATTTTTGGAAAAAAAAAAGCCCAAAAAGGCGTATTTTTATTGGTTTGCGCAAAAGTTATAGCGTTTACAAACTACAGGATAGATTTTTGGAATTATTTTTTTATTTTTTTGTTTTTATTAGTAATGGCGGCAATCAGCGTTTTTTAGGGTGACCAGATCGGGCCCCTGACTGACATTTTTGACACTTTTTGTGGACCAGTGACATTAATACAGTAATCAGTGCTAAATAATATGCACTGTTACTGTATAAATTACACTGGCAGGGAAGGGGTTAACACTGGGGGTGATCAAAGGGGTTAATGTTTACCTAAATATGCTTACTAAATGTGTGGGGGAGTGGTTCTGTGACAGGCACAGAGAGATTGGGGTGTTAGCTTAGCTGAAACTTCTGATCTCTCCCTGCCTGTCTGACGGAAGACTCGCCTGCTTTGTTTACATAAGCAGGCGGGTCTTCTGTCAGTTTATCTGATGATCACGGGAGGCCGGCGGCAATCGCCGCCACTCCTCCCATGGCCCTCCTCCTGATGTGTCAAAACAAGCCGATACCGATATTTTGGCCAATGCATATCCGTATCGGCCCATATGCGCCGATATTTTGAACATTTTAAAGTTTTGCAAAATAAACACAAATTTCGACACAAATCTGTTACTGAACATGTTAATGTTTGTTTATTAAAATTTTTAACACTGCAGTCAGGGCAAATTAAACTGCTAACAAAAAAGCTAGACAACAACAAACAGCTAGACAGTGGATTGGAGGAGTCAGTGGACTACTGCTGAAGTAGTGCACTCACTGCAATGATTTTAAATCACTACTGCAGTCTATGCAAAACTGCTAGAAAAAAAGCTCGACGGTGGGGAGTCAGTGGACTACTGCTGCAGTAGGGCACTCACTCACTGCAGTGATTTTTAATCCCTACTGCACTACTGCAGTGACTGCAGCAGTGATTAAAAATTATTGCAGCAGTGAGTGGTGCACTACTGCATCAGTAGTCCACTGACTCCAATCCACTGTCTAGCTTTTTTCTAGCAGTTTTGCACTGAGTGCAGCGTAGCGCAGTCAGTGCAAAACTGCTAGAAAAAAAGCTAGACAAAAGCTAGACGGTGTAATGGATTAAATTGGTGTGGACACTAGTCCTATACTACTACACTTTCAATACTCCCAGTTAAGTAGAACAATATTATAGTGCAGAAAGCATAACATTTCAGCATGTTCACCAGTTAAAGGGCTTCCTTTCTTTTCATAAATTGCTGCCACTTTGCTAAAAACATGCTCACTTGGTACTGAGGAAGGAGGAGCAGAAAGGTATCTTCTAGCATGAGAAGCAAGTCTTTTGTATTGTGCCTCATTGTCTTTCCACCACTGAAGAGGATGACTTCTTCTGTCAATTACTGGTTTCTTCAAATAGAGATGAATTTCATCGCCCAGGCTCATTATTGTAGATTGAGAAGAATCCTCCGCATGAGGCCCAATAAAACACTGAACATGGCATCTATTTGACCACAATGAATTTTCTCTTCTGTCCGTTGTCTTTTTGGACATATTTCTCCTGCATCCTGCTCTTCCACATTAGAAACCTTCTCTTCTTGATTTTCATTTCGTCAGGAACCTCCTGCACCGTCTGTTGAATAGTTTCTGTCAGCCATTGTTTTGCCTTGCCCAATACATCACCAGAAGAGAAAGGATGGTTCTTGTATCGAGGATCCAAAGGACATGCAAGCACAACATTTTTATTCTCTTCATGCTTCTCAAAACGTTTGGCGAGGCTGTCCCTCATGGCCTGCCTACATGTTTTATTGCCACGTGTGTTGGGTCCTTCATTCTCTTGAAGAAGCATCTTCAGCACTCGCACACATGGGATGACAGATGACACAGATGAGTCATAATGACTCACCTCTAGTGTAATTTCCTCTATGGGGAGGAGGGCCTCTATGACATTGGCTACAATGTGCCACTGATCAGCAGTAGGACAAGAATGTCCTCCAAGTCCATATTCACCTGAATATATGGTAAGAGCTCACTTCTGCTCCAGCATTCTTTGCAGCATGTGAAGTGTTGAGTTCCATTGTGTTGGAACAGCCTGAATCAAGTTGTTTTTGGGTAGGCCAAGGTCTTCCTGAATGCACCTCAGTCGCTGCTTGGCAAGATTGAATGGTGGAAACGGCCTGCGCACTTCCGGGTTTGACAGACAATCATTTACCACAAGTTGGAGGGTGTGTGCCATGCAACTGAGGTCTGACAGTTCAGCAAGTCTCAATCTTTTCACCATGTTCGCTCCGCTGTCTCGAAGCACAAGCATCACTCGGTCTTTGGTGATTCCCCATTCTTCTAGCATGCCTAGAAACATTTCTTTAATGTACTCCCCAGTGTGGGATGTATTCAACACCAAATGCCTTCTTGTCCATCTGCTGTCAATGAAGTTGCATGTAAGACTCATTAGTGATTCTGTTTGTCCTGACCAGCCAGTCAGTCGTGAATGAGAGTGAGTTGCCAGCATTCTCTGGTTGCAGCATAGCCTTTACTTTATAAACGACCTTTTGGTGAATCTTTTCCAGCATTTCAGTTTGATAATACTTGTCACTCTTCAGTGTGTACCTTGGCTCAAGTATGGACATCAACCGCTTAAATCCAGAGTCAGACACTATTGTAAATGGCTGGTTATCAGTGACCATCATCTCTGTGATTACTATGTCCAGCAGTTGGGATCTTCCATCCGATTTTAGCCACCTGTTTTTTTTCCTGAAACATATCTGTTATTGCTGCCTGGGATAGTGATGTTTCACCTTGTGATTCATTTTGTTTTTTTTCTGTGCTTCATGATACAATTCAACATGATGGACTCTTAGATGGGCCCAAAGATCTGACGTATTTCTGGTTTTTGCAGTTATTGATCCCTTGCTTACATTGTTTTTGCACATGTTGCACACTGCTGCTGCTTTTCCTGGAGATGGGGATAAGAAATAGTCCCAGACCACACTTTTAATTTTTCTACCTGCATCCGTCTCCATTGAAATGGTGATGAGTGGCTGGCACCCTTTGGTGCGTGGCTGGCTGGCACCCTTGGTGGGTGGGTGGCTGGCTGCCTGTGATGGGTGGCTGGCACCCTTTGGTGGCTGGCACCCTGTGGTGGGTGGCTGGCTGGCAACCTGTGGTGGGTGGCTGGCACCCTGTGGTGGGTGGCTGGCTGGCACCATGTGGGTGGCTGGCACCATTTGGTGGGTGGCTGGCCCCCCTTGGTGGCTGGCTGGCACCCTGTGGTGGATGGGTGGCTGGCTAGCACCCTTTAGTGGCTGGCTGGCTGGCACCCTTTGGCGGGTGGCTGGCTGGCACCCTGTGATGGGTGGCTGGCTGGCACCCTGTGGTGGGTGGCTGGCCCCCCTTGGTGGCTGGCTGGCACCCTGTGGCGACTGGCTGGCTGGCATCCTTTGGTGGCTGGCTGGCACCATGGGTGGCTGGCTGGCACCCTGTGGTGGGTGGCTAGCTGGCACCCTTTGGTGGCTGGCTGGTACAGGCCCTGTGGCTGGCTAGCTGGTACAAGCCTGTGGGTGTGTGCAGGTGGCTGGCTGGCACCGGGCAGCCGTGGGTGGGTAGCCGCGGCGGCTGTGTTAAACAAACTGTGCACTGTGACTGGTCACTGTACTGTATGATTGAGAAAGAAGAATCACTCACTGTCCCGACTGTGCAGAGACTCCAGTATGTGGCTGCAGCGGCTGTAAAACACACTGTGCGAAATGAGGCTGAGGGAGGCAGCCTAAGAAGGCCGCAGAAGCTGTCCCAGACTCCCAGTGCATGGAGGCGCAACAAACGTGATGATGTCACAGCAATATCGCCAATCGCGGGGCCGTTTCCGATATATCGGGGAAAGTGCATATCGGCACTCGATAGATCGGTGTTGCCGATAATCGGTCAATCCCCAATGGACACTCAACACATATTTATGCCCCCCATTCACATGGTTGGGCACAATCGCTGATAGACAAAACGTTAACATATTTTGGTGTGATTTTCACTATCGTTATATATTTCATAAGTTACATATATTTTGAGGCACAGAATAAAAAACTTAGAAGATATTTGAAAAAGAAGATTAATCAAAATTAGAGAACACTTTCAGATACCTCCCAGTTATTGGTGTTAATCTGGCACCTTGTACCAATTTCTGAAATGATCTGACAAACCCTAACTGGCAGCCTAACTTTCCAGTTTTCACTGGTGGTGAAATATAGTGAACCGGAAAGTGACGGAAACCCTCCGGCAGAAGGTTGTCCAGATGAAGGCCAAAGAGATGACCCTTTCAGCCATAGCAAAGGAAGTTTGTCTTTCCAAATATGTGATTTCTAGTATATTGCACCATTACAACGTCACAAACTCATTCAAGTCCCCCAAGGCGGCTGGTTGTCAATGAAAGACAAATGCAAGAGAGGACAGAATAATGTGGAGAATCTGAATGGGCAATCGGTTCAACACTGCAGCTGCGATTGCTCACCAGTTCAGCACTGAACAGAGTAAGGCCCCTTTCACACATACGGTCCGTTCAGTTCATCAGTTTAGTCACGTCAAAATGTATCAGTTTTTCATCCGTTTTTTTTTTACATCCACTACCAAGTTTTTTTGACGGATGAAAAATAGGGCATTCATCCGTTCCAAAAAACGGACATTGACGGAAGCGGATGAAAACGGATGTTAACGGATGATCATCCATTGTCATCCGTTTTTACATAGAGATGCATTAATGTCCGTTTTTCATCCGTCAACGGATGAATGAAAAACGGACAAATGGACCGTATGTGTGAAAGGGGACTAAGGATCGGCCACTACATACAGTGTCTCGCCGTTTAAGAGAATTCGGAATAAAAGCCCACTCTGCAGTGACCAAACCTCTCATTAGCAGAAAAAATCAAAAGGCTTGACTAACATTTGCTGAGGAGCATGTTGTGTGGACAGAGGAGAACTCGTCCAAAGTTCACTTTAGTGTTGAAAGCAAGCTTAATATATTTGGGTCCGATGTGAAACATTATGCTCGTCGTCAAACTGAGGAAAGACTGAACCCAAAGTGTGTAAAGCATCATGGTTTGGGTGAGGTTTTCTGCAGGAGTTGGTCCTCTTATACAGCAACATGGCAGAGTGAATGCAAATGTTTATCAGAAGCTTTTTCGACAACATGCATTTCCTTTCCTACGTTCATCACTCAATTAGCCAGCAATTTTTATGCACGACAATGCCCCGTCACACGGAAAAACTCATAAAGCGGCTCCTTGAAGCTGAAAACATTGAAATAATGAAATGGCCAGCCCAGAGTCCTAATTTAAACCCATTGGAAAACCTCTGGAAAATCCTTGGCGACAAAGTTATGGCCAAGAAACCCACTACAGTCACCGAACTGTGGAAGAGACTGGAAGAAGAGTGGGAAAAAACTCTCACCAGATCAGTGTGAGAGACTAGTGATGTCCTGTGGCTGCAGATGTGCTGAAGTCATTCAAAGCAAGGGCCTATACACTTCCGTCTAATTGTTGATTGTTGTAACCTTCAGAAATTTTAGTTGTAATCGTTCTCTGTGCTACAATCATTGCTGTTTTATAATTTTGATCATTGCGTTTTCTACAAAATAAATGTTTTTTTGTTGAAGTGCCTTGTTTATTTTGAAATACACTGTTCTATTAGCATGGTATAGCCACAACAAAAATCCCATCAAATGTTGAGCAATTAAGATAACAATATTTCTGAAAAAAGTGTTGATAAATTGTTCTTTAATTTTGATCTCCAGTGTGTGTGTGTGTTATATATATATATATATATATACACACACACATAGTATCTCACAAAAGTGAGTACACCCCTCACATTTTTGTAAATATTTTATTACATCTTTTCATGTGACAACACTGAAGAAATGACACTTTGATGCAATGTAAAGTAGTGAGTGCACAGCTTGTTTACCAGTGTAAATTTAGCCATGAATGTCTAAACCGCTGGCAACAAAAGCGAGTACACCCCTAAATGAAAATGTCCAAATTGGGCCCAAAGTGTCAATATTCTGTGTGGCCACCATTATTTTCCAGCACTGCCTTAACCCTCTTGGGCATAGAGTTCACCAGAGCTTCACAGGTTGCCACTGGAGTCCTCTTCCACTCCTCCATGACGACATCACAGAGCTGGTGGATGTTAGAGACCTTGTGCTCCTCCACCTTCCATTTGAGGATGCCCCACAGATGCTCAATAGGGTTTAGGTCTGGAGACATGCTTGGCCAGTCCATCGCCTTTACCCTCAGCTTCTCTAGCAAGGCAGTGGTCGTCTTAGAGGTGTGTTTGGGATGGTTAGGTTGGAATACTGCCCTGCAGCCCAATCTACAAAGAGAGAGGATCATGCTCTGCTTCAGTATGTCACAATACATGTTGGCATTCATGGTTCCCTCAATGAACTGTAGCTCCCCAGTGCCGGCAGCACTCATGCAGCCCCAGACAATGACACTCCCACCACCATGCTTGACTGTAAGCAAGACACACTTGTCTTTGTACTCCTCACCTGGTTGCCGCCACACACGCTTGACACCATATGAACCAAATAAGTTTATCTTGGTCTCATCTGACCACAGGACATGGTTCCAGTAGTCCATGTCCTTAGTCTGCTTGTCTTCAGCAAACTGTATGTGGGCTTTCTTGTGAATCATCTTTAAAAGAGGTTTCCTTCTGGGACGACAGCCATGCAAACCAATTTGATGCAGTGTGCGGTGCATGGTCTAAGCACTGACAGGCTGACCCCCCACCTCTTCAACCTCTGCAGCAATGCTGACAGCACTCATATGTCTATTTCCCAAAGACAACCTCTGAATATGCCGCAGAGCACGTGCACTCAACTTCTTTGGTCGACCATGGCGTTGGCCTGTTCTTAGTTGTCCTGCTAAACTACTGTATGGTCTTGGCTACCGTGCTGCAGCTCAGTTTCAGGGTCTTGGCAATTCTCTTATAGCCTAGGGCATCTTTATGTAGAGCAACAATTCTTTTTTCAGATCCTTAGAGAGTTCTTTGTGCCATGTTGAACTCCCAGTGACCCATAAGAGAGTGAGAGCGAGAACACCAAATTTAAAACACCTGCTCTCCATTCACACCTGAGACCTTGTAACACTAATGAGTAACATGACACGGGGGAGGGAAAATGGCTAAATGGGCCCAATTTTTACATTTTCACTTAGGGGTGTACTCACTTTTGTTGCCAGCGGTTTAGATATTAACGGCTATGAGGAGTTATCTTGAGGAGACAGCAAATTTACACTGTTATACAAGCTGTACACTCACTACTTTACATTGTAGCCAATCGTCATTTCTTCAGTGTTGTCACATAAAAACACATAATATTTTCAAAAATGTTAGGGGTGTACTTACTTCTGTGAGATACTGTGTGTATATATATATATATATATATATATATATATATATATACACATACACACACACATACACACTTAGGAGGTTTACTCGCAGCATGGTCGAGGAATCTAAGATGACAGGCGCAGTACGAGTTGAGTCAAAGGCAACCAGCGCAGTATGCCCAGCATCTGAGATGACCTGCGTAGTGCATCCAACATCCAGGAAGACTTGCTCAATTAGGCCAGCACCCAAGAAGACCTTTTGCAGCATTGCCTGCGTCTGAAAAGACCTTAACAACATCACCGGTGTCTGAGCATGAAAGAAACTAAAAAATTGCACTCAATACAAAACAATGTGTTGCTCTATTTCTCAAATTCAATCCACAAATTAATCAATCCTCATATGTAAATAGATGTACACATAAAATAATAATAAAATTGCAAAAAAATATATAAACAAACCACATGCTCTATAAGTGAATAAAGCCCCAAACTATCAGTTTTCTTCCACAAGTGCTTCAGTGTTCCACCACCTTATTAAATATGATGCTTACCAGAGGGACAGACCTCAGAATAATGGAGGTCAGCTATTGCATTGTCTCCCCAGATCATCACGATTGCAGTTACAATCAACCTTTCCAATACAGGTACACTGGTTGCAAAAGTCACCATTAAATTAGGTAGGAGAAAAACCGAGAGGAATTCCAAACACCATTTATTGATAAAAAAGAAGGGTACTCACAAACTATAATAAGAGACAAGTACAGAATTGGTGCACTGTTCTGACAAGCCGGCGGGCGTGATGAAGTCACCACTAAGCTCCGCCCAATGCGTTTGGTCACCACAGATGTCATTAAAGGGCAATAGGAGTAGCGGCTGACCAATACAACAGACCTTAAATAGGCAGCTGATTACTACAACGGAGGGTACCATGAATATAATTATAGGCAAAATTATATTGCGCAAACCCAATTAAAATCTAATAATCACCACAGCTACTTCTACTATTCATTAAATGATTAAATAAATAAGATAAAATATATAATCAAAAATTTGTTTTGATATCTGTTAAAAAAATAATTTTGTTTTGATCGATCCTAATTTGACTGATGACTGTATCTGAGCAAGACCAATGTGTCTAAGATAACCTGAGCAGTATGGCGTGTGTTAAAAACAAGCAACACAGTACGCCCAGCGTCTGAGACAACCTCCGCAGTTCGTGCAACATAGGAGAAGGCCTGTGCATTAACACCAGTGTCCAATAACACCTACAAAAGGCCAATGCATTTAAAATGACCAACGTAGTACACAATGTAAGAGACGACCTCTTCAGTACAGCCTGTGTCCCCTGACCTGCCAGCAGTGATGATCTAGCACAAAATAAGATGGTTATCTACCAGGTGACAACAATTCCTAGAACAGCAAATTCCCCAATCCCAGCTGCTCCGCAGAAGATTTGCTTACTGCAGAAGAAAAACATAGGCGCTACAAAGTACGCATAGTCCAAATATCCAGAATATTGGGTCATTTTACAGGGAAAGTGCTAACCTAACTTTAAAACAAAAGGACATTGCAATAGATAAAAAATAGAGATAAAAAGCCTATTTATGATTGTCAAAATATAGTTTTTAATATTACAGTCTCAATGTGAGAGGATACTCCCAATTTCCTAAAGTTCAGAAGAGGAAGCTGTGGTGCAGAAATGAAAAAAAGCTGATAAACAGACAAAATAGGAAAAAAAAAAAACTTGGTAGAAAGAAAGCAAAACAAAAAAAGGGAAATAAAATGACTCCAACCTAGTATCCCCTAAGCCATCTTTCCTCCAATGAAAGTAACATTTTTCATACTGCTACTCTGTTACATTCTTCATAATATAAATCAGATAAAATCACCCTAAGAGTCGGTTCACACTATGGCGACACGACTCTGTACTACTTCGGGGGCGACTTGTGAAGTCCCGTGCACCGCGACTTCAGCGCGACTTGCACGGACTTCATATAATGAATGTCTATGCAAGTCGCTCCGAGGTCGCCCCGAAGTAGTGCAGGACCCTTTTTCTAAGTCGGAGCGACTTGTGACGCTCCTATTAGAACAGGTCCTGTAGCAGTCAATGGACCGCGAGGGACCGCGACTTGTCAGGCTGACAAGTCGCCTGACAAGTCGCGGCAGTGTGAATCGAGTCTAAAATCTAGTTCAGGAGAGGGAATTCTAACCGCAAAAAACACTGAACGCTGTTAAACGCGCACAAACGCAAAAAAAATGCCTAAACACAGGATGCGTTTAGCACTTCAGTGGCGTTTATTTCAATGGCAAGAATAAATTAAAATTCTGGGCAATCAAATAAATAGGCTCCCAAACTCTGTTAAACTCTGCTAAACTCACCTAAACTCTTTTGAAAAGATGCAGCTTAAAGTGGGTATAGAAAAGAATCACGTGTTGCTTTGAAGCCTGAAATTAAGACAGACACAGTTTTTATTTTATCCAGCTGTATTTACTAGTGCAACTTATAACATCCAAGTGAAAGATATAACACCAACATGTCAGAAAAAAATAAAAAACAGAATCACTAAGTTGGAAAAAGGATCACCCCCCTTATGTCAGTATTTTGTTTGACCACATTTTGCTTTAACCACTTAAGGACCAGAAGGTTTTACCCCCCCCCCCCCTTAGTGACCAGGCCATTTTTTGCGATACGGCACTGCGTTATTTTAACTGACAATTGCACGGTTGTGTGATGCTGTACCAAAATAAAATTGATGTCCTTTTTCCCCCCACAAATAGAGCTTTCTTTTGGTGGTATTTGCGGTTTTGATTTTTTGCGCTATAAACAAAAAAAAAGCGACGATTCTGAAAAAAAAAATAAAAACGAAAAAAAACAATAGTCTTTACTTTCTGCTGTAAAACATTACCAATAAAAAAAAATGGAAAAAAAATCTAAAATTTTCATCAATTTAGGCCAATATGTATTCTGCTACATATTTTTGGTAAAAAAAAAATCTCAATAAGTGTATGTTTGATTGGTTTGCGAAAAAGTTATCGCGTCTACAAGCTGTTATTTTTTAAAAATTTTTTTACTAGTAATGGCCGCGATCAGTGGACTGCGACATTGCAGCGGACAGGTCGGACATGGAACTGACTTTTTTGAGGGGGCCAGGGACATTACTACAGTAATCAGTGCTTGCTAAAAATATGTTACCGTGCTAATAAAACTGGCAGGGAAGGGGTAACATCATGGACGATCAAAGGGTTAAATGTGAGCCTAGGGGATGCTGTCTAACTGTGTGGGGGATTTAGTCACTGGATGAACACAGAGACCGGTGTTCCTAAATAGGAGGAACACAGGATCCCTGTGTTCATCACTGGTTCCATAGGGAGCAACCGCGGGTGCCCGGCAGACATTGCATCCTGCTGATTGGCTCCCCCTCTAGCCAATTGGCGCGCGCGCTCCCCCCCCAACTATCAGGTACGTCGTTTCACGTAACAGAGCCGACCTGCTTAGATAAAACTACAGCGGCTGGTCGGCAAGAGGTTAATTAAAGCATTTAGTCTGTTGGGATATGTCTTAACTAACTTTGTACATCTAGACTTTGCAAATATTTGCCCACTCTTCTTTTCAGAACTGCTCAAGTTCAGTTAAATTTGATGGGGACTGTTTGTAGACTGCAGTCTTCAAGCCACACAGATTTTCAAAGGGGTTTAAGTCTGGGCTCTGACTAGGCCTTAGGCAATGCAAGGACATTCACCTTTTTCTCCTTCAACCACTGTGTGGTCTTTTTTGCCGTGTGCTTTGGGTCATTGTCATGTTGAAACGTAAACCTTCTTCCTATTGACAAATTTGTGGCAGAGGGCAGCAGATATTCCTCAATAATTTGATGGTATGTTGCTCCATCCATTTGTCTTCCATTCTGACAAGTGTTCCAGTCCCTGCTGCCGAGAAACACCCCCATAGCAGGATATTACCACCTCCATGCTTTACTGTAGGAATGGCCTTATATGGATGGTGAGCAGATTCGGATTTCTGCCAGAAATGGTGTTGAGGCCAAAAAAATAGATTTTTGTCTTACTGTAAAATCCTTTTCTCTGATGATCATTGACAGACACACCTTCATATCTTCAATGACCGTTGGGTTATGCTGCTCTTTATAGGAGTAAGACACTAGGCGGAAAAAAGTTACCAAAGCTTGACTAGGGCAGTCCCAGGGGGTATACTCCTACTTCCTGCTATAGGATCTAAGTTTAGTAACAAGCAGTGTCAGAAGAATACATAACCCAAATGTTCCACAGAGGGGTGGGTGCTGTATCTGTCAATGAACATCAGAAAATTTTTTTTTACAGTAAGACAAAAAAATCCAGTTTTCTTTCGTTCATTGACGGACACAGCTTCATATCTTCATTGACCGTTGGGACGTCCCAAAGCAGTGTCATTATGAGGGGTGGGAAACACAGCAAAAAAATAAAAACAAATTCCCTAAGAGGGCTAAACATAGCCAACCAGGTAACAAAAGAGCCCAACCAGGAACAACTGGAGCTCACACACCCTCAAAAGGCTGTAACCGCTGCAACAGAGGCCTGCAAAAGTGTGTGTGCAGATGACCAGGAGGCCGCCTTGCAAACCTGGACCACTGACGCCTGATGACGGAAGGCCCAGGAGGCACTAAACGCCTTCGTAGAATGCGCCTTGACAGGGAAAGGAGGAACCTGAACCTTAATGAAATAGGCCTGCACCAACGTGTGCCTGATCAATCTGGAAATGGTCGCAGTAGATGCGGCCAGCCCCTTACGAGAACCATCTGTAAGGACAAATAAGGAATCGGATTTGTGAACTGACTCGGTCGCTGCCAGGTACACCCTGATGGCTCGAACCACATCCAGGGAATGTAAGGCAATTTCTTTTGGATGTTTGGGCTTAGGACACAGCGAAGGCAACACAATGTCCTCATTCAAGTGGAAGCCCGAGACAACCTTAGGAAGGAGCAGGGACGGAGAACCACTTTGTTCCTGTGAACTGCCAGGTAAGGCGACCGACAGGACAACGCAGCCAGTTCTGAAACCCTACGTGCAGAAGTAATAGCCACGAAGAAGGCCACCTTCTATGATAGAGTCAGGAGAGGAATCTCACAAATATTTTCAAACGGCGCACCTGTATGCGTTAGGCCTAAAAAGACATCAGGGACAGCAGGAACCCCTCATAATAGGCATAGCAGGTGTGCAGCCCCAGAAACTTAGCACAGAGATCGTTGGAACCATCATGGACACAGTCCAAGTGAACCATCATGGACACAGTAAGTGTGCAGAGCCAGGAACTCAGCAAAGGGGTGCTAGAAACCTATCATAATGGGGCACAGTAGGTGTGCTGACCAAGGAACTTAGCATGTGGATAGTGAGAACCCATCTTAATGGACATAGCAGGTATGCACAGCTGGGAACTTGGCAGATGGATGGTGGAAACACCACAATGTATACAGACCCCAAAACTTAGCGAAAGGAATGGTGGGAACCCCTCAGAACAGATACAGCAGGTGTGCAAATCGCCCCTACCAAAGTTCCTCTTCAGTAATTTCTTCCTATGTCCTTCCTCCATCTTCCTGCATAGAAACATTTCAAGGACTAACTTGCTCTCCATTAATAAGTCTCTCCACGTACAGTCCTAATTTCCCCATGCATACACAATTAGAGAACCACCCAAAATGGTGGAACTATCTGCATCGAATGATCTTTCATTTGTGTATTGTACGTGTATGTCTGGCTTTAGTTTCACAGCCCAATTCTTCAATATCAAATGACAGTTACACGCAAAGCCTTAATGATCCCAATAACTCAATTATCGTTCATCAAATCATCTCACCAAGAGAACTGACAGATAAATTATTTCACTCCCCATATAATTCTTTATTCCTATGTAAGACACAACTGCGAGAGAACGCATGGCAGCCTGTCAGATCGTATTGCTTCATTCAGACAGCGCACACTTCAATTCAGGCGTGTCCGGAGAATGGAATGAAAAGGAATAAAAGCACAAAGAGACTAAAGTATTCCGCAGTAATCCTATACCGCTAGGAGGGCTTTTTACTTCCAAGATGATGCCCTACATGTGCCATTTTATTAGAGTTTCATCTGCCTGAACGGAGTCACCAATTTTATCTTTTTTTTTTTTTTTTTTTATGCTAATTTTTCTATATCTTCATTGTATATATAATTATACGAATATACGATTATATACTTTACTGTATTATACCAGCTTTTTTCAACCAGTGTGCCCAGGGTGCCATAAGGTTTCTTTTGGGGTGCCTTAGCAAAACTCTTAAAAATTGCCCAAAAACTGCATAAAGCCTGCCTTTTAGTTACACTAATGGCACTTTTCCACTGCAAGTACCGGCTCGTACCGGCTCGGCTCTACTCGGCCCTGCTTGCTTTTCCACTGCTGGTACCGCATGGTATAGTGTCGGAACGGTTCGGTGCAGTACGGTATAGGTTTGCTTTTCCACTAAAGTAGTACTAAAGTTAAGTGGGTGGGATAACAACGATTCTCTGACCAATCAGTGGCTAGTAGTGACTGCATGCAAAGGATTGTGGGATATGGTACCAGTTTGGTACCTGTTGGAACCACAATCGAGTAGGTACTGTTTTTTCAGAGCCGTACCGTACCGTTCGGTTCCATGCAGTGGAAAAGCAAACCTATACCGTACCGTACCGAACCGTTCCGACCCTATACCATGCGGTACCAGCAGTGGAAAAGCACAAAAGTGTGCCGAACCGTTACGGTTCCATGCAGTGGAAAAGCGCCATAAGTCACATGTTTCCTTTGCACCATTAAAACATTATAACTGCCAGCATCCTAATGACCAATGACGCCAGTTGATAAGGAGGATGTCAGTCGCCTGCATAGCATCCTTGTTTGACCTTCCTCTGCCCCTTTCTGTCAGCATCGGGGTCACATTAGCTGAGTGATGGAGAAAAACTGAGGGAGAAATGAAACATTGGTGTACTAGTCTGTACAAGTTTGCAAAAGTGTATTAGCTTTGGAAGACTAAATCACCTCTAATGTTCGACATCCTACATGGACTTGTGGATGTTGCTGCATTATATAAAATCATTCGAATATTTAAATTTTAGAAAGCGGCGCTTCGGGACTGTGCATAATTTTTAAAAGGTGCCCTAACTGAAAAAAGGTTGGGAAACAGTGCATTGTACTATAAAATGGTATTATTGATAATACTCCACCTACTGGATATACCTCTAATGGTATTATTGCTATTAACAACTTGCTTATTGGGCACTTAAACCCCCTTCCTGCCCAAGACAATTTTTAGCTTTCAACGCTGTCACTCTTCAAATGACAATTGTGCAGTCATGCTACACTACACCCATGTGAAAAAATTAAAAATTTTTTCCACACAAAGAGTTTTTTTGGTGATATTCTATCACTACTGGCGGTTTTTTTTTTTTGCCTTCATCGATGTGCGCTGATGATGCAGCACTGAGGGGCACTAATAGGCTGCACTGATGGGCAATGATGAGGCGGCACTGGTGGGCACTGATCAGGAGGCACTTATGAGGCTGAACTGATAGGTGGCACTGATGGGCACTTATGAGGCTGAATTGATAGGTGGCACTGATGGGCACTTATGGGGGGGCACTAGGGGGCACTGATCAGGAGGCACTGATGAGGCTGCCCTGATAGGCAGCATTGATAGGTGACATAGATGAGAAGGCACTGATAGGTGGCACTGGTAGCTAGCACTGGTGGGCACTGCTTAGCAGTACTTATGGGCAGGCGGCACTGATGAGACGGCAGGGACTCTCCGTGTGCAGGACCGATGTCCCTTTTATACAAGCCTATAATCTGCTTTTTTTTTTTTTCTTTTCGACAGCGTGAGTTAGAAACGTATATGATCTTCTAGATGACATATTGAAAGTCCAATTAATAATTTTGAGTCTTGACATGTTTGGTATCTATTTATTCGACACAACAAAAAAATATGAGCTTGATAAACAGCCATGCAACACAAAAAATTGCAACTGGAACCACCTTATTCTCTAGGGCATCTGCTTTCAGAAAAGAAATACTTTTTTGAGGATTTAAATATATTTTTTTTTTTTTTTAGCAAAAAATGCTTATTTTATTATGTGTGTAAAAATGTAAAACATTGTCCTTGATACAATATGGTTAAGACAAATATCATTGTAATATTCTTAGGGCTCTTTCACAAGGCCGCTCCGTGTGAAAGCTCCGCTGCGGGACTTTTTTTTTTTTTCCACGGAGCGGATGACATTTGTGTCATCCGCTCCGTATGTCCGCATATCATCCCATCCGTTTGCGGATGATATGCGGACATAATGTAAGTCTATGGGGATTGCGGATGTCAGCGGTGTCATCCTTCCTTTCCGTTTTTTGAACAGAGGAAAAATAGGGTTCTGTTCCGTTCCAAAAAACGGAACAGAACTGACAGGAAGAAAATCGGATGTCAGTGGATGGTATTCTCTTGAGAAAGTCACATGTGTGCTGTGACGCAACTAGTCGGGAGAAGCGTCTGACGTCACTTCCGGTCCTCGGCCGAGACCGGAAGTTCTCGAACTTCATTGCCTAGCCGCTGCCACGCTACTTATATGCTGTTTTATGCACAACTAAATGTAAGTGCAACCTTTTATGCCTAAATAAATGTACCTATTGAAACGTACTACACCATGAAGTGCCTCCTTTTGTCGTGGGTTTGAGCTTCAAACCCTATTTAGGATCCTATCCTTTGAAGTCGCCACTTCTTCCCATCAAGGATTAGAGGAGCTTACCCCTTAAAGGAACCATAGTTGGAACCGGTATACCAGCAGAGGTTATCCTATTTTCTCCGCAGCACAAACGCTCTTTTTGAGTGTTTTGGAGGTGAGCGGCCAATTCACTCATTTTAGGATCATAGCTCACCATCACAGTTTTTATTGGTTTCCCGCACTTTAAGGAGCTTTTTCCGCACTTTTGGATTTTTTTTTCCTCACCAGCACTGTATATTATGAACTTTTAATATTTGTATGGACTGACCCATATATATATATATATATATATATATATATATATATATATATATACTCTTGATATTTTTATTTATCCTAATTTATTATTTACCTATTTCTTCTGGGTTTATTCAATACTCTTTATTTGGATATATATTTATATATTATTTCGCACTCTTTCACCCTTGTGATTTTTATGGTGCACTTTATCACCTTTTTAGTAGGAGCTATTCCTTTTGCTCCATACTACATTGATTGTTTGATGCACATTTATTATATTATTTTATAATACCTTTATACATCTCACTATGCACTTTACTCATTTATGAGATTTTCACGCACTTTCTACCTCTTGCAATTTGCACGTTATCAATTTTATTTTTGCTATATTGATATTGTTATGTGCAGTTGTTTTGCTTGGTTTTAAAGTTATTTATTCCTGCTTTTTATATCATGAGGGGTGATTAAGCGCCGATTTTATCTATTTATTTATTTTGTCATTTGTATGTGGAGACACTACTAGGAATTGGCTGCTAATCTGTTTGTGCCCCGCTTTTTTTACATCTATTTATCCTATTTATTATCTTTCATCTCTTAAATACATCTGGTTGATGGTCAGCGCGTAGGCTTTATTCTATACTCAATGATGTATATTAAAGGACTTTTTAAATGTTAGCACTGATGAAGAGAGCAGGAATCACAGCCCCTGAAATGTGTTGGTTATGTCATTGTAATACATTTATATTTAGACTTGAATTTTACAGTGTGGTGCTTAAATTTTAAATTTACACATCCTTGAAAAGGAGTCACAAGTCCAACGGGTCCAACCTCTCACAAACTCCAAACGTTTTGTTCCCCTTTGGTCTAATAAATGTACCACTGAAAATGTCTTCTTATATCTAATAAATGTAAAAAATACCTGTTGATCCTCCCAGAAAGGTTGCAAAATTCTTGTGCTGCACTCTCACCAGTTACATTGTTCTTAGTTATGTCTGAAGACTACTGAAACTCTGCCCTCTATGTTTTAATGCTTGCCTATGTTCCAGTTTAAGCTGGTGGCTCCTTTCTCTCTCAGCATCCTATGGAGCCACCCTTATATGGATGGCTTACATAGGGATTAGAGTTGTGTTTCCCTACACTGTGTACATCAATAGAAACACAAAGCCCTGCAGACTAGGATGGCAAAGCACTCCAATGCGCCTCCCTCCCCCTTAACAAAGTTAACAGACTGGCTGGAGACTGTACTATCCTCTCTTAATGGTTTCCTATGAAGACCACATGTTCAGGAAAGCAGCACTGAGAAAGCAGAAGCTTTTGAAAGCTGTAGAATTCAGATATTGGGGTAAGTATTTGGACATATTGTTTACTGGGGAATGTTTTTTTTTGTATTGTGCTCAATGTGTTGGGCCTAAAAACACTGAGGGTTTAATTTTACTTTAAGGTCTGGTAAGCTGCAATATATTTTATTCTTGTTCTTGAGATCTGATGTTTGTTATGTTGGATCTAAACACTTCCAAGCTGCCCATTAATAATTAGAACTGTGAAAACAGCTGCAAGAAAAACATGTAAAAAGTCTATTTCTGAATGCCATTACTTTCTCTTTTAACCAATTGCTGACCACCTAAGTGGGAAAATACATCATTACTTTGATGTTAAATACCGGGTTTATGACTGCAGCTAAAATGTCATATCCCCAGTATCATTTTTTTCTTCAGGCGCGATGCCGGACTCTTATAAAATTGGCCAAATTGGTGGATTAACCACTGGGTCACTTTTAGAAGCGGCAGGAGGCTGGTGGTTCTCGGGCATACCTGGCCAATTGGTAGCTCCGGGAACCCATCCGACCCCGGCGGCGGCTAGGCATAGTGATGAGCAAAGGAAAGATGGCTTTCACCCATCTCTATGCCCTAGGAGGGCCGGAGCAACGTAATAACATCACTTCTGGATCTGGCCACATGTAAACAAGGCCATTTTTTTTTTTTTAAAACAAAAGATCAAAAAATTGTATTTTTTTTTATTTATTTATTTTTTGCTTTTAAGGGTAGAGGAGAGATTTTGTGTCTTTTAGATCTCTCCTTTAAAGGGGATCTGTCATGCTGTATTATTATAGCAAGGGATGCTTACTCTCCTTGCGATAGCAATAAAAGTAACCAAAAAACATTTTTTTTTAAAGAGACAGGGCAAAAAAAAAAAAAATGTAATTAAAATAAAAAAAATAAAACATTTTTAAAGCACCCTATATCCGCATGCATTAGTGAACACATACATAGGTTACTCCCACATATGTAAACGGTGTTCGCACCACACATGTGAGGTATGGCCCCCGAAAGTCTGAGCGAGAGAAATTATTCTAGCACTAGACCTCTTCTGTAACTCTAAACTGGTAACGTGTAGAAATTTTTAAAGCGTCGCCTATGAAGATTTTTAAGGCATGACATGTTAGGTACCTATTTACTGGGTGTAACATTGTCTTTTATGTTATAAAATCAAATTGGGGTATAAATTATGTTTTGCTTTTTTTTTTATTTCATTAAAGTGTATTTTTCCCCAAAATAATTGCTTTTGAAAAACCCCAGTGCAAAAAAAAACCATGTGACATAAAAAATTGCAACGATCGCCATTTAATTCTCTAGGGTCTTGGCCAAAAAAAAAAAAAATTATATATATATATATATATATATATATATATATATATATATGATATTTGGGGGTTCTAAGTAATTTTCTAGCAAAAAATACTGACAAGTGTCAAAAAAAGGCCTGGTGTGTCATTCGCAGCTAAAGTACAACTAAAGGCTTCTCTATGACAGTCTAAACAAGTCCAAAACCCAGTTACTATGTAATGCATGAGCCTCAAAGCAAAGTAAATAAAGCTTTTTTTACCATCCCTGACTGATCCGCTTTAATTTTTGTCTCACATACTCTCCCTTCCAGACACTGCAGCTCTCAGTGGGTGGGTTTCAGCAGTAGCAGGAGTGCTGTCAATCCAGAAAGAAGTGGGCGGGACTAAGTGTGGCCAGGTGCTGAATGTCAAGCTACAGGCTTGTGAATCAGCAGTGACAATGATAGCCACGCCCCCTCCAAAATCTTCTCATCCCACTGTAGTGCAAAAAGACACAGCCTTCTTGGGAGTGACAACTCTGCTCTGAATTCAGGAGCAGTGCAGCATTGTTGTCATGCCATCAATAAACTGCATTTTGTGGAACTCATTGGCAAGATCAGTAAGAATTTGTGAGATTTTGCAACCTAAAAAATGTTTTGTCTATACATACATATACTTTCTAACTACTCTTACTGTAAAAACACCTTCCTTTACACTTTTTCGTTCTATATGCAACATACATCCCCTTTTTCTTTGCACAGTCCTGTCCATATGCTGCTATACCAAACACTGTCCGCCATATTAATCATCTCACTACGTGGTTGTAAAGTCAGAAGGTTTTTTTCTTTTATGTTAATGCATTAAGATAAAAAGCCTTCTGTGTGCAGCAGCCCCCCCAGCCCCCCCCCCCCCAATACTTATCTGAGCCCCCTCTCTATCCAGCGATGTCCACGAGTGCCTCAGCCATCCGGGACTCTACCTCCTGGTTAGCTGAGACACAGCAGCGGCGCCATTGGCTCCAGCTGCAGTCAAAGTTAGTTAGCCAATGAGGAGAGTGAGGAGGTGGGGCCAAACCGCGGCTTGGCTTGGGTTCCCCTGTAGCACGCTGCTTGCTGTGAGGGCACTAAACAGGAGAGAGGGGCCAGGAGCACCGAAGAGGGACCCGAGAAGAAGTGGAAGTGGGCTGCTCTGTGCAAAACCAACTGCACAGAGGAGGTAAGTATGAAGACTTTACAATCACTTTAAGGCCCCTTTCACACTTGTGCGACTTGCCCTTAAGACTTGGGACTGCAAAGTCGCATGAAAAGTCATACACCATGTTTCCAATGAGTACCATTCATATCTGTGCGACTTCAAGTCGCAGTGACGTCAACGTAGTCTCTGCACTACTTTGGTCCGACTTTGATGCGACCTGAGGTCAAAGGACCTCAGGATTATACAGGCATTGTTTCAAGCCGCGGCAAAGTCGCACGACTTTCAGGTCATACAAGTGTGAAAGGGGCCTAAGGCTTCATGAAGTAACTTGACTGTCAGCGGTTTTGTGGCCAGCGTTTAAAAGGTTCCTATCCTGAATGTGATTCTTCTGCGTTCAGGAATAGGAGGTTGAACCTCCACTAACCACAACAGCTCCTATGCGTTCATGGATACATAGGCTTTTATGGAGCTGAGCTTAGGAGCTTTGGCAAAAAAACGCCAAAAGCTCCAAAACTCAGGTTTAGGAGCTGTTAGTGTACATGAAGCCTCAGGCTTGGTTCACAATAGTGGGATGCGGGCAACCCTGTAAATCCCGATTTGCACCCGACTCGCAGGAAGTTCACACTGCCATATGCAAACCGCTGGGAGTGTCAATACAAAGTTAATGACACCCCCATATTGGTTTGCATATGGCTGTGCGAACTGTCAATTGGGACAGGAATCGTATTGCATTGGGGGTGAATACCCATGCGATCCAATTCTGGTGTGGACCCAAAAAAAGGGTCCTGTGCAACTTTGGTCCAAATGCAATGCGAATTCAGCCATACAATCTGTATGGCTGAATTTGCAACGCACAGACATTGCATGTGATTTGCAGAGCAGTGCAAATCACATGCGATGTCTTCCGTCGCACCAATGTGAACAAAGTCTTAGGCTCCGTTCACATGTCAGCGTATGGATCGCAGGCACAACCGTCGCGGTTCCGCCCGCGATCCGGAGATTATTGCAAATCGCGGGACGCCTGTGCGTTGCCCGTGATTTGCAATAGCCCCCCAAACGCTGAGCGATGTTGCTGCGATTTCCGCCTGCCGAATCACGGTAACATCGCGCAAAAAAAATCGTGGGACGCAATACGCTCCAAAGAAGCTCTTGTACTTTTTTGGGCATAATGCGTCCCGCGATTTTTTTTGCGCGATGTTACCGCGATTCGGCAGGCGTAAATCGCGGCAACATCGCTCAGCGTTTGGGGGGCTATTGCAAATCAACGGGCAACGCACAGGCGTCCCGCGATTTGCAATAATCTCTGGATCGCGGGCGGAACCGCGGCGGTTCTGCCCGCGATCCATACGCTGACATGTGAACGGAGCCTTAAGTGGAACTAAACTGTAGTTGTTTTGACTTGTATTTTTGTATCTATACCAAAACAAATACATATACAATCGGATAAAAAAATAAAAAAACTAGCTGTAAAAAATAGTTAGCGGGTAGGATCTGTATGTCTTCTGCCATAAAACCGCTTTCTCTGCTTGCTATTCATTTTTGTGTAATTCTACACTGACTGCCGGCTTAGTAATGAAGTATCTCCCATCAACATAATGAAAAAGATGTGACTCAGGCCTTGAAGTGTGGTCACCAATTATCAGCCCGCTGTATGGCAGGATTTCTCTGCCCCCCTCCCCTCTCCTCCAGCTTTTTATATGCATGTGAACTCGCTTATTTAAATCACACCAGGCAGCTTAAAAGCCCCTTTCACACAGGCATTCCGATCCAGTCTGCCTGTCAGTTTTTCAGGCGGATCTGATCGGATCCTCCATACAGCCCTATGGAGCAGCGGAAGTCAGTGGTGACACCCGCTGCTATCCGATCCGATCCGGTCTGTGAAATCCAGACAGATGGTAACCCTATTTTCCATCCATCTGGAGGATTGGATTGGATGAAAACGGACAGGCGGGCCGTTTTCATCCGATCTCCCATAGAAGAGAGCGGGAATGTGACAGGTCTGTCCCAGCACAGTAAGCGGTGACAGAGCTGTCATTAACCTGCTTCACGGTAATCGGCAGATCGATCCCCCGCTGAGCAAAACTGAGTCTGCCGGGCGGAAAGCTCGTGTGATTGGACCCTAAGGCCCCTTTCACACATACGAATGTTCATCCGTTTTTCATCTATCCGTTAATGGATGAAAAACAGACATCAATACATTCCTATGGAAAAACAGATGACAACAGATGATCATTTTTTTACATCCGTTTTCATCCGCTTCCATCAACATCCATTTTTTTGAACGGCTGAAAGCCCTATTTTTCAACCTTTAAAAAAATGGATCAGACAAAAAAAAAAAAAAAAAAAAAAAACGGATGATAAAATGATGACAACAGATGAAAATGGATAACAACGAATAAAAAAACGGAAGACAACGGATGAAAAACGGAAGACAACGGATGAAAAACGGAAGACAACGGAGGAAAAACGGAAGACAACGGAGGAAAAACGGAAGACAACGGATGAAAAGCAAATGACAACGGATGAAAAGCAAATGACAACGGATGAAAAATGGATGACAATGGATAAAAAGCAAATGACAACGGACGACGGATGAAAAACGGATGACAACGTATGAAAAGCAAATGACAACGGATGAAAAACGGATTACAACGGAAAAAAAGCAAATGACAACGGATGACGGATGGAAAACTGATGACAACGTATGAAAAATGGATGACAACGGATGAAAGATGACAACGGAAGAAAGATGACAACGGAAGAAAAACACATGAAAAACTTATGACAACAGATGAAAAATGGATGGAAAGGGATGAAAAACAGATGTGAAACTGATGTTGACTAGAAAAAACTGATGACAAAAAAACGTGACTGAATTGATGAAATGAATGGTCCGTATGTGTGAAAGGGGCCTTAGGCAATGTTTACAATCGTGTGTCGGGAACACTGCCCATTAGCCAACGTGCGGCAGTGCAATTAATTTTTAATTCATTCTTAATTGCACATTTCTTAATGCCACCCCCACACATATGCTGATGCATTCACACAAACACCAAAGTGCCATGTGGTTCAGTGCGGTGCGATTATGCGAAAGGATCCAGGATCTTTTTCTGCAAGTTTCTCACTTACAGAGCAGCCTATCGAAATTAGTGGGCTGCCCTATAATTGCGCACTATATTGCGCCTGCATGGTGTAAATGGAGCCTACGGGGTGGATTTACTAAAGGCACATATACTGCACTTTACAAGTGCAGTTGCTCCAGAGCTTAGTAAATTAGGTAAAGCTTCAATTTGAAAAGAATAACCAATCACTTGCAAGGAGAATAACAAAAAAAACACAACAGCATTTTTGCTTGCACATGATTGGATGACTGAAGTCAGCAGAGCTTTTCCCTTATTTTCTAAGCTCTGGAGCAACTGCACATGCACAGTCTATTTCCCTTTAGTAAAACAATCCCAATGTACAGTATAAGTGAATGGGACAAACATTTCACAGCTCCAAACTTGCCATATTATGTGTAATATAATTATCTCTTATGATCGTAAGCGCCATCTAGTGGCCATAATGAAGTACTTTTCTTTTAAATATCCCAGAGAGGGAAAAAAAAAAACACAACAAACTTTTTATACATAGACATTGATGTCTCCCATAAAACGCCATTGCTAAGAAGTCTTCATACTACCTTCATTTCATGGCCTTGTGACTGCACAGGCTTTTCTTTACAGATTTTAGGGCTGATTTACACCAAATGTAGTCAGGTGTATTTTCAAACTTCTTCAGCCATTTGATGACCACCAATGATCCATCAATAGTTATCCTTAGTTGTCCCAATCATCCCTAGCACCCGCCTCTATTCCCGGCAGGTGAGAATGAGCCAAGACATACCCTGCAGATCCATGCATCACGGTGCCCTGAAATCTACATGCATCGTAGTGCGGTGGCAAGGTGCAGTGGGCAGCCCTTCAAATGGAAAGACGCTCTACGGTAACTTTCAGTGCAAGGCGCATTTTACCATACGATATCGCAGACCACAGATGAAGATCTATCCTGAAGTCTGCATGTGAGGTGTATTATAATAATATACATCCAGGGTAATGGGGAAGGAAGGGATATAAATAACATTTATTTAGAGGCACAGTACGACTCTACCAGCACAAGAGTTGAAAATTCCACATTTCCTACTTCTTCTGACATGCCATTCAAGCTTAGACATTCACACCCCATGGAGAAGACATCCACAAGCCCCCCACACCCATACACCCAGACATAGATAGAAATAGAGGGGTGTAAAATGTTACAGCTGTTCTATATAAACAGAATTCTTCTATGAGACTGTAAATGTGCCGCAGATACGCCATGCATGCCCGGACAGGAGATTAATGGGGTGGGATAAACCAAAATATTCACATTCAGGGGACAGGTGTTACAGTGTATACATACTGGGGATAAACCAACTACTTCCATAGCCTGCCCTATATAGGATACAGAGAATGTAGCCAATGCAAAGCTATACACAGATCATAAATTAACCATGTGCAGCTATAAATAGATCTGCCACAAAAATATTATAAAGAGATACAAATTCCTCTCCTGAAATACTCTGCACTGCTGGAGGACTCTGCTCCTTCCTCTAACTCTCCTCTCCTGAAATACTCTGCACTGCTGGGGGACTCTGCTCCTTTCTCTATACAACTCTCCTCTCCTGAAATACTCTGCACTGCTGGAGGACTCTGCTCCTTCCTCTAACACTCCTCTCCTGAAATACTCTGCACTGCTGGAGGACTCTGCTCCTTCCTCTAATACTTATCTCCTGAAATACTCTGCACTGCTGGGGGACTCTGCTCCTTTCTCTATACAACTCTCCTCTCCTGAAATACTCTGTGCTGCTGGAGGACTCTGCTCCTTCCTCTATACAACTCTCCTCCCCTGAAATATTCTGCACTGCTGGAGAACTCTTCTCCTTCCTCTATCTAACTCTCCTCTCCTGAAATACTCTGCACTGCTGGAGGACTCTGCTCCTTCCGCTAACTCTCCTCTCCTGAAATACTCTGCACTGCTGGAGGACTCTGCCCCTTCCGCTAACTCTCCTCTCCTGAAATACTCTGCACTGCTGGAGGACTCTGTTCCTCCCTCTATATGACTCTCCTCCCCTAAAATAATCTGCACTGCTGTAGGACTTTGCACCTTCCTCTATCTAACTCTCCTTTTCTTAAATACTCTGCACTGCTGGGGGACCCTCCTCTCCTGAAATACTCTGCGTTGCTGGAGAACTCTGCTCCTTCTGCTAACTCTCCTCTGCACTGCTGGGGGACTCTGCTCCTTTCTCTATACAACTCTCCTCTCCTGAAATACTCTGCACTGCTGGAGGACTCTGCTTCTTCCTCTATACAACTCTCCTCTCCTGAGATACTCTGCTCTGCTGGAGGACTCTGCTCCTTCCTCTAATACTCCTCTTCTGAAATACTCTACACTGCTGGGGGACTCTGCTCCTTTCTCTATACAACTCTCCTCTCCTGAAATACTCTGTGCTGCAGGAGGACTCTGCTTATTCCTCTATCTAACTCTCCTCTCCTGAAATACTCTGCACTGCTGGAGGACTCTGCTCCTTCCTCTATACAACTCTCCTCTCCTAAAATACTCTGCACTGCTGGAGGACTCTGCTCCTTCCTCTATACAACTCTCCACTCTTAAAATACAATGCACTGCTGGAGGACTCAGCTCCTTCCCCTATCTGACTCTCCTCTCCTAAAATACTCTGCACTGCTAAAGGACTCTGCTCCTTCCTCTAACTCTCCTTTTCTTTATTACTTTTCACTGCTGGGGGACTCTCCTCTCCTGAAATACTCTGCGTTGCTGGAGGACTCTGCTCCTTCCTCTATCTAACTCTCCTCTCCTAAAATACTCTGCAACACTGGAGGGCTCTGTTCCTTCCTCTATACAACTCTCCTCCCCTGAAATATTCTGCACTGCTGGAGAACTCTTCTCCTTCCTCTATCTAACTCTCCTCTCCTGAAATACTCTGCACTGCTGGAGGACTCTGCCCCTTCCGCTAACTTTCCTCTCCTGAAATACTCTGCACTGCTGGAGGACTCTGCCCCTTCCGCTAACTCTCCTCTCCTGAAATACTCTGCACTGCTGGAGGACTCTGCTCCTCCCTCTATATGACTCTCCTCCCCTAAAATAATCTGCACTGCTGTAGGACTTTGCACCTTCCTCTATCTAACTCTCCTTTTCTTAAATACTCTGCACTGCTGGGGGACTCTCCTCTCCTGAAATACTCTGCGTTGCTGGAGAACTCTGCTCCTTCTGCTAACTCTCCTCTGCACTGCTGGAGGGCTCTGCTCCTTCCTCTATGTGACTCTCCTCTCCTGAAATACTCTGTACTGCTGGAGGGCTCTGCTCCTTCCTCTATGTGACTCTCCTCTCCTGAAATACTCTGTTCTGCTGGAGGGCTCTGCTCCTTCCTCTTTAGGACTCTCCTCTCTTGAAAAAATCTACTGTGACTCCAAAGTTGCACTATTTCCAATGCGACTGTCATGTGACTTTACATTTAAGTCACAAGAAAGTTGCATCAAATGAGTGCCGGAACCTTTTTAAAGTCGCAGCAACTTTAAGTCGCATAGATTGGAACGGCTGCCATTGAAATCAACGGGCTGTGACTTGTCATGCGACTTTGTGTGTACAAAGGCGCAATGCAAGTTTCAATAGCGTGGCAAAGCCTAACTATTGCTTGGGACAGCCCAGTGGTTAAGTGGTTCGCACTTTCGCCTAGAAGCACTGGGGTTGCCGGTTCCATTTCCAACCATGGCAACCAGGGCCTGGAGTCTGTATGTTCTCCCTGTGCCTGCGTGGGTTTCCTCCCAAACTCCAAAGACATGCTGGTAGGGTTATTGGCTTCTGTCTATATTGGCCCCTAGTATGTGTATGTATGAATGTGATTTAGGAAACTTAGATTGTAAGCTCCTTGAGGGCAGGGACTGATGTGAATGTACAATGTATATGTAAAGTGACAGCACTATATTAGTTCCAGTAATGAATAACTTTCCTCACCCAAAGTATTCTGCACCACTGGAGGACTCTGTTCCTTCCTTTTAATTATCCTTTCCTGAAATACTTTATGCTACTGGATGACTCTGGTCTCCTGAAATACTCGGCACTGGTAGAGGACTCTGTAAGAACTACCATTTATGAAGGTTAGAAGGACATGCTGGAGAAAGGATCAGTGTCAGGGTATGAGGAGCACAATGTGTACATCACACCTGACTGAGCAGCAGGAATTTACCAGGGTGAGAAGCAGGCAGCTCAGAGTTTCAGTAATATTAATAATTAATGTACTGTGTACAGAGAAAACACACAACCCCTATGTGCAATCTCATTGTCTGAGGCCCCCGCTAACTGTCAGTGTGTCATTTTATTCGGACCCCCCAAGTCTCAGCATGCCAATGTTCTTACACCCCCAAGTGTCAGTGCTTCATAGTATTGGGACTCCCAAGTGTCAGTGTGTCCTTGTTCTGAGACCCCCAATTTTCAGGGTGCCAAAGTTTTGGGACCCCTAACTGTCAGTGTGTCATTGTTCTACAGCCCCCCAAGTGTCAGTGTGTCATTGTTCTGTGCCCCCCCCCCCCCCCCAGTCTCAGCATGCCAATGTTCTGAGACCCCAATGTGTCAGTGCCTCATAGTATTGGGACCCCCAAGTGTCAGTGTGTCCTTGTTCTGGGATCCCCAAGTGTCAGTGTGTCATTGAGCTGGGACCCCCAAATGTGTCATTGTTCTGTGCCCCCCCCCCCCACACCATTGTCAGTAGGTCATTGTTCTAGGACTCCCAAGTGTCAGTGTGTCATTGTACTGGGATCCCCAAGTTTCAATGTGTCATTGTTCTTCAGCCCCCCAAGTGTCAGGGTGTCATTGTTCTGTGCCCCCCCCCCCCGTGTCAGTAGGTCATAGTTCTAGGACTCTCAAGTGTCAGTGTGTCATTTTGCTAGGACCCCCCCAAGTCTCAGCATGCCAATGTTCTGAGACCCCCAAGAGTCAGTGCGTCATAGTATCGGGACCCCTAAGTGTCAGTGTGTCATTGTTCTGGGATCCCCAAGTGTCAGTGTGTCATTGAGCTGGGGCCCCCAAATAGGTCATTGTTCTGTTCCCCCCCAGTGTCAGTGTGCCATTGTTCTGTGCTGCCGCCCCCACCCCCCTTTTCATTAGTTCATTGTTCTAGGACTCCCAAGTGTCAGTGTGTCCTTGTTCCGGGGATCCCCAAGTGTCAGTGTGTCATTGAGCTTGGAGCCCCAAGTGTCAGTGTGTCCTTGTTCTGGGATCCCTAAGTGTCAGTGTGTCCTTGTTCTGGGATCCCCAAGTGTCAGTGTGTCATTGAGCTGGGACCCCCAAATGTGTCATTGTTCTGACCCCGATATCATCAGACATGGGGGCAATAAATGAAAAATTACCAAGCTTTGACTCCTAAAGGAATACATTACAATAACAATCGTTCTCTTGACATTTGTCACCTGGTACAGGATTCGAAAATATATATGTGAAGTGCTGCGCGGTAAAAATGTGAAAAGCAATATACCAATAAAACAATATAACATTACTAGATGGCAAACAATAAAAGAATATAGTGTATATCTTAACAAAAAAATTGTGAGTCCCTACTTAATAAAGTCCAAAGAGAGCCGTGCAAACCAAAGTGTAAATTAAATATAAAAAGTACTGCTGTATCAATGTCAATAAAAAAAAAACATACACTAACCGGGCCACTGTATTAGGTACACCTGTTCAATTGCGTGGTAACACAAATCGCTAATCAGCCAATCACATGGCAGAAACGCAATGCATTTAGGCATCTAGACGTGGTGAAGGTGACTTTCTGAAGTTCAAACCGAGCATCAGAATGGGGAAGAAAGGGAATTTAAGGGACTTTGAGCATGGCATGATTGTTGGTGCCAGGCAGACTGGTCCTGAGTATTTCAAAACCTGCTGATCTACTGGGATTTTCAGTCACAACCATCTCTAGGGTGTACAGATAATGGGCCGAAAAAGAGAAAATATCCAGTTGTGTGGACGAAAATGCCTTGTTGATATTAGAGGAGAACATGGACCAAAATCTCTGAGGAATATTTCCAACACCTTGTTGAATCTATGCCACAAAGAATTAAGGCAGTTCTGAAGGCAAGAGGTGATCCAACCCGATACTAGCAAGGTGTACCTAATAAAGTGGCCAGTGGGTGTATATCTCAACACAAAGTTTATATGTCAGTGGTAATTAAAGTCCAAAGTGATCTGTGCAAACTAATCTGTGACACAAACCAAAATATCAAAAACAAATCTCTATAAAAGTGTGTGGAACACCATCCAGTCTGGAGAATGCACATGAAAGACTGCCACCAAGGACCTCCAAGGGTATATGCCCACCTTAGAAATGGACCCTCATTACAGGGGCCAATGAATCCTTAGAGCAGACAGCCAGAGATTTCAGATGTCCCATGCACATCTAAATACTCTAAGTCTGTGGTTAATGCACTTAATCGTACAAGCAGCTTCAAAACCAAGCCCAGCTCAAAGAATAAGAAAGCTTCATAGTGTACACAGCGTAAACAAGATTTTTGTTAGCACAAAACATAAATGCACTCAAATTTGAAAGTCGGAGCAGAAGGCATAAAAAGTACCAAGCCTCCACTTCCCCTTACTTTGCAATCCAGCATCCAGTTTAGCCATGCTGTGGGAAGAAGCCTAAGGCTCACTCGAAAAAACACTCTCTCTCCTGGATCAGTAAAGCTCCAGCCTACGCGTTTCATCACCGTGATATCATCAGGGGGCCCTGATGATATCACAATGACAAAACATGTAAAGATTTAATTATCACTTATATAAACTTGTGTTGACATGGCTCAGTTCACCCAGATCACTTTGGACTTTTATTTACAAACACACATGAATTTTGTGTTGAGATATATATTTTTATTGATTATGATCTGGTCATTTTATACATTTTGTTTATTGGTTTTCACATTTTCAAAGCACAGCACTTCACATACAGTATATATTTTTTGTTTTCCACCACATACGCTCAAGGTGCTTGCAGCTTAGAAGTATTTTTGATGAGCTAACTTTTTATTTATATTTTACTATAGGATTCGCCCCTCTCGTTCTCCAAATCCTCTGTACAATCCATATCCAATCACAGCAGTGGTAATTCCGCAGTGTGTAGCCTTCAGACAAATCCTGATAACCCACATTTTACACAGATTTACTGAATCATCAGCAAACTGCAGACACGTGTTAAGCAACTGAAAATAGGGCACATCAGAGGACACAAAGCATAAATATGTAATAACAGCTTGGACACCTTCATTCAGTCACAGAACACACAGTCACTTTTTTATTCCACCGCTTAGTGACCTGTGCCACCACTTAAAAGTCCCTGATACACAGCAAACCTATGGGATGCATTTTCTTAAAGGAGATGTACAGCCAAAGCTCGTTTGTCTGTACATCTCCTATGGATCACAGGAGTGCAGTTTGTTCTGCGCTCCTGTGACCCGTTTTCAGCAGAGAGCGGGCTGACGTCCGCTCTCTGCTGACATCACAGATGTTGGTTCAGGCACCGCGTCATCACGACCATGGAGTCAGGATCCACCAGGTGCCGGGACCGACACCTGTGAGCCCCTTGAGAGCCTGAGCCGGCCGCTCCCTGCCCCTCCACAGCCCAGCGCTCCAATGAGGGAGGAGGGGGCAGAGTGGAGAGCTGTGACTGACAAGTCAGCAGCTCTCTGCTCGGGGAGCTGTCAGAACGAGTGATCGGCGGTGTTCAATCGCTCAGTGCAGAGGCGCCAGGGGACAGATGCAGCATCGGACCAAGTCTGCATCCACCTAGGTAAGTATAAATGTGCAATAACCCTAACCCCCAAACTTCTCTTTTAAAGTAGACCTGTGAGAGTAGCTTTACAAAAAGTCAGCATGAATAAATTCATGACATGTCACAACAGTAACATTTTTCAGAAAAACTCTACCTTTTCTCATTAAACATTTTCCACCTATAGGCCTATAGCAGATTTGAGGCCAGATGGGCCTCTCCTCCTTCTAGGTGGACTTCATATGATGTCCTCCCAGTCTGACTGCTCGTGCGCACCCCCGGGAGCATGCAGTGCGGTAGGGCTGCAACTAACGATTCATTTGTCTGTCGACTAATCTATCGATTATTTTTACGATTAGTCGACTAATTTAACGATTATTTTTATTTTATTTTTTTTGCTTAATTGAGTGTTTTTTTGATTAGCTAATTAATCCTGTAATTAATACAGACCCCTCAGTAAGCCTCCTCCCAGTACAGACCCCACAGTAAGCCCTCCCACCTAGTACAGACCACTTAGTAAGCCCCCCTTCCAGTACAGACCCCACAGTAAGCCCTCCCACCTAGTACAGACCACTTAGTAAGCCCCCCCCCCCTCCCAGTACAGACCCCACAGTAAGCCCTCCCACCTAGTACAGACCACTTAGTAAGCCCCCCTTCCAGTACAGACCCCACAGTAAGCCCTCCCACCTAGTACAGACCACTTAGTAAGCCCCCCCCTCCCAGTACAGACCCCACAGTAAGCCCTCCCACTTAGTACAGACCACTTAGTAAGCCCCCCCCTCCCAGTACAGACCCCACAGTAAGCCCTCCCACCTAGTACAGACCACTTAGTAAGCCCCCCCTCCCAGTACAGACCCCACAGTAAGCCCTCCCACCTAGTACAGACCACTTAGTAAGCCCCCCCCCCTCCCAGTACAGACCCCACAGTAAGCCCTCCCACCTAGTACAGACCACTTAGTAAGCCCCCCTCCCAGTACAGACCCCTCAGTAAGCCCTCCCACCTAGTACAGACCACTTAGTAAGCCCCCCTCCCAGTACAGACCCCTCAGTAAGCCCTCCCACCTAGTACAGACCCCTCAGTAAGCCCTCCCACCTAGTACAGACCACTTAGTAAGCCCCCTCCCTCCGGCGTGTCGTGGCAGCCCTGATCAAATACCACCAAAAGAAAGCTCTATTTGTGGGGGGGGGGACATTTTATTAGGGTACAGCGTCGCACGACCGCGCAAATGTCAGTTAAAGAACGCAGAGCCGATCGCAAAAAACGGCCTGGTCATTCAGCGGGCAAATCCTTCCGGTCCAGAAGTGGTTAATAGAATTTAAATAATTTCTTCCCAGTTAAAACTATAGAAAAAACTATAGAAATAAAACAAGAAAGTGCCCCAAAACAAAATACAGGAAGAGGAATTTTCACCCGCATCCATATTCAAAAAAGTTAACAATCTCAGCTGTGATAAACAGCCAATCATGAGGGAAGCAGAAAACAGTAGAAATAAATGCAGCCAATGAGCGCACAGATTAAGCCACCCAGCCAATCGTGGAAACCTAGAAGGCTTGGCTATCCAGATTCCTGTGTTGGCAGCGCAGGCCGCAACAGCCAATAAGTAAAGGGAGACAAGGAGCAGCAGCCAATCAGCTCAGCGCTATCAGTAAACCGCTGCAAAGTTCGTGGCGTTTCCTGTCAGTGTAAAGTTCGGTGTTCCCCCCCTCGTTCCCGGGTACCTGAAGTAGTAGACATGGCTCAGCCCGAGCTGCCTAATGACCTCCTTCTTCCAGCCCGGTGGCAGAGCCGGGCACTCCATCCTCCGCTTCTCCATCCAGCAGCGCTCACTGTCCTACACCATCAAGCATGTCCCACTCCTGCCGCCTCTCACACAGTCACAGCGCCACCTAGCAACGCCGTACCCCTCCGCACCCCGAACTCCCAGCGGAGAGATACACGCTCATATACACAGCCAGGGATAGCCGGTAATGCGGCCAGCCAGGGGGCGTGTGACGTCACGTGTTGATGCGTCGACGCCTTTCACGCACGTCAAAGATTTTTAGTAGTCGACGCGTTGTGGCAGCCCTACAGTGCAGCGATTGGTGGTGAGCCACATCCCTCGGGTGACATTGGCTCTTTACCATGTGATTAGCTGTGTCCAATCACAGCTGATCCCATGTAAACAAATTCCGGTTATCTGCATTTCCTTTCCTCAGCACTGTCACTGGGAGATGAGCAGCGTTCCTGTGACAGCAGACATTTAAACTGTTCTTCAGTACCCTGATTATCAGTGCAGCCCCATCAGTGCCAATCAGTGTAGCATATCAGCGCCACCTTATAAGTGCAGCCTCATCAGTGCCTCTTTATCATTGGCCATCGGTGCAGCTTATCGGTGGCTATCACTGCAGCCTCATCAGTGCCCATTAAAGAAGTTGTTAACCGCATTTTTTTTTTTTTTTGTGGACCTGCAAGGTAAAGGCATAATGTATGTGCTAGTATGCATTGCATACTAGCACATTATGTGAAACTTACCTGAAAGTGAAGCCCTCCAGCAATGCGATGTAATCGCTGGAGGCAGCGTCCATCTTCTCCAGGTCTTCCTTCCGGGTTGGCAGACTCCGGCTGTGACAGGCCAGAGCCGCGATGACGTCACTCCCGTGCATGCGCGGGGGAGCCGTCATATACAGAACAGGTATCTGAAGGAACGGCATGGGTGACTGTTCCTTCAGAGCGCATGCGCCAATGACGTCATCAGCTGCATGTAATGTAATTATCTCCTAAACAGTGCACATTTAGGAAATATTTACAGTACCTATAGATAAGCCTCATTAACCACTTCTGGACCGGAAGGATTTGCCCCTTTAATGACCAGCCCATTTTTTGCGTTTCGGCACTGCGTTACTTTAACAGACAATTACGCGGTCATGCGATGCTGTACCCAAATAAAATTGATGTCCTTTATTTCCCACAAATAGAACTTTCTTATTGTGGTATTTGATCATCTCTGCGATTTTTATTTTTTGCACTATAAACAAAAAAAGAGCGACAATTCTGAAAAAAAAACCAATATTTTTCACTTTCTGCTATACAACATTCCCAAAAAAAATTTGAATGTTTTCATCATATTGTTTTTTAGAATTGTCGCTTTGTTTATAGCGCAAAAAAAAAAAAAAAGAGGTGATCAAATACCACCAAAAGAAAGCTTTATTTGTGGGGAAAAAAAGGACAATTTTTTTAGGGTACAGTGTTGCACGGCCGCACAATTGTCAGTTAAAGTAACGCAGTGCTAAACCGCAAAAAATGGCCTGGTCATTAAGGGGCAAATCCTTCAAGGGCTGAAGGCATCTCAGTCCAGGAAGTAGATGGTGATGCTGGATCATGCCTCAACAAAGATGTCACCGTTCCTCTGGAGAGAAAAATGGAAGAATGCTTTGTCAGAGGCAGTACTGGGATCTCTGGGAGAAGAAATATTGGACTGACCATGGAAAAAAAAAAAAAAAAACGGAGCCTACGCAGAACTTTTAAATACTGATGGTGCCTATACTTTGAGCCAGTTCAGCCTTTGACGTATTAAAAAGTAGATCATATGACCACCAAGCTAGATCACATGACCCTCAGTAAACCAGCGCAGACTGCAATGGACAACTGTGCACAGCCAATGTGGTAATAATTACAATACTGTCCCGGCTGAACTCAGGAAAATGAAATCCAGCATGCACAGATGTTGGTGTGCCAGTGATGGGGGGCTCCCAGGGGGTCTCACAAGAAGATATAAATAGCCGCAGAGGAGTCGAGTGTACATTTCCAGTTGTTATTGTTGTCGGTGGCGTAAGCCATTACGTCTGAGCTGAGTCTGCGGGCCGCTGGCGAAGAGCCCAAAACTTGTTTCATCTTTCATGAATAGGAACAGGAAGTGGGGTCACCGCAGTGTCTAACTAAAACCATCCCATGAAACTGGAGAGCAGGCCAAGCCGAATGTATACTGGCAACTAGAGAGCGCAGTGCACGCCATTGGTAGATGCAGACTGCGGCGTGAGCTCCGTGCTCATCGCTTCTACATAACATCTTGTCTGGGGACCACATGCAGATTGAATGCTCCTCGGGTGGCAAACAGAAAATTGATTTTGGCTGCACAGTGCATATCCCCCCTCTAACCCAGAACACTGACATTGTATGATCTTAGCTTGTATTGTGCGCACGTGTACTGAAAATCAGGAAAACATGCCTTCAGCTCCCTGCTCTGTTAAATACACCATTGAAAGTGTTTTCTTATATCTGTACGACCAGTCTGCAAAATATTAGTCGATCCTGCCAGAAATCCTGTTAGCTGATAACTTCATGTGCTGTCTGGTTGTGCTGCACTCTTATTAGTTAAAATAAAGACAAAAAAAGGCCGATCACACCAGCCCCTAGTGCAACACAATTTATTAACAGGTACCGGACTGCCCATCGCATATATACTGCGGCAGGCTGGCCCTCCTGCGCGAACCGACGTAGGGCTAAGTCAGTTGCGCGCCTGCAGCTAGGGGGTGGCGCGCTCCCGCCCCCACTCGGCAGCGGGGACTTCGATGCACGGGGCAGGCAGCTCAGATTGCCGCCGACCACCTGCGATCGTTCCCCGCTGAGAGAGAAGAATGGTCAGCTGTTGTAAACACAGCAGACCGTTCTTCTCTCTGGAATGATCACGGAGCTCCGGTGATCCTTCTATATAGCATCACAGGTTTCTGTGATCATTTCACAAGCCACGCCCCCCCATACAGTTAGAATCACTCCTCTAGGCTCACATTTAACCCCTTGATCACCCACAGTGTTAACCCTTTCCCTGCCAGTGTCCTTATTACAGTAACAGTGAATATTTTTAGCACTGATTCCTGTAGTAATGTCACTGGTCCCCCCAAAAGTGTAAAAAATGTCAGTCAGGGGTCCGATCTGTCCGCCGCAATGTCGCAGTCCCGCTAAAAATCGCAGATTGCCGCCATTACTAGTAAAAAAAAAAAAACCACAACAATAAAAATTTGATAAATCTTTCCTGTAGTTCGTAGACGCGATAACTTTTGAGCAAATCAATCAAAATAGGCTTATTGCAATTTGTTACCAAAAAATATGTAGCACACAATAAATTGGCCTAAAATGTTAAAAAAAGATTTTAACATTTTTATTTTTTTATTTGGAATGTTATATAGAAGAAAGTGAAAAATATCAAATACCACCAAAATAAAATTTTATCTGGGTACAGTGTTGTCCGTGAAAGTAAAGCAAAGCCCAATCACAAAATATGACCTGGTCATTAAAGAGGAAGTAAACCCTCCTCGGACACTTTTACCTATAAGTAAGCCTATGATAAGGCTTACCTATAGGTAGTGTAAATATCTCCTAAACATGTACCGTTTAGGAGATATTTACCTTACATGCAGCCAGTGACATCATTGGCGCATGCTCTCTGAAGGAACGGACGCTGGAGCCGTTCCTTCAGAGTCCCATGCCGTGACCGTCGGCTCCCGCGCGCGTGCGTGGGAGTGACGTCACCGCGGCTCCGGACAATCAGATGGCCGGATGCCGCGATCCCGGAACACGGGCGACTGGACATGTCTCCCGTCATACAGGTAAGCGGGCGGCACGGCGGGGCTCGTTCTAAGGTAAGGATTTCATAATGAGCTAGTATGTGGTACATACTAGCTCATTATGTGTTTCTCTTTCAGGTTGCGGAAAACAAAAAAATCTATGGGTTTACAACCTCTTTAAGGGGGGAAAATCTTCCAGTCCAGAAGTGGTTAAATAGAGAAAAGAGTACTTTATTTAATAAATTGTGTTGCATTAGGGGCCGGTGCGCTCGGTCTTATTTTATCTTTGAAGTTATCCGTGTCCTGTTGGTTACTGGAGCAGTGCGGTGTACACTGCAGTGAGTTAATCCCTTCTTGGAGGACTATACACACTTTAGAGGACTTATAATTCAAGGATTCCAATTAACCCTTAGTTGAAGTTTTACTTGTGATTTGTTACTTTAGTTGCTTTGTCCCTATGGACTTCACAGACTATAGGGCTGGTATGGCTTGTTTGTTTTACTCTTACTAGTTATACTGTTCCCAGATCTCTCTGTGTACTACAAAACCCCTCCTTCCCAATGTTACAGAGGTGATGAGCAGGGGAGGTATTCTGTAGTCCTAACACACTTCCTGCGTTAGGGTGACAACACTGCTTGTCTATACAGTACATTAAGTGACATTATCACCCTAGGACAGGAAGTGTTATTGTCAGGATCACCAGGTGAAAAAAAAAAAAAGGTCTGAAAAAAAGAAAACTAATGCAGCCACCACATCGAAGGACTAGAAAGCTGCAATATATTTAATTGAACTTCAGAGAGTGCACGTTACTGGAATGCGTTACAGCAATTACAGTGCAATCAATTACTAAACGGTAAGGGGGGAGATCAATACACGTGCAATACACATTCTCCAACACTCAGCAAACCTCAGCCATCTAATTAGATCACGTTTGTCACTAGTCACTTTTGCCTAAGATAGACAAACAGACACTATAGATATATAGACAGATACTATAGATATACAGACAGACCGACACTATGGATAGATATATAGATAGACAGACAGACACTATAGATAGATAGATAGATATATAGATACTATAGACAGATAAATAGATAGATAGACAGACAGGCACTACACATATATATATATATATATATATACATACACACACACACACAGACACTATGGATTTATATATATATATATATATATATATATATATATATATAGACAGACAGATACTATAGATATACAGACAGACACTATGGATAGATAGATAGACAGACAGGCACTACACATATATATATATATATATATACATACACACACACACACACACACACACACAGACACTATGGATTTATATATATATATATATATATATATATATATATATATATATATATATATAGACAGACAGATACTATAGATATACAGACAGACACTATGGATAGATATATAGACAGACAGACACTATAGACAGATAAGGTTTATCCAGGAAGTATTCACAACGTTTTACTTTTTCCACATTTCGTTATATTACAGCCTTATTCCAAAATGGATTAAATTCATTATTTTCCTCAAAACTCTACAAACAATACCCCATAATGACAATGTGAAAGAAGTTTGTTTGAAATCTTTGCAAATGTATTAAAAAAAAAAATCACATGTACATAACTATTCACAGTCTTTGCCATGATACTCAAAACTGAACTTGATTGGAGTCCACCTGTGGTAAATTCAGTTGATTGGACAAGATTTGGAAAGGCACACACCTGTCTATATAAGGTCCCACAGTTAACAGTGCATGTCAGAGCACAAACCAAGCCATGAAGTCCAAGGAATTGTCTGTAGACCTCTGAGTGCCGGTTCACATATATGTGATGCAGGAACCGTACGAATGCACTGCGGGTTCCCACATCACATTCAAATTGTTGGCAGTTCACACTGCCATATGCGAATCGCTGGGGGAGTCAATACAAAGTTAATGACACCCCCAGATCAGTTCGCATATCGCAGTGCGTGCTGTCAGTTCGGACATGAATCAGATTGCATAGGTGTGAACCACCATGCGATCTGATTCTGCTGTGGACCCAAAAAAGGGTCCTGTGCGTGTTGTGTCCGAATGGGATGCAATTTCAGCCATACAAGCTGTGTGGCTGAATTCGCATCGCACACACATCGCATGTGATTTTCAGAGCAGTGCGCTCCGAATAAGATGCGATGTCTGTCATCGCACTGATGTGAACCGGGACCTAGACAGAAATTTATTGCGGCACAGATCTGGGGAAGGGTACAAAACAATTTCTGTAGCATTGAAGGTCTCAATGAGCAGAGTGGCCTCCATCATCCATAAATGGAAGAAGTTTGGAACCACCAGGACTCTTCCTAGAGCGGGCCTCCCAGCCAAACTGAGCGATTGGGGGGAGAAGGGCCTTAGTCAGGGAGGTGACCAAGAACCCGATGGTCACTCTGACAGAGCTCCAGCGTTTCTCTGTGGAGAGAGGAGAACCTTCCAGAAGAACTATCTCTGCAGCACTCCACCAATCAGGCCTGTATGGTGAAGTGGCCAGACAGAAGCCATCCCCAGTAAAAGGCACATGACAGCCTGCCTGGAGTTTGCCAAAAGGCACCTGAAGGACTCCTAGACCATGAGAAACAAAATTCTCTGTCTGGTGAAACAAAGATTGAACCCTTTGGCCTGAATGGTAAGCGTCATGTCTGGAGGAAATCAGGCACTGCTCATCACCTGCCCAATACCATCTCTACAGTGAAGCATGGTGGTGCCAGCATCATGCTGTAGGGATGTTTTTCAGCGGCAGGAACTGGGAGACTAGTCAGGATTGAGGGAAAGATGAATGCAGCAATGTACAGAGACATCCTTGAAAACCTGCTCCAGAGCACTCTGGACCTAGACTCAGGCAAAGATTCATCTTCCAACAGGACAACGACCCTAAGCACACAGCCAAGACAATAAAGAAGTGGCTACGGGACAACTCTGAATGTCCTTGAGTGGCCCACCCAGAGCCCAGACCTGAAAACCCAATTGAACGTTTTTTATTTATAATAAATTTGCAAAGATTTCAAACAACTTCTTTCACGTTGTCATTATGGGATATTGTTTGTAGAGTTTTGAGGAAAATAATGAATTTAATCCATTTTGGAATAAGGCTGTAATATAACGAAATGTGGAAAAAGTAAAACGCTGTGAATACTTTCTGGATGCACTGTATATGTGTATAATATTATATATATACATATACATACATTATATATATATACACACACACACACACACACACACAGATAGATAGACCAGACAGATCAGAAAAACCAGACAGACAGACGGACAGACAGACAGGACAGACAGATAAGAAAGACCAGACAGACAGGACAGACAGACAGACAGGACAGACAGTCAGGGTTTTTTTTCAGCAGTAACAGTTCCGGCACCTCCAGCACTAAATGCATGCATGTATTTTATGACAAGAAGTGCTGGGGTGTGCTGGAGGGTCCAGTGGTGCTACCTGCTGGGGGATCTATCGTCACCACTAGGGAAAAAAAAGCTATATATGCACACACATACACATACACAGTATAAACACACACCTCAAATACAATAAATTATAACCCACAGCCCAAACCTTTTACGTTTTAGAGAAGAGAAAGTGAGATTATCTGTCAGGTTTTATTATAGTCTGTGTCTCCATTTTGGAGATTTCCTTTCACTTCCTGTCCTGGTGTCACCTATGTGAAAGGTGTCACTCAGACATACAGTAGGACCCAACGCCTCCTCAATCCAATCAAGACCTAAACAAAAAAAAAATTAAATAAATAAAACATTAAAAAAAGCAGAAATAAGCTTTCAGTGAAAAGGTAACCACAAAACAAGCAGATCAATCAGGAAACACCAACCAAACACGCGGCGTTTCTTAAGCCTTCCTAGAGGTTAGCACACCGAATGGTCCTAATTATTAAAACTGCAGAGATTAAGCAGCACTGGCACTTTACTTCCAACTCTCATGACAAATGTAAATGTAGGGATGTGCGGACATGGTACACGCAGGGGATGTGTGACATGGCTTTGGTGGCTGTATTGCTCCAGGGGAGATCAGTGCCGATTTGTTCCGTATCCCGGCTACGGGTGACGCTCGCTGGCGCTAAGCATAGATGCCCAGAGATGTCTCCCCCAGAGGGACAAAGCGAATGCTAATTACAACCTCTAATAGGCAAAGTGATGGTAAATACACAGCAATCGCATCTTACCCCGGGGACCGCCGCACAGCACAACACAGCGCAGTGTTATGGTGCTGAAGAGGACCTGTCTCACGGACTCAACAGAGGCTGCCATTTAACTGGCTCATATAAATTAGATTTAATCCCTAAATGGATAATATTTAATTTGCTCTGTACACTGTATATCATAAACAATTGCTATTCATTATATAAAATCTTTGTTTCCACCTTTTTTCATCCTGATGCTCATTTCCTGCAGCCTCTTTGCAGCCACCTCCTGTCTACATGCATACTATTCCTGCACAGAATCTCTCAGGATGGATGGATGGATGGATGGATTTATTAAAGTAATCCTAAATCAAACTTTACATCTATGTGGGTTGAGCTTCATGCGTTTTTCAGGCATGTTTTTAAACCCTTGCTCGTCCCCTCCTTTTCCTGACCTGCTGGGCTACATGCACGGATCAGGGCTGGTATGGATTTGGGGGGACCCCACATCAATTTTTTTTTTTTGCCATAAGGTTCCCCTCCAAATCCATACCAGACCCTAAGGGGAGTCACATACTTCCCCCCTCATCCCCCTTATATTTACCTGAGCCCCATCGTGATCCAGCGCTGTGCATGAGCATGGCTTTGTCCCGCTTTCCTGGCAGATCAATAGCGATTGGCTCCCGCTCCTGTTAATCTACTCCAGTGACGAGTTAGTGGGGGGCGGGGCCCGGGTCCACTCTCTGTACCTATGGACGCAGCAGTGGGTCTAAGGAGCGAGCCTACATGAGTGCCACAATGGGAATCAGCTTCCTACTGGGGGCACCAACAAGAGAGGAAGAGGAGCCAGGAGCGGCGGCCAAGGAACCGAGAAGAAGAGAATCGGGCCATTCTGTGCAGTTCTAGAGCAAGTATAGACATGTTTGTTATTTTATTTTTTTAAATTTTCCTTTACAACCACTTTAAGGCCCCTTTCACACTAGTGTGACCTGTCCCGCGATTTTGGACCGCAAAAATCGCATGACAAGTCATTTTCCATTATTTTCAATGAGCCCCATTCATATCAGTGCGTTCTGAAGTCACACCGACTTCAAAGTAGTTCCTGCACTACTTTGGCACGATTTTAATGCGTTTTGAGGTATATAGCCCTGAGCCATTGCTCAAAATCGCATCGCAAAATCACAGCAAAATCGCTGTAAAATCGCGTCGCATAACTGTGAAAGGGGCCTAAGAGAAAAAAAAAAAAACGGACATTTGTAGCAACCATCAGAAGCACAAGGGACAGTGTGGCAACACAGCAGCACATTTGGGAGACAGGGACAGAGCGTTGTCACCCTATAACAGGAAGTGTCTGAACAGGAACTTTCACTAGGCAAGATCAGCAGGGATTTTTTAAATAAAAGTTGTGGATTTAAAAAGTTGGAACATTTTTGAAATTACATCGACCACTCCCATACCGCGGGAGGTCATATAACGTCCTGGGCTTTCAGTGGATATATCTGAATAATGCCTGCATCATTCAGATATCTTACTTCTGACGGCGATTCCCTGCACAGTAAAAACAATAATAGCCGCTTGATTGTTTGTACAGGGGGCAGAAAGGGACGTCCAACCCCCCACCGCCCTTCTGTGCTTCTACCGGCTCGCCGATCGCGAGTATGAATCGGCTGGCAGCAAAAGTTTACCATAAAGCTGACCGAGGACCAGATGGTCTCCAGCCATCTCTATGACCTTCGGAGGCTGGACGTGATGTTATGACATCACTTCCAGCCCCAGCCAATGTAAACATTGCCATTTTTTTTTAGCTGGGAAGCCAATATCGTTTTTGTTTTTTTTAAATCTCAGGTTTTCCAGCCTACAAGCGAGATCTGGGGACCCCAGATCTCGCTGTAAAGAGGACCTGTCATGCCCTATTCCTATTACAAGGGATGTTTACATTCCTTGTAGTAGGAATAAGAGTGTTTAAAAAAAAAAAAAATTAAAAAAAGGGAAAGTAAAAAAAAAAAATTAAAATAAAAAAAACTATTAAAAAAAAAATTAATGCACTCCTGTCCCCTCGTTCTCACCCGCAGAAGTGAACGCATACGTAGGTCACATCCGCATATGTAAACGACATTCAAACCACACATGAGGTATCGCCGAGGATACTAGAGCGAGAGCAATAATTCTTGCGCAAGACCTCCTCTAACTCTAAACAGGTAACCTGTAAATAATGTTAAAACGTAGCCTATGGAGATTTTTAGGTACCGAAGTTTGGCACCATTCCACGAGTGTGCACAATTTTAAAGCGGTAGTATACTCCGCTTTTCAATTTTTACCTACAGGTAAGCCTATAATAAGGCTTACCTGTAGGTAAAATTAATATCTCCTAAACCGGCACGGATTAGGAGATATTCACCCTGCATACAGCCGCTGACATCAGCGGCGCATGCGCTCTGAAGGTCCAGCGTATCTTACCAGACCTTCAGAGCTCCCTGCCAGCTCCTCGCCAGAAAGTGAACTCTCACATGCATGCGCAGGAGTGATGTCATCGCGGCTCTGGCCACTCACAGCGCTGGAGCCGCCGAACCCGGAAGAGACGCCGAGGGACGATGTCAGCTCCCTCAGCGGTGTCCGGGCGACCGCGTGGGGGCTTCGTTCTAAGGTAAGTATACTAGCAGATTATGCCATTGTCCTGCAGGGTTTATTTATTTTTTTTGTTTGTTTGTTTTTTTTTTACATAGGGGATACAACTGCTTTAGTGCCGGTTCACACTGTTCCGACTTGTCAGGCGACTTGGTCAATTGGAACCGTTCTAATAGGAGCGACTCAAGTCGCTCCGACTTAGAAAAAGGTTCCTGCACCTTTTTTTTGCAAAGTCGGAGCGACTTGCATTGACTTCCATTATGTGAAGTCGTTGCAAGCCGCGCAGAAGTCGCGGTGCACGGGTGACATCATTAGTCGCCCGAAGTCGTGTCGCCCTAGTGTGAATCGACACTTAAAGGAGTGACATGTTAGTTATCTGTTACATCTTTCACGTTATACAAAAAAATTGGGATAACTTTACTGTTTTGTTTTTTCCAATTTATGAAAGTTTTTTTTTTGTTTAAAGTCGCATTTGAAAAATTGCTGTGCAAATACCCTGTGACATAAAAAAATTGCAATGACCGCCATTTTATTCCCTGGGGTCTCTGCTAAAAAAATAAATAAAATGATAGATAGATAGATAGATAGATAGATAGATAGATAGATAGATAGATAGATAGATAGATAGATAGATAGATAGATAGATAGATAGATAGATAGATAGATAGATAGATAGATAGATAGATAGATAGATAGATAGATAGATAGAATGTTTGGGGGTTCTGAGTAATTTTCTAGCAAAAATAAAAATATGATTTTTACATGAAAGAGAGGAATGCCAGAATTAGCCCAGTATGGAAGTGGTTAACATGGTAATATTACTTTGACATTTTAATGTTTTGGGATAGATAGATGGATACTTTAAAAAAAATAACTGCACCTTCACAGAGCTGCAAAATCTTCAGCCGGTGAAGGGTTAACTGTGAGCTCCCATTTATAACAGAAACGGAAAAGCGGAGAATTGCATGAAAGGGTCGTTTACTGAGAAAAAGCCGCAGCCCGACATCGCCCGCAAGCTACGCACTCTCAGGACAGGCGGCTGACGTCAGCTTTACAGCGAGAGGCGGGGGGGTTCCAGACACAGAGCCAGCCGGGGTACAGCGTACATGTGACAGCAAGCGCAACTTCACACTCGCCCCACACGCCGCACGCAAGCTGGACTCAATTAGGAAAATCACTTTATACTCCATCCAATTTTATCTCCTTCTCGCATATCAAACCCGAGTGTGGAAGAGCCAGATTTCCTAATTCAATTTTCCTTCTGAGCTCCACCAGAGAATCATCTTTCTGTTCAGTCTGCTGGAAACTCCCATCAATCCGCCTCGAATAAAAGCTAAATTCCAGACATGAAAAATATATTCCTCTATTGCCACAAAGAATTTAAATCTACCCTGTGTGCAGCAAATGGTTTTGCATTCCCAAATGTTACCAGATAAAAGTAGCAGTGAGGTCATCACTGTGCTGTACATAGCTTGTGCAGAGAACAGAGCTGTGGGAGGGACCCAGCAGGCTCCACCCAATACAGGCTGTCCGCAGAAAACTACAGGAGGGGGCGGAGACAAGACCAGTCACCCTGTACAAGGGGAGAGAGCAGCAGTGACCGGTCTTTATTACAGGAAGCTCCTACACAAAGGTAAAGTGTAATGCTGGATTACTGCACAGATCTGGAAGAAATTTACAATGCACACTAACTTTTAAAAAAAAAAAAGCCATTTGTCCTTGGAAACTGCGTGTACATTCGTTCTGTATGAATAGGGCAAATGTAAGAAGGCTATTTTCTCTCCAGGTTGAATGTTGTTTGTACAGATCAGAATGAATCAGGGACTTTCTGAGTTAAGGTCCATTCACAAGGACATAGGAGTATTTTCTTCTCGGCAGATGTTCCTACAGAAAATAGGCATCTAAAGTATTTGCATGTTTAGATGCGTACAGCGTTTAGATGTGTACCATTCTTCCTTCATTCAAATAAATGGCTACACATTTAAGCGCATACGCATTTATGTGCATTAATGCAAAAAATCTGTGCGGACCTGGTGTCCTACTTTCTTTTCTGAGCAGCTATACGCACATTTTTGCAGGAAGGAGCAGCTGTGTGTATGGGCTCACTGACTACTATAGTGCTATGTTAAGAAGCGCAAAAAAATATGCATAAAAGCACATCTAAACGCAGCACTTTTTTTTGCCCATGTGAATGAGCCTTTATGGTCACTTGATAGTGCTAACAATCATAATAAATATTTTTTTTTTCCATATGACCATTAGCACCATCTAGTGGACATAATGTGGTATTTTCCTGACTCGCTCTATTCAATAAAAATGGATAACATTAGACCTGGAGAGAAAATAGCCTAAAAACATTCTATTGTTGCCTCTAAACCCCCCCATTTGTCCCACAGAATAAATGTACATGCAGTTTCATAGCGCAAATAGCACATTTTTTTTACAAATAAACCCTTAAGATTCAAGTTTAAATACACGTCTCTTGTATTTAGACAATATTGCTTATCCTGGAGTTCAGCTTTAAAGCAAACCTAGCACCAGATATAAATTTTATGACAATTGCCTAGTTATGCGGAGCAATCTTTTTTTTTGCCACCCGCTTCCTCTTTTCTTGCCTTAGTGGCTGGAGTTTAGCTTTACAATCAGCATTTTAAATCATTCATATTGGGTATGCTATGGAAATCATCTCAGCTGCTGCTGCCCCCTATTGATCAACATACTGCAACTACCTCCTCCTTAAAGGCACAGTGGCTCCCTCCAGGCTCACCTGCCCTCTATCTATCCATTCTAATGCATATGCTTCCACTGTGGAGGCTCTAAAAATTTAGAGTTAGGACTACAGAAAATACTGGGGTGCCTTGACGGGGCTCTGTAGCTTATGCATGTATTTGCAAATGGCTGCAATTGGTTGTTTGCAGGCTGGTCGGTAAGTTGAGCTGGGAATTTTTTTAGGACATTCACCTCTGTCAAGCAACCTAGCTTTAGGACCTGCGTCAATGGGGTTTTAATCACATCAAAGTCTATGGGAATGTAAAGCCCACTTAAAGCAAGTAAGATGAGCCTTTAAATGAAAACTGAGAAGAGATTAAAACTGAAGTCCATAGCCCATTGACCCAGACCCTTAGGCTGGGTTCAAACTGATGCAAATTGGATGTGGGTTTCTCCACATCCAATTCCAATGACAGGAGACTGTAACCAGCTCTCAATGGAGCCTGTTCACACACCTCCAGGGCGGCCATGGTCTGCACTGGAAAAGGGTCCCATGCGTCTTCTGGTCCGTTTCAGGTGTGAATTCAGCCAAAATATTCGGACCTGATTCGCACCTGAATCGGAGAACAGGGATGCACCGGACCCCCCTGCTGTGAGCTGCGACCACAGCTAGTGTGAACCCAGCCTTAAAGCTGAACTCCGGCCAGAACTAATATATTAATAATAATATTATATTAGTATTGGAAAAGGTCCTTGTATGCCTTAATAGCGTTCTGTTGTTTTCCTCATAACACCCCCCCCCCCACTCCGAAACCCATTTTGGAATCATCCGGAAAAATTATCATGCCCTCATTATTTCCATGTCTGGCTGCTGCTAAACCTGGCATTCCACCAATCTTAACTTCTCTTTCAATAAGTAACTTCAACTTTCAATGGGTAATTACATCGCTGCTCACTGTGGTGGGTGGCATATCAAACTTTCAGTCTGACTTGCCCGCTCACATTGCATTGTTTGAGTGACAGGCCAGGAGACCTCTAGTCTGTCCCTCCCTGCATGACCCTACACCATGGCTGAAAGGACAGGACAGGAGACCCCTAGTCTGTCCCCCTAGAATGACCTAACAATGTAGCTGATAGGCCAGGAGACCTCTAATCTGTCCTGTATGACCTCACACTGTGGCTGATAGGGCAGGAGACCCCTAGTCTGTCCCTCTCAGTATGACCTCACAATGTGGCTGATAGGACAGGAGACCCCTAGTCTGTCCTTCTCAGTATGACCTCACAATGTGGCTGATAGGGCAGGAGACCCCTAGTCTGTCCCTCTCAGTATGACCTCACACTATGGCTGAAAGGACAGGAGACCCCTAATCTGTCCTGTATGACCTCACACTGTGGCTGATAGGGCAGGAGACCCCTAGTCTGTCCCTCTCAGTATGACCTCACACTATGGCTGATAGGGCAGGAGACCCCTAATCTGTCCTGTATGACCTCACACTGTGGCTGATAGGTCAGGAGACCCCTAGTCTGTCCCACTTAGTAGGACCTCACAATATGGTTGAAAGGACAGGAGACACTTAGTCTGTCCCTCCCAAAATTACCTCACACTGTGGCTGAAAGGACAGGAGACCCCTAATCTTTCCCCCCGGAATGACCCTAACAATGTAGCTGATAGGCCAGACAACCCCTAATCTGTCCTTGTCTGTATGACCTCACACTGTGGCTGATAGGTCAGGAGACAACTAGTCTGTCCCACTCAGTAGGACCTCACACTGTGGCTGAAAGGACAGGAGACGCCTAGTCAGTCCCTCTCAGAATGACCTCACAATATGGTTGAAAGGACCGGAGATCCCTAGTCTGTCCCTCTCAGTATGACCTCACACTGTGGCTGATAGGCCAGGAGACCCCTAGTCTGTCCCTCTCAATATGACCTCACAATATGGTTGAAAGGACAGGAGACCCCTAGTCTGTCCCTCTCAGTATGACCTCACACTGTGGCTGAAAGGACAGGAGACCCCTAGTCTGTCCCTCTCAGTATGACCTCACACTGTGGCTGATAGGCCAGGAGACCCCTAGTCTGTCCCTCTCAATATGACCTCACAATATGGTTGAAAGGACAGGAGACCCCTAGTCTGTCCCTCTCAGTATGACCTCACAATGTGGCTGATAGGACAGGAGACCCCTAGTCTGTCCTTCTCAGTATGACCTCACAATGTGGCTGATAGGGCAGGAGACCCCTAGTCTGTCCCTCCCAGTATGACCTCACAATGTGGCTGATAGGGCAGGAGACCCCTAGTCTGTCCCTCTCAGTATGACCTCACACTGTGGCTGATAGGGCAGGAGACCCCTAGTCTGTCCCTCTCAGTATGACCTCACACTATGGCTGAAAGGACAGGAGACCCCTAATCTGTCCTGTATGACCTCACACTGTGCCTGATAGGGCAGGAGACCCCTAGTCTGTCCCTCTCAGTATGACCTCACACTATGGCTGATAGGGCAGGAGACCCCTAATCTGTCCTGTATGACCTCACACTGTGGCTGATAGGTCAGGAGACCCCTAGTCTGTCCCACTTAGTAGGACCTCACAATATGGTTGAAAGGACAGGAGACACTTAGTCTGTCCCTCCCAAAATGACCTCACACTGTGGCTGAAAGGACAGGAGACCCCTAATCTTTCCCCCCGGAATGACCCTAACAATGTAGCTGATAGGCCAGACAACCCCTAATCTGTCCTTGTCTGTATGACCTCACACTGTGGCTGATAGGTCAGGAGACCCCTAGTCTGTCCCTCTCAGTATGACCTCACACTGTGGCTGAAAGGACAGGAGACGCCTAGTCAGTCCCTCTCAGAATGACCTCACAATATGGTTGAAAGGACCGGAGATCCCTAGTCTGTCCCTCTCAGTATGACCTCACACTGTGGCTGATAGGCCAGGAGACCCCTAGTCTGTCCCTCTCAATATGACCTCACAATATGGTTGAAAGGACAGGAGACCCCTAGTCTGTCCCTCTCAGTATGACCTCACACTGTGGCTGATAGGACAGGAGACCCCTAGTCTGTCCCTCTCAGTATGACCTCACACTGTGGCTGATAGGACAGGAGACCCCTAGTCTGTCCCTCTCAGTATGACCTCACACTGTGGCTGATAGGGCAGGAGACCCCTAGTCTGTCCCTCTCAGTATGACCTCACACTGTGGCTGATAGGACAGGAGACCCCTAGTCTGTCCCTCTCAGTATGACCTCACACTGTGGCTGATAGGACAGGAGACCCCTAGTCTGTCCCTCTCAGTATGACCTCACACTGTGGCTGATAGGGCAGGAGACCCCTAGTCTGTCCCTCTCAGTATGACCTCACACTGTGGCTGATAGGCCACCAGACTGTGCAATTAAACAAAAATACAGAGGACCAAATGGTAAATTTATGTCAAAGTGACAGAAAAAATGACTTCCAGGTCACTGTTTCAATAATAACTGGACATGGTACTTGCTGTCTATACAATGTAACTTCTTAGCATTAGGGCTGAAGTCAGGTGACCAACTCTTCAGCTAAAGATCCTGCATTGACACTTTGTTAACATAAACAGTGGCAGGATTGCCAAGATCACTTGACCCTATGTTGATGAATGAATGAGAATCGATCAGTAGCCATTTTTTAAACGGTTTAGGCTCCATGCACACAGGGCGTTTTTGCAGCTGCTGTTAGGAGCGTCAGAGGTTTTTTTTGCAGTTAAAAACACCCCTCCATGTTATTCTATGGCCTCATGCATACACAGGCTTTTAGGAGCTCCAAGTGGCATAGGCGTTTTTAAGCTGGAAAAAAAAAAAACCCAGGGTCGGTGCATTCATGAGCAGCAGCGTTAAGCTGTAAAAACGCCCAACGCTTCTAAACGCGGCTTAACACTGTATATAGGCTTTTAGCAGCGTCAAGCATTTTTTAAAATGTGAAAAATGAAAAATGTGATTGGTCACAAATAGAAGAGAGTTGTGTTTTATTTAAAAACGCTACTAAGCGCCGACGCGCCTCAACGTCAATGCGAAATGCTGCTAAAGGCACGTTTTTGACACCGCTTTTCCTCACGTCAGAAATAGCTTTGCAGCTAGTTTTTTCTGCTGCCCTGTGTGCATGGGGCCTTAAGGTCACAGGCAGCTCTCTGTCAACCACAGCATCCCAATGGAGTCCCAAGGAGGGACTGTAGAGTGTCAAAACAATGAGGACGCCACAACAACTGTGTAAACCTGGCCATGTACTCATTGAAAAATTGGCCAGTTCAGCAGGGACCAGACGAATATTGATCAGTGTGGCTGACTCCAATGAACAGTTGATGGTTAATAGGGACAAGTTGGAAAATTGTCCTCAATCAGTGCCTGCAGCCAATGCAGGTGCCATTGTCAGAATACAATGTGTGTGTGTATATATATATATATATATATATATATATATATATATATATATATATATATATATATATATATTACACACACACACACACACATGTAAATATCTGTGTGTGAATAATATAGCAGTTCCCATTTTTGTCCCTATGGAACCACTCCACAGAGGTAGCGAGATGTTGCTCCCATCACCAGCTTTTAAGATTCATCAGCATTCACACCAGCAACAGAGCTGCACCTGGATACTGAGTGAGCGATTCCTTAAAACAGTGTAGAACCCAAAACCAAAAATGTAATATATTGCAGTTTACCAATCATTAGATGTGGTGGCTGCATTCGTTTTCTTTGGCTTTTCCCCCCTCTATTTCACTTGGTGATCTGGCAAGTAACACACCTCCTATATTAGTGGGACACAACTCTGAAGAAATCAGCACAGGGGGCAAGGCAGACAGCACCATTGTCAGTCGGGGGGGGGGGGGGGGTAGTGTTAAATGTATTAGCAGATTTTGATACACTAACAAACTGAAACCAAACTCCAGCTAAGACCCCTTTCACATTAGCGCGACTTGTCAGCCTGACAAGTCGCGGTATGTTGCGGTCCATTCAGTAGTACAGGACCCGTTCTAATAAGAGCGACACAAGTCGCTCCGACTTAGAAAAAGGGTCCTGTACTACTTTGGGGCGACCTCGGAGTGAATTGCATCGACTTCCATTATGTGGAGTCTCTGCAAGTCGCGCCGAAGTCGCGGTGCACGCAACTTCACGGGTCGCCCCCCCGAAGTCGTGTTGCCTCAATGTGAATGGGCTCTAACACTTTATAGGCAGTTACAGCAAATAGATTTTTTTTTCCTTTTAGGATGAAGCTTTTACATAAATAAAAGCGGATCATTTTAATAACCCCTGCCAGTGTCAAGTAGTTTGTTTCCTCCATGTAAACTGATACATTCTGCTGGAGAGCTTGTGCTGTAATAGATTTGCAGGCTGGATCACCAGATGAAAATAGAAAAAAAACAAAAAAACAAATTAATCTATTACATCTAAGAACTGGTAAGCTGCACTAAAATAAATGTTTGCTTTTGGGTTGAATACTGCTAGGACAGACAGGCAGCTGCTGGCAATTTTCCTCTAGTGGAAGAATGGCCGTCTAACATCAGCCTATTACGTATAAGTAGCTGAGAATCTCTGTACGCCGAGTCAGAAACATTCATAAATATTTATTGTTTCCTCATCTGCGATTGTTTATTGATACTTTGGGAGAAAAACATTTTTCGCATTTAGGAAAACATTTGTACTCCCGATTAAAAACATTCCAAAAACCACTCTGAGATGTGGACGCCGGCACGTAGACCGAGCCCTGGAATCTGCAGCTGGAAATCCATAATTGCGACACTTTTTAGAGGCCCCCTTAATACATTTGCCGGAATCAGCTTTACTATGCGCAATTCAGACTCTTTCCCATCAAACCGGAGTACATGGAAGAAGAAGTGTTGGGTCAAGTACTGGGGCAGCGAGGGGCACCATCTACTAGTGCGCCTGTGTGTATCTGAAAACCACCATAGCTGTGATAACTGCAGACAGGTGCATCTCAAAAAACTTAAAATATCATCATCAAAAAGTTAATTTCAGTAATTCAATTCAAAAAGTTAAACTCATATTATAGATTCATTACACACAGAGTGATATATTTCAAGCATTTTTTTCTTTTCATTTTGATGATTATGGTTTCCAGCTAGTAAAAACCCAAAATTTAGTATCTCAGAAAATTTGAATATTGTAGACTAATGGTGTCACACTTTATTCCCCGCTCACATCGGTGCGATTTAACATGTAATTTGACATGCCAAATCGCAACCTATTGCCAGCAACGGCACCATCCCAATCAGTGTGCCGCCAACTTTGTGGCACTGCACCGATTTCTAAAAGTAGTTCCTTTACTAATTTTGGAGACTTCGGGGGCAATTTCAATAGACATCTGTGCATGAACCCGTACAGATGTCCTTCAAATTGCCCCATAACTGAAGAAGACAGTCATTTACACCCTCCACAATCAAAAGGGCATTGCTGAAGAAGTCGACTGTTTACAGAGTGCTGTATCCAAGCATAGTATAAGTGCCGGTTCACACATATTCGATGCGGGAACCCTGCGAATCCACTGCAGGTTCTCAAATCAAACTTGACTCGCAGGCAGTTCACACTGCCATATGGGAATCGCTGGGGGTGTCAATACAAAGTTAACGCCACCCCCAGATCAGTTTGCATATAGCAGTGCGAACTGTCAATTCGGACATGAATCGGATCGCATGGGTGTGAGCACCCATGCAATCCGATTCTAGTGAGGAGCAAAAAAAGGGTCCTGTGCGACTTTGGTCCGAATGTGATGCGAATCTGTATGGCTGAATTCCAAACGCACAGACATCGCATGTGTGTGAATCAGCACTTAGCTTATTTCGAACATGTAAAAAAAAAACATACAAAATAAAAATAATCAGTCAGTAGTAGACAATCACAAAACAACTAGTTACAAGAGAAGACAAAAAAAAACAACTATGAACAATAATATAGTTTAGCTATCCTTAATAATGGAAAAATGAGTGGAAGAAAAAAAGTGTGGAAGAAAAAGGTGCACAAGCATCAGGGATAACCGAAGCCTTGAGAGGATTGTGAAGCAAAGATAATTCAAGAATTTGGGGGAGATTTACAAGGAGTGGACTACAGCTGGTGTCAGAGCCACCACACACAGACCATATGCAGGACATGGGCTACAACTGTCGTATTCTTTGTGTCAAGATACTCCTGAACCAGAGACATCAGAAGCTTCTTACCTGGACTAAGGAGAAAAAGGACTGGACTGTTGCTCAATGGCCAAAGTCCTCTTTTTGGATGAAAGTAAATTTTGCATTTAGTTTGGAAATCAAGGCCCCGGAGTCTGGAGGAAGTGGGGGGACTCTGGGGAGGCACAGAATCCAAGTTGCATGAGGTCCAGTGTGAAGTTTCCTCCGTAAGTGATGATTTGGGGAGCCAGGTCATCTGCTGGTGTTGGTTCACTGTTTTTTTATCAAGTCCAAAGTCAGCACCAGGGCCGACCCTACCATGGGTCCTGGTGGGTCCATGGGACCCAGGTGGCACTTTAAGAGGGGCGGCAACAGGGGCACACTGCCTGAGGACCCAAGGCTCCCTCCTTGCATGCAGGGGGGAGCTTTCTTGGTGCTGCACAATTCATATACCTGTGACCAGAACTAATGTTTTTGGGCATGTCTCTTAGCAGCAGGGGGCATATCTCTTTGCAGGGGGGGGGGCGTGTCTCTTTGCAGGGGGTGGGGGGGACGTGTCTCTTTGCAGGGGGGGGCGTGTCTCTTTGCAGGGGGGGGGCGCGTGTCTCTTTGCAGGGGGGGGGGCGTGTCTCTTTGCAGGGGGGGCGTGTCTCTTTGCAGGGGGGGCGTGTCTCTTTGCAGGGGGGGGGGCATGTCTCTTTGCAGGGGGGGGGGGACGTGTCTCTTTGCAGGGGGGGGGGGGACGTGTCTCTTTGCAGGGGGGGGACGTGTCTCTTTGCAGGGGGGGAACGTGTCTCTTTGCAGGGGGGGGGGACGTGTCTCTTTGCAGGGGGGGGGACGTGTCTCTTTGCAGGGGGGGGGGACATGTCTCTTTGCTATATGGGGATGTCTCTTTGCTGAATTTATGGAAAGGTCTCTTTCTTTGCTGAATATATGGGGATGTCTCTTTGTTGGATTGGGTTATCTCTTTACTTTATGGAAATGTCTCTTTGCTGAATATATGGAAAAGTCTCTTTCTTTGTTAAATATATGTGGATGCCTCTTTGCTGGATTGTGCTGTCTCTTTACTATATGGGGATGGCTCTTTGCTTTAGGTTAAATGTCTCTTTGCTGAATTTATGTAAATGTCTCTTTCTTTGCTGAATATAAGGGGATGTCTCTTGTTAAATATATGGGGATGTCTCTGCTGGATTGGGATGTCTCTTTGCTTTATGGAAATGTCTCTTTGTTGGATGGATAGGATTTTTCTTGGGGGGGGGGGGTGTTTCATTCTTTAACCCATGCAGCACCATGTCTTGGGCCAGCCCTGGTTAGTGCAGCCCCCTACCAGAAAATTCTAGAGCACTTCATGCTTCCCTCTGCTGACCAGCTTTATGGAGATGCTGATTTCATTTTCCAGCAGGACTTGGCACCTGCCCACACTGCCATAACTACCAATACCTGGTTTAATGATCACGGTATCACTGTGCGTGATTGGACAGCAAACTCACCATAGAGAATCTGTGGTTTATGGTCAAGAGGAAGATGAGACACCAGATCCAACAATGCAGACGAGCTGAAGGCCGCTATTAAAGCAACCTGGGCTTCCATAACACCTCAGCAGTGCCACAGGCTGATCGCCTCCATGCCACGGCGCATTGATGCAGTAATTCATACAAAAGGAGCCCCAACCATGTATCAAGTGCATACTATACTGTACATGGACATACTTTTTAGTAAGCCAACATTTCTGCATTTTTTTTTATTAGTCTTAAATTTTTCTGGGATACTGAACTTTGGATTTTCACTAGCTGCAAGCCATAATCATCAAAATGAAAAGTAAGCAATGCTTGAATTATATCACTCTGTGTGTAATGCATCTATATAAGATATGAGTTCCACTTTTTGAATTGAATTACTGAAATAAATGAACTTTTTGATGAGATTCTAATTTTTCAAGATGCACCTGTATAAAAATCTTTGTAACACAAGTCAGATCAAAAGCCAGCACACCAAGGTCACATGAAAAAAGTTTTGCTGAAGTCCAATTTTAGAAATCCAAACCCAGGGGACTAAAACACAAGGTTGTCTCTAATGTCCCATTCACATATTCACGTTTTAAGGCACGTGATGGAATGTGCTAAAACATATGTGTTATCAAAGGCAATGTTACAGACGGAGCCTCTGCTTATCTACAGCATGTTATTGAAAATAGCTCATGTCCATTTTTTTGTCCACTTTCATGTATTTGAAGCCCAAATGACAAAGTAAATGATAATGCATGTATTATGTGTTTTGCGTAGGTTTCCGGTCCCTGGTAACAAGTCAAACATATATTTCTTTTGGTTAACAAGAAAAAACGCATGACGCATAAAAATGCATTAAAAACCCAAATGAACGCGAGTGTAAAACACGCATTTAGAAGAGTATGAAAATGGAAAAGATGTGAACCTAGTCCAAGGCTCTATTCACACTATGGTGATTTGGAGTGCGTTCCCAAGGGCTTTAACATCAGATTCTATCCTTTACTGCCCATTCGCTCAGCGTTCACAAAAAGTTCACAAGATTCTTTGTGGCATGACGCTTGTTTTTGTCCCAAAAATACTTTAATCGGAGCACCTGAAAGATGCATTTAATGGGTGTTTTTCACACAGTTTTAAACCCAATAACACACTCCTTCCAGTAGCTAGCTTTCCATTGGAATAAATGCTTAGGCCCCTTTCACACATACGGTCCATTTGTCCGTTTTTCATCCATCCGTTGATGGATGAAAAATGGACATCAATGCATCTCTATGTAAAAATGGATGACAACAGATGATCATCCGTTTTCATCTGCTTCCGTCAATGTCCGTTTTTTGGAACGGACATTGACGAAAAACGGAAGTAAACGGACAAACGGTCCATTTTTCATTGGTAGTGGATGTAAAAAAAAAAAAAAAACGGATGAAAAAAGGATGAAAAAACGGACGAAAAACTGATACATTTTGATATGACTGAACTGATAAACTGAACGGACCGTATGTGTGAAAGGGGCCTTAACCGCCTTAGCGGTATCCCCGAGCGTGACTCGGGGTAGGAATTTTCTGCTATTAGCGGTATCCCCGAGTCACGCTCGGGGTCAATGGGCAGAGCGTGCAGAGAGCGCAGCGGAGCTTCTCTTACCTTATCCTGGCGATCCAGCGATGAGCTCTCATTGCTGTGACCGCCAGTGAGATCTCCGCCGCTCGTCTGTCGGTAGGAGGACTTCCTAGTTCTGTTCCCTGCAGCAGCAATGCTGCATGGGAGCGGAACTAGGGAGGGAAAGTCAAAAAAAAAAAAAAAAAAAAAAAACGTTGCACAAAACACATAACACATTTTATATTATATATATATATATATGCATATATATATATATATATATATATATGCATATATATGCATATATATATATATATATATATATATATATATATATATATATATATATATATATATATATATATATATGTATGTATATATATATATATATATGCATATATATATATATGCATATGTATATATATGCATATGTATATATGTATATATATATATATATATATATACCTATATACACACACACATATATATATATAAAATTATATTATTGATTCGATTATAATTCATGCGTTATATATATAACGCATGAATTATAATCGAATCAATAATATAATTTTATTATATATATTATATATTAAATAATAAAATAATATTATTGATTCGATTATAATTCACTTGTTTGTGTTTCAAATTTATCACATCTGGGATGTCTACTAGAGACTTGTTTTGGTCAGGTTTAAGTCAGTAATTACTAAGAATTGTAGGCCTATAATACATAACGCCAAATTTCCATGAAAAGAATTGTACCGCTTTTGGAACAGAATTCCTGACAGAATCATACCGCCAGGGAGGTTAATGTGGTTGTAAACCCTTCCATATGTCCAGTTAAGTGTCTGGCCTCAGATGAGACACAGAGATTAATCAAATCCTCCCATATACAGTTGTACTGGTTTATCTGCTGTCTTTTCTCTACAGCCGTTCAAACAGCTGAATTTATACATCTTGTCTGAGAGCCCAGAAAAAGGGGAAGAGAGCTGAAGTTACATTTTACAGAGCTCAGTGAGGGGTCTCTGAGAGCTGATTGGAGGGGAGGGGAGGGAACGGATCCCCCCTCCATCGCACACAGGAACAGAGCTGAGGCTGTAAATGTGCTGGAGATTCATCCGTGGTCACCTTTCTTCTCTTGGTGTCAGGAAAACTTGTCAGTAGTGAGTCATGCTGATAGCACAGGAAAGCAGCAGCAGACAGAAATAACATTGGATTGAGACAAGTACAGACTATAGAGGGATATGCTTTGTTCACATTTCATGTATGAGCCTTATAACCACTTTCTATAATGTGCAAAACAAGCATGTTTCAAAAATGCAAAAAAAAAAAAAAAATTTGCAAAAAATGACCAAAAGACGTTGCCAATCAAATGTAAATGAAGTGTGTAACATGCTTCTTACAGGTACACCATTTCCATGTATGTAGTTTTTGTATTATACTATTTTTCAGATTATTTTTGATTATTTTGATAGTTTCATTATTTTACACACCTATTGCGCTCCACGTTTGGCATTTGTTTTTTTTTTTCAGTGGTATACATTTGCTGCTACCCTACATCTGCCCATGTCTCTTAGATTACAAGTATTCTGTGGCCCCTTGGCACTGTCTTTTAATACAAGGCTTTCATTTTGACAGCTGGCATTCACCTGTTGCCTAGCGATGGTCGACTTGATCCTAACAAATGACACGAGCAGGAAAGGACATCCAGCACATGTACAGTTTACCATTTCCAGTTTGCTTCAATACATTTCTGGTCTGGCTGGGCGGAAAAGCCGTAAACACTGTCTCCAGTTAATGCCGTGTATGCTGCTACGGTAGTATATCTGCTATAATACGGACAAATCATAAGTGGCTGGGGTGCCACTTTAAAGTAGGTCCGTCAATACCTTTACAAATCTGCATGAATAAATTCCAACAATAGGATCATAAATCTCAACGTTTCATTATTAAAAAGCTGTCCTTGTTGAGATTATTTCATCAGTCTGTTGGAGGGAACATTTCCTCAGTCACCTCTCTGCCAGTGATCAGACTTCAACATTGTAAAGCCTCGTACACACGCACAGATTGTTGGGCGATCGATCGGCCGTCTTTTGTCTAGTGTTGTTTGTTGGTTGAAATGTGCTCTAGACTTGCACTGGACTTTTGTTGGCCAACAAAAACCAACTTCAGAAGTGATGTCATGTGATGGTTGACTTTCCGTGTGTTTTTTCTTCTCTGAGCATGCCCAGTATTGCTCATCTGATTTTTGTCGGCCAAAATCTGTACTGACTGAGGAACAATCGGCCGTTCTGTTGTTGGCCAACAAAAATTTTATAGCATGGACACCAGATTTTTTTCGGCCGAAAAGTCGCAGTTGGTTGTCGGAAGCATCATACTAACAAGCCGATAATCGGCCGATCGGACGTTGGCCGACAATTTACGGCCAACAATCTGTGCGTGTGTACGGGGCTTAACTTTGTAGTAAGAGACAAGGTGAGAGGCTGCACTGTGTCTGACATTTGTGAACACAGCCAAGAACTGCACAGGCACCTGGATTTACATGATTGTGGCATTCTCTGAGCTGGCCTCTCAGTCCAGAAGAAGACAGAGACCCTGGAAGACGCCTTAAAAAAATGATCGCTCCATCTGTCTGGAGAGAAAAGAAGATGAAGGCATTGTCAGGCGAAGTACTGCAATCTCTGTGAAAGGTAATATATACCTGGAAGTGTTACATTTACACATTACTAAGCACACAAATCCTAAAATATATGCCATAGATCGATTTTAAATGCCTAAAGTATTGCAATGCTTTCATAAAGAGAGCAGAAGACAATTTAGGACAACACAGATGCCCTGAACCACAAGGCTTACAATCTAATCTGCATTATCCAGTATGTTGTATAAAAATGAAATGGTGCAGCAGCATAATGAACATAGCTTGTAATCCCATAATTGCTATAATCACCCCACAAAACCGCGATTACAGCGTTAAATCATTAGTGTGGAAAATCACCTAATTATCTAACAGTGCTCCATCCGGAAGATTGTTATTTAAATGTTCCACTGAGCTCAGGCCTGTACAGTGTGCCGAGTGCCAACTTATGGGTCATATTCATTGACAGTTTCATGCAAGTGCGATTCAGCCCCCAAGAATGTAAAAGTGTCACCGGTCTGCATTAGATGCAGACAAGGTAAAGCTAGACCAACATAATGCAAAGACAGCCAATGAGCCGGGACCTGTACCATCACTCAGAACTTATCACCAAAGTACTGTCAGCAGCCACTACAAATGTACTCTCCACACCAAAACTTGAAGTATCATCACATATATACTGTATATATACACACAGCAGAAGCAGAAACATACACCTGATAGTACCAAACACATATAGTAATATGGATCCACTCCTATCAAAGGGAATTATGGTAATATAGATGCAGTACTATCAAGAGAGAGGTATGGTAAAATAGATTCATTTTTAGCACAGACAGGTATAGTAATATAGACCCAGTACTATCACAGACAGGTATAGTAATATAGATCCAGTACTATCACAGACAGGTATAGTAATATAGATCCAGTACTATCACAGACAGGTATAGTATGATAGACCCAGTACTATCACAGACAGGTATAGTAATATAGATCCAGTACTATCACAGACAGGTATAGTAATATAGATCCAGTACTATCACAGACATGTATAGTAATATAGATCCAGGACTATCACAGACAGGTATAGTAATATAGATCCAGTACTATCACAGACAGGTATAGTAATATAGATCCAGTACTATCACAGACATGTATAGTAATATAGATCCAGTACTATCACAGACAGGTATAGTAATATAGATCCAGTACTATCACAGACCGGTATAGTAATATAGATCCAGTACTATCACAGACAGGTATAGTAATATAGATCCAGTACTATCACAGACAGGTATAGTAATGTAGATCCAGTACTATCACAGACAGGTATAGTAATATAGATCCAGTACTATCACAGACAGGTATAGTAATATAGATCCAGTACTATCACAGACAGGTATAGTAATACAGACCCAGTACTATCACAGACAGGTATAGCAATATAGATCCAATACTATCACAGACAGGTATAGTAATATAGATCCAGGACTATCACAGACAGGTATAGCAATATAGATCCAATACTATCACAGACAGGTATAGTAATATAGACCCAGTACTATCACAGACAGGTATAGGAATACAGACCCAGTACTATCACAGACATGTATAGTAATATAGATCCAGTACTATCACAGACAGGTATAGTAATATAGATCCAGTACTATCACAGACAGGTATAGTAATATAGATCCAGTACTATCACAGACAGGTATAGTAATATAGATCCAGTACTATCACAGACAGGTATAGTAATGTAGATCCAGTACTATCACAGACAGGTATAGTAATATAGACCCAGTACTATCACAGACATGTATAGTAATATAGATCCAGTACTATCACAGACAGGTATAGTAATATAGATCCAGTACTATCACAGACAGGTATAGTAATATAGAACCAGTACTATCACAGACAGGTATAGTAATATAGATCCAGGACTATCACAGACAGGTATAGTAATATAGATCCAGTACTATCACAGACAGGTATAGTAATATAGACCCAGTACTATCACAGACAGGTATAGTAATACAGACCCAGTACTATCACAGACAGGTATAGTAATATAGAACCAGTACTATCACAGACAGGTATAGTAATATAGAACCAATACTATCACAGACAGGTATAGTAATATAGAACCAGTACTATCACAGACAGGTATAGTAATATAGATCCAGTACTATCACAGACAGGTATAGTAATATAGATCCAGTACTATCACAGACAGGTATAGTAATATAGATCCAGTACTATCACAGACAGGTATAGTAATATAGATCCAGTACTATCACAGACAGGTATAGTAATATAGATCCAGGACTATCACAGACAGGTATAGCAATATAGATCCAATACTATCACAGACAGGTATAGTAATATAGAACCAATACTATCACAGACAGGTATAGTAATATAGAACCAGTACTATCACAGACAGGTATAGTAATATAGATCCAGTACTATCACAGACAGGTATAGTAATATAGATCCAGTACTATCACAGACAGGTATAGTAATACAGACCCAGTACTATCACAGACAGGTATAGTAATATAGATCCAGTACTATCACAGACAGGTATAGTAATATAGACCCAGTACTATCACAGACAGGTATAGTAATATAGATCCAGGACTATCACAGACTGGTATAGTAATATAGATCCAGTACTATCACAGACAGGTATAGTAATATAGATCCAGTACTATCACAGACAGGTATAGTAATATAGATCCAGGACTATCACAGACTGGTATAGTAATATAGATCCAGGACTATCACAGACTGGTATAGTAATATAGATCCAGTACTATCACAGACAGGTATAGTAATATAGATCCAGTACTATCACAGACAGGTATAGTAATATAGATCCAGGACTATCACAGACAGGTATAGTAATATAGATCCAATACTATCACAGACAGGTATAGTAATATAGATCCAATACTATCACAGACAGGTATAGTAATATAGATCCAGTACTATCACAGACAGGTATAGTAATATAGATCCAATACTATCACAGACAGGTATAGTAATATAGATCCAGTACTATCACAGACAGGTATAGTAATATAGATCCAATACTATCACAGACATGTATAGTAATATAGATCCAGTACTATCACAGACAGGTATAGTAATACAGACCCAGTACTATCACAGACAGGCATAGTAATATAGATCCAGTACTATCACAGACAGGTATAGTAATACAGACCCAGTACTATCACAGACAGGCATAGTAATATAGATCCAGTACTATCACAGACAGGTATAGTAATATAGATCCAGTACTATCACAGACAGGTATAGTAATATAAATCCAGGACTATCACAGACAGGTATAGTAATATAGATCCAGTATTATCACAGACAGATATAGTAATATAGATCCAGGACTATCACAGACAGGTATAGTAATATAGATCCAGTATTATCACAGACAGGTATAGTAATATAAATCCAGTATTATCACAGACAGGTATAGTAATATACAGTGCCTTGCGAAAGTATTCGGCCCCCTTGAACTTTGCGACCTTTTGCCACATTTCAGGCTTCAAACATAAAGATATAAAACTGTAACTTTTGTGAAGAATCAACAACAAGTGGGACACAATCATGAAGTGGAACGAAATTTATTGGATATTTCAAACTTTGTTAAATAAAAAACTGAAAAATTGGGCGTGCAAAATTATTCAGCCCCTTTACTTTCAGTGCAGCAAACTCTCTCCAGAAGTTCAGTGAGGATCTCTGAATGATCCAATGTTGACCTAAATGACTAATGATGATAAATAGAATCCACCTGTGTGTAGTCAAGTCTCCGTATAAATGCACCTGCACTGTGATAGTCTCAGAGGTCCGTTTAAAGCGCAGAGAGCATCATGAAGAACAAGGAACACACCAGGCAGGTCCGAGATACTGTTGTGGAGAAGTTTAAAGCCGGATTTGGATACAAAAAGATTTCCCAAGCTTTAAACATCCCAAGGAGCACTGTGCAAGCGATAATATTGAAATGGAAGGAGTATCAGACCACTGCAAATCTACGAAGACCTGGCCGTCCCTCTAAACTTTCAGCTCATACAAGGAGAAGACTGATCAGAGATGCAGCCAAGAGGCCCATGATCACTCTGGATGAACTGCAGAGATCTACAGCTGAGGTGGGAGACTCTGTCCATAGGACAACAATATGTATACTGCACAAATCTGGCCTTTATGGAAGAGTGGCAAGAAGAAAGCCATTTCTTAAAGATATCCATAAAAAGTGTCATTTAAAGTTTGCCACAAGCCACCTGAGAGACACACCAAACATGTGGAAGGAGGTGCTCTGGTCAGATGAAACCAAAATCAAACTTTTTGGCAACAATGCAAAACGTTATGTTTGGCGTAAAAGCAACACAGCTCATCACCCTGAACACACCATCCCCACTGTCAAACATGGTGGTGGCAGCATCATGGTTTGGGCCTGCTTTTCTTCAGCAGGGACAGGGAAGATGGTTAAAATTGATGGGAAGATGGATGGAGCCAAATACAGGACCATTCTGGAAGAAAACCTGATGGAGTCTGCAAAAGACCTTAGACTGGGGCGGAGATTGGTCTTCCAACAAGACAATGATCCAAAACATAAAGCAAAATCTACAATGGAATGGTTCACAAATAAACATATCCAGGTGTTAGAATGGCCAAGTCAAAGTCCAGACCTGAATCCAATCGAGAATCTGTGGAAAGAACTGAAAACTGCTGTTCACAAACGCTCTCCATCCAACCTCACTGAGCTCGAGCTGTTTTGCAAGGAGGAATGGGCAAAAATTTCAGTCTCTCAATGTGCAAAACTGATAGAGATATACCCCAAGCGACTTACAGCTGTAATCGCAGCAAAAGGTGGCGCTACAAAGTATTAACTTAAGGGGGCTGAATCATTTTACACGCCCAATTTTTCCGTTTTTTATTTGTTAAAAAAGTTTGAAATATCCAATAAATTTTGTTCCACTTCATGATTGTGTCCCACTTGTTGTTGATTCTTCACAAAAAAGTTTTATATCTTTATGTTTGAAGCCTGAAATGTGGCAAAAGGTCGAAAAGTTCAAGGGGGCCGAATACTTTCGCAAGGCACTGTAGATCCAGTACTAGCACAGACAGGTATAGTAATATAGATCCAGTATTATCACAGACTGGTATAGTAATATAGATCCAATACTATCACAGACAGGTATAGTACAAGAGAACCGATACTATCAGACCAGTACAGTAATATAGATCCAGTACTATCACAGGCAGGTATAGTAATAAATCAAGAGGATATAAAAGACACACCCATTTATATTATATATATATATATATATATATATATATATATATATATATATACATTATCAGCCACATATAGTAATATACATTTCAGATGGCGCCAATGATACATATATTGATAAATAAACCGTGATAGTAGGTTTGTAGTGACATGTAAACCAGCAGTCTTAGGCTCCATGCACACAGGGCGTCATAAAAACGTGCTCCAAAGCTGTTTACATAACGCCGGGAAACAGCAGCTGTAAAAACGTGCTTTCAGTAGCTTTTTCTACTAGCGTTATTGCACGTTTGGCCACAGTAGCTGTTAGCAGCGTTTTTTCTGCCTCCATTCAAAATCAATGGTTCCCTATGGGAGCCTATTGATTTGAATGGAAGTCACACCGCAGGTCGGATCGGGGTGATCCGACTTGCGGTGCGACCTGCACTGTGAGAATCTTGAGGGGGAACTCCACGCCAAAATGGGGAAAAAAACGGCGTGGGGTTCCCCCCCAGGTTCCAAACCAGGCCCTTCGGGTCCTGTATGGAATTTGAGGGTAGCCCCGCGCCGAAAAAACGGCGTGGGGTCCCCCCCAAAATCCATACCAGACCCTTATCCGAGCATGCAGTCCGGCATGCCGGGAAAGGGGAGGGGACGAGCGAGCGGCCCCACCCCCCCTGGATCATACCAGGCCACACGCCCTCAACATGGGGGGGGTGTGGGTGCTTTGGGGCAGGGGGGGCTCTGCACCCCGCACCTCAAAGCACCTTGCCCCCATGTTGATGAGGACAAGGGCCTCATCCCCACAACCCTGGCCGGTGGTTGTGGGGGTCTGCGGGCAGGGGGCTCATCGGAATCTGGAAGCCCCCTTTAACAAGGGGGCCCCCCCAGATCCCGGACCCCCTCCCTATGTGAATGGGTATGGGGTACACTGTACCCCTACTCATTCACCCCATAAAATGCAGTGTATGGAAATAACGACAGGAGACGTTTTGGAAAATTTATTAAAAAACTTCATCCGGCTCTTGTCCTCTCCGGGGGTCTTCTGCTGTCTTCTCCTCTCCGAGGGTCTTCTGCTCTTTTGCTGTCCGCCCTTCTTGTCTTCTCTCCGGGGGTCTTCTGCTGTCTTCTCCTCTCCGAGGGTCTTCTGCTCTTTTGCTGTCCGCCCTTCTTGTCTTCTCCTCTCTGGGGGTCTTCTGCTGTCCGCCCTTCTTGTCTTCTCCTCTCCGAGGGTCTTCTGCTGTCCGCCCTTCTGCTGTCCAATCTTCTTGTCTTCTCCTCTCCGGTCTTCTGCTCTTTTGCTGTCGGCTGTCGGCTGTCCTTCTTCCTCCGGTCCTCCTCCGACGACGTCTCCAGCGATTATGCCGGCCTCTGGTCTCCGCAGCTTATTATATAGCCATTAGGGGCGTGGCCGCCAGATGACGTCATCGGGAGACCACGCCCCCTCGTGTCACAGATGACGTCATCTGGCGGCCACGCCCCTAATGGCTATATAATAAGCTGCGGAGACCAGAGGCCGGCATAATCGCTGGAGACGTCGTCGGAGGAGGACCGGAGGAAGAAGGACAGCCGACAGCCGACAGCAAAAGAGCAGAAGACCGGAGAGGAGAAGACAAGAAGATTGGACAGCAGAAGGGCGGACAGCAGAAGACCCTCGGAGAGGAGAAGACAAGAAGGGCGGACAGCAGAAGACCCCCAGAGAGGAGAAGACAAGAAGGGCGGACAGCAAAAGAGCAGAAGACCCTCGGAGAGGAGAAGACAGCAGAAGACCCCCGGAGAGAAGACAAGAAGGGCGGACAGCAAAAGAGCAGAAGACCCTCGGAGAGGAGAAGACAGCAGAAGACCCCCGGAGAGGACAAGAGCCGGATGAAGTTTTTTAATAAATTTTCCAAAACGTCTCCTGTCGTTATTTCCATACACTGCATTTTATGGGGTGAATGAGTAGGGGTACAGTGTACCCCATACCCATTCACATAGGGAGGGGGTCCGGGATCTGGGGGGGCCCCCTTGTTAAAGGGGGCTTCCAGATTCCGATGAGCCCCCTGCCCGCAGACCCCCACAACCACCGGCCAGGGTTGTGGGGATGAGGCCCTCGTCCTCATCAACATGGGGGCAAGGTGCTTTGAGGTGCGGGGTGCAGAGCCCCCCCTGCCCCAAAGCACCCACACCCCCCCCATGTTGAGGGCGTGTGGCCTGGTATGATCCAGGGGGGGTGGGGCCGCTCGCTCGTCCCCTCCCCTTTCCCGGCATGCCGGACTGCATGCTCGGATAAGGGTCTGGTATGGATTTTGGGGGGGACCCCACGCCGTTTTTTCGGCGCGGGGCTACCCTCAAATTCCATACCAGACCCGAAGGGCCTGGTTTGGAACCTGGGGGGGAACCCCACGCCGTTTTTTCCCCCCATTTTGGCGTGGAGTTCCCCCTCAAGATTCTCACAGTGCAGGTCGCACCGCAAGTCGGATCACCCCGATCCGACCTGCGGTGTGACTTCCATTCAAATCAATAGGCTCCCATAGGGAACCATTGATTTTGAATGGAAGAAAAAAAACGTATAACGTGGCTTAACGCACGTTAAGCAACGTTATGAAGCCTTATGGAGCCTTTAGCAGCGTCAGACGTTTTTTGCAGCTTGACGCTGGAGCTCCTGAACCCACAGTTCCTGGGTTTTTTTTGGAGCTGTAAAACGCCTATGCCACTTGGAGCTCCTAAAAGCTCTATGTGTGCATGAGGCCATAGAATAACATGGATGGGCGTTCTGCAGCTGCAAAAAAAAACGTCTGACGCTGCTAACAGCAGCTGTAAAAACGTCCAGTGTGCATGAGGCCTAAGAGACATGTATAGCACTTAGCCCTACGGAGAGAGGGGACCCTTACAGGGCCCTACGGAGAGAGAGGACCCTTACAGGGCCCTACGGAGAGAGAGGACCCTTACAGGGCCCTACGGAGAGAGAGGACCCTTACAGGGCCCTACGGAGAGCGAGGACCCTTACAGGGCCCTACGGGGAGAGGATGCTCAGGGATGGTTCCCACCAGATGCAATCCAGTGCATTTTCATTCTGTATCAAAAACGCATGGGCACTGTTTAACATGTATTCCAATGGCCCTACCTCACACTAGTGCAGTACAGTCCAGTGCGATCAACAAAAGTAGAACACTTTTTTTTGTATGGAATGCATCTGGGACGTGGCAAAATTCATCAAAAATTAACTGGAACACACATTTCCTTAAGTGTCCTCAACTGAGAGGAAGAAAAAAAAAGGGTGAAAACATGCAACGAAAGGCATCAAAATTACATATACAGAAATTCATCTGGCACACAGAAATTGCGTGGACCGGCCCTTATAGCGTGCCCTATGAAGAAGACACTTACAACACCCTGTGCAGAAGATGCATACAGCTCCCTATGGAGAAGACATGTACCCTATGGAGAGGCCACCTATAGCATCTGACAGAGCAGATATGAACCTAAAACACCCTATTGATCAGACCCCTCTAACCCCCTATCAAATTATGAATCAGACCCCCAAGGCATAATGTCTAAGCACCTATATCACATTATTGACCAGACCCCTATATTGCACTATAGATCAGAGATGTGTATTAAACTATAGATCAGACACCTCTATCACACTACTGATCAGACACCTCTATCACACTACTGATCAGACACCTATATTACACTATTGATCAGACACCTCTATCACACTATTGATCAGACACCTACATCACACTATTTATCATACACCTCTATCACACTACTAATCACACTCCTCTATCACACTATTGATCAGACCCCTATATCACACTATTTATCATACACCTCTATCACACTATTGATAAGACACCTATATCACACTATTGATCAGACCCCTATATCATACTATTGATCAGACCCCTATAATCACACTATTGATTAGACACCTATAATCACACTATTGGTCAAACACTTATATCACACTATTGATCAGACACCTATATCACACTATTGATCAGACCCCTATATCACACTATTTATCATACACCTCTATCACACTACTAATCAGACACCTCTATCACACTATTGATCAGACCCCTATAATCACACTATTGATTAGACACCTATAATCACACTATTGGTCAAACACTTATATCACACTATTGATCAGACACCTATATCACACTATTGATCAGACCCCTATATCACACTATTTATCATACACCTCTATCACACTACTAATCAGACACCTCTATCACACTATTGATCAGACCCCTATAATCACACTATTGATTAGACACCTATAATCACACTATTGGTCAAACACTTATATCACACTATTGATCAGACACCTATATCACACTATTGATCAGACACCTATATCACACTATTGATCAAATATATATATTACATATAGATCAGACCCTTATATCACCCTACAGATCAGACCCCTATCTCACTATATATATATATATATATATATATATATATATATATATATATATATATTAATCCCCCTATAGATCAGACCCCCTATATCACCCTATAGATCAGAGATGTATATCTCACTATTGCCCTATGGAAAAGATGCATAGAGCGTCCTGTAGAGAGGACACATACAGCCCCTATGGAGAAGACATGTATGGTCCCCTATGGAGAGGCCATCTATAGCATCCTACAGAGCAGATATGTATCTATATTGATCAGATTCCTGTATCCCCCTATGGATCAGAGCCCTGCTCTCAATAAGAAGGGGGGGGTTCTCTGTATGTAGAAGGCTCTTCCAGGTCTCAGTATTGTCCCCCCCACACTCTGCCCACCTGGTGGGGTGTCAGTCCTCCCCCATACAATGTAGATGTAGGCGGAGCGACCCCCCCCCCCCTTCATCCATCACACATTGTGTCCCCCATTCTGCAGAGCTCTGATCTGCACATCCCCCTCCCCGGACACCCTTCTGCCAGTGCTGGCATCTCCCCCCTCCCCCGACACCCCATTACCCCTCCGGTTCTCACTCTCAGGCGCCCCGGGCTGGATGTGCAGGATGAGGCTGATGATGGTGAGGAAGGTGAAGGGGGCCCCCGGCTCCATGTCCCGGTGTAGCGGTCAGCGGGGAGGGGGAGGCGGCATCCCGGGGCCGCTTCTACCGCTGCTGCTGCTGCTGCTGCTGCGGCTCCTCTCCGCTTCGGAGACACCCAGCGGCCGGACCGGGAACTGCAGCTTCGTTCTCTGGGGGTACCCAGTGGCCAGCCGTGAAACTGCAACGCCTGTCTTCTCTGTTTCCATAATGGAAGAGGAAGGGGGTACCTCCTAGCGGTCATCCTGGGAACTACAGCTGCTCTCCGCTCCATTCTGAAAAGCAGAAGAGTAGGAGAGTAACATCCAGTGGCCAGACGAGGAATTGCAGCTCTATTGAGATCCCTGAAGCCTCTTGTAAAGTAACAGAAGATCGCAGGAGGACATCTAGCGAGAAGAAGAGGCACTGCAGAAAAGTAGAGCGCTGGAGATCTGATAGTTTCTGCGAGAAGGACATCTTTTTTATATAGGGGTGGGTGTGGGGCAGGGGTCCCTAATTTTATTAACTACTTTAACTCCGACACTTTTTGTTTACATGTAAGAATACATTTTTTGGGGATCTTTTTTGCTATAAGATTCTTTAAAACCCCAAATGTTATATTTTTCTTAAAGTGAGGGCCCTAGAGAATAAATTGGTGGGGGGGTTGCAATTTTTTATGTCACAGGGTATTTGCGCAGCGGTTTTTCAAATACATTTAAAAAAAAAAAACACACTTTTTTGAATTTTAATACACAAAAACACAATGCATGATTTTTTTTGGTAAAATATAAAAGGACAATTTTTTGCTGAGTAAATAGATACCAAACATGTCATGCTTTAAGATTGCGCACAGGCCGTGCAACGGCGAGAAACAACATAAACTTTACTATCCATAGGTGACAACTGGGGCACTTTAATTTTTTTTTTTTAATTAATTAATTAATTAATTACTTTTACACTGTCGGTTTAATTTTGTTTTTGTTTTTGTACACTCATCTCTCCTCTGCCCATAAAAGCATTTGATCACACCAAGATCAGTGTGATCAAATGCTTTTCATTTGTGAAAATAGCCCCATTTACTTCCAGGGAAATCAGAATTGATGTAAGACCATTGTTTCCGGTTTCCTATATCCCGGTAAAGCTGCAGAAGGTGGTGGTGGGGGAATGTCCCCTCCTGTTACCTGTAAAATATATCCGGTGGCTAGTTAGCCGCTAGGATTCCTTATACAAGAGAGCCAACTGTCAAAAACCGACCATCAAAACCGCTCTACAAAAAAAAAACACAGGCATCATCCCGGTATAACCACTTGAAGTCTAGCAAAGTACAGGTACGTTGCTGGTCGGCATGTGCCAGTTTACTGTCCAGATATTAGATGTGGCCAGGCTGTGGCCACTGCAAGTAGAAATTGGCTTGAGCTCGTTGGGAATAAACAATATCCCTCAGTTGGTGGTCATAGGACTAAAGCATGACCCGTGCCTGTGGTTAGTGACTAGAGGAATACTTTTCCACTGCTTGTGTTAGCACAAGGTGTAGTTCTCCATCATTGTTGTCAGTGGGAGGAATTGTGCCCCAAAAGCTAAGTAAATGCATGCCAAAAATCGCAGTGTGGGGACCACTGGTGTAGAGGGTATTGTTTAGGGGTTTAGTGTAAAATTGGAAGAAGTGTATAGGGGGTGTGGTTTATGATGAGAGTAGTGTACAGGGATGTAGGTTATAGGGTACATACTGTATTGAGGTTGTTGTGTGTGGGGTGTAGTGGATAGGGGATATAATGTATGATGGAAGTAGTGTATAGGGGCTGTAGTTTATAGGGTACATACTGTATGGAGGTTTTTGTGTGTGGGGTTTAGTGTTTAGGGTACATACTGTACAGATAGTGTAGTGTATGGATGGAGGGTGTAAGATATAGGGTATATACTGTATGGAGGGTTTAGTGCATAAGGTGTAGTTTATAGGGTAAATACGGTATGGGGGGTGTAGTGAATGGGGATGTTGTGTACAGGGTACATACTATATGGAGGGGGTAGTGCATGGGGGTGGAGTGTGTAGGGTACATACTGTATGGAAGGTATAGTGTATGGAGGGCGCAGTGTATAGAATACATTCTGTATAGATGGTACACTGTATATAATACATACTGTATGGAGGGTTTAGTGTATGGAGGGTGCAGTGTATAGAATACATACTGTATGGAGGGTATATTATATGAAGGGTGCAGTGTATTGAATACAGTCTGTATAGATGGTATAGTGTATAGAAAATAAAATGGCTAGGAAATAAAATATTTTCTGTGGATGGGCCTATCAGTTCTGTTTTGGCTGGAGTTGTTCTATAACTATTTTATGTATATAATCAACTTAACTTACATATTTAGTATATCATTGTGCCTGCTTTCTCCCATTGCTATGTGACTAGTAGCAGAGGTTGCTGGCTAATATTTCATGATGCCAGTTGTATCGTATTCCCCATGGAGGGTATATTGTATGGAAGGTGCAGTGTATAGAATACATACTGTATGGAGGGTATATTGTATGGAAGGTGCAGTGTATAGAATACATACTGTATACATGGTATAGTGTATAGAATACATACTGTATGGAGGGTGCAGTGTATAGAATAGATACTGTATTGAGGGTGTAGTGTATGGAGGGTGTAGTTTTTAGTATACATACTGTATGGAGGGTATATTGTATGAAGGGTGGAGTGTATAGAAAACATACTGTATGGAGGGTATATTGTATGGAAGGTGCAGTGTATACAATACATACTGTATAGATGGTATAGTGTATATAATACATACTGTATGGAGGGTATATTGTATGGAAGGTGCAGTGTATAGAATACATACTGTATAGATGGTATAGTGTATATAATACATACTGTATGGAGGGTATAGTGTATGGAGGGTGCAGTATATAGAATACATACTGTATAGATGGTATAGTGTATAGAATACATACTGTATGGAGGGTATAGTTTATGGAGGGTGCAGTGTATAGAATACATACTGTATTGAGGGTGTAGTGTATGGTGGGTGTAGTTTTAGAATACATACTGTATGGAGGGTATAGTGTATGGAGGGTGCAGTGTATAGAATACATACTGTATGGAGGGTGTAGTGTATAGAATACATACTGTATAGATGTATAGTGTATAGAATACATACTGTATGGAGGGTGTAGTGTATAGAATACATACTGTATAGATGTATAGTGTATAGAATACATACTGTATGTAGGGTATATTGTATGAAGGGTGCAGTGTATAGAATACATACTGTATGGAGGGTATAGTGTAGGGGGGGGGGGGGTGGTAAGGAAAAAATCTATTTTCTGTGGATGGGCCTATCAGTTCTGTTTTGGCTGGAGTTGTTCTATAACTACCGGTATTTTATGTATATAATGAACCTACATATTTAGTATATCATTGTGCCTGCTTTCCCCCATTGCTATGTGACTAGTAGCAGAGGTTGCCGGCTAATGTTTCATGATGCCAATTGTATCGTATTCCCCATCCAGCAGACTGTGAAATATTGATGAGACTCCTCACAGTGGAATGTGAGATGTCAGCAACAGACCATCCCCAGTGACACGGTGCTGCCCACACTGAGCACCCACAGAGTTCATAGCTGGTTCTAGGGCAGTACAGCATAAAACAATATTAGAAAACGTGCTGTGCAGGTAAATAAACAGAAAAAAAGCTGATGGCAAAACAATTGTCAGACCAAATATGTAAGAGTGATAATTGTGTAAATTGCTACGCTAAAATGTGATAATGTACAAGGTGACTCAAATGAAATGAAATATAACATGTAAAATATAGAAGAAACACGTGCATATATAAGTGATAAAGAGTCCAGATTAAGTCTTCCAAAATTCCGCAGTGACACTTTCCAATAAGATAGTGTTCAATCCACTTTGACAATCACCATGTGAGCCGTCACCAACTACAAGAAATGGACTCTTACCACAACATGAAGACTCCACTACAGAGTCAAATCAGCATAAATATGACAATCCCATCAAGCAGTGAACCGGTTCATATTGTTTGGCTTAAGTTCAGCAGTATATCTCGTGAATCCAATCAATGGTAACATAATATAAATGCACGAAATTCCACTACTCCGCTACCAATACTACTCACATGAATAAAAACAATACACGCTTTGTATGCATAACAATCCCAAGATGCATTATAGAGGTTCCAAACAATGCTTCACAAAAATTAGGCATGGCGACAGCACGTGCGTTAGCTCGGCCCAACGCGTTTCGACATATGTGACATCGTCATTGCTTGTAGTTGGTGAAGGCTCAGGTGGTGATTGTCAAAGTGGATTGAACACTCCCTTTCTGCAAAGTGTCACTGCAGTGTTTTGGAAGACCTAATCTGGACTTTTTTTCCACTTATACTGTGCACGTGTTTGTTGTATATTTCATACGTTATATTTTATTTTAATTGAGTCACCTTGTACATTATCACATTTTAGCACGGCAATTTACAGGCTTCACAGCATACAATCAATTTCCAATCCAAAAACTATTTTTGACCACAAAATTTCATGTCTTTTCTTGCTATGTTGTCACACACCTTTCTTGTTTCTGTAGAATTATACTGTGTATATAAATTATTAACATTTAAAGTAGATGTAAACCCAATCACTAAAAATCTCATAAAATGTAACATTTTAATGTTAATTTAAAAGTCATTCTTAATCCTTCTAATCTTCAACTTTTTTTTAAAATAATCTCTGGTTATCCTTAGTGGTGTATTTTGATATTTTGGTTTTCTGCTGCCCTACGCAAGACTAAAATCTGGCTCGCCCAGGCCACAGCGACAAACAACGTAAATTTTACTATCCATAGGTGATGCTTTAACCGGTTCCCAACCGCCACCGCACATTTACTACGGCAGGCTGGCTCTCCTGCGCAAACCGATGTAGCCCTACGTCGGTCGCTAACGTGGTGCTGGGAGGCGAGCGCACGCCCACACTAGGCAGCGGGGATGCCGATCCATGGGGCCGGTGGCCACGATTGCCACCGGGCATCCGCGATCACTCCCGGCTGAGAGAGAAGGATGGTCAGCTGTGTTTACACTCTCTCTGAAATGATCACAGAGCACCTGTGATCCTTCTATATAGGATCACAGGTCTCTGTGGTCATTTCACAAGCTCATCCCCCATACAGTTAGAAAACACTCTCCTAGGATCATCCATAGTGTTAACCCCTTCCCTGAAAGTGTCATTATTACAGTAACAGTGCAAATTTTTAGCACTAATTAATGTAGTAATGTCACTGATCCCCCCCAAAAATGTCAGTTAGGGGTCCAATCTGTCCACCACAATGTAGCAGTCCGGCTAAAAATCGCAGCTCGCCGCCATTACTAGTAAGAAAATTAAATAAATAAAAATTACATAAATCTTTCCCTTAGTTTGTAGACGTGATAACTTTTGCGTAAACCAATCAAAATACGCTTGTTGCAATCTTTTTTTTACCAAAAACATGTAGCAGAATACAGATTGGCCTAAAAGGATGACAAATTTTGATTTTTAAATTATTATTTTTTTTTGGGGGGGGGGGGGATGTTATATAGCAGAATGTGAAAAAAAAAATTTTCTTTAGAATTGTCACTTTATTTTGTTTATAATGCAAAAAATAAAAATCGCACAGCTGATCAAATAGCACTAAAAGAAAGCTCTATTTGTGGGGAAAAAAAGGACATTAATTTTATTTTGGCACAGTGTCGCGCGACCGCGCAGTTTACCGTTAAAGTAACCCGAATCGCAAAAAATCATTAGAGGGGCAAATCCATCCGGTCCAGAAGTGGTTAAAGAGGAAGTAAACCCTCCTCGGGAAGTTGTACCTATAGGTAAGCCTATATTAAGGCTTACCTATAGGTACTGTAAATATCTCCTAAACATGTACCGTTTAGGAGATATTTACCTTTAATGCAGCCAGTGACGTCACTGGCGCATGCGCTCTGAAGGAACGGCTGATCGTGCCGTTCCTTCAGAGCCCCGTGCCGTGACCGTCGGCTCCCGCGCGCGTGCGCGGGAGTGACGTCACCGCGGCTCCGGCCAATCAGATGGCCGGATGCCGCGATCCCGGAAGACGGGCGACAGAACATGTCGCTCGTCATACAGGTGAGTGAGCGGCACGGCGGGGGCTCGTTCTAAGGTAAGTATTGCATAATGAGCTAATATGCGATGCATACTAGCTCATTATGTGTTTCTCTTGCAGGATGTAAAAAAAAAAAAAAAATTTTAAACGGGTTTACAACCTCTTTAAAAGCCTTTACAGGTTACCACTTTAGATTTACACAGGAGGTCTAGTGCTAGAATTACTACTCATGATCTGACATGATCTGTGATATTTCATATGTGTGGGGCGTTCTCTGTTTGCGTGCGCGCATGACGGACACGTGCGTTTCCCTTTGCGTGCAAGCATGGAAAGACGGGGAACATACATTTTTTTATTATTATTATTTTTTTTTTTTTTACACTGTTGCTTTAATTTTTTATTTATTTTTAATCGCATTTATTGCTTTCGCAAGGAATGTAAACACCCTTTTGACAGCAATAGACATGTGACAGGTACTCTTTATAGGTACTCTGCCCCAAAAAGCATTCAACACACCAAGATCTGTGTTTTTAAAGGCTTTAGATTTTTAAAAATGGAACTGATGGTTTCTGAGTAAATTGTCATGTCACCGCTTCCGGTTAACTGTTATAAACAGCCCATCCCGGTTTTGCTTGGTTGTCTGGCAAGCTGGCGGACGCACTGTCTGGTGCTTTGTGCCTCCCAGTGGGATGGGAGAGCCCAAGAAGGCCACTGAAGGTGGCGGGGGCGTCCCCTCCCGTTGTTTGTAATAGCATCGGGAGGTTAGTAAGCCACTCCAATTGCTATTACAAGAGAGTCACCCGCCAGCTCTAAAAAACAATACAGGGGTGATCCCGGTACAGACGCCGCCCCTCTGAAAAATGATGCCCAAAGCAAACGCCTTCTTTGTTTTGTGGTAGATCCTGCCAAGAAGGCTTTGTTCAATCTCTTCCTATTATAGGATGACAACACTCTGTCCCTTTCTTCCACCTGTACTCCTGTGTTGTCAACCAGGCTACCGATGGAAGCTACAAGTGAGCTTTGGAGAACACATTATGCAGGCATGGTCTACTGTTGTTACCATCAGGAAACCTGCCCTGAGAAATCTAATGCAGCCATCGTCAAAGTGCATGTAGGCACGATGTGGCTGAGAACAGGCTGCAAGAGATCAGCAACACAGATATACTATATTATCAAAAGTATTGGGAGTCTTAGTCCGTAGGGTTTTTAACAGCAGACCGGCTTTCTCTCTTCATGGGGCACGATCGTGGGTGTCTGGCTGCAATCCCGGCCACCGGCCCTGTGGATCGAGTGGGCACGTGCGTGCCCCCAGGATCACTCCCACGGACCACCGTACAGGTATGGCGACTCGTGGGAACCTGCCTCGGTATATACAGTATCTCACAAAAATAAGTACACCCCTCACATTTTTGTAAATATTTTATTATATCTTTTCATGTGACAAAACTGAAGAAATGACACTTTGCTACAATGTAAAGTAGTGAGTGTACAGCTTGTACAACATTGTAAATTTGCTGTCCCCTCAAAATAACTCAGCACACAGCCATTAATGTCTAAACCGCTGGCAACAATAGTGAGTACACCCCTAAGTGGAAATGTCCTAATTGGGCCCAAAGTGTCAATATTTTGTGTGGCCTCCATTATTTTCCAGCACTGCCTTAACCCTCTAGGGCAGGGGTCCTCAAACTACGGCCCGCAGGCCGCATGCGGCCCGCCAGTGTCCTTAATCTGGCCCGCCAGCCGGGATGTATCATTCATGTTTTTTTTTTCTTTCAAGAAACACCTAATTAGAGCCAGAGGCTCTAATAGGCTTCAGAAAAGGGTGGACCCGGGGTGCAGAGCACTGCGCCCTAGCCCACCCATTTGTGTGACAATAGCGAAGGAAAATTTGCTATTGTCACACGGATCCTCCTCCTGGCCAATCAGGAAGCGGGGCCGAAAGGCAAGCTCATGCCATTGGACTCGAGGAGACGCCAGGGGACTGAGGAGAAGCCGCCGCTGCAGAGGTAAGTGCACTGATCTCTCTGCATTGAAGGGGGCACGGCACGATGGTCTCTGCATTGAAAGAGGGCATGATGGTCTCTGCATTGAAAGGGGGCACGATGGTCTCTGCATTGAAGGGGGCACGATGGTCTCTGCATTGAAGGGGGCACGATGGTCTCTGCATTGAAGGGGGCACGATGGTCTCTGCATTGAAGGGGGCGCGCTAGTCTCTGCATTGAAGGGGGCATGATGGTCTCTGCATTGAAGGGGGCACGATGGTCTCTGCATTGAAAGGGGGCACGATGGTCTCTGCATTGAAGGGGGCACAATGGTCTCTGCATTGAAGGGGGCACGCTGATCTCTGCATTGAAGGGGGCACGCTGATCTCTGCATTGAAGGGGGCACGCTTGTCTTTGCATTAAAAAGGGGGCACGCTGGCCTCTGCATTGAAGGGGGCACGATGGTCTCTGCATTGAAGGGGGCACGATGGTCTCTGCATTGAAGGGGGCACGATGGTCTCTGCATTGAAAGGAGGCACGCTGTGGTCTCTCTGCATTGAAAGGGGGCACACTGATCACTCTGCATTGAAAAGGGGGCACGCTGGTCACTCTGCATTGATGGGGGCACACTATACCTTGATTACTAAAGGCCCCTTTTTACACTTTTGTGACCTCAAAGTCACGCAATTTTTTACAGCATTTCTTGCCACAAAGCAATGTGAATTATATCTTTCTGTTTGCGCCCCCCCCCCCCCCAAAAAAAAAAATTTTGAGCACCAGCCGCCACAATATAAATAAAACAATAAAAAATATGCGCATTGGAATTTGTTCATATTTTTTTTCAAACTATAGTCCAGCCCCCAACAGTGTCTGAGGGACCGTGAACTGGCCCCCTGTTGAAAAAGTTTGAGGACCCCTGCTCTAGGGCATGGAGTTCACCAGAGCTTCACAGGTTGTCACTGGAGTCCTCTTCCACTCCTCCATGACGACATCAAGGAGCTGGTGGATGTTAGAGACCTTGTACTCCTCCACCTTCCGTTTGAGGATGCCCCACAGATGCTCAATAGGGTTTAGGTCTGGAGACATGCTTGGCCAGTCCATCACCTTTACCTTCAGTTCCTTTAGCAAGGCAGTGGTCATCATGGAGGTGTTTTTTGGGGTTGTTATTATTTTGGAATACTGCCCTGCGGCCCAGTTCCAGAAGGGAGGGAATCATGCTCTGCTTCAGTATGTCACAGTACATGTTGGCATTCATGGTTCCCTCAATGAACGGCAGCTCCCTAGTGCCAGCAGCACTCATGCAGCCCCAGACCATGACACTCCCAGCACCATGCTTGACTGTAGGCAAGACACACTTGTCTTTGTACTCTCACCTGGTTGCCGCCACACACGCTTGATACCATCTTAACCAAATACGTTTATCTTGGTCTCATCAGAACACAGGACATGGTTCCAGTAGTCTGCTTGTCTTCAGCAAACTGATTGCGGGCTTCATGTGCATCATCTTTAGAAGAGGCTTCCTTCTGGGACAACAGCCATGCAGCAGTGGCGGCCGGTGCGTTGGGGGCACAGGGGCGCCGCCCCGCCATCCATGCGTCCGGCCCCCTAATCTACATGTGGGGCGCCGGATGCATGGAGTTCAATGGGGTTTTTTTTTCTTCTGAAGCACATGATTAGAGCCAGAGCCTCTAATAGGCTTCAGAAAAGGGTGGACCCGGGGCGCAGAGCAGTGCGCCCTGAGCCCACCCATTGTGTGACAATAGCAAATGAATATTCGCTATTGTCACACAAATCCTCCTCCTGGCCAATCAGAAGCTGCCGCTGCATCAGGTAAGTGCACTGGTCTCTCTGCACTCTGTGGTCACTCTGCATTGATGGGGGGCACGCTGTGGTCACTCTGCATTGAAGGGGGCACACTGTGGTCACTCTGCATTGAAGGGAGCACGCTGTGGTCACTCTGCATTGATCGGGGCATGCTGTGGTCACTCTGCATTGAAGGGGGCATGCTGCGGTCACTCTGCATTGAAGGGGGCACGCTGTGGTCACTCTGCATTGAAGGGGGCATGCTGTGGTCACTCTGCATTGAAGGGGGCACGCTGTGGTCACTCTGCATTGAAGGGGGCACGCTGTGGTCACTCTGCATTGAAGGGGGCACGCTGTGGTCACTCTGGATTGAAGGGGGCACGCTGTGGTCACTCTGCATTGAAGGGGCACGGCCCGCTGTGGTCACTCTGCATTGAAGGGGGCACGCTGTGGTCACTTTGCATTGAAGGGGGCACGCTGTGGTCACTCTACATTAAAGGTGGCATGCTGTGGTCACTCTACATTAAAGGGGCACGCTGTGGTCCCTCTGCATTAAAGGGGACACGCTGTGGTCACTCTGCATTGAAGGGGGCATGCTGTGGTCACTTTACATTGAAGGGGGTACGCTGTGATCACTCTACATTGAGGGGGGCACGCTGTGGTCACTCTACATTGAAGGGGGCAAGCTGTGGTCACTCTGCATTGATGGGGGCACGCTGTGGTCACTCTGCATTGAAGGGGGCACGCTGTGGTCACTCTGCATTGAAGGGGGCATGCTGTGGTCACTCTGCATTGAAGAATACACACTATACTTTGATTACTGAAGGCCCCTTTCACATTTTTGTGACCTCAAAGTCATGCAATTTTTTGCCGCGTTTTTTGCCGCAAAGCAATGCCTATTACATTTTTCTGTTTGCGCCCCCGCCCCAAAAATTTTGAGAACCAGCCGCCACTGCCATGCAGACCAATTTGATGTAGTGTGCGGCATATGGTCTTAGCACTGACAGGCTGACCGTCCACCCCTTCAACCTCTGCTGCAATGTTGGCAGCACTCATACGCAGGGCTGGCCCAAGACATTGTGCTGCCTGGGTCCGAGAATAAAATGCTGCCCCCCCCCCCAAAAAAAAAAAAAAACACCCTCCAAGATGCCCCCACATTCTATAGGACTATGAAAGCAGTCAGAGGAGTGTGAGTGTGTAGGGAGTGACAGCAAGAGCAGGACAGAGCTGTAGACACTGGGCAGATGAGCGCACCAGGCTTTCTACTGTCTATAGTGCCACAGTGCCCTGCAGGGCTGCGGGCATGGTACAGGAGAATGCAGTGCTGTGGGCATGGTACAGAAGAATGCAGGGCTGTAGGCATGGTACAGGAGAATGCAGTTCTGCGGGCATGGTACAAGAGAATGCAGGGCTGCGGGCATGGTACAGGAGAATGCAGTGCTGCGGGCATGGTACAGGAGAATGCAAGGCTGCGGGCATGGTACAGGAGAATGCGGGGATGTGGTCATGGTACAGGAGAATGCAAGGCTGCGGGCATGGTACAGGAGAATGTGGGGCTGCGGGCATGGTACAGGAGAATGCGGGGCTGCGGGTATGGTACACGAGAATGCGGGGCTGCGGGCATGGTACGGTAGAATGCAAGGCTGTGGGCATAGTACAGGAGAATGCAAGGCTGCGGGCATGGTACGGGAGAATGCAAGGCTGCGGGCATGGTAGGGGAGAATGCGGGGCTGCGGGCATGGTACGGGAGAATGCGGGGCTGCGGGCATGGTACGGGAGAATGCGGGCATGGTACGGGAGAATGCGGGGCTGCAGACATGGTACATGAGAATGCGGGTCTGCGGGCATGGTGCAGGAGAATGCGGGGCTGCAGACATGGTACATGAGAATGCAGGGTCTGCGGGCATGGTGCAGGAGAATGCGGGGCTGCAGACATGGTACATGAGAATGCGGGGCTGCGGGCATGGTACAGGAGAATGCGGGTCTGCGGGCATGGTACAGTAGAATGCGGGTCTGCGGGCATGGTGCAGGAGAATGCGGGGCTGCAGACATGGTACATGAGAATGCGGGGCTGCGGGCATGGTACAGGAGAATGCGGGACTGCGGACATGGTACAGGAGAATGCGGGGCTGCGGACATGGTACATGAGAATGCGGGGCTGCGGGCATGGTACAGGAGAATGCGGGACTGCGGACATGGTACAGGAGAATGCGGGACTGCGGACATGGTACAGGAGAATGCGGGGCTGCGGACATGGTACATGAGAATGCGGGGCTGCGGACATGGTACATGAGAATGCGGGGCTGCGGGCATGGTACATGAGAATGCAGGACTGCGGACATGGTACAGGAGAATGCGGGGCTGCGGACATGGTACATGAGAATGCAGGGCTGCGGGCATGGTGCAGCAGAATGCGGGGCTACAGACATGGTACATGAGAATGCGGGGCTGCGGGCATGGTACAGGAGAATGCGGGTCTGCGGGCATGGTACAGGAGAATGCGGGTCTGCGGGCATGGTGCAGGAGAATGCGGGGCTGCAGACATGGTATATGAGAATGCGGGGCTGCGGGCATGGTACAGGAGAATGCGGGACTGCGGACATGGTACAGGAGAATGCGGGACTGCGGACATGGTACAGGAGAATGCAGGGCTGCGGACATGGTACATGAGAATGCGGGACTGCGGACATGGTACAAGAGAATACGGGTCTGCGAACATGGTACAGGAGAATGTGGGACTGCGGACATGGTACAGGAGAATGCGGGACTGCGGACATGGTACAGGAGAATGCGGGGCTGCGGACATGGTACATGAGAATGCGGGACTGCGGACATGGTACAGGAGAATGCGGGATTGCGGACATGGTACAGGAGAATGCGGGGACTCTGCGGGCATGGTACAGGAGAATGCAGGGTCTGCGGGCATGGTGCATGGGAATGCAGGGCTGTGGGCATGGTACAGGAGACGGACATGGTACAAGAGAATGCGAGGCTGTGGGCATACTACAGGAGATGCAGTGCTGTGAGCATGTACCATGCCCGCAGCACTGCATCTTCTGTAGTATGCCTGCAGCCCCGCATAATGACAGGTAGTGTGCAGCCTCACTTACCTGTTCCTAAAGGGCGCTTTAGAATTTAAAAATGGCGCCGCCCGGCGCCACACGTCAACACGTCCGCGGCCGGCCTGACATACACACTGCGCATGCGCCGCCGCCGCCGCTCGCGCTCGGGAAAGCTAGCTAATACATGTTCGGCTATTCCCGGAAATAGCCGAACGTTTATGGGCTTTGCCGAGCGGCGGCGGCGGCGCATGCGCAGTGTGCATGTTGGGCCAGCCGCTGACCTTTTTTTTTTTGCGCGATAGGCTTAGAAGAGAAGAGGCGGCCGGGGCCGCCCCTCTCTAAGTGCCGCCTGGGACCCATGGTCCCACCGGGACCCATGGTAGGGCCGGCCCTGCTCATACGTCTATTTCCCAAAGACAACCTCTGGATATGACGATGAGCATGTGCACTCAACTTCTTTGGTCAACCATGGCAAGGCCTGTTCTGAGTGGAACCTGTCCTGTTTAACCACTGTATGGTCTTGGCCACCGTGCTGCAGCTCAGTTTCGGGGTCTTGGAAATCTTCTTATAGCCTAGGCCATCTTTATGTAGAGCAACAATTATTTTTTTCAGATCCTCAGAGAGTTCTTTGCCATGAGGTGCCATGTTGAACTACCAGTGACTAGTATGAGAGATTGAGAGCAATAACATCAAATTTAACACACCTGCTGCCCATTCACACCTGAGGCCTTGTAACACTAACAAGTCACATGATACTGGGGAGGGAAAATGGCTAGTTGGGCCCAATTTGAACATTTTCACTTAGGGGTGTACTCTGTTGCCAGCGGTTTAGACATTAACCACTTGACGACCACCCGCCACATATTTACTGCGGCAGGCAGCCGCTCCTGGGCAAAGTGACGTAGCTCTACATCGCTCGCTCTCAGGAGGCTAGGGGGCGAGCGCAGCCGGGGAGCCAGTGCGTGTGTCAGGCGGATCCGATTGCCATCTGACACCAGCGATCTCCCCCCGCTGACAGAGAAGGAAGGACAGCTGATGTAAACACAGCTGTCCATCCTTCTCCCTGCAATGATCACAGAGGTCATGTAATCCTGCTATATAGGATCGCATGTCTCTGTGATCATCTCACAAGCCCAACCCCCCCCCCCACAGTTAGAATCACTCCCCTAGGCTTACATTTAACCCCTTGATCACTAATAGTATTAACCCCTTCCCTGCCAATGGCATTATTACAGTAACAGTGCATATTTTTAGCACTGATTACTGTAGTAATGTCACCGGTACTCCCAAAAGTGTCAAAAATGTCAGTTAGGGGCCTGATCTGTCCGCCGCAATGTCGCGGTCCCGCAAAAAAATCGCAGATCGCCACCATTACTAGTAAAAAAAAAAAAAAACAATAAAAATGACATAAATCTTTCCTGTAGTTAGCAGACGCAATAACTTTTGCGCAAACTAATCAAAATAGGCTTATTGCGATTTTTTTTACCAAAAATATGTAGCAGAAAACAAATTGGCCTAAAATGTTAAAAATTTTGATTTTTACATTTTTATTTTTGGGAATGTTATATAGCAGAATGTGAAAAATATATTTTTTTTTTTTTCAAAATTGTTGCTCTTTTTTTGTTTATAGCGCCAAAAATAAAAATCGCAGAGGTGATCAAATACCACCAAAAGAAAGCTCTATTTGCGGGGAAAAAAAAGGACGTCAATTTTTTTTGGGTACAGCGTCGCAATTGTGCGTTAAAATAACACAGCGCCGAATCGCAAACTAGGGCCTGGTGATTAAGCAGGAAAATCTTCCGGTCTTAACCACTTGCCGACTGCCGCACGACTATCTACGTCGGCAGTCAGCCCCTCACAGGCAAAGTGACGTCTACGTCGCTAGCCTGTGAGGGTCTAGGGAGCGAGCGCGCGCCACCGGAGGCGCGCTTCCGCTCCCGCGCGGTCACGGACCCCCCGCGCGTGTGACCCGGCGGACCCGATGTCCGCCGGTCACTCTGCGATCGCCGCTGCAGAGGGAGAAAGTCAAGCCGCCTGTCATTCTCCCCTGTGTAGAAACTGTGATCACACGGTTCTACTATGTAGAACCGTTGATCACTGTTTCTACAGCTCAACAGACAGCCAATCACAGTTAGAATCACGCCCCTAGGGACACACACAGCCCCTCCCTCTTAAATAAAGTTAACCCCTTCACTGCCAGTGTAATTTTGCAGTAACAGTGCATATGTATAGCACTGATTACTGCAGTAATGTCACTGGTAACCCCAAAAGTGTCAAAAATGTCAGTCAAGGGTCCAATCTTTCCGCCGCAATGTCGCAGTACCGCAAAAAAATCGCAGATCGCCGCCATTACGCGTTAAAAAAAAAAACAACAAAAATGACAAAAATCTTTCCCTTTGTTGGTAAACGCGATAACTTTTGCGCAAACCAATCAAAATACGCTTTTTGCGATTTTTTTTACCAAACATATGTAGCATAAAACAAATTGGCCGAAAATGTTAAAAAAAATTTGATTTTTACTTTTTTTTTTTGGGGAATCTCATATAAAAAAATGTGAAAAATATTGTTATTTTTGCAAAATTGACGCTCTTTTTTTGTTTATAGCGCATGATCAAAAAATCGCACAGGTGATCAAATACCACCAAAAGAGAGCTCTGTTTGTGGGAAAAAAAGGACGTCAAATTCGTTTAGGTACAGCGTCACACGACCGCGCAATTGTCTGTTAAAGTCACGCAGTGCCGAATCGCAAAATACCCCCTGGTCAGGAAGGGGGTAAAATCTTCCGGGGCTTAAGTGGTTAAAGTGGTTAATGGCTGTGTAAGAGGTGATGAGGTAATTGGCGCTGCCTAAAAGATGTGTATAAGACTAGGGTAAAATCAATAACTTATGCACAGAAAATCATTACATATACATAAAATTGACATAAACAAATAAATAAACAAATACATAAACAAACATAAAGTGCAATAGTGCAATAACAGTGCACACGCAAACAAATATATATATCTTCTATAAAAACATAAAGTGCAATGGTGCAATAACAGTGCGCACGCAAGCAAATATGTATATATCTCCTATATATATATACAAAAGTGGCTATAGTGAGGGTAGCCAACTAAAAAAGATCTGGCCAGTGAACACTTAATTTTCCAAACGATAAGAAAAGTGTCTCAATAATAATATTCCAGCTAAAATAATATGGCAGTTTTATCATGCAATATTCTAAAAGGAAGTGAATAAAAGGTGTCAGTGATATGGTAAAGCCCGAAATAAAGTGTGTAAGTGCAATACGGTCCTAAAAAGGGGACCAATAGAAGTGCATGTAATCCAAAAGAATGTATCTATAAATAGTAGTAAATAAATAATTATAAAGTGCTAATAGTGCAAATGGTCCAGATTAAGAGTGTCAATCATAGGACCCTTGCTACTAAAAAGTGAAAAAATTATTTATATATAACTAATCTGTAACAGTAATCCAAAATCAATCAATCAAGTGGATGAAAAAAATGTCCATAAAGTTCATAGAAAAGTAAGCTATAACAATAATCAACTCCGTAGGTGATTCTTGAGGTGCTCCAGGTGTTTTAGTGCCGGGTGTGGAGACAGTGATCCCCCCTTCCAATCTCCCCCGCACTCACCAGAAATCAGCACCCCTACAGGGGTAACCAGCGTGTAAGACACAGGTACACTCTCCGTCTCCAGACAGGTGATAATCCTATGTGCTGATCCCTCTGGTGAAATAATCCTGAAGCCTTTTATGCCGTATATATTATGTACCAATCATACTCAAAGGAAATATGTCCAGGGTGCCATATGGGAGAAAAGAGCCTCATATAGTGATGTACCGTTTATATATATAAGACTTGCTTTATAAACGGTATCCCAACGGCTCCCAGTAAAAACGGCTCCCAATGCGCCTGCACCAGTGTTCTAAAATTTTATCGGACCCATGAAAATTCCGGACCTCGACACTTCCGGCTGGTGCGAGCCCCGGTGCTTATGTGCACAAGGTCCGAGGAAATTCTAAGACTTAGCAAACAGCTGATTGAGAGGAGGAGGGGCTGAAGTGGGACACACACACCGCCGCGGAAAAAATTGCTGTCACCAAAGCTGCTAGAGACCCCAAAATTGTATCGCAAGTAGCCAAGACGCTCCCCTACAGCTGTTAAAAATTTGGGGTCTCGGGGATGAAAGGGTGCGGAGCAGTGGTTCCCGGTTCTCGGGGTCACTGCTCCGCGCCCTTTCATCCCCGAGACCCACTGGGTCACTGCTCCGCGCCCTTTCATCCCCGAGACCCAAATTTCTATCAGCTATAGGGGAGCGTCTTGGCTACCTGCGATCAAATTTTGGGGTCTCTAGCAGCTTTGGTTCGCCCGTGACAGCAATTTTCCCGCGGCGGTGTGTGCGTCCCACCTCAGCCCCTCCTCCTCTCAATCAGCTGTTCGCTAAGTCTTAGAATTTCCTCGGACCTTGTGCGCATGCGCACTGGGGCTCGCACCAGCCGGAAGTGACGAGGTCCGATTTTTTCACAGGTCCGACAAAATTTTACAACACCGGCCCCGCTCGTCAGTTCCGGTGCGGTGCCTCATTCCCTGCTAAACAGCTTCTGGGCACGCCCAGAAGCTGTGGAGGGATGACGCGCCCGCACCGGAAGTGACGAGCGGGGCCGGTGCAGGCGCATTCTGGGAGAAGAGGACACGGAAGAGGACGCAGAAGAGGACGCGCTGGCTTCAGCTGCCCACATCCGAGATGGCAGCACTGGAGAAGAAATTTTCAAGGTAAGTATTTCTTCTAAAAGGTAAGTGCGACCCGGGATAGTACATTCCATTGTGGAATGTACTAGCCCTGATTGTCCTGGGGGTATTTTTATTGAAAAAAAATTTTGTGGCCGGAACTCCGCTTTAAGTGGTTACCAGAAGAGGAATAGAGGGGAAATAGTTCGATAGGGACTCGAATTCTATTAAAGGAGATGTACAGCCAAAGCTTGTTTGGCTGTACATCTCCTATGGATCAAGGAGTGCAGTACATTCTGCACTCCTCTGACCCGTTTTCATCAGAGAGCGGACTGAAGTCCGCTCGCTGCTGACGTCACAGATATCTGTCCAGACACTGGAGGCGGGATGTGCCAGGTTCCTGGACCGACCCCTGAGAGCCGCTGAGAGCCTGAGCCGGTCACTCCAGAGGCAGAGCAGAGAGCTGTGTCAGCAGCTCTTAGCTCGGGGAGCTGTCAGACCGAGCGATCAGTGGTTTTCGATCGCTCGGTTCTCAGTGTAGAGGCGCCGGGGGACCGATGCAACATCCACCTGGGTAAGTATAAATGGGGAATAAAAGGAAACCCCATACTTTTCTTTTAACTACCAGGGATTTCTCTGACCTTGGGGGGAATTCCTCTCACGTCCTCTTTGTCTATGGGACAGGAAATGAATGTAAATTTCCCCAATGGTAAAAATGCAAAAAAAAAAAAAAAACTTGCAAAGATTATAACTCTCCCTTAAAGCGTAACCTTTGTTGGGGAAAAAAAAATTCCCCTCTGGGTGAACTTTGCACATTTCAAGGATTATAACAACCTTTGTTGCAGATTCTTATCCTTTTGTTATTCTGAAGGAATCCCTGTGTGTTTCTCTGTGCCCCTGTGGGAAAATTAATCTAATGGGGGTGGTTTCATAATTATCAATCAGCTGTGGCACCTGCAGAGCACTAATGAGGAAATCAGCTGGGCCTGCATCCCTATAGATGCGTTCCTGTTGGGAGTATCTCACCAAAAATTACATTTTTGTTGCAGGAGATGCCAGAAATCTGACTTGTATCTTAGTGCAGACTTCTGGGAAAATCTGTGGTCCAATCACACAAGCAGGAAATGATGTTTCTGGGGTGTGGTCAGTAGACATTCTGTGTACAGAACAGCTCCAGGTAGCCATATTGCATTACATTTTCAGAAAATTACAGCAGCTGCAGATTGAAAAGGAAAGGTCATTTTCTAATAACATTCAATTCAAATATGATTTGTGTCACAATTATATACACTATATTATTTTTTATTTTTTTCCCCACAAAAGTGGAGTTACCCTTTAAGGCCCGTACACGCGATATGAAAATCGGAAGTTACCCTTTGTACGATGACCGATATGCTGATTATTGGATCATTAGTATAGTGCTTTCGACAGTCAATTCAGACTTTTCGGACGACAAAACCTGAAGGTGCGTGCTATAAAATGTTTATCGTAATTGAACACGACGTCTGATTTTTGTTTAACCACCTAAGGACCAGAAGGTTTTACCCCCTTAATGACCGGGCCATTTTTGCAATATGGCACTGAGTTACTTTAACTGACAATTGCACGGTCGTGCGACACTGTACCCAAATAAAATTGATGTTCTTTTTTTTCCCACAAATAGAGCTTTCTTTTGGTGGTATTTAATAACCTCTCTGTTTTTATATTTTTTGTGCCTAAGGGCTCTTTCACACGGCCGCTCCGCTGCTTTAGTCCGCTGCGGGACTTTTTTTTTTTTTTTTTTCACGGAGCGGATGACATTTGTGTCATCCGCTCCGTGTGCCCGCATATCATCCCATCCGTTTGCGGATGATATACGGACATAATGTAAGTATATGGCACTGCGGATGTCAGCGGATGACACCGCTGACATCCGATTTTCCTTCCTTTCCGTTTTTTACACGGATGAAAAAATAGGGTTCTGTTCCGTTCCAAAAAATGGAACAGAACGGAAAGGACACAAATCGGATGTCAGCGGATGGTATTCCGCTGACATCCGCAGTGCCATTCACTTACATTATGTCCGCAAATCATCCACAAAAAAATAGGATGATTTGCGGACAAGCGGAGCGGCCGTGTGAAAGGGCCCTTAAACAAAAAATGAGTAACAATTCTGAAGAAAAAAAAAATAAATATTTTTTACTTTCTGCTATAAAACATTACCAAGAAAAAAAAAAAATTAAAAATCTAATTTTTCCATCAATGTAGGTCAATATGTATTCTGCTACATATTTTTGGTAAATCCCAATAAGTGTATATTGCTTGGTTTGTGCAAAAGTTGTCACGTCCACAAACAAGGGGAAAGATTTATGTAATTTTTATTTATTTATTTATTTTTTATTAGTAATGGCGGCGATCAGCATTGCTGTGGATAGATCAAACACCTAACTTTTGAAGGGACCGGTGACATTACTACAGTGATCAGTGCTAAAGATACGCACTATTACTGTACTAATGACACTGGCAGGGAAGGGGTTAACACCAGGGGAGATCAAAACGGCAAATGTGTGCCTAGGGGGTGCTTTCTTACTGTGTGGGGGATTTACTTACTGGATGAACACAGAGACCTGGGTTCCTAAATAGGAGGAACACAGGATCCCTGTGTTCATTACTGACAACAGCGGTTTGCCATGTTTACTTTGGCAGACCGCCGTTCAGTGATTCAGTCTCCATGGGAAGCGATCGCGGGTGCCCGATGGACATCACGTCCGCTGGACCCACTGATTGGCTCCTCCTCTAGCCAGTCGGCGCGCGTGCGTACCTCTGGCGGTGCGCGCGTCCCCCTACTAACTGCTACACGAAACGACGTACAGGCACGTCGCTTAACGTAAAAGAGCCAACTTGCCACAGTATAACTACGGCGGCTGGTCAGCAAGTGGTTAAAGACTGGTACACACGATCAGATTATCAGAGGAATAATCGTCCGTTTTTTGTTGTATGTTAGTTTCATATCGAAAGTGAAGAGGTTACTCAACTTACGCAAATTCTTGTACGACAGAATACAACTTCGTAAATGATGTCATGTGTTGATTTGTTTGTATGCGTTCTTTCGTTTCTGAGCATGCCTAGTCTTGCTCTTATGATTTTTTGATTTTTTCAGGACGAAAACTGTACTAGTTTAATGGAAATCGGACGTTGTGTTTACTTACGATAAAAAATTTTCTAGCCTGCACCTTCAGGTTTTGTTGTCCAAAAAGTTGGAATTGGCTGTCGAAAGCACTATACTAATGATCAGATAATCGGCCGATCGTTTGTCGCTCTAAATTTTACTTCTGATTTTCCTATTGTGGGTACAGCCCTTTTCCTATTGTGGGTTCAGTTTGTCAAAAAAAAAAATCGTAAGAGCAAGACTACGCATGCTCGGAAATGAAAGAATACAGCTGCAAGAAAAAGTATGTGAACCCTTTGGAATGATATGGATTTCTGCACAAATTGGTCATAAAATGTGATCTGATCATCATCAAAGTCCCAGCAATAGACAATCACAGTCTGCTTTAACTAATAACACACAAAGAGTAAAATGCTGCCATGTTTTTATTAAACACACCATGTAAACATTCACAGTGCAGGTGGAAAAAGTATGTGAACCCTTGGATTTAATAACTGGTTGAACCTCCTTTGGCAGCAATAACTTCAACCAAACGTTTCCTGTAGTTGCAGATCAGACGTGCACAACGGTCAGGAGTAATTCTTGACCATTCCTCTTTACAGAACTGTTTCAGTTCAGCAATAATCTTGGGATGTCTGGTGTGAATCACTTTCTTGAGGTCATGCCACAGCATCTCAATCGGGTTACATAGTTGCATAGTAGGTGAGGTTGAATAAAGACAATAGTCCATCCAGTTCAACCTGTGATTAGGTGTGTGTGGCTGTAATCATCTCTCATACCCCTGAATATTCTGATCCTTGAGATGCACGTCCAATAGTCTTTTGAAAGCCACCATACTACCCGCAGAAACCACCTCTCGTGGTAGAGAATTCCACAATCTTGTAGCCCTAACAGTAAAGAACCCCCCACGTTGCCTGAGGTTAAAACGCTTCTCCTCTAATCGCATTGTATGCCCCCGAGTCCTCATGCAATCCCTTCGACTAAACAGCTTTTTTTCTAAGCTGAGATCCCCATTGAGATATTTAAACATTGCTATCATGTCCCCCCTCAGGCGTCTCTTCTCCAGGGAGAATAAATCAAGCGATTGCAGACACTCTTCATAATCAAGGTCCTCCAATCCCCTAATTAGTTTAGTTGCCCTTCTCTGGACTCTCTCCAGCTCCAACACATCCCTCCTAAGGACTGGCGACCAGAACTGGACAGAATACTCCAGATGCGGTCGGACCAGAGTTTTATAAAGTGGAAGGAGTATAGTCTTATCTCTGGAATACATCCCTTTCTTTATGCATGCTAATATTCTGCTAGCTTTGGCAGCTGCCGCTTGACATTGCATGCTGTTGCCTAGTCTATCATCAACCAAGACTCCCAGATCTTTCTCCATTTTTGATTCCCCCAAGGGTTCCCCTCCTAACGTGTATTGTGCTTTTATGTTTCTAGTCCCCAAGTGCAAAACCTTACACTTCTCTACGTTAAACCTCATTTGCCAAGTCGTTGCCCACTCCGTTATTTTGTCCAGGTCATTCTGTAGTATATCTGCTTCATGCTGTGCGGTTATTGTCCTGCCCAATTTTGTGTCATCTGCAAAAACTGCTATTGAACTACTGACCCTGACCTCAATGTTGTTTATGAATAAATTGAACAAGGTTGGTCCCAGGACTGAGCCCTGGGGCACCCCGCTTACCACCTCAGACCAGTCTGAGTATGCGCTGTTTATTACCACCCTTTGGACACGCCCTTTAAGCCAGTTCCGTATCCAAAAGCACACCCTGCTGTCGATACCTGCAGACCTTATTTTATAAATTAAGCGCTTATGGGGAACTGTATCAAACGCCTTAGCGAAATCTAGGTATACCACATCCACTGGTCTGCCCCTATCTAGCTCACAGCTCACCTCCTCGTAGAATGTTAAGAGATTGGTTTGACAAGAACGCCCATTTGTAAACCCGTGCTGGTTACTACTGATGATGCTGTTGTCCTTAGCAAACTCTACGATATAGTCCCTTATCATCCTCTCCAGAAGTTTACATACTGTCGATGTCAAACTGACAGGCCTATAATTTCCCGGGATATGCCTCTGACCCTTTTTGAATATCGGAATCACGTTAGCTTTCCTCCAATCTCCTGGTACTTCTCCTGTCCTAATACTGTCCGCAAAGATCAGGAACAGTGGTCTGGATATAACCATACTGAGTTCCTTGAGTACTCTTGGATGCATGCCATCCGGGCCTTGTGATTTGTTTGTGTTAAGTTTATCCAGCCTTTCCCTGATTTCCCCCTCTGTTAGCCATAATGGCAAGTCCTGTGTATTACTACTAACCATACAGTCATGGTCAGTGTACCCCTCCGTTTCCTGTGTAAATACTGACGAGAAAAAAGCATTCAGTACGGTTGCTTTTTCAGTGTCCTCTGTAACCATCCCCCCATCATCTCTAATTATGTGTGCAATATGCTCTGCCCTAGTTTTTTTGCTATTGATATATTTAAAGAATTTCTTTGGGTTCTTTTTACTATCCTCCGCTATTTGTCTCTCAAAGTCTATTTTAGCCAACTTGATTTCGTGTTTACTTTTCTTATTTGCCTCCTTGTATTGGACGAAAGCCAATACTGTGCCTTCTGATTTATATTTCCTGAAGGCCAATTTTTTTCCCCTAATAAGGTTTTTAATGCTACGGTTTAGCCAGCCAGGTTTGGCTTTGTCTCTTCTAAATTTATTTCCCATAGGAATGCACTGCAAGATGCCTTTGCTTAATATGTTTCTAAAGCATTCCCATTTTATCTCTGTGGTCAGGGATCCTAGGGTTCGGTCCCAGTTTACCCTTTCCATCAATGAGAACAATTTTGGAAAGTTTGCCCTTCTGAAGTTAAGGGTTCTTATGTTCCCTACCTGCCTTGTTATATTGTTATTTACACTGAATGTGATCATCCTGTGATCGCTAGAGCCCAGGTTGTCCTTGACTCCTACCTCCGAGATTATGTCTGGGTCATTAGTGATCAATAGATCCAGGACTGCATTTTCTCTAGTCGGAGAGTCCACCAACTGTGACATGTAGTTGTCCTGTAAGGTTTCCGTGAATAGACGGGCCTTCTGTGAGTGTGCAGTCCCCTCTTCCCAGTCAATGTCGGGATAATTGAAGTCCCCCAATATGATGACAGATCCTAGCTTTGCCACTTTACCCAACAGTGCTAAAAATTCCAGCTCTACCTCCTCCCCTTGTTTAGGTGGCCTATAGCAAACCCCCACAATTGAGGGTTGAGGTCAGGACTCTGACTGGGCCACTTCAGAAGGCATATTTTCTTCTGTTTAAGCCATCCTGTTGTTGATTTACTTCTATGCTTTGGGTCATTGTCCTGTTGCAACACCCATCTTCTGTTGAGCTTCAGCTGGTAGACAGATGGCCTTAAAGTGGAGGTCAGGTCCACCCATTTTTAATAAGTTGGATTACATAGATGTATGTGATCCCCTTTAAAACGACTTTTACCAATAGAAACTTTTTTTTTTTGCTAGTAAATACCTTATTTTCTGCTTTATTCATTCTCTCCTCGCTTCCGGGTCCGGTCGGCGAATTACGTCATTCGGCGATTCGCAGGGTGTGCTGAGATGTATCTCAGGGCATGAAATCTCGCATTATTACACAGGAGATGAGCTGTACTTCCTGCTCTGCCCCGCCTCCGCCCCCTCCTCTCAGTGAGCTGTACTGTATGTATTGTATTGAGGCCGTGCTCCACTCCGCCTCCGCCCCGCCTCCTCTCAGTGAGCGAGGACTGAAAGCATTATATCCTCACTGAGCTCACTGAGAGGAGGCGGGCGGAGGCAGGGCAGAGCACGCAGTACAGCTCATCTCCTGTGTAATAATTCGAGATTACATGCCCTGAGATACATCCCAGCACACCCTGCGAATCACCGAATGATGTAATCGCCGACCTGACCCGGAAGTGAGGAGAGGATGAATAAAGCAGAAAATAAGGTATTTACTAGCAAAAAAAAAAAAAAAAAAAGTTTCCATTGGTAAAAGTCGTTTTAAAGGGGATTACATACATCTAAAGTTACTAAAATGGGTGGAACTCCACTTTAAGTTCTCCTGCAAAATGTCTTGATAAACTTGGGAATTCATTTTTCCTTCGATGATAGCAATCCTTTCAGGCCCTGATGCAGCAAAGCAGCCCCAAACCATGATGCCCCCACCACCATACTTCACAGTTGGGATGAGGTTTTGATGTTGGTGTGCTGTGCCTCTTTTTCGCCACACATAGTGTTGTTTGTTTCTTACAAACAACTCAACTTTGGTTTCATCTGTCCACAGAAATCTTTGCCAGTACTGCTGTGGAACATCCAGGTGCTCTTGTGCAAACTGTAAACATGCAGCAATGTTTTGTTTGGACAGTAGTGGCTTCCTCTGTGGTATCCTCCCATGAAATCCATTCTTCTTTAGTGTTTTACGTATTGTAGATTCGATAACAGGGATGTTAGCATTTGCCAGTGACTTTTGTAAGTCTTTAGCTGACACTCTAGGATTCTTCTTCACCTCATTGAGCAGTCTGCGCTGTGCTCTTGCAGTCATCTTTACAGGACGGCCATTCCTAGGGAGAGTAGCAGCAGTGCTGAACTTTCTCCATTTATAGACAATTTGTTTTACCGTGGACTGATGAACAGCAAGGCTTTTGGAGATACTTTTATAACCCTTTCCAGCTTTATGCAAGTCAATAATTCTTAATCGTAGGTCTTCTGAGAGCTCTTTTGTGCGAGGCATCATTCACATCAGGCAATGCTTCTTGTGAAAAGCAAACCCAGAACTGGTGTGTTTTTTATAGGGCAGGGAAGCTGTAACCAACACCTCCAATCTTATCTCATTGATTGGACTCCAGTTGGCTGACATCTTACTCCAATTAGCTCTTGGAGATGTCATTAGTCTTAGGCTCCTTTCACACTATCCGTCCATCGGACGGATTCCGTTTTTCTCAGCGGGGGATCGAGCCCCCGATCCCCCGCTGAGCAGGAGGATGACAGCTGTGTCTCCGCTCTGTGTGAGGAGACACAGCTGTCAGTTCCCCATGCATCTCTATGGGGGAAATCGGATGGGAACGGACCGTCGGTCCGTTCTCATCCGATCCCATCCGATCAGCTGGACGGATGGAAAATAGGGTTTCCATCCGTCCAGATTTGACGGATCGGATCGGGTGTCAGCGGACATGTCTCCGCTGACATCCGATCCCCCATAGAGATGCATGGGGGGACCGTTCAGATCCGCCAAAAAAAACGGACAGGCGGATCTGAACGGTCCGCCTGTGTGAAAGGGGCCTAAGGGTTCACATAATTTTTCCACCTGCACTGTGAATGTTTACATGGTGTGTTCAATAAAAACATGGCAACATTTAATTCTTTGTGTGTTATTAGTTTAAGCAGACTGTGATTGTCTATTCTTGTGACTTAGATGATGATCAGATCACATTTTATGACCAATTTGTGCAGAAATCCATATCATTCCAAAGGGTTCACATACTTTTTCTTGCAGCTGTACATACAAAACTATTCAATACATGACATCCCTTCTGAAGTTGTATTCTGTTGTATGAGAATTTTCGTAAGTTGAGTAACTTCTTCATTTTCAATATGAGACTAGCATGGAAAAAAAAAAACGGACAATTATTCATCCAATAATCTCATCATGTGTACTAGGCTTTACTCTATCGAGATGAAGAAAATAAGATTTTGCCTTCAGTTCTATTTTTAATTGTTTTTGGGGGAATCTGTTTCATTCTCTGGAGAATGACAGGAACATTGCTTCATGTTGCAGGCTGACAATCATAAGGCGCTGCCCTGCAGTTAGTAACATCATTGCCAGCCTACCATTCAGTGGCGTCACTAGGGTTGGTGTCACCTGGTGTGGCAACACATGATTTCACCCCCCCAACCAGGCTCTCTCTTGTCTAGCCTGCGACAGTGCCCAGCAAGGAGCTGGGCAAGTTAGTTGTCACAGTGCACATCCCAAACAAGCTCCTGTAAATGATGTGGTCGGTGCCAGTGTGCCATCAAGGATGCGGGTGACACATTGCGGTCGGATAACACTTCCTACTTGATGGTGTCACCCCTCTGGCGGGTGTCACCCAGGTGCTGTCGGCACCCCCATAGCAACACCACTGCTGCCATGTGAGCTCCTTAAGCTGGCAGTTAGGCTCCTAATCTGATAGACCTGATTGGTAGTCCAACGGTCAACTGAAGGCTGGCACAAAGCCGGTGTCCTGTCAGAATACCGCTACTCATCAGAAAGTGTTACGGAAGTGATGTTCTCTGTGAATAATGCTTACTGTGCATGTGCCATGCATTCCATTGATTATGCTGATTAACTCACCTATTGTCTACTGTGGGGATGTGTTGACACTTATAATAATGTGTATTGTACTTCATAAGCTCAATGATGGCAAGTCTGCTAGTTAATTAGCTCAGGTTAATTAAATCCCTGTAATTTATTAGTTGCTAGTGGGAAAGTAGAATACTGTTTGTGTTGGTTGTTCCTTAGATATGTTAATTTTATTTCTGTACACAATTTCATCTTCATATGATAATGTAATCAGACACCTGACCTGGAGGGGTATATATTCAGTGTGAGTTTGTTCAATAAATGTTCCAGATCTTATACAAGCTATTCTTGGCTAGTTTTGTATAGGGGCGGCTAGAATATTTGATATCTATGTTCAAGACTGAAGGAAGCAGTATTCGGACAGAAGCACACAAGCACATTGTGGGGTTGCGGTTCCGTTACACTCACCCTATATCCTGAAATACAGGTTTCCATTTTTCCTATTATAGTATAAACAGCGACAAACCTGCAGGCAGAAGGTGGCGACAGCCATGTTGGTACACCCTGCACTGCTCATCGCCAGACTACTTATGTAGTGAAATAGACTATTTCACTTGGTGAAATTGTCTATTTTAGTATATAAGGTCAGTTTACTGCTAAAATACATGTGAAATGTAAGACTTTGGTGGGTGTAGGAAGATGTCTGCTGCTGCTTTCATGTTCTGTCACATTAAGAAACCTATTGAAACGCATAGCGGCCATGTTGGAATGCATAGAGCATGTGCAGTAAGCAATTTTTACACAAAATTGCCGTGCAGTATAGGCCCTTACCCCTGTTAAGGACTAATGAAAAAACATTGGGATAGAAAAGGCGGGGCTTTGCGGGCCAGTGGGAGTAGAAGGATCAGAGACAAAACTAATTATAAAACCAAAAATACATTTTATTGATACATAAAGAGAATAAAAAACACGCATGGGCTACCATGCATGTATAATTGCAACAAACTGACATACAGATAAAATCAAAACATATAATGTCACTGTTGGTCTAGAAACATATCCCATAGGGATTTAAGCCAAAAGACAAAGCCTGTATAGGATGGAAGATGGGTCTCAAGCTGAGTTCGGTCACGGTAGGTCCCCAGCAAGCCGACGCGTTTCGCTCAAGGCTTCCTCAGGGCCTGAGAGACCATAACAGACCGATGTTTCCTTCTTAGCAGTGACCGGTATTAAGCGACAGGGCTGCAGCGATACATATGCCGTTCGGAAGATATTGCTTCCATATTCACCATACAAAGTCTAAAATAGACCTCAAATAGACCTCAAGGATATATTTTTCTTGCACCGAGTCCGATATGCTGGGTCCCGACTACGTCATCAAAGGCAAGGCTTCTGGGGATAGTTCCACTGTAGCCTCTTGGAGTAAAGTCACCCCTCAGCAGGTGGATGTCCTCTTCCTAAATTATTCGTCCTTATGTGCACATTCACTCCCAGATGCAATAAATCTAGCATTCACATTACGATGATCACCATAATTATAATCCGGGAGCCAGACAACTTCCTCTGTGCACTTGGTAAGAAGTATATCCTCGGGATACGGGTCAAATATGACGACCGCGTTAACCTCTCCTCAAGCTGAGAAAGTATTACAGGCAGGAAAGGGGCTTATACAAACATATATTCCAGTTATATGGACCCAAGGTCCTGGGCTATCCAAGCCCTCTGTATCGTATGTACTGCATCACCTGCCTTACTTCCGTTGCAATTTCTGATGGGTAGCGGTGTTCTGATAGAACACCAGCTGACAAAGCTATTGTGCTGTGCTCATGCTAAGTTCTCTAGATGTTGGTGGATTTTATTAATAAAATTAGCTATTGTGTCACTGTTTAGCGGGTCAAGGAAATGAACACAAAAATTTCCTTATTATAAACCTAAAGTGGAACTACATGAAATTTTTTTTTTTTTTTAATTTTGGGTAATGTAAGAAAGGGTTATAACTGCTGTGTTCTTTTGTTTTGTTTTTTGGAGGGTGGTGCCATAGGGGAGATTTTACTTCACTTCCTGTTCTATAGCCAAAAAACAAGGTGAGGGAATCCCTTGTTGTCACCAGAAATATTGTCCCCAATGAAAGTTTTCACCCTCTATTCCTGTTCTGGGGACTCAAAGTACGGGATTTCCTTTCACTTGCAGTGATAATGATATGAATGTTCAGTTAGTCTAGGGGAGAGGAGAAGCACTTTAACTTATTTGACCCTCTGCACCCCAGCAGTTGGCACTCCCTCACTCTCCAGCAGTGGACTGTCACTCAGCGTTATTAGGTCCAGTGCAGAGCTTTGGACCCTGCATTGGACTTGACGTCAGGACCTCAGGCCGCTGTAGCATAGAGGAGAAGATGCTGCAGTGACCGGTCTAGCAGCACACAGGATTGGGTAAGTATCTTCTCTAACAAGTTCACTGAACCTAAACAATCAATTACCCTTGCAGTGCTGCAGCTGCTCAACTGCAAGCTATAATTTTCACGTATTCCCGAGTTAGGCTCCAGTGTTTGGAATTAGGATAGAGGGGAAAGGACTGCAAGACTTTTCAATCTTATGTTGTCCACACCAGCCTTTTTCAACCAGGGTGCCCAGGAACCCTGGGGTGCCTTGAGGTTTCTTCAGGGATGCCTTAGCAAAATGCCTAAAAATTGACCAAAAATTATATACAAGCCGGAGTGTGGATGAAGGCTGTAATTTTAGTTACACTAAGTCACAGGTTTTAATTGTGCACCATTACAACCTTCTAGCTAGCTGCTGGCGTCCTAAGGATTCCTGCTGCCTATGCTGACAAATTATCTGTCTGTGCTGGATCATACCTTTTGGGTCTGTGCTTTGATTTGACCCCAGCATCCCAAACGTTATGGTTGGCGACATTATAGCCCCTCTATAAATTCCAGTGTCTCTATACAGCTCTATTACATCTGATAAGTCGGACGTATTGACATACTGCACTGGGATCTTGGCTTTGTTTTTCCATGTATTGTTTTTAATCATGACATGGATCTTGTTTGTACACCACTGAGTACGATAGGTTGCCATCTCCCTGATGAAGGAGTTTTTCTCCTCTGAAACACGTTGGGTGATTGATGTCATACCAGTGATTTGTATGGTGTTATACCCTATATTTCCATGTCTGTTTTCTTTGGTTGTACCATATGTGTATATTTAGCTTCTACATATTTCTGTATCGATACTTTTATGGATGTATAATAAATACAATTATTTTTACTTCAATTAAAACTTTTTTTTGGTGCCATTAATGTCCTACTCCTAGGGGATCATTTACATTTCGTATATCTTTTTGGGACGTGGCCCTATCCCGAGGTGTGCACTGACTAGATTTCATGATTTTTAGCTGCTGGCGTCCTAACGACCAATGGCATTATGAGTTGATGTGAAGGATGTCAGTTATCTGCATATCATCCTTGTTTGACCCTCCCCTGCCCCTCTCCATCAGCATTGGGTTCACATTATCTGAGCGATGAAGAAAAACTGAGGGAGAAGAGAAACATTGGAATACTAGTCAGTACCAATTTGCAAAAGTGTATTTGCTTTGGAAGCATAAATCCCCTCTAACGTTGGGTGTCCTACTTGGACTTGTGGATGTTGATGCATTATGTAAAGCTATTAGAATAGCTTTCACATTTTAGAAAAGGGTGCCTCATGTAAATGGTGCGGTGAGAATGTCCATAATTTTTAAAGTGTGCCTTGACTGAAAAAAGGATGGGAAACACTGGTCTACACTACAACATAGAAAATCCTCTGCTGCCCCCTGCTGGCCATTCACAGCCTCAACGCCCCAGAGCAGCAGATTATTCTCATGCATCTTACTAGGAATGAGCTCACAACTCAGGTGTGTTTGGATCCTAGTCTGAGCCCTGCTTGGCTATGCCGCCTGAAAGCTTTCACTGTGCTCTGCTATTTAAAAGCGGCGGAGGCATTGCTTGCCTACGTATACATGGAACATGTATACATGCAACTGCGGGGAATGCCTCGGCTGTTCGTGGTTGACAGGGCACAGTGAATCTTTCTGGCAGGATAGATCAGGTGGGTTCAGGATCCACACATGCCTGAGCTCATCCCTATGTCTTAAAATATAACAGTAGCAGTTTGCTGTTTTAGTCCAGTGTTTCTCAACCATTTTTCAGTTGCGGTAGCTATAACAGTATGCAAAATCTTGGGGCGCTTTGGTCTAAAATGTAAAAAAAAAACTAAATGTTACTTACAGTGGGAAACCTGAGCTTAGGACAAAGCACACAACCACCTTGATAAAATTAACTTCACATCAGAAGACCCCCTTCACATCAGAGGTTCCCTCATCACATCAGAAGACCCCCTTCACATCAGAGGTTCCCTAATCACCTCAGAGTACCCCCTTTACATCAGAAAATCCCCCCATCATGTTGGAGTCCCCCCCTATACATAAGAGCTCTCATCACATCAGGGTCCTCACTCACACAGCCCTCAAAACCAGAGCCCCCAATCACAGGGTCCCCTCTTGACATCAGAGCCCTAACTTTGGCTCCAGCAGCGCAGCAGAGGGTGGGAGATGGAGAAGGTCTGGAGACTTACCTCTTCTCCTAAATGCTGGGAGCAGCCCTGCATGCTGCCTGCCTTGGATCAAAGTCATGTGAACTGCCATACGGGGGTTGATCCATGCAGTCCTAGAGCATCATTGGTTGTTATGGTGAAGGGGGGCCACTGGCCTGCCTGAACCATGGCAACTTATGAAGCTGATGCAGGGCAAATTGGATCCCCTGGGGTCAGGCACCCTGGTTGAAAAAAATGGTTTTAGTCCAGCCATTCTTTTGATTGCAGTGATCCTTCTACATAATTGTAGAACCAATGATAGGACTGGATATCTCACCACCTTGCCCCCCTCCGTAGATTGATGCAATTTGTGGGGACATCTCCACTGCACAGACATCTATCCCACTTAACATATACTATACAAAACCACTCTCAACACTTTCCTCTTTTGACCTGGTTACTACCAAGGAGGTCGCAAAGGTTTTCGCAGAAGTCCACCTTCCCACCTTTCTCCTGGGTCTTGCTCCCTCACAACTACTATGGTCTCTACTTCTATCCTATGTTTCCTCCCTCACATCTTCAATCTCTCCCTTTCTACTGGCACCTTCCCCTCCCCTCTAAAACATGAGCTGATTACCCCCATACTTAAAAAGCCCTCAATAAACCCTACCAGCCTGAACAACTTAAGACCCATTTGCTTGCTCCCGTTTGCATCAAAACTTTTGAAACTTAAGCCCCGTACACACACGCAGATCGTCGTCATACAAATGTTCGTCTTTTCTCCCCGGGATGTCGGTGTCTGTTGAAAAGTGCAAAGACAGCACAAGGACAGCACAAGAATTTTGTCCGCAGACTTCAGCTGACTGCAGAAGTGATGTCATGTAATGGTTAACTTTCCCTGTGTTTTTTATTTTCTGAGCATGCCCAGTCTTGCAAATCTGCGGTCTGTCGGCCGAATTGTGTACTGACAGGCGAACAATCGTCCGTTCTGGTGTCTGCAGACAAAAATTTTCATGTTTGCAAGAAAGACTCTTGTCCGCAGATTGTGTGCAGACATCTGTCGGAGGCACCATACTAACACGCATACAATCGGCAGATCTTTCGTCCGCCGACGTTTGTATGACGACGATCTGCGTGTGTGTACGGGCCTTTACAGTCCCGGCTTTCACTTACTACACTCCACTAAAACTGCTCTACTGAAACTCACTAATGATCTACTAACTGCTAAAACCAATAGCCACTACTTCATTCTCATACTACTAACTAGACCTATCTGCAGCCTTTGATACCATTGACTATCTCCTCCTCAAAAAACTCCACTCACTTGGCCTTCAAGACTGCTCTCTCCTGGTTCTCCTACCTATTACAGCATTCCTTCAGGGTTACCTATAAATCTGTTTTCTCCTGTTATCTTCCTCTTTCTGTAGGAGTACCCCAAGGTCCTGTCCTCGGACCCCTCCTTTTCTCCATTTACACCTCCTCATTTGGTCAATTAATAAACTCCCATGGTACCATCTCTATGCTGACCACACACAAATTATCGCTCCCTGCTTGTGGAAGCAAATTCCACATCCTTACTGTTCTGACAGTGAAGAACCCCTTACGTATTTTAAGGTTAAACCAATCGTCTCTTCTCCAGAGAGAATAAGTTCAGTGCTTGTAGTCTTTCCTTATAGCTGATGTCCTCCATTCCCCTAATTATTTTTGTTGCCCTTCTCTGGACTGTTTCCAGTTCCAGCACATTCTTCCTGAGGACCGGTGCCCAGAACTGGACAGCATACTCCAGATGTGGCCGGACCAGAGTCTTGTAGAGCGGGAGAATAATCTCTTTATTTCTGGAGTGAATCCCCTTTTTTATACATGCCAATATTCTGTTGGCTTTGCTTGTGGCGGCTTGGCATTGCATGCCACTGCCAAGCCTGTTGTCTACCAGTACCCCCAGGTCCTTTTCCATCCTAGACTCACCCAGAGGTTTCCCCCATAGTGAGTAGCTTGCTTTCTGGTTTCTGATGCCCAAGTGCATTACTTTACATTTTTCAACATTAAACCTCATCTGCCATGTATTTGCCCACCCCATTATTTTGTTCAGGTCTGCTTGTAAGGTTTCCACATCCTGCATAGAAGATATTGGCATGCTTAGTTTAGTATCATCCGCAAATACTGAGATTGTACTAGATATCCCCTCCTCTAGATTATTTATGAATAAATTAAACAGGATTGGTCCCAGAACCTTGGGGGACCCCACTTTCCACACCCGCCCAATCCAAGTACTCCCCATTAATCACCACCCTCTGGACTCTCCCCTGGAGCCAGTTCTCTATCCAGGTACTCACCCTATGGTCCATACCTATGTACCTTAGTTTGTACAAAGGGCGTTTGTGGGGACCAGTGTCAAAGGCCTTTGCAAAGTCCAGATAAACCACATCCACAGGCTTACCTTTATCTAGGTGGCAGCTCACTTCATCGTAGAAGGTTAATATATTGCTTTGGCAAGAACGATTTTTCATGAATCCATGCTGATTACTATTAATAATACCGTTTTTATTACTAAAGTCTTGTATGTGGTCCCTTAACAACCCCTCCAAAATCTTGCAGACTACTGATGTTAGGCTGACCGGCCTATAGTTACCCGGGATATATCTCTGCCTTTTTTTAAACATTGGTACCACATTTGCTTTTTTCCAATCAGCTGGCACCATACCCGTCTGTAGACTATCCTTAAAGATCAAGAATAATGGTCTGGCAATCACCCGGCTGAGCTCTTTAAGAACACTCGGGTGCAAGCCAACAGGTCCCGGTGATTTATTTATCAACCGTTTAGTGTCCGCCAATCTCTCCACTGGCTTCCTATTGCCCAACAAAAAAAAATTCAAAACACTAACAATAACATACAAAGCCATTTACAACTCTGCCCCGATTTATATCACCAATCTTATCTACAAATATCACCTAAACCGTACTCTTTGCTTCTACCAATACCTCCTGCTCTCTAGCTCCCTTGTCTCCTCCTCACATTCTTGTCTCCAGGACTTCTCCAGAGCCTCTCCCATCCTCTGGAACTCACTACCCCAATCTGTCTGGTTATCTCCTACTCTGTCCACTTTTAGGTAATCCCTGAAAACTCATCATATTCTGCCTTCAGCTAACAACCGAATCTTCCAATTCCCTCATCAGCTCATCACTCTCAGTTACTACTTTTTGTTTCACCATTCCCTCCCTATTACATTATAAGCTTGCAGGAGCAGGGCCCTCCTAACCCTCTTGTATTGAATTGTATTGTTTCTGCATTGTATCTCCTTTATATTGTAAAGCGCTGCGCAAACTGTTGGCGCTATATAAATCCTGTAAAATAATGTGAATAAAAAACGAACTGGCTGGACATTTTTTATCAAATATATTGATCAATATGCTGTTTTATTTTGCATCCCTCTCACAATAATGAGACATTTCCCATTGTAGTTTCTGTCTCTGCCTCACCCAATGAGATTTCCTGCAGCAGTTTATTATTATTATTTCAGGTACTTATATAGCGCTGTCAATTTATGCAGCACTTTTCATATACAGTACACATTCACATCAGTCCCTGCCCTCATGTCTCTGCCCCTCCCATTATAGTGAGATTTCCTGCAGTAGTTTGTGTCTCTGCCCCTCCCACAATGGTAAGATTTCCCTCAGTAGCTTGCATGTTTACCTTCAGGGTGATACTGGAAACACTAATGATAAATTGTTTGAGTCCCTGAGATAAAGGAGAAGCCAGTTTATGATTCTAGCAATTATCGAATATCAACATATATATCAGTTTTGAGTGGCGTTGGTGAGATCATAAGAAACATGCAAGGTGTTCTCTGAATGGCAGCTGTGCCGAATGAGCGACCTCTTGTGGTTACTGTGCAAAAGGGCAGCTGCTCAGCGCAGAACCCAGAAGAACGCAGCCAGCGCAGGCTACTACAGTGCTTTACAACTTACACAGAGGCCGATCAGCAGTGCAACTTAATAAAAATTCCAAAGGACAAAGAAAGGTTCACACAATATTTTGCTCACAAATAACAGGTCCTTTATTCCCTTTTTGTTAACCTCATCAGCACTGAAGGGGTTATACTCATGAACATGTACGGTCATACACATAACTATGCGCCGACACTTGGGATTTTGTGTTTTTTTAAACCCTTCTCGACAACTCTGAGTCTTAGGAACTGCTGTGAAATCTGACACAAAGAAAAATGTCCTCTGCTGCAGGAGGAGGCGGTGAGAATTGCAGACTTCCATCCTGCAGCTGAGGGGTAACGCATTATTCCATTAGTCACCAATTGTTATACATATTTAAAACCTTTTGCAATTGTACAAACGTTTATTCCTGTAAGTGGATCTAGTTTTGCATCTAGGGACAGCTTGGACAAGCCGCAGAGATGGGCAACCATGATTTGAAGGGGTACGGGGAGGGTCCTAAAGAATCCATCAAGCTGGGATCGGAGGCTGGAAGGGGCGAGGTTAGCACGTAAATTATGGTCGGTCCTCTCTGGATTTAGGCTCTTTAACTTCTCAAAAGTCAACTTGTGAGCCACTTCCAGAACCTCTGGCCTGATTCTCCAATAACCCTAGAGTCAAATTCAGTACATTTCTTGAAGATGACAACCCAAAAATGATCAAGGCACAGAAAGACTTTGAAAGAACAGAATAGGGGTACAGGTGTAATTGACCCTCTATTCTTGCCTCCTCCCACCTCACGGATCTTAGCTTGATGTAATTGACCTTTTAAGAGATTTTCAAGGTGAAGTGTTAAACTCATTTCACTTACACACTAAAGCTTAGTACAAACGGGCCAATTGTCAGTTGGCATCGGCCTGTTCAATAGAAACCGTCCGACGATTGGCCCGTGTGTACTGCAGCTGGTTTGACCAGCTTCTGTCGAAGGCTCATGACCAAAAAGGTCTGCTGACCTGCTCCCGATCAGCACCCTCAGCCAATGGCTGAGAGCGCTGACCAAAGTGTTCTAGCCGGGGAGGCCGTCCCCCTGTCAGAACACAATAGATTGCTGTACTAACATTGGATTGTTAGTACAGAGGCTCCGACCTGAGCGATCAGTTTTTTTCGTTCAAAACCCAAAATTAACTAGTAGTGTGTATTAGGCTTTAGGGATGGCAGGAGCACTGTTCAGTGATATGCAGCTCAATAACTTCCCTCTGAAAGCTGTGTTACACTTAGACCCTTTGCTGAACTGGGGTGTTGTTAGGAGAGGAACCACCTATTCAGCTTTCTAGGTAGAGAAAGCACACTCTCAAAAATGAATCCATCTCGTCACAGCTGATTTCAGGTACATTCCCAGACATTACACAGTTCTCCATTTATTCGTTTTCTACTTGGGGCTGTGTGACATTTTGGCCCTCATCTGAGATAAGCCAATATGGAGTTAGAATGGTGTTCAGAGGGATCTTCGTTGATCAACTCTGTAAGTATAGACAGTACCTTACCCACAACGAATGCGTCTTATTACAGCTGATTTCTGATAAGGGCTCAAGTGACATAGCCTTCAGTTCATCAACTTCCCTCTAAGGGCCCTTTCACACGGGCGCTCCGTATGTCCGCAAATCATCCTATTTTTTTGCGGATGATTTGCGGACATAATGTAAGTCTATGGCATTGCGGATGTCAGCGGAATACCATCCGCTGACATCCGATTTTCCTCCTGTCAGTTCTGTTCCGTTTTTTGGAACTGAAAAAATCCTTTTTGTTCCGTTCAAAAAACAGAAAGGAAGGAAAATCGGATGTCAGCGGTGTCATCCGCAATCCCCCATAGACTTACATTAGGTCCGCATATCATCCGCAAACGGATGGGATGATATGCGGACCTACGGAGCGGATGACAGAAATGTCATCCACTCCGTGAAAAAAAAAAAGTCCCGCAGCGGAGCTCTCACACGGAAAGCCCGTGTGAAAGAGCCCTAAAGGTTTTATATGAGAAAAGTCAATGTTGAGGTAGGATAGTGTTAGGAGAGGTACACTTTAGTCATTTCTCTAAAGGCCTGTTTCACACAGGCTTCAGCTTATAAGAGCAGTGAGAACAGCAAACTTTCAGAATGCTTTTGCAAAGCATTTGGCAAGCTCCGAGCTGCATTGTCTAAAACTTTAAAGCACCCTACATCTTCTGTTTAGAAATGTTATACACAGATCTTAATAGGATAGCTAATAATCCCTTTAAACAAGCTGCTAGCAAGCTTTCAACAATCTTCAAGTAGAGCTGAAGCCTGCTAGTAGCTTGTATAAAGTGGCCATCAGCGTTCCCATTAGGATGTGTTCGACATTTACAAACTGGAGCTGAATGGTACTTTAAAAACTTGCTAAAAGCTCTGCAAATGCTTTGTAAGGGCTGGTTCACACCTATGCAGTTTGCTTTTGATCCAAAACTGCAGTGGTTTTGCGGTGCGTTTTTTGCACATACGATTTTTTGCGGCATTTTTTGATGCATTTTGCATTTTTATGGGGTTTTTTTTTTTTTTTATTACCAATTTGTTGCTGGCCAGGTCAAAAATACAAAACACAAATCACAGCAAAACACGCACTACTTGTTTTACTGCAGCTTCTCCATTGAAGTCTATTAAACCAAAAACTCACCCTTTTGCATTTCAAAAAAGGTCCTTGACCCTTTCCAAAAGCTCAGAAGCTGAAAAAAGCATAGATGTGAATGCATCTATTAGGAAACCATGTTAACTGTAGTGCGTTTCTGCAAAAAGCACAAAAAAAAAAGGCATAGGTGTGAACCAGGCCTAAAAGCTTCCTGTTCACACTGCTCCTATACAAGCTGAAGCCTGTATGAAACAGGCCTATGTAGGGATGACATGTCCTTAACCACTAAACCAACTCTCTACAGCTGATTTCTGATATGGGCACAGCCCTTACACTAAAGCCCCGTACACACGTACCGAATGTCGGCCGAACGATCGGCCGTCTTTTGTCCGGTGCTGTCCTGTCGGTTGAAAAGTGCTAAAGACTGCACACGAATTTTGTCGGCCAACAACAGCCGACTGCAGAAGTGATGTCATGTGATGGTTAACTTCCCGTGTGTTTTTTCTTCTCTGAGCATGCCCAGTCTTGCTCATCTGCTGTTTGTCGGCCGAATTCTGTACTGACTGGCGAACGATCGGCCGTTCTGGTGTTGGCCAACAAAAATTTTAATGCCTGCACACCAGATTCTGTTCGGCCGAAAAGTCGCAGTCGGTAGCATCATACTAACAAGCCGACAATCGGCCGATCGTTTGGCGGCCGAATATTTACGGGCCGACAATCTCTACGTGTGTACGGGCCTATAGCCCTTCACCAATTAACCTAGTGAGCTGAAGGTTGTGGGATATTTGAGTCCTTATCTAATGCTGGCCATACACTAGCTGAAAAATCGTTTGAACTTTTCGAATAACGAACACTCGGCCATGGGAGCAAACGATTTTGCCATCATGTAATGGCCGAATTTTGATCGATAAATCATTCAATGGACATAAACTAATCAGCTTTTAGTTTGTTTTGTCACATATGCCTAATGCAAACAGTTCGGGCGAGAAAAACATTCTTTCAATTTATCGTTCGTTCGGCAGAATTTTCCAAACTGTTCCTTCGATTTTTCAGCTCTGAAACATTAAAACCAATTTTCTATTTGTGCCCATTAACTGGACAAAAAATGAACAAACGGACCAAATAACAGATTTTCTAACAATTTTTTGGCTACTATATGGCCAGCATAAGATTCAGGATGGGGTCAGAAGGGCTACCTCCTAGTCAGCACTGTAAGTATGGATAGCACCTTCTCAATAACCAACCTGTCTCATTACAGCTGATATCAGAAAACGGCTCGGGTGTTACACAACCTTTAGCTTACCTTCTCACACTATTCAGCTAAAGGCTGTAGGTCACTGAACAGCTTCCCTATCTATAGGCAAGGGGAAAGAGTTGAACTTCAGATCTATCTGGCTTGAAGGCCACCAGGTCTTCTCAACAACCAACAAAGGACGTTATTAGAGATACAATGGGAAGCAGACATTTTCAGCAGTTTGTAAGGCACTGGGAGCGAAGGACAAAGGGTGGAATGGCGGGAACACACACATACACACACGTGTCAGGACATCATCTAGTTACATGCCAGTATCGTAGTAATCTTAGACCACAGTTTGTTAGTGTTTTGGGCTTCTTGTTGGAAAAGGAAAAAAATTCAAGACTTCTATTTGTGTTGTGCAATTCTAAAATAAGAGTAAAACAAAAATTAGAGAGAGATCTATCAGAGAGGAGTATAAAACAGAGCACATCTGTCTGTGCTACACTGTAGCGCAGGAGGAGGAGCTGTCCCTTTCTAAAACACATTAAAGTGACTTGGGAAAAAAACAAAAAAAAACACACAAAAACGTAGCAGCTGTGTCTGTTTCAGTCCTTCCAAAAACATCCAAGCGTTTTTCCATCTTCTCACATACGCCGAGTGGCCTGTAGTCCCTCTGCCGCTCCACGGTCATTCCTACTCGCGCCCCTTCACGACATCCCGGAAACCCTCTATGCGAGTTAAAACACTGCCTGTTTTGTCGATTTTTTTTTTCAACTTTTTTTTTCTTTTTTTTCTTTTTTGGTATCTTAAAACCCTGGAGAGTTTGTTATCCTTCTATACACTTGAAAAATCATTTGTTAAAAATTACAACCCTCTAAAACTTAAAATTATTACAATTAGTGCGGCAAGAGGGGAAAAAACAGAACAAAAATAAAATAACAGAGTCAAAACCTAAAAGCGGTGCAAATAAGTTGTTATCAGAGGTATCCGCAGTGCCCCCCCTGTCCTTGAGGAGGGCATGAGAAGGAAGAAGTTGAAGAAGGAAGTGGGACCTCCCTGTGACGCAGAAAAAAACGCACGCGGTTCCATTTTTTTTTCTTCGCAAATATCAAAGTAAAAGAAGAAATTAAAAACTAAAATTACAGTATTGTCACCACCCCCCTAAATTCTATAGACTCTGTATAATCTCCTATATTTGCGCTACATCACCAGATCCTGGCGTGTTTTTAGTCAATTGGATTAATAAATACAGCATTTTTATAACCCAGTGGGTGACTTCTCTCCAGCATAGTCTTCACGCTCTTCTAGAACAGTTCTAAGATCCAGTGAAGAGAGGAGACCACAACTATTTATGGGATGAGGTCTCGATCTCCTAAAAAGACAGTTGTGCAGAAACAGTTTTGGGCTCAAAGAAGTCTACAGTTCCAAGTCTCTGCGTGCATGGGTTCACCCATCCCTCTGGAACCCAACGTAGGTGGTGTTATTCCAAATAAAATAAAAAAAGTTCTGAAAATTGTCAACTTCTACTTTCATAAACTTTCAGATTAAAAAGCTCTGGAAGTTCACCTGTCCCCCTCTGTTGAGTCGCTCTCCCTCAGTTGATCCTCCATTGAGAACTTAGATGTAGGGGTACTGATTGACTTTGGGTGGACTCAGAGGGTAGCCAGTGTATACAGTGGAAGTGGGGGATGCTGGGATATAAGTTTGATGGGTGAATTGTGCCTGGTATTGGCTAGGATGGAGGCTGGGAGACGGAAGCAGTCGTGACGCCATGTTGACCGGAACGATGCTGGCAGGATAAGCAGCGTGACGTGCAGAACCTTGAGATGCCACCAGGTGGGCAACAGTGCCCGTGGAACCGAGAGCAGCAGGAGCGGTGTAGGTGTACAGGTGAGGTTGGCTGGGGAGGTGGGCAGTGGCTGCCAGGTGAGGGTGTACCGCCCCATGGCTGGGGCTGTTGTGCGGGAAAGAATATGGGGCCTGGGCAAGTGTGGGTGCTATGTAGGCCTGCTGTCTTCGATGGCTGGCCGATCGCTCGGTGTTCATGTGCTGAGATACCTGCAATGAGAGGGTAACAGAAAATGTTTTACTAAGTCCTTGTCTATAAAAATGAGCATTCATATGCTGGTTTCTGTGCTTTTGCATGGTTTAACTGCATGGTCTCTGTGCTTCTTTAAAGTTTACTTTAAGGGGTTATATCACCTTATAAGACTGTTGGCTTGCCTTAGAAGAGTTGTGAGTGATCACGTGACCTCATTCTACTGGCAGTTTTCCCTGCATTGCCTTTGAATCATCACATGACCACATCATACTACTAGCTTTTGTTTCACCAGTGTTACCCTCATTGGCTCTGAATGATCACATGACCACATCATGCTACTAGATTGCATTACATTGGACATAAGTGGTCACGTGCTTTTGTTTCACTGCCAGTGTTCTCTACATTGGCTCTAAATGATCACATGACCACATCATACTACTAGCTTGCATTACATTGGATATGAGTGGTCACATGCCTTCGTTTCACTACCAATGTTCTCTACATTGCTTCTGAAAGATTGCATGACCACATAATACTACTAGCTTGCATTACATTGGATTTAAAGTGATTGTAAAGTCTATTTTTTTTATAGTTAAAAAACAACAAACATGTTACACTTACCTGCCCAGTGCAGTGGTTTTGCACAGAGCAGCCCAGATCCTCCTCTGCTCAAGTTCCTCTTCGGTGCTCCTGGCCCCTCCCTCCCGTTGAGTGCCCCCACAGTAAGCAGCTTGCTATGGGGGCACCCGAGCCAAGTCACAGCTCCCTGTGTTCATTCAGACACAGAGCTGAGGCCCGCCCCCTGCCTCGCTCTGGGCCCTACTGTGAACCGCACGCCGACTGCCCCACTTGCAGGAACGGCGCGGCTCCCAGGATAGCTGTAACGGACTACCGCAAGGTACCGGACCCACACGGGAGCATAGTAAGGGAACCAGCTTTTGGATTTTTAACAGTGTTTGCGGAGAAACTTTTTACATAGTATTTGCAGAGTTTTTAAATAAAGATGGAGTGTTTTAACAATACTGCACTGGAGCCCTCTTCATTTTTTGTCCTCCAAGAGCACATACAGGAGAAGCATAAGGACATCCATCCACCTATTCTCTGAGATTCCGGTCTGCCAGTGAGAGGAGACCCCTAAGCCTATTTTGATCTATAGCCGGCGTATGCCAGCTTGGATCAACAATATCTGGTAAGTGTGCAATCTTACCACATCCTGACGCACATGCACAGTCACCTGATTCAGTTGATCCAATTTTTGTACTAAGGATTCACTCATATATGCACTAATCTGTGTCTTCACAGCCACGAACTTTACCAATATTTATATGATTTGGACTTAAGCACTTTATTGTGGCAATATCTGTTGCTATTTTTTGCACTTAGTATATTTGCTATATTTTGCACTTTGTATATGGCACTAAACTAGCATGATATATTGGCCTTTACTAGCACTTTATATTAGCACAGCAATTATTTATTATATATTTGATGTACTGTTAATTTTAAGCTAATTTGCACAGTTTACACATTGGACGTTTTGCACAGTCAGTATATATTTATTTATAGTGTTATGTTTGCAGTTAGTGAGAGGATTTAGCATTGATCTGGGTACCTGGCTGAGATTGAGCGGCTGCTGCTGGAACGAGTGTCCGGTGGTCCTGGACTGGCGGTAGGAAGCTGTGGAGGTTGAGGTGGAGCTGCTGGAGGAATGTGTGCTGGAAGCCACGGTGGAGGAGGTGGAGGATTTAGGTTTATATGAGTGGTGGCTGGTTGTATCTAGATTGGGAAAAGAGAAAAAACAATGAACATCAACATCTCGTAGTTAGAAACAAAGCCAAAAAAAAAAATGGACTGGGCCTACTTTTTCAGGACCAAAACACGGCAGAATGGAGGTAGCCTAATGTAAATGGACAGAAGTACGTTTATATCAAGCCACCCATAGAGCCATACCGTGCACGCTGTCAAAATGTGGACACACTGAACAGGCACGAATGTCAAAACACTGACATCCGTCCCATTCAGCCCAGATTCAGCAAGGAATCAGCTAATGGATCCCCTGCTGAATGGAGCCGACTTTGTCTAAAAGAGCCCTTACCGAAATGATAGACTAAAGTAGACCTGTCATCAGATCAGAGGCGTAACTAGAACCTTAAGGGCCCTGATGCAAGAAACCATGAAGGGCCCCCCAGACCCCTGGCCGGGGCCCTTACCTTCAAGCCCAGGGCTCTTCCCACTAATCCTGGGGCTCTTTACACTCGTTGCATGGCCTTTTATTACAGTCCCGCAGCAGGATTCTTTCACAAGTTCTGCAGTGGGCCCCCTTCCTGCAATCTTGTGGGCCCACTTCCTGCAATCTTGGGGCCTCCCCACAGTGGTGCAATGCCAGGGTCCGGTCGCAAGTGTGACCTTTGCGATCCTGGAAGTTCACCCACTGGTTTGCTACCGGGCCCCCTGGAGCATGGGGCCCGGTAGCAATTGCAACCCCTGCAACCCCTGTAGTTACGCCCCTGCATCAGATATACATTTTCTTGCAAAGTAATTTGTAATTGTAACACTTACAGGTATTTATTCCCTCTCAGAGAGATCAAAGTACCTCCGCTAACAATGCCTTAATTTGCTCTATCTCTCAAGGACAATGCCACCCTTGTTCAGAAATTATACAGGGTCATCATCTACTTCCTGGACTGAGATGCTAACTCAAAAACACAATCACGTCAACCCTGGTGCAGTGCCATCTTAAGAGCATTACCCCGGGCAATGCAGTGCATTGGGGCCCTGCTTAAACAATCACCCACGAGAATAAAAATGCAAATTATCGATAAGGCGATATTTCCTGGTACAGGAGTGCCAGGCTAATGACAACTTCCAAGTTTGGCGGCTGGGTGAACACACACACAGACGAGTCAGACTCGACTGTCCTGTGTGCGCCTGTTCCTGTGGAGGTGGACAGGCATTCCTGCAGTTGTGGGCTCCCCCTCCACGACCCAAGTGGACTGACAGCAGCGCAGGACTGACAGGCGCTTGCCACCTGCTAAGTTCAGCGGCAGGACACACACGGGAATTGGGATTAATGCTTGGCTGGGGCTGGGTCACTGGGCAGGAGGGGCCCCCGGGCAATCCCAGCGTGCCCATTCGGTAAGATGGCCCTGCCCTGGTGCCTGTGTAATTTCTGTGTTCATAAATCACACAGATCAGCCTCTCGCCTTATGACTTGCTACAAAATTACAATGATCCAGTCTGATGCTTCCTCCTGCCTGCAGCAGACTGATGACATCATCTTAGGCTAGGTATAGTCCCTGACTGGAGCCAAGTATGACTTTTTTAATCATAAAACTGTGGATCTTTTCTAAAAAAACAATACTGTCACTGTATATTTTTACATGTCAGAAATGTATTCTTGCAGACTTGAGAGGTCCATTTTAAAAAGATGAGCCAGGAGACTGTTATTAATCAGCACTGTGCATACGGACATAATACTGTACATGGACGGCATTTGCAGATCAGGTTGTGGAACAGCTAGATGTGAATAGACTCAATAATCACTTATCAGAGAGCCATGACACCTAACTTCTCCACAACCACGACCATTCATAAATAGGAGAGGTTTATTATACAGGGGGTGGGGCAAAGTAGCACCCATGTAAAAACGTTTAACGTTCAGAAGTAAAAAAAATAGACACGTTGAGAGATTCTCCATATAGAAACAGCACCCTTTCCCGTCCTTTACCTGGCTGTCGCCGCTCGCATTCCAGACGCCCTTCACTGGCCTGGGTCTTCAGAGGTGGCACAATAATGTTGCGAGAGTTGGTGGAGCAAGGAACCTCTGGCTGGCATTTGCTCTCATGGGCAGCCGCGTTGGCAGCTCGCCGCTGTCCGTTGGCAGCATAAGGGCTGGTGTTGCTTGAGGAGTCTGAGATAGGCGAGTCATGTACGGTGACGCAGCTGATAACATTCCGGCGCTGTTTGGGAAGGCTGAAAAATAAGGAGACAGAGTGAGAACTTTGAGGATGCTGATACATAATGATACAATTTAATGACTTCCTTTTTCTTTAATATAGCCAACACTATATAACCGGATTGTACAGTAGATTGAAAGTGCTCCTGTCATCAAATAAGTATTTGTATGTTAAGTGCAGTGCGCTCAGTAATACTTCCGGATATTTATTACCTCCTACAGAAAGAAATACTGCGCAGACGCAGCCAACGCATAGAAGAGTATGTGTAACCGATGTAGATAAATAAATACAAGTGGCAGTGGAATACATGTAAGTAAGCATCTGTGGAGACGGTGATTTACACAAATGTAATATTTTGCAGCGTTGCAGTCTATAAATGCTGGGACTCCATTTGTTTTTTCATTTTTTTTCCCCTTTATTTTTACCTGGTGATCCAACAGTAACACACTCCCTGTCCTAGGGTCACTACACTCACTCGCTGCATTGTATCTGAAAAGGAGCAGCACTACAAACACATCCCTCTCTCCTCCCCTCCATAGCATAGGTAGGAGGTGCTCTGTAGTACTCTGAGATAGCTGGAAAAAAATGCAGCACAGGCAGAGAGTACAGGAAGTTATCAGCTCGCAAAAATTCTGGCAGGACCAAGAGGCTTTTGTTTACCACTTATTAAACAGATACAACAAAACAGCTTCAATGGTATATTACCAGACCAAAGTGGAGCAAATAAGAGATGTTCCTCCATACACATTATAGCTGGAGTAAGGCCGAGGGTGGGATGGAAAGAGAATAGGTGCATTTTATTTAAAAACTCTTTTAGATTGCATTAATCCTTGTCTGTATAATGGTACATGCAGGTGTGAGTGGTCTCGAGAATCTAAGCAGGTATAAGAAGGCGTCCAACCCTTCCCTACCTCCCATACCTGTCACCCCCCCCCCCCTCTTTACTCTTTCGTTTGTTTATTACCTATGTTGCAATTGTAAGATGCTAGGGAAATTTACTCAATTTGTCAAAGACAATCTCACAGTTAATTTGGTGGCCCCTGGTACCCAAAGGACCGTATCATGGACACCAGGGCAAACCCCCCATTTGGTGCTCCCATCCTATGGTCCATCGATTATCTTCCTGATCACTATGGGGTCAATGTGGCCTCCCTTTCCTGCTGGGTCAGCCTTTGACCAACATTGTTCCCTGAAATATCGCTAACTCCTGGTCCCGATCCCAGGCCAGGTTAAGCAACACTTGAGTTTGTATCACGGTTTTGGGTTTTGTACTCTTTTATGTTAAGTTATTTATTTTATTTTACTCTATATTTATCTTGTACACCATCAAGGTGATTTGTGATGTATGTTTTAATCATATGCTTGGACTCGCACGAGCAGTGGATGACCATGATCACCTTGACTTTATGCTATGTAACATGTTTAAAAATAAAGATTATATATATATATATATATATATATATATATATATGAAAAAAAACTCTTTAAAGCTGTTTTATTTTTGTAATTTTTTTTACCTTTCATTTGACATTTTTTTTTTATTTTGCGTCTTGTTTGTTTTTGTGTGGATACATAAAAAAATGACACAATTAAAAAAAAATGTTATTGCATTTGCAAATAACTTTGCTTTGCTTTGTAGACATTTAATATTAGTGTCTTTATAAATGGAAGAAGTTGTAAAAGTGTGAAATTGTGCATGGTTAATCTACAGTAAATCTAGCTGTTTTAAAATGATCACTTATCACATTTGAGAGAAACTTATTTTTTTTTTTTACTTTTTTACCTAAAACATTGCATAGTAAATAAATACATTTTTGATAACAGGATCAGTTTATCAATGTCGGAAAAAAAACGTAAATCTCCACTGAAATTAGTGTAAAGCATTGTTTGTCCCCCCCCCCCCCCCCCAAAAAAAAATAGATATGTTTTACTTCAGTGCCATAAATGATGAAAATGTATTTTCTGAATCAATAGGCACAGAAATACATTGCTGTGGTCCATAAGGGTATACAAATGCCGGAACTCAGGAGGTTAAAAAAAAAATTATATTTTATATAGGGTGAAGCCCCCTAACGTCACAGGCCCGAGGCCTGTTCTACCCTCTGTAATCTCCCATAGTTACACCCCAGGATGTTGCTTTTGGAAAGGTGGATGGGTCTTTGGGTTGGGAGGGGGGGAGGGGCACACACAGGCCCCAGGCAGAGAGAGAGACTGAGAATAGATGCTTTTCCCGCTGATTGCGTTATGTCTCCATGGCAACTGAAGTTTGGGAGTCAGAGTGCAGAATGGATGGCGGTAATCATCGGGCCGCATCCAGGAGACGCAGACAGCTCTATATATCAATGCTGAGAGAACGAGACATTTCACAGAGACACAAAGGACCCTTCTCTCCGCTCGGCACAAAGGACACCAAATCAATGCTAGATCGGCAGCCATTGTTTTTGTTTTCTTCCAAATGGTGGCCGAGTAACATTAAAATTATCAAATATATATACTGTATATAAATAGAAAAATGGGAGGTTTAACAAAAATAAAAATAGGAGATCAAGAGATCAATCCACCCAAAATATTTTCAGGAGTCATTGCTGTTCTGCTAATGATATGAGATCATCGTCGTACAATTTGAGAAAGTACATTAAATAAAATAAAAAATCTCTCATTCAACAAGTGATACTTTTGGGGTTTGCTTTGGTAGGGGGCTGCATTGGGCACAAGGCGACTTGCTTTATGTCCTATGGCAGGGGGCTAGTTCTGACACTTGTTGTTTACAAGTTAAAATCAGTATTTTTTGCTAGAAAATTACTTAGAACCCCCAAACATTATAAATATATATATATTTTTAGCAAAGACTTTGGGGAATAAAATGGCTGTCGTTGCAGTATATTTTGTCACGCTGTATTTGCGCAGCGGTCTTTCAAACACAATTTTTTTGGAAAAAATACACTTAAATAAATACACTTAAATAAATAATAAACCTAAACAGTAAAGTTAGTCCAATTTTTTTGTATATTGTGAAAGATGATGCCACGCCGAGTAAATAGATACCTAACATGTTACGGTTTAAAGTTGCGCACACTCGTGGAATGGCAACAAAGTACTTAAAAATCTCCATAGGCGACGCTTTAAATTTTTAACGGTTACCAGTTTAGAGTTAGAGGTGGTCTTATGTTAGAATTATTACTCTCGCTCTGACAATAGCGGCGATACCTCACATGTGTGATTTGAACACCATTTTCATTTGCAGGCTCGACTTACGTATGCGTTTTCTTTGGTGCGCGAGCTCACGGGGAAGGGGGTGCTTTAAAATGTATTTATTTTATTTTTAACACTATTTAGAAAAAAAAATAATGATCATTTTTATTGCTGTCACAAGGCATGTAAACATCCCTTGTGACAGTAATAGGCAGTGACAGGTACTCTTTATGGAGGGATTTGGGTTCCTTAAAGACCCCAGACCACTCCACTGCATTTCAAATTATTAAAAACGCCGAAATCGCCATTTTTGAATACTGTCAGTTTTTTTAAATCGGCGCCATTGGGAGCAGAGTAAACCGGAAGTGACGTCGCTTCCGGCTTACATGATCAAAGACCCGATCAAAGCCGAATCTGCCTTAGTTTGGGACTCCAACCAGCTGGCGGACGTGCCAGCTGGTTGCTCGGGTCTCCTGGTGGGATGGGAGACCCAGGCAGAGCCGCGGAAGGCGGTGGGGGGGACGTCTCCCCTTTGCTCGCTGGGTTAACAGCTGAGCAGCTGCTGAACCGCGTTGGTTGTTATCTCCAGAAAGCCGACCACTGGCTCTAAAAAAGGTACCGGGGTGATGCCTCTAGCTGCAGGCATCACCCCGGTACAACCACTTGTACACTCCCATGTATACGGCAGCCAGTCCAAAGGGGCATGACTGAAAAAGGTCTGCTGATCAGCCAATGGCTCAGAGCACTGACCAGTGTGTTTTGGTGGGAGGGGCAATAGCTCCGCAGGGGGGGATCACTGTACTAACATCAGACTGTTAGTACAGCAGCTCATTCTGAGCTCATTTTTTTTTTCATTCAGTGCACTGGGTTAAACAGAAAAAAAAAAAAAAAAACTACTAGTGTGTACCAGGCAGAAGATTAGGAGAGCTGCCAGCTGCTCTTGAGCCCCATATCAGGACCCCTTGTCCAACCGACAGCTGAGCCCTGCAGGTTACACTCATTGAGCATCTCTATATGAGATCCTATATGAATAAACTCTGCAACCCATGTTTGCAGGATTCATTCATAAATACATTGTAACTCAATTTTTGCCAGAAAAACAAGGAATAAGCGGGTGCATGTATCTGAACACAGACAGTTCTGATCCGTACATCTACTCCTGCCGTCGTGTCAAATTTTGACATTGGACTGTGACCACGCAGCCGCTCCGTCTGCATCCACTTCTATGGGCTGCCTGTGCAAAAAGCAGCTCAGGACGGGTCTCAGAGCCCATCTAAATGAGCCCTAAATAAAGGTTTAAAATAGGAAAATAGCTGTTATTTGGTATATTTGTTATTTTAGGTCGGGACCGATGGCTTAGACAGGGAGGCACCTTTCCTACGAGATACCTCAAGTTATGTTTTTCCTGCTGCAATAATCTGACTCGAATGCCCTTTAAAACAAACAAGCGCAGAGTGTTCTCAAATGTTGTCAGGACGCTTTGATAGCTGTCGGTGCTCTTGGAAGCCGATAGTCACATGCAGTCCCCCTCCTTCCCGCACCCAACGCAGACACTTACTCCCTTGTTCTTTCTAGAGAGCGGCTGCGGTCCCCAGCCAGACGGCTAGGAGAAAAGGGGCTGTGATTATTAGTGAAGGACAATTTCTTGCTATAGGATCGCTTCTTCATTTTCCTGAGGCTCCAGTGATGACACTCTCAGCTGACGACAATCCTGGAACTCAAAATGCGCCATAGAAAATCTGTTTTATCAGCTCGCCGAGAAATGCCGCACTGCCTCCAGTCGCGTTTCACTGTTAGGTTTATTGATGGCATTTATGCCAACATTTAGAGGGAAGCCAGGCTCCACATAGTAGCCGAAATGCTCTCAATGCAAATTTCAAGTAAGATTTAACACAGTTTTAATACAGTATTAGTGATAAAAGCAGCATAACTACACAACAGTTTTTTTAACATAAATATATATAAAATAAATATATTTAATATATTTAATTTATATATTAATAATATATAAATATATATATATTTTTTTTAATTTATTTATTTATTTATTTAAGCCTTCTTTCCCTAAGGTCCCACTCACAAGAATGCATATCGTGTTTTTATTAGGTTTTTAATGTGTTGAATTGAATTTTAAAGCAACGCATAATGCGTTTTGCGTGTTTTCCTCCCTCAATCATCTGGGAAAAATGGACATGTGACTCAAAAAGGCACTAATAAAAACATGACAAGCATGATGCATTTTTGGTGCTTTTTTGAGCTATTATTAACTATAATGGAAGGTGCAATTTTGGTGTGTTTTTCACAAAATGTACTAAAGAAGCAACAAGCAGGACTTTTTAAAAGCACAACACACTGTATAAAAATGCAGATGTGAATAGTTACATAGCATGCAAAGGGGATATTATGCTTCTGATGCGTGAAGCAGGTGCGTTTTAACGTTGCAAAAAAACACATGTAAACAGGCCCAAAATCTGGTGAATTATGAAACCTGCCTCTTTTGTTTGTAAAAAAAAAAATTGCAGCCAGCTAGGAGACAGTCTTTGTGATTTTTTATGAAGGCTTCTCCTTCATTGCATTGCATGAATTGGAGATGGAGACATGGATGGAGGAGTTTTCTTTGAATAATAAAAAAGAATTCTGTTGGTTGAACTGGGTGGACTTGTGTCTCTTTTCAACCAGAATAACTATGTAATTAAGGCCCCTTTCACACTTGTGCTACCAAAAGTCGTGCGATTTTGCCGCAAATTTTGTTTTTTGCTGCGATTTTGACTGGACTTGAAGCAATGCCTATGTCTATGGACCTCAAAACGCATTAAAATGGGTTCCAAAGTAGTGCAGGGACTACTCTGAAGTCGTTGCGACTTGAAGTCGTACACATATAAATGGTACTCATTGGAAATCATGGGGCACGACTTGTCATGCGAGTTTAAAGTCCCAAATTGCAGGACAAGTCACACAAGTGTGAAAGGGGCCTTAATAGTGTTTTTGTTTTGTGGTGCTCAAATGCAGTCTAGTTCTGCTTTAAAAAAAGAGTGGATCGGGAAAACACCACATTATAGCCACTAGAATGAAGGCTTTTCCTTCATTGCATTGACTGTCTACATTGTAGTCACACCTATGGCATATTTCAACCAGTGTCAACCAACTTTCAACTGTAAAAAAAAATGACCAACATTTAGGGTGTATATAAGAGATGTGTCTAGTTATTTGTTCCGCGAAACTGCTGGCACAATCATTCTGTGCAAAAAGGGGCAAAATTGAATGTACTTAGGCTACTTCCTCCACAGGTCCAATGTTTTTCTCTTTATTAAAGAGGACATTCATTCTCTAAATCAACATTGACTCATTTTAATTCTTATGCTGCTATTATTAGCAAACTGATAGGAAGATATTATATATGTAATTAAATAGTGTTTGTGGTGCTCAGATGCAATCTATTTCCGCTTTAAAAAAAGAGTGGTTTGTGAAAACACCACATTATGGCCACAAGATGGAGCTCAATATTATACGAACTAAGTATTTGTCTCCTAAGATCCTCAGCTCCATTTTGTAGCCATAATGCAGCATTTTCCCAAATCACTTTTTATGAATGAATAACGTTTGACCTGTAGAGCAAGTAAAAAGAGAACATTTGATTTTCCCCCCATGTCCACAGAACGAATGGACCAGCAGTTTTGCACGTAAAATAGCTAGGAATGTTTTTTTTTTAAATACACCCTTTAACATCATTTGACAGTGTTAATAAAAACTATTGGTGGTAGATCACAGCCTTCCATTGTTTTATTATTAGCAATGAAAAGCAGGTTTAAAGTGTTTGAACCTGCTGGGAAATTGCCATGCATAACTGCCACTGAGCATACACAAACTTGACAGTTACTGAAGCAATGCACTGTGGGAACAGATGTCAGATTTGAGCGTCTATATACCACGCATGTCAAACACAAGGCCCGCAGGCCGAATCTGGCCCTCCAGGCCTTATCAAGTGGCCCTCGAACCCAGTTCTGCAGCCAGAACATGGTGAAAATCCATTCTAGCACCTCTGGCTCTGGCTCTGGCCTGCCGCTCTCCACTGTCACTTGCAAACACAGCAGCTCCCAGAAGTCACAGCTCCTTGCACACACTAATGGCAGGGACAGATTTTCCAGAAGCTGAAAGAGAGAAAGACCTCTTTGAAAGGTGAGGCAGAGCTGCCTACACAGGTAGGTACTAGAGCCAGGCCAGGTAGGAGAGAGATGCAAGAAAGCTTTGGGGGGGTTGGGTTGCACACTGTGCATAGTGCACCCCTAAACCCTACACTCTGTAGCTAATGCACTCCTAAACTCTGCTCTCTGTACGTAGCACACCTTAAATACATCTGGCCTTTTGAGGGCAATTATACTGCTTATGCTGCCCTTTGATGAAATTGAGTTTGACACCCCTGGTCTATACCAAGGCAGAGCAACAACGACACGTGACAGTAATGACTAAAGGCCTACAGTTAAAAAATATGTAAACGCTAATAATGAATGACTCTTTTTTTTGGTCTGTTAAATTTAGCATTAAAAGCATTTTTGATATAACTGTTCAATAAGTTTAAAAAAATATTTTTAGATACTGCCAGAGTTCCCGTGAGCTCCTTAAGTGATATTGAAGGCTTGTTTTTTTTCATGTTATACTTACCTGCTCTGTGCAGTGGTTTTGCAAAGAGCAGCCCGGATCCTCCTCTTCTCAAGTCACCCACTGGTGTTCCTGGCCCCTCCCTCCTGCCGAGTGCCCCCAGAGCAAGCAGCTTGCAATGGACGCACCCAAGCTGGCTCGCTCCCGACCCGCTGCTCTGTGTGTCCATTCACACATAGATCTGCTGCTCAGATCGCCCCTTCTCTTTCCTCATTGGGTCAATGGCTGTGATTGACAGCAGCGGGAACCAAGCAAATGAGGAATGAGAGTCCCTGGAGAGCCGAGGCTCTCATGCATATCGCTGGAACACGATGGGGCTCAGGTAAGTATAGGGGGGACTGGGGGGGCTACTGCATAGAGGTTTTTTACCTTCATACATGGAATGCATAAAGGTTAAAAAAACTTTGAGCCTTTAGAACCACTTAACTTCCTGTAGTGAGTTGATATAGCTGCACTGAAATCTCAAGCAGTATTTTAAAGCTCTGCCTAGTTCTCTCTGTGAACTACAGTATACTTCCCTCTTTTGTGGTGAACATGTGGAGATGGGGAGGGGTTTTGTAGTCCTAACACACTTCGAGTTTGATTTCCTAAAACTGGAGAGTGCAAAATCTGGTGCAGCTCTGCAAAGAAACCATTCACTTTCCAGTTTTTTTTGTCAAAGCTTAATTGAACAAGCTGAAGTTAGAAGCTGATTGTCTACCATGCACAGCTGCACCAGATTTTGCACTCTTCAGTTTTAGTAAATCAACCTCTTTTTTGTCCTAGGGTGACAACTCTGTTCCTTCAGAGATACAGTACGAGTTGTCACGCCGAGCGCTCCGGGTCCTGCAGCGTCCCCAGAGCACTCGAGGCGTGCTGTGGGTAGCGGCGCTCCGGTCACCTTCCCCGACCGTGAGCACCGCTCCCCCGCAGCTCTCACACAGTCGGTCCGCGCGGCGGGACGTTCCCGTCCGCGGACTCCACTCACCTCCCGCTCGGCTCCCGCCCTGGCTTCCTCCCAGCGCGCGCGGCCCCGCTCCCTAGGGCGCGCGCTCGCCGCTGCTCTGGAATTTAAAGGGCCAATGCACCACTAATTGGTGCCTGACCCAATCAGCCCAAAACATATAAAAACCCACTTCCCCTTCCTGTCCTTGCCGGATCTTGTTGCCATTGTGCCTTGAGAAAGCGTTTGGTGTATTTTCCCTGCCTGTGTATCTGACCTTCTGCCGTTGCCCCTGACTACGAACCGTTGCCGCCTGCCTTGACCTTCTGCTTCGTCTGACCCTGCCTTTGCCTTGTCCTTCTGTACCACGCCTGAATCAGCTGTCCATGAGGTTGAGCCGTTACCGGAGGATACGACCTGGTTGCTACCGCCGCAGCAAGTCCATCCCGCCTTGCGGCGGGCTCTGGTGAAAACCGGTAGTAACTTAGAACCGGTCCCCTGGTACGGTCCACGCCATTCCCTCACTGACACAGAGGATCCACCCCTAGTGTCTTCTTTGGCCGCTAGTCCGGACCCTGACACGAGTGTTGTCACCCTAGGAAAGGAAGTGTGTTACGGGCAGGATCACTAGATGAGAATAAGGAAAAAAGTCTGAAAAAGAGAAAACTAAGGCAACCAGCACATCAAAAGCCTTCTAAGCTGCAATTTTTTACATGTTTATTCAGGGAATGACATACACTTTAAAGTGGTTGTAAAGGCTGTAATTCTGTGCATGAAGGTAAAAAACCTTTAGTGTGCAGCTCCCCTCTCAGCCCCCCAATGCTTCCCTGAGCCTGATCTCGATCCAGCGATGTGCACGAAACCCAAGGCTCTCCCAGGTCTCTCCCTCCTGATTGCCTGAGATGCAGCAGTGGGAGCCATTTACTCCCGCTGCTGTCAATCACAGCTGGCAAGGTGGCAGCGGGGCTGAGCCTTGCTCTCTGTGACTTATAGAGTGGGAGCGAGTAACAACTCCTCCTCTTGCAGGCTGACAATGTGAAGCTACCTAAAGAAGCTCTTCAGTCATTTTTTCATCTTTCCATCTATTAAATCCCCTGCCCTTGTTTTTTTAATAATAATGGATAATAAAACATTTTTTTTTTTCTGCCAGTAAATAACTTATACAGCCAACTTCCTCTTTCTTGTCTGGTAATTAGCCTAGGCTAATGACATCATGCACAGCTCTCTCTAACTCTTGTGAGTGTTTGCCAGCAAGGGAGGAGGGGATGAGTCATAGGAGAGCCAATGAGAACTGCAGAGCTGGAGGGGCTGGATGAGGGCAGAGATAACAGGAGACACTGGAGATCTATTCATCCAGAGAGGAGAAATGTGCAGGCAAGCAGTGGTGTGTGTCTGTATATATATGTGTGTGTGTGCGCCTCTGTGTGTCTGTGTAAATCTAGGAAGTGAACAGGCAGCGACTTCAGATGCCCACAGTTAAAATGGTGGCAGCCAGACTAAGTGGAAATTTCTGCAGCATATTTGGCAAATACAGAATCACAGTATATATAAAATAATATGCAAAGTGGTTAGAGTGAGGCTTCAGAATGGCAAAGATGTTTTTTATTACAAATTATGTGAGCAGACTGCAGTTCCTCTTTAAGCTTACTTCTAAATGTTCCCAAATCCCTCCATAGCAGGATATGGCATGATAAGTGGCTTTGCATACACCCATAACTCCCACAGAGAATAATTATAAGGTCCATCCAAATAAGGAGTTACTTATTTTGCCTATTGCTAAACTTCCTGCACTATAACCAAGCAGGAGAATGTTTGGGAGGTCCATTTAATTAAATACAACTGATACTGTCTGGCTGAAACAACAATGATATCAATGCTCCAGGTATATGGCACTCACCTGGGGGCAACGTGTTTCTGCTCCTCCTCTTCGTCAGTGTCACTGCTGATAGTGATGACGCTCACAGCCGGGCTGGGCGTATCAGGGATGACGATTGTTTGGCGCTGATGGTCAACACGGGATGGGGCCACAGAACTGTCCCCCCAACCGCAGGTGATAGAGGGGACACAGGGGGCGGAGCTCTGTGGCACAGAGCAGCGAGGAGGCGTGTTTTCCTTCACCCGTTTGGAGCGCTGGGGGGAGGTGTGTGATTGGGAGGAGGTAACCTCGTAGGAAGAGGAGTTTCTGATGGGCAGAACCAGCAACGTAGAGAGAGAAAGGAATAGAGGAGAAAAGAGAGACAGCGTTAAATAGTGGGTCATTCCTAGTGTCTTTGTTTTACAAAGAACAGTGATATCATCATAACACACAATTATTATTATTAAACGTTACATTTATAGCTGTCAATGAAATAATCCTTTAGCCCTGGTTCACACCGGTGCGATTTGTCATGCAATTTGACAGTTTTAAATCGCATGACAGGTCGCACCCTATTGTCCGCAATGGAACTGTTCAAACTGGTGCAACTCTGACTCTGTCCACTTTTGCGATTTCAGTTGCAACTTGCATGGACATTTCTGCATGAAGTTGCACAGATGTCTTTCAAATCGCAACTGAGTGAAGTCGCATGATTTCAAAGTGGGATCCAGTGTGAACCAGGGCTTATAGCACACCAAGGCCCTATAGGACTACTAAGGAGGGAGTCATCTTATATCCTATCCTACCGCTGAGGGCCCAGAGGAGTTTATTATATGACTGAGGGCTCAGAGTATATTACATGACTGATCTAAATTGTCTTGTTTTATTATAAAATAACGACTTCAAACTCTTCTATACTTTCACCAAAGCAACATTTTTAAAGTGCCTTTAAAGAATCACTCAACCCAAGAATATTAGATACCAAATAATCAGGGCTTTTTTCAGCGGGACCGTGGGACCTCCAGCACTGAATGTATGTAACAGTAAGGGGTGTGGGGTATACTGGAGTGCCTATAAATTCTGGCTCCTGGGGGATCTATTGTCACCGGTGGGGATATGTTTTTGTGTGAGAGTCTATTATTGCTGGTGGAGAATCTATTGTTGCTGGGGGTCTTATGTTGCTGGTAGGATCTACTGTTGAGAGAGAAGTCTATTGTTGCTGGCTGCTGGAGGGTCTAGTGATCCTGGCTGCTGGGAGATCTGTTGTTGCTGCTGTTGGGGGCTCTAATGTTGCTGGGGTGTATTTTTTGTTTCTTGGGGTGGTATTTTGTTGTGGGTGGTCAAATGTTGTTATGTGTGGGGGTCTATTGTTTTGTAGGTGAGCTATTGTTGCTGGGGTGGGGTGGGGTCTGGGTGAGGTTCATTGCTGATGGGGAGTCTATCGTTGTGTGAGGGATCTATTGTTGCTGGGGTGAGTTCTATTGTTATTGGGGGTTCTATTGTTGCTGGCTCCAGGGGGATCTACTTTACTGCTTTTCTTGTTATTAGACAAGAACAAATTGCATACAAATTATTTAGCACGACAAAGTGATATTTGGGGCAGTACTGGGAGGTGTGTAGGGGGTGGAACTAAGGGATGGCGGGTGCGGAGACAAGGGAGAGTTCCTGCACCTATTCTGTGAGAAAAAAAGCCCTGCATATAATAGTTAAACAGGTAAACTGACAATAAATGTGACATATACAGGAGTCCTGGCAATAACAAATGTTAGAAAATATACCTCCGCCTGCTAAAATGATCAACTCAAAATAAACAGGATGCATGTTCTTTAAACCATGCATTTCTTTCCTTAGACTATTGCAGCCTCCACCTGCTCTCCCCTCTGAATGTGTGTGATAAGGCTCGATCCCAGTGACTGACATAATGTATGTGGATAGCTGTGTAAACAGCATACAGATACTAATGAGTAAAACATACATCTCTGATCATCAATTGAATACCCTAGAAATCTGCGGGGTGTTTTTATGTTATGCCATGCTTTATTAACACTTAAAAATAAACTTTTGAAAGCGCAGTCATTAGGTTAAACCCAACGGAACTTTCAGTTTGAATTGACTAAATACATGTCAGGCCTGCAGTAAAACAAAAAGGTATGCAAACTTTTAGGCCTCATTCGCAGAGGGTGTACAATACTGAACGCCCGGGCACGGCTGTGTGTATCCACATTGGGATGCACAGTTGTTCCATTGATGTCCATTGATGTCTGCTGGGACACAGCCAGTGTGTCCCAATATGACATACACGTGGGTACAGGATATGTGCCACAAACTCACCCTGTGTGCGTTTAGGGACCCGCACCCATACAGATGTCATATTGGGACACAGCCAGGGGTGTATTTACCGCGAGGCAAACAAGGCGTTTGCCTTGGGGAGCATTTTTCAGGGGTGCCCAGGCAGAAGAGACACTATGAGCAGTATACATTTATATGAGAGTGAAATGCTAATGAAATGGAACTGCCACTAAAACAATTTTATTTGTTAGTGTATGAAAAAGTGGTCACATTCCAATGCTTCCAAGCCAGACATGACACAAGAAGCTAGACAGTCCCACCTTAAGTTTGCCCTTGCTGATGCATTTTGCAAAATGAATCAGCAAGGGCAGTCTTTAGGTGGGACTGTCGCGTTTCCTCTGTTATATTGGCTTTCAATAGGAGGCACAGATGCAGTGGAGTCTTTTGCAGCCGGCATCTGATTTTCCGAGGTGGTATTCTCATGGGCTGTGAAGTGGTTGGAAACCCATTGACATTTCTATGTGTTAGTTTAGGACATAATGTGGAAGGTGAGTACCCACCCTGGGAAGTAAGTGAGGGAACATCTAACCAACTGCAATGCAGACAGCAATAAAACCCCCTTCACCATTCTGTTATAATATAGCGTTTTAATTGTTGTATGTGTCACCATTGGACAGATCTGTTTTGGGGACCACCACTACTGAGACAGGAAGTGAAAATGTTTCCCAAAGAGGACACAGACAGCAATAAACATGCGACAAAAGATCTAACCCTTCCATGTTCATTGCAAAACATGGAAAAATACATTTTGGAGTTTTACTTAAAGTAGTTTTTTGGCTAGAGGTAATTGAACATTATTATGACAGATATATTCCATTCATACAATCCGATTATTCACTCTCACCGATAAGCCCCGCCCACCAGCCTGGCGGCTGACCTGGTTGAGGAGTGGTGCTGTTTTTTGCGCGAAGAGGAAGCACTGGTTGGCTGCTGTCTCATGACATGAGCCACGCCCACATTTAGAGGTTGGGCAGAGGGTAGGGTCACATGACCAGCCAGGAGGGCGGGCTGCTGCATGATGGGGTTGTAGTGGGCACCATGGGCATGGCTGTTCCTAGAGGGAGGAAAGAACACAATCAGAATGACTGATACAAAGTTACCCAGGCTAAGCATTGTCTATCTATCTATCTATCTATCTATCTATCTATCTATCTATCTATCTATCTATCTATCTATCTATCTAATATATTTACAGTATATATCAAATCTGTCTCTCCCCTAATACATATATGTATCTATCTAAGCTATCTATCTATTTATCTGTTATGTCTGTCTATCTGATACATATCTAAATATATAATTCAATCTGTCTATCTATGCCTCTCTCTCTCTCTCTCTCTCTCTCTCTACTATACCTATCTACCTAATACATATAATTATCTACCTATCTAAAGCTCTATATCTAGCTTACTAATACATTTATTTAGCTACTTAATCTGTATCTAGCTATCTATATATATCCAATCTATCTATCTATCTATCTATCTATCTATCTATCTATCTATCTATCTATCTATCTATCTATCTATCTATCTATCTATCTATCTATCTACAGTGCCTTGCGAAAGTATTCGGCCCCCTTGAACTTTGCGACCTTTTGCCACATTTCAGGCTTCAAACGTAAAGATATAAAACTGTAATTTTTTTGTGAAGAATAAACAACAAGTAGGACACAATCATGAAGTGGAACGGAATTTATTGGATATTTCAAACTTTTTTAACAAATAAAAAACTGAAAAATTGGGCGTGCAAAATTATTCAGCCCCCTTAAGTTAATACTTTGTAGCGCCACCTTTTGCTACGATTACAGCTGTAAGTCGCTTGGGGTATGTCTCTATCAGTTTTGCACATCGAGAGACTGACATTTTTGCCCATTCCTCCTTGCAAAACAGCTCGAGCTCAGTGAGGTTGGACGGAACAGCAGTTTTCAGTTCTTTCCACAGATTCTCGATTGGATTCAGGTCTGGACTTTGACTTGGCCATTCTAACACCTGGATATGTTTATTTGTGAACCATTCCATTGTAGATTTTGCTTTATGTTTTGTATCATTGTCTTGTTGGAAGACAAATCTCCGTCCCAGTCTCAGGTCTTTTGCAGACTCCATCAGGTTTTCTTCCAGAATGGTCCTGTATTTGGCTCCATCCATCTTCCCATCAATTTTAACCATCTTCCCTGTCCCTGCTGAAGAAAAGCAGGCCCAAACCATGATGCTGCCACCACCATGTTTGACAGTGGGGATGGTGTGTTCAGGGTGATGAGCTGTGTTGCTTTTACACCAAACATAACGTTTTGCATTGTTGCCAAAAAGTTCAATTTTGGTTTCATCTGACCAGAGCACCTTCTTCCACATGTTTGGTGTGTCTCCCAGGTGGCTTGTGGCAAACTTTCAACAACACTTTTTATGGATATCTTTAAGAAATGGCTTTCTTCTTGCCACTCTTCCATAAAGGCCAGATTTGTGCAGTGTACGACTGATTGTTGTCCTATGGACAGAGTCTCCCACCTCAGCTGTAGATCTCTGCAGTTCATCCAGAGTGATCATGGGCCTCTTGGCTGCATCTCTGATCAGTCTTCTCCTTGTATGAGCTGAAAGTTTAGAGGGACGGCCAGGTCTTCGTAGATTTGCAGTGGTCTGATACTCCTTCCATTTCAATATTATCGCTTGCACAGTGCTCCTTGGGATGCTTAAAGCTTGGGAAATCTTTTTGTATCCAAATCCGGCTTTAAACTTCTCCATAACAGTATCTCGGACCTGCCTGGTGTGTTCCTTGTTCTTCATGATGCTCTCTGCGCTTTAAACGGACCTCTGAGACTATCACAGTGCAGGTGCATTTATACGGAGACTTGATTACACACAGGTGGATTCTACTTATCATCATTAGTCATTTAGGTCAACATTGGATCATTCAGAGATCCTCACTGAACTTCTGGAGAGAGTTTGCTGCACTGAAAGTAAAGGGGCTGAATAAATTTTGCACGCACAATTTTTCAGTTTTTTATTTGTTAACAAAGTTTGAAATATCCAATAAATTTCGTTCCACTTCATGATTGTGTCCCACTTGTTGTTGATTGTTCACAAAAAAGTACAGTTTTATATCTTTATGTTTGAAGCCTAAAATGTGGCAAAAGGTCGCAAATTTCAAGGGGGCCGAATACTTTCGCAAGGCACTGTATCTATCTATCTATCTATATATCCATCTATCTATCCATCTATTACATATAATTATCTACCTAATCTATCAACTCTATCTATCCATCTACAGTATCTATCTATCCAATACATATAATTATCTACCTAATCTATCTATCTATCTATCTATCTATCTATCTATCTATCTATCTATCTATCTATCTATCTATCTATCTATCTATCTATCTATCTATTTCATATCTATCTATCTATCTATCTATCTATCTATCTATCTATCTATCTATCTATCTATCTATCTATCTATCTATCTATTTCATATCTATCTATCTATCTATCTATCTATCTATCTAAATAGGCACTCCAAATTCTAGTTTTGAACAGATTTGTGGGGTGGAGTCCCCCAATATCATTGTTTCCCCTGGGAGACTGGCTGGGTAGAATTACAAATCTTTGGGCAGGTAAATTAGCTTTCTGAATTGTATTTTAACTTGAAATGTAGCTGTCTGTCTGGAGTTCAACTTAAAAACAAAACCTTAAGCTCCCCAGCAACAGACCTGATAGGACAGACTTACCGCCAGTCTGCCAGCTGCTGGGTGCCCGTCATGCTGTCTGGGATGACCGTGGCATGCTGGACAGATGTGTGGGCAGCAACTCCTGCCAACTGCTGCCAGGCTGGTGGAAGGAGGATCTGCTGAGTGCCACTTGGCCAAGCCTGCTGCAAAGAAAAGAAAAAAAAAAAAAGTTAATTCAGCAAAGCCAGGTAAAATATATTATTGTAAGCATATCAACATGGAATGTTCAGATTTGAGCAGATCCACTGTATAACCATAGTGCTTCTCTTGACAATGCATTCATCTGTTTCCCCTTTAAAAGGACAGAGCCATCTTTGTTCAGGCATCATCCAGGGTCACCATCTACTTCCAGGACTGAGATGCTGGCTCAGAGATGACACAATCATGTAAATCCTGATGCCTGTGCAGCTCTTGGTTGTGTTCACAAATGTCTGACACAGATAAGCACTGCTGCACCCCCTCGCTTTGTGACTTGAATGAGAGAATGAGAAAATGTTTCCTCCTGCCCCCGGCTGCAGAAGACTAATTTTATCATCTCAGTTTAGGCAATGTCACTGACCGGAGGTCAAAGATTTTTTATTTTTTCTTTAAAAGAAAAAGGAATGGCTTTTTTTAACGAACGGCAAAAGGTAAAGCTTTTCTGGAAAAGTATACTGTTGCTGTATATAGTGATTTTTTTTAGGGAGTTATACATGTAGCCCTGTACAACTACTGACAGGTCCACTTTAAACGTATTCTCCCCATCACACATTATACTTGCTAACTTCTCAATATCTCAGATCCTTTTATTTCTGGTCTTTACTTGAATTGCTAAATATAGCCTATTTGTCTGTGGTATATCTGTTTTCATTCTCAAACTACTCTCAGTCGCTGGCCTTGGCGTCTGTTCACAGTTTTGTGAGTTTGCTTTGATTCAATAAAAATATTGTGAAAGAATTGCTGAATATAATGCATTTTCTAAAGGCATTTTCTGTATATTTAGGTTGCAGATTATTACAGCGTATGACTAGAGAAATAGAACAGAAAATGTACTTTTCCTAACATTTTAATATGTGCGCAGACTGAAATCAGTGGCAGTGCACTGACGTAGAGGTTCATTTACTAAAGGCAAATAGACTGTGCACTTTGCAAAGTGCAGTTGCATTCTGCAAGGGCAGTTGCATCAGAGTTTAGTAAATGAGGTAAAGCTTCATTCTGCAAAAGCTACCCAATCAAGTGCAAGAAAAAAAAAAAAAAGCTTTTTTTCGCTTGCACGTGATTGGAGGATGGAAGTCAGCATAGCTTCTGCTCATTTACTAAGCTCTGCAGCAACTGCTCTTGCAGAGTGCACACTCTACACCAATTAGCCATAACATTATGACCACAGACAGGTAAAGAGAATATCTTGTTACAGTGTCATCTGAAAATTGGTGCAATATGTTAGGCAGCAAGTAAACATGTTGTCCATGAAGTTGATGTGGCGAAAGCAGAAAAAAATGTCCATCGCAGTTTGTATGGGGCTGTGAAGCCCATGGTGACCCATGTCCACAGCCAAAAAGCTTTTACAATGGTCACATGAACATCAGAACTAGACTACAGAGCAATGGAAGAAGGTGGCCTGGTCTGATAAATCACGTTTTCTTTTACATCATGTGGATGGCCGGGTGTGGTTGCGTCACCTGGGGATGAGTTGGCACCAGAATGCGGTATAAGAAGGCAAGTTGGCAGAGGCAGTGCGATGCTTTGGGCAATGTTCTGCTGGGAAACCTTGGGTCCTGCCATTCATGTGGATGTTACTTTGGTGTCCATGCCTCTATTGGGTCAGGGCTGTTTTAGCAAAAGGGGGCCATACTAATATTAGGTGGGTGGGTGATGGCATGTTATGGCTGATCAGTGTATTTGCCTTTAGTAAATCAACCCCTAAGTGTGGTTTTTAAAGCTCTCATGGTGCTATCAAGAGTGCCCACTAGGTGGAGCCATTTGGATAATCAGGAGCTGAAGTGTCACTACCTTTCAGACATTCCAGGCTCCTTTCTTAAGCTGGATACACACTATACAACTTTTGTTGGTAGATTTCCATTAGATTTACCTTCAACTATGTAGTGCAAGGGCCTGCCTGATTGTATATAAAGTGAAAGTGTTTAGGTCTGACCTCATATTATATGGTTTTGGTAAATCTAAAGGAAAAAATCTATAGAAAATTGTATAGTGTGTATCCAGCTTTACTTGCTTATTATTGTTGTGCACTAGACAATTCAACACCCTTTCAGCCCCCGAACCCAGAAAGCATTCAGCAAATGTGAAGAAAGAACACCAAATTGTGCCTTCTGAAAAGGTGACGTCTTAAAGAGAACCAGTTACATAAATAATAAACTTTTGGAGTACACAGCACACAAAAGAGGAGTGTAAAAGCTTGCCTTTTATGCACATTTCTCTTTAAATATTAAGCATAAGATAAAAAAAGCCTTATCAAGAAAATCAAGCAAGTCGGCAAGCATATCCTTTTAAATCTTTTCCACCTGTCTTGCTGTCCTTGCAGAATTACACTGCATTCATCGAAGATTCTGTTGGTTCAAATTTCTACAGACAATTGCTTTTCTGTATATGAGAGTTATATCAGGAAAAGTATTACTGGGATGACTTCAGATATGTCTGATCTCCAAGCTGGCTGACAGGGATCAGCGGGGGCTATGCACACCTCAATGGATAGATGTGTATATAAAAACTTTGGAAAAAAAACAGCAACTGCTCTTTCCACAGCCTGCATTTATTTTTTTACATCGTTGTCACTTTTCACAGTGCAGGTGCTTTGTAGAAGTCATGATTATAGGGCTGTTGGTATTGAATCAGCTGAATCAGGTGTATAACAGCTAAATGTAACAGTCAGGGCTAATTCACACCAGTGTACAACTGTTCAGTGTTTTTCTTTTTTAATGAACTTTATTGAAATGTCACAAAGTTCAACTGCCAAGCCACCTGGTCCGAAGTGGTGGATTGCCTCACACTGCATTGTGCTGAAAAAATATATTGCACGCAGTATTTTTTTCAGTGCATGCCACCTGCACACAACCACAATACAGTGGTGTGAACTGGGCATACAGGAGACATGGCATTTTGCCTTGTCTTGCAGTGGAGCTGCTCTGAAATAGCCACCAAATGCAGTCCCACCGCATCTGGTGTATATATACCCTTAAGCCCCTCCTTCACACCGGTGCGATTTGTCAAGCAATTTGACCGTTCCAAATCACATGACAACTCGCTCCCCTTTGTTGGCAATGTAACCGTTCAAATTTGCCGTGGCTCATGTTGCAGCAATTATGAAAAAGGTTCCTGCACTACTTTTTGCCAATTTCATTGCGACCTGCATAGGCTTCTGTTAAATGAAGTTGCAAGCTGAAATAAAATCAGGAGGTGCAAATCGCACTGATCTGCTGCTTTGAAATTGCGCTGAAGTAGCACAATTTCAAAGCAGCACCAGGGCTAAATTGTATTTTTATCACAAATGCACAATTATTCTTTAATTTGGGATTATTTAATAATCGCACTAACCCATATCAACCAATGATAATCATCCTGCATGACAGGATGTAAAATACTAGCTGGATTACTGTCTTTTGCCCCTCATGCCTAATTATTCTTTAATTTTAGATTATTTAATATTTGCAGTAGCCCATATCAGTCAATGATAATCATCCTATAGGACAGGATGTAAAATACTATTAGTTGGATTACTGTCCTTTGCCCCTCATGCACAATTATTCTTTAATTTGGGATTATTTAATATTTGCATTAACCTATATCAACCAATAATAATCACCCTGCATGACAGAATGTAAAATGCTATTCGTTGGATTACTGTCTTTTGCCCCTCATGCACAATTATTCTTTAATTTTGGATTATTTAATAATTGCAGTAACACATATCAACCAATAATAATCACCTAGCATGACAGAATGTGAAATCTTATTGGTTGGATTACAGACCTTTGCCCCTCATGCACAATTATTCTGTATTTTGGGATTATTTAATAATTGCACTAACCCATATCAACCAATAATAATCATCTTGCATGACAGAATGTGAAATCCTATTGGTTGGATTACTGTCCTTTGCCCCTCATGCACAATTTTTCTGTACTTTGGGATTATTTAATAATTGCACTAACCCATATCAACCAATAATAATCATCTTGCATGACAGAATGTGAAATCTTATTGGTTGGATTACTGTCCTTTGGCCCCCCATAAAGTCTCTATGTAATGACTTACTAAATGTTGGTAAACCGACAGCCCATACCTGTGTCAGGAGACCTGACTGGATCTGCAGGGCTTGGGCCCCAGCGGTCTGGGTCACGAGGGGCACAGTGTTATCCATACGCACAGAGTAGCCACCATGTTTGGAAGGAGAGGTCTGCAGTCCTGGTCAAACAGAAGAAAAGGATTAGTGCATCCCACAGAGAAATGTATCCCTTAATAGGTTTATGTGTGCAGTCAAAGACCTTGCCATTAATCTATTTATATCGTTTATTTAATTTCCAAAGCATCAACCTAATTTATCATGCCTAATAAAAGAACACAGAACTGGTTATATCTGATCCACACCAACAAAGGGAGCATATAAAAACTTCATACAGATATTCCTGGCAGGAACTGCACCCAGAACCCCAGTACTGCCAGCCACCGCACTAACCACCAAGCCATCATACTGCCCTAGGAGGATAAGAGACCTCTTGAAAACTTGGTGGCATACAGGGCCCTTAGGCCCTCTCATCCCCTCTAAGCCTCCACTAGTGGCACTAATTAAGTCCTCACCTTGGAAGGCCGGTGGGCAGACAATCAGAGCCTGCTGAAAGGGATCAGGACGGGCACAGATCTGTGTAGTTCCAGTTTGCAGGGGCATGCTCCTCTGGGCAACAGCTGCCATGGATGCAGCAGAGGGCTGATGGAAGACAACAGCTGGTTAGAGGCTCAATAAATTATACCAAGGGTGAGAGTAGTCACAAGTCTCAGAAGGCAGGGCTCACCTGGCTGTGCACAGTGTTCAGCTGGTTGTTGAAGGTCATAGTGAGGTTAGTGGAAGTGCTGGGTGCCACATGCGTGATGAAGGGCGTTTTGCTGTGGTTCACAGTGTCATACATGTTCACTCGCCTCTTACAGATCTCCATGTTCTGGAAACAAGACTTTACACTGCGGAGACAGAAGGGAAGGGCAAGACAGAGAAGACAGCGGGGAAGATGGGAGGGGATGAGCAGGAGACCCACAGTCACAGGTTGGAGAATGGGTGGTGGAGTGGAAAAAGAAGAAAATAGAGAAAGATGCAAAATTAATGAATGTACACATAGCTACATGAGGAAGAAGAAAGCTGCAGAAAGCACTCTGCCCAAGAACACAACTAAAATACTGTACATCTGATTCTAGAGCCTATCTAGTAAAGCTGTGTGTAATATAGAATATGCCCTTAGAATATAAAATAGCTCAAGCATTATAGTATATTCAATATATATCATTACAATCTGAGCTTATCTATTAAAGCTTATGTAATAATATAGAATATAATTTTACAACATAAAATGCTCTAGCATAAAGCATATTCAACATGCCATTACAGTGTGAGTTCTCTATCAAGGTTTATGTGCCAATTTATAAAAATTCCCTAAGATCACAAGAGAGCTCTAACATTAAACCCTATCTACTATAACAAAACATATCATAGTCTGAGCCTATTCCCATCTATTAAAGCTGATGTGGTAAAACAGAATATCGTATAGGAACACAGTAGAGCTCTAGCATTAAAGCCTATCTACTGTTACTAAATATATCATTACAATCTGACCCTCTCTATTGTATTGCTAAGACCTGCTAACAGATAACACATAGCCCATCTATAATATTACTTAAAGGCATTCAGTCCCAGTTCACACTGGTGCGATGCAGGTAGACCTGCGATTCCGTGCCAGGCCCCGCATCGCGCCTGAATCGCACACTGGTTCACACTGACATCTGCGAACCGCCGGGGGTGTCAATGTAAAGTTAAAGAGGTTGTAAACTGGGGCAGTTCCCCAGTGTATGTGATTTTTAAAAAAAATATGCTGCCAAATACCTTATTTCAGAGCGCCGCTTGGCGCTCACGTGACTGCCCGCTGGTCTCCTCTCCAGATCTGATAGCTGCAGGGGGAGGGGCTTAGAATCCTCCGTTGATGTCAGCCGGGAGGAGGGGAGAAAAAGAGACTGGTGGGCGGTCACGTGAGCGCCAAGTGATGCTCTGAAATAAGATATTAGGCAGCATATTTTTATAAATCACATACACCGGGGAACATCATCTAACACAGGGAACTATACTAAGAAAACACAGTTATTTTTCCAGCACAAGGGGAGGATCGGGGAGCAGATCGGAGCTGACAGGCAGGGAAGGGAGGGAGAGGAGGACAGAGGTGAGAAAGCGGATGACGGAAGCACGTAAAATGACCACGGTGTCAGGGCTAAGCAGCCATGATAAACCATGGTCAGTTTACAGGGGGGAGGGCAGAACCGGGCAGGGTCAGCCAGGTATTTTAGGTGATAGAAAGGGCCAAATTACACAGCACAAGCACTGTGCTGTATAACATGCTTTAAAGTAACAGGATCCATTTTTTTTTTTAGGGTTACAAATGCTTTAATGACACCCACAGATCGGTTCGCAGATCGCAGTGTGAACTGTCAAATGGTGCAGGAATAGGATTGCATAGGTGTGAACACCCATGTGATCCGATTCCAGTGTGGACCAAAAAAAGGGTCCTGCACCATTTTGGAGCAAATGCGATGCAATTTCAGCCATACAGTTTGTATGGCTGAATTCGCATCGCACAGATACTGTGCTGTGCAAATCACATGCGATGTCTGTGATCGCACTAGTGTGAACCCAGCCTCAGGGGTTGATTTACTTAAACTAGAGAGTGCAAAATCTGGTATAGCTGTAGCTCTGCATGGTAGCCAATCAGCTTCTAACTTTAGCTTGCTCAATTAAGCTTTGACATAAATTATTTGGAATCTGATTGGTTTCTATGCAGACCTGCACCAGATTTTGCACTCTCAAGTTTTAGTAAATTTCCCCCTCAGTGTCTGCCATCTAGCTCTGTAGAACTACTAGGAAGTCTATAGGGGTCCCAACCTCACAGGCCTAACCAGTGTATCTAAGATTAAAGGATAAGTTCACATTTGGTAACATGTTACATGTTCCACCTGTAAAAACGGGTGGAACATGTAACCTGGCTCTGCTCCTGCAGCCGCTCCCTGAATCCCCCCCCCCCCCATGTGTGACAGTGGGCCGGGGATCTTTTCCCCGCTGTCACTATTTGAAAATAGCGTAGCCATGTGGGGCTCTGCCCAGAGTTCTGTGAATGAAGGAACTACAACTACCGGCAGCCTTTGCGGCTGTTGGATTGTAGCTCTCAATGAACTACCAGGGTGCTGGAGAGCGCTTTAGGCAGTTCATTGATTCTTCCTGTCTTTGTGTAGCTGTCTGCCCATACGATGTAAGAGCAGACAGCTTACACTGACAGTCTGCAGGAGTCCTGCATTGCACCCCGATCTGTTAAATGTGAGTGCAATGCTTTCGCAGCTCCTAAAAAAAAAAAAAAAAAAAAGGTGAACTTATCCTTTAAAAGTCTTTCCCTCCCTCAAGGTAAGGCAGTGTCACTAGGAACAGGAAGATGTGTCTTTGAAAGACAGATTGTGCATAGTTTATCTGTTTAGCAGGATTATTTAAATACTGTGGGGTTGATTTACAAAAGGCAAATAGACTGTGCACTTTTCAGTGCAGTTGCACCAGAGCTTAATAAATGAGGTAGCTTCACTTTGCAAATAATACCCAACCACGTGCAAGTAAAATAAAAACAAAATGCATTTTTGTTTGCACATGATTGGATGATGGAAGTCAGCAGAGCTTCTGCTCATTTACTAAGCTCTGGAGCCACTGCACTTGCATATGCACTTTGTAAACTGCACAGTCTATTTGCCTTTAGTAAATCAACCCCTGTGTGTCACACAGCCTTTACACGAATAAAGCTTAGCTGTACAGTAGAGTCTAAGCACTTAAAATTATAATTTTGTAGTAACTTTCTTTACTTTTTCAGTGAATACGCCAGAATTTTCCCAACTGAAACTAATGCACAAGTTTAGATCCTTCTGTTCTAGGTGACAGGCAAGCCAAACCAGATGATTCCTAGTAAACTAAAATTTATCACCCGCCTCCACCCCCAGCCCGTTCCCACTTATGCCTATGCCCCTAAAGCAGACACCAGTAAGAGGCCGTACTGAGAGCTGTGCGGAAAGTCCAGGAGATGGGTCATGGTGACAAAGGGATGGTTGAGGGTCTCGATAGGAGTTATTCTCTTATCCGCATCAATGGTCAACATCTTCTTCAGCAGGTCAATAAACTCTCGTCTGTCAGCCTTCTCTACGAGCATGTCACTGCCTTCGAGATCCGAGGTCATGTTCACCTGCACAAATGTAAAGATGATGGTTTGTTATAACACATCTCAAGACGTCTTTGAATAAAAGTGAGGAATATTCAAGCTTTTTAAGGTTCTTATTGGTAAAGAGTGTAGAAAAGGTGAACACACTTTAGATACATAGATCTAATGTGAGACCAATGAGTTTCAGGACCTAAAAGTTCTCTTATTTTTATGGCTTAGATCAGCCTTTCTCAACCTTTTCAACACAGAGGAACCCTTGAAATAAATTTCTGCTCTCGGAGAAAATTAAAAATCTACAACTCATGACACATTAGTGTGACAGTCAGTGGGAAGAATGCTCCTTACTCTTGTCATCATTGGAAATAAATATCCCCTTATAGATATCTAAAAGGAACAATGGTGTCATTGGGAACATATCTGAGAGGCAGAAATTGCCCATTGCTCAAGGAACCCCCAGCACCCTCAGGAGGAAACCTAGGGTTCCACGGAACCCTGGTCGAGAAACCCTGGCTTAGATGCTGGAAGCAAATGAAGATAATATAGGACAACAAATCGCAAAATAAAAGGAAATGGGTAGTGCTAATTGGCTGCGTGACTAGTGACCCAAATTAGCACTAGTTGTATCCTTTTTTTTTTGCAATTTGTTATGCAATATTTTGGTAAAGGAGAAGTTTTAAGCCCCCAGAACATGCTGACCTTCTCTTCTGACCTCTTGTCATGTGCAACAAATACTGGACTCACATTAGATCTTTGGCTTTCCCATCCTTTCTACAAGCTTTAGACCTTCTCTGAGGACCTCAAAGCTAACCATGGTTTTAGAGCTTTCTCTAAAAGTTGTATTTTCAAGCCCTATCTTACATACCTTCTACCAACATGTATATCTTGGAAGGTCCTTATAGCAGGCTTTGCCCCACTTTGGGGAGATTTCCCCCATTCTTTTCCTAATGACCACACAGTAAGCAACACAGGCAGCAATAAAAAGCTGACAGCAGTCCTAACCGTTCCTGACACTGTGCAAAACTAAAGATAAAACCCCTTAGTGGTTAGGCTGTAACTGCGAAAGAAAAAATGGTAACCTAAAAACCATAACTACAAGGATACGAGCCAGAGGTGGCAATATGATGGTGTCATCCTTTAGGGACAATGCAGCAGTGACTTTGAGTGGGATGATATTGTGTGATCATACAAAGGAAACAGAGTGACACTGAAAGCTATCAGTGTAAAGAGTTTGCATACATTAATAGGTCACATTATGACTTATGCATAAACCTACACAGCCCGACCACCCTGTGCTTGTCCTTACCTGCGCCATGTCATCCAAGCAATTAAAGATGTACTTTCTGGCTTCTTTGGATTTAATGCCGGTCTCTGATTCATGATCCTCAGGGGTCTAACACAAAGGAAAAAGCAAAACAATAAAACATGGGCTGTGCCAAGCATTTTGTATTAAATATTTTAATTATTGGCTTATTGGCCAGGTTGGGGTACCATAAGGATCTAGATTATCCAGTGCGAAGCCCAGCCCGGCTGTCGCTTGTAGTTCACCAGGAGGATCTAGACTAGCTAGCGATAGTGATTGAAGAAAATAAAATAAACATTTCTCAAAGAAAAAGAATAAACTGAGACCGGGGTCCCAGCAGGGTAACCTAGGTCCTACTCCTGAGCTAGGCAGCAAGAAACTGATTAGTAAGCTCTATGTGTCTGGGTAATGTCTGGAGGGACAGCTTTTAAGGGTGTGTCTAGTCTAAGCTTTTTTAAATTAAGTTTTCACTACCTAGCCTGCTCCTGCAGAGGGCGCCATTACCCAATAGTGATGAAAATTGGAAGGGCTGCGTCTGTCAGAGGACATAAGAGAAATTACATTTATTTTATTTTTTTGCCTGACTATGACTATTTATGTTATTTTTTGTTCTTACTAGTTACACTAAAGTAGATCATAACATATATCAACCTTACTTTTGTTCTGCTCTAAATTTTGAAACTGAAACCCAAAGCGGATTGATTGCCATGTAAAACTGTTCCAGTTTCTGTGAACTCCAGTTTTAGTAAATTCCCCTAAATTGGGATAATTAAAAAAGGGGGCGCATGCTTAATGAATGTAACACTCTTCTAAGCTGAGAAAAAAGGAGCAGATGCTGCTGCTAATTAACAAAAGGGGTGCAAGCTTTGCTCCCTGTTCTATGCTGCAAGCTCCAGGTCCCTCTGCCCACTCTCCTGCTCAATTGAATGCACGTCGGAAGAGGAGGATTGTTAACCCTAGGGGCTCTGCTCAATATAATCACGGCAGCCAGTTCACATCACTTATGCCAGGTCCAATCTGGTGGGGATCTGCTCAGCCACAGAAGAGCACAACTTGTGCCAGTTTCTGTTTTTGGCATGGGTGGCGAAGAGAGACTTCAAATAGGTCTATTTGCTAGTCAATGTGGTGCAGGAATCTTTATTAAATCCATGCAATGTATTTAATTCCTAGAAGTACATGCAAAATTACTGTCTGCTGAAAAAGGTCCTCTTTAAAGGTGAGATTAAATCAATTGCCATCAAGAATCGCCATGTCATCGTGTTCTCACCTTCAATCTCCACAGAGGATAAGGCGAGTCACCATCACGATTGAAGAACCTTGTGGTTTTGGTTCCAGAACTAAGGAGGTATTCAGCGGGAAGTCCTTGGGTTTGTGAGATGTACCGGATCTGTGAGGGGGACACACAATTTCACAATGGCAGAAAAACAATATAATACAAGTTCACTGATTGCCAATGGTGGCCAGGCCAATCTATACGGCCTACAGCTACTATAAGAGTTGAATCATACCTCTGAACCTTCTAAAATGGGAAAGAGAGATACTTTTTAGCACGGATATGGAAAAATGTATTTAACAAATGGTAATTAAAAAAAAAAAAAAAAACATGGCAATTGGTAATGATACACAATTCACAGAACAAACTGTTTGTCATTGGGTAAAGCCGCTATCTATTTGAAAAGTATAATAAATCTAAATATCTTTATATGGAGCAAAAAAATTAATCCTATGTAAGGTAGCGGTGCGTCTAGGGTGGTCTTTGTTGGATTCCACCATCTTTGTCACTTTGCAGGCCATAGAGAACAGCAGGCCATCCTTCTGCTCAGCTCTGGACTAAAACTCTGACCATGTTGTATCCAGGATATCTCAGAGATAGATCCCTGCAGTACCCTCAGGAAGCTGCCACTGTACATACCATACCACATAGCTACCAACTGGCGTGCCAGGGGTCAGTCCGTTGGGAGGTATGTAAAGTCACCTGTTGCCTTTGACTATATATGTTAAATATTGATTGAAAAAAAAAGAGAAGACAACAAGTGATGTCAATGACGTTGGCGCTTGGTTGCGAATCACTTTGCGGTCCGGCCCTCATTCTCGTCCTCGCTCCCGGAAGCCGGCTGGCACACACACGGAGGAAGGAAGAGGATAACAGATTACCGGATCCGCTGCAGGCACCAGAACCAATCTGCCCAGGACGCCATAGAGGGACTGATTGCTCCCCAATCTTCAGGCTCATGTACTTTTTGGAACATGTGAGTGCATCTATATGTGTTATGCTTAATAAATTGTCTACAGACTGCATTTAGAGGTGCCTTGTGGTCTTCTCTTTTTTTACATATCTGGAAGAATCGCTTCAGTCTTTTTCCCCCCACCTACCAATGGCTGCCTAGAGACTTGTGGACTCATCCCCTTGGGCCCCTTTCACACACGCCGTCCGTTGGAGGGAGTCCGTTTTTCTCAGCGGGGGGATCGATCCGCCAATCCCCCCGCTGAGCAGGAGGATGACAGCTGTGTGTCCGCGATGTGTGCGGAGACACAGCAGTCAGTTCCCATGCATCCCTATGGGGGAAATCGGATGGGAACGGACCGATGGTCCATCCTCATCCGATCCCATCAGATCCGCTGGACGGATGGAAAATAGGGTTTCCATCCGTCCAAATTTGACGGATCGGATGTCAGCGGACATGTCTCCGCTGACATCCGATGCCCCGTAGAGATGCATGGGGGGACCGTTCAGATCCGCAAAAAAAACGAACAGGTGGATCTGAACGGGCCGCCTGTGTGAAAGAGCCCTAATGGTGCCTTTCAAATTCCACAGGACACTGTAAGTTCCATCAAGGACGTCATAACAATCAGAACTAGCGCCAATCCATTCTGTATTGTGTCTAAATATCGATTGAGCCTGCTAGAGGGGCAGCAAGTATTGCAAGTTCTGACATGTACACTTAAAAACCTTGCCTCCAGGCATAATCAGTCCTACACAAGGATACTGCCTAATGCCATACTCTGAATACAGGTTAATGGCATGTAAAATATGATAATGGGAGCTCCCATTATCCCAAAATATATAGAGTCTGGTACAATAAACTTTAGGCTGCTTTTGCACTGATGCGTTCTTGCGGCGTTTTTACCATGCTAAATACGCAACAAAAACTCAAACCCTTTAAATCCTAGGAGACTCTTTACACCACTGGACTGTGGGTGTGGTGCATTTTAAAAGTCCTGTATGTGCCATGTTTGGTACAGTTTGTTGCAAGTCCCCAATGAAATGAATAGAACATGCATCAAAAACATGGCAACAATGCAAAAAAACGCACCTGAATTGCATTTTTGGTGTGTTTGTTTTTTTAGGAACAAGTCCAAGATTCACAGGTGCATGCTGGGTAATATGCAACCAGAAAATGCACCAGAAACTCATTAAAAATGCACATGCATTTTTGATGCATTTTTTACAACAGAGCAGTGTGAAAGCAGCCTTTGTGCAATAATTAAATGGTCAATAAAGTGGAAATATGCACTGCCTTATGGAATTATCAGTGAGTAACATTTCCGTATGAATACATAGACGTTTTTGAGAGCTAAATGAGATGAGTAATTTCCCACTAATGTCTGGTGACATTCAGGGACACTGCAGGAAGCCCCTGGTAAAGCCTCCTTTAGTCTAAGATGACTGATAACTTCACTGCAAATACAATGTAGCTCTGATTCTGCACAGATACAGGAAGTATTGCATTAACGTGGATTATTGCATTTCATAAAGATATGTATCACACATTTATTGGACTCGAGCCAAATCTTTTTTGTTGTTTACAGACAGTATGGGAAGGGTTAGAAGGCCCCTTTCACACTTGTGCGACTGCAAAGTCGCACGATTTTACCGCAATTTTGTTGCCGCAATTTTGACTGGGCTTGAAGCAATGTCGATGTCTTTGGACCTCAAAACGCATTAAAAATGGGCCAAAGTAGTGCAGTGGCTACTTTGAAGTGGGTGCAACTTCAAGTCGCACAGATATGAACGGTACTCATTGGAAATAATGGAGAACGACTTGTCCTGCGATTTTGCAGTCCCAAATCGCATGACAAGTCACACAAGTGTGAAAGGGGCCTAATGCCCATCAGGTTTTTGCTGCTGTCTATGTCCCTATCTGACAGGTTTTCATACAGCAAATTAGTTCAAATCTCTCCCAAATAAGTGGCAATCCCACCTCTGACAAATGTCACTTGAAATAGTGTTCCCATTGGAAGATTCCCCTTCCACCGCTATTGCAGTACCATGACAAATTTTGGATTCTCCCTCACTTGTAGTGAGACTGAAGTGTTGGCCGAGTGCTGGACACTATTTTAGGTATGTGGTGGGGGCAGCTCTCTGAAAATAGGTGAACCCAACATCGGTTGCTGTACAGGTGATGGAAAAAAGATGGCAAGGGTAAGAGTGTGCCAACTAGAATTAACAGATCTCATTGTTTCTATTTGCCAAAATGAAAGTCACTGGAGTAGCCAATGCGTTTTGGGGGGTCACCAATCCCCAGTCTGGCTATCTGGGTGCTGGTCTGCCTGTGTGACCAGTACCCTGAATGAGCCTTCCTACACGTTATTAGATTTTTTAAACCATGTTCTTTCTCCGGGTACTCCGGTTTCCTGCCACACTCCAAAGACATGCTAGTAGGTTAATTGGACCCTGTCTAAATTGGCCCTAGTAGGTGTATGTATGAATGTGAGTTAGGGACCTTAGATTGTAAGCTCCTTATAGCAGAAGTAAACCAATCCATTTACCAGTATCAAAAAAAAAAACAGTTACATCTCCGGCACATGCTAGAAATGTAACACTCCCATTGCTTGTGCTTTCAACCAAACTGTCAAACCATCCAATGGCTGGTGTCATAACTGATCACAAGTGCAGCATCATGGCAGTTGCAGATTAAACCGAGGGCAAGAAGGCGGCTTCACTATACCACACCGGGTGCCAAGAACAGGAAACTGAGGCTACAGTTCGCACAGGCTCACCAAAATTGGACAACAGAAGGTTAGAAAAACGTTGCCTGATCTGAGGAGTCTCGATTTCAGCTGCGACATTCAGATGGTAGGGTCAGAATTTGGCACATGGATCCATCCTGCCTTATATCAACGGTTCAGGCTGGAGGTGGTGATGTAGAGGATATTTTCCTGGCACACTTTGGGCCCCCTAGTACCAATTGAGCATTGTTTAAACACCACCGCCTACCTGAGTATTGTTGATGACCATGTCCATCCCTTTATGACTACAGTGTACCCATCTTCTGATGGCTCCTTCCAGCAGGATAATGCACCATGTCACAAATCTCAAATCACCTCAAACTGGTTTCTTCACCATGACAATGAGGTCACTGTACTCCAATGGCCTCCACAGTCACCAGATCTCAGTCCAATAGAGCACCTTTGGGATGTGGTGGAATGAGAGATTCGCATCATGGATGTGCAGCCAACAAATCTGCAGCAACTGCGTGATGCTATCATGTCAGTATGGACCATAATCTCTGAGGAATGTTTCCAACACCTTGATGAATCTATGCCATGAAGAATTAAGACAATTCCGAAGGCAAAAGAGGGTCCAACCTGGTACTAGCACTATGTACCTAATAAAGTGGCCAGTGCGTGTATATATATATATATATATATATATATATATATATATATATATATATATATGTAAAGCACTGCGTAAAATGAAGGTGCTATATAAGAACCTGTAATAACTAAATAAATAAAATAAACAATTTAATTGCAGTCTGGTGTGCTACACCGGACTGAAAATAAAGCCCTGATGAAGGAGGACTGGTGAGCTTCAGAAATGTGTTGGATACTCCGGTGACTCTCACTTTGGCAAATAAACTTCAACTGGACCTATTAAAATGAGTTGACACTCTCACTTCTTTACTGTCTTTTTGCAGGAATAATAGTGAGAATAGATCCCTCCAATGGAGACACAGGCAGCAATAAAAACCTGACAGAGGTTTTAACCTCTCCACGCTCTAAAAAAAGAATGAAAATAAATTTGGCTTTACTTTAATCATGTTAATGCATCATTCTGGACATTCCCTGAGCCCTGAACTCACCTGGTCATACTCAGAGGCTCCGGGATACAGAGGCCACCCCAAGAACAGCTCCGCGATGACACAGCCCAGAGACCACATGTCGATGGCTTCGCAAAACGGCAACCCCAGTATGATCTCCGGAGCCCTGCAGAACAAAGCGATAACGGAGTTAAAGAATGATGAAGGGAAGAGGGAGAGAGGAACGGAGTAAGAACATTTTGGTCTGCATACGGCACATGAAAAAAATCACATTATCCTGGACCTACACTTTGTTCCTCATTCTGGATTTGTTGGCTTGCTACAGCCCAGTGATGGCGAACTTTGGCACCCCAGATGTTTTGGAACTACATTTACCATGATGCTAATGCACTCTGCAGTGTAGTTGAGCATCATGGAAAATATAGTTCCAAAACATCTGGGGTGCCATGGTTCACCATCACTGCTATAGCCCCTGCATGGGCATTTCTGATGTCACAGTTTTTTTTTTTTTTTTAAACAATAAAAAGTTTGGTTTACATAAAAAAAGTAGTGATTTTTTTTTTTTTTATTTCGATCCATCTAAACAGGAAGATAAGCAACTGGGCCACTCTGGGATTTGCTGCTTAATAAATCCTCTCTTGTCATGACAGGGGTAGTGGTGAGCTGCCATTATGCCCTTATAGATTTAACCACTTAAGCCCCGGAGGATTTGGCTGCTCAATGACCAGGCCCTATTTTGCAATTCGGCACTGCGTGAATTTAACTGACAATTGCGCGGTCGTGCGACGCTGTACCCAAATGAAATTGACGTCCTTTTTTTCCCCACAAACAGAGCTTTCTTTTGGTGGTATTTAATCACCTGTGCAATTTTGAAAAAATAACAATATTTTTCACAATTTTTTATATGAAATTCTCAAAAAAAATGTAAAAATCTAATTTTAACATTTTAGGCCAATTTGTTTTCTGCTACAGAAAAAAAAATCGCAATAAGCGTATTTTGATTGGTTTACGCAAAAGTTACTGCGTTTACTAACAAAGGGAAAGATTTCTGTCATTTTTATTGTTTTTTTTTTTTTTAAACTAGTAATGGCGGCGATCTGCGATTTTTTTTTGCGTGACTGCAACATTGTGGCGGACAGATCAGACCCCTGACTGACATTTTTGACACTTTTGGGGGTACCAGCGACATTACTACAGTAATCAGTGCTATAAATATGCACTGTTACTGTAAAAATGACACTGGCAGGGAAGGGGTTAACTTTATTGGTGATCAAGGGGTTAAGTGTGTCCCTAGGGGCGTGATTCTAACTGTTAGGGGGCGTGGCTTGTGATGTAATCACAGAGATATATGATCCTACATAGCAGGATCGTATAGCCTCTGTCATTACTTCAGGGAGAATGACAGACGGCTGTGTTTACATCAGCCGTCTGTCTTTCTCCCACTCCTGAGGGAGATTGTGAGTGGCCGGCGGACATCGGAGCCGCTGGTCACACGCGCCGGCTAGGCAGGGAACGAGTGCTCGCCCCCTACAGGCTCGTGGGTGAGCGAAGTACCCCTACGTCATTTTGCCTGTAGGTGGCTGACTGCCGCAGTAAATAGTCGTGCGGCGGTTGGCAAGTGGTAAAAATGTGTCACTAAACCCAGGAACCTGCATTCACTATATCTGGTCTCCCACAGTACACAGAACATGGAAATGCAATTATTTTAGTAAATATAAACTGCTAAATACCTTTCCTCATCAGCAGTATATAGCAGTCTTGTGACTTCTGTCAGTGCCTGGTTAAAGCTTGTAGGAGGAATTTTCACTCTCCTCTGACTGTCCTATCAGGATGTAGGACCCCTGACCCTCTGGACAGTGCTGATTGGCCCTGTGCTGATCACATGCACTCTACCAAGAACAAAAAAAAAACCTCACTAGCAATACACACCAAACTGAGCATGTGCAGTCCGTCCCCTGGCTCTGTATTATCAGTAAATATATTGGGGACAGTGGAAGGAGCAGAGGATCAGAGAAGACAGGATCAAACGGCTCTTTTAATCAATGCAGATGATTAGGTTTCACAGTGAGTATAACAAGCATGCTTTACTGCATATACAGACTGATTTTACTGTTTGTGGGTTTAGTAACACTTTATGTAAAAGATGGGCAACAATTGCAGCAGATTTATTTTACAAGAATTCAAAATTAGCTGCTCTAGAGCTGCAAGTGGCGCCATTACCTGAATTGTTCCTGACTGATGCAACAACAAAGCAGAATGTGTGGCTTGTCAGCCTAGAGCGTGTTCAGAGGGGTATGTACAGTATTGTCCCTGGAGGTCCTCATTTATCGAGATCATTGAATATCATTACAGTTATTCGCATTCAACTTGACTTGTTCTGTCATTTTGTCAGCACAGACATGAAATGTAAATACTGTAATAATGTAAGTAACTGCCACGTAAGTGGAACTGCTGTAAACCTGTTCTCCATAAAAGTCGAAATTAAACCGAAAGATTGATTGGTTTCCTAAAATAGTTACATGCCATAAATGATAACTGTCACAGTCACTTATTTTCCCAATCAAACTGTCAAACCATCAAATGGTTGGTGTCATAACTGATAACATATGCAGCACCATGACAACCGCAGATCACACTGAGGCTAAGATGGCAGCTTCCTAGGCTGTAAAGGATAAGGACGGTATAGTTCTACTTTGAGAGAACCAGGACTTGTGCTCAAAAGGGGAAAGTAACTAATTTGCTTTACAACAGATACTCCACCAACCCACTGAAGCCCCATCCATGCGACAGCGACTCACCCCTAACACGCTGAACTTTTTATTGCGAAGATGTGGAAAAGTCACCAGCATTGGTGGCCAAACAGGACACTGGGCAGGCAGTGGGTGGAAGGTGAGTATTTGCCCTAAATTGGTAAGGTATGGGTTAGTGACACAGCAAAATGCAGCTGCCAAAAAATTATCAGCCGAAAATAGGGTTTTTAGCGTTGTGCCAAAAGAAAAAAAAAGTGGCTGCCAAAAACGACCGAAATTTTGCCGCAATTTTACCTTGCTTATGGTGTGTTTGACCTCATGCACACTGGACATTATAAAAACGCAAGTAGCGTTAGCTGTAGAATGAGTTTTGCAGCATTTTTGAAGTAGCGTTTTCCAGCATTTTTCAGCGTTTTTATAGCTTGTGTGTACTCTCCCAAAATTTATGTCTCAAAAACACTGATAAACGACGAATAGCGGTGTTTTTCGGCGTTTTTCAGCTTTTATCAGTGTTAGAGCGTTTTTACAGCTGAAAAACTCCTCCTAAAGCCTCAAGCACACAGAACGTTATAAAACCGCCAGTAGCGTTAGCTGTAAAAAGCTGTAGCTGTAGAATTCGTTTTTCAGTGTTATTGTAGTGGCATTTTTCATCTTTTTATAGCTGAAGCGTTTTTTAGTAATGCTATTCTCTCACAAAATCTTAGGGCTCAAGAAAGCCGATAAACGCTGAATAGCTGCGTTTTTCAACTTTTATTAGCGTTGGAGGGTTTTTACAGCTGAAAAACTCCTCTTAAGGCCTCATGCACACTGGACGTTATCAAAACGGCAGTAGAAAGCTGAAGCTGTAGAGGGAGTTTTTCAGCTTTTTTGCAGTAGTGTTTTTTAGGAATGCTATACTCCCATAAAAGCTTAGGGCTCAAGAAAGCCGACAAATGCTGAAAAGTCACGTTTCTTTTAGCTTTTATAAGCATTGGAGCATTTTTACAGCTGAAAAATTCCTCTTAAGGTCTCATGCAGGCTAGATATTATCAAAACGGCAGTAGAAAGCTGTAGCTGTAGAAGGAGTTTTTCAGCTTTTTTACAGTAGCGTTTTTCAGCGGTTTTTAGAATTTTTTTTAGCCGTAGCGTTTTTAGCTTTTTTTTCTTTAACCACTCTGCAACCGCTCACAGTAATACTACTGCGGCAGAGTGGTTCGTTATCGTCCAGCCACGTAGTATTAACGTGACTGGACACTCCCCCTTCTGGGCGGCGCTTGCGCGCCGCCGGAGGCTCGCTCCCGCTGTTTTCATTCACAGCGGGAGTCAGGCCAGGGGAGGAGCAGCGGCGATCGCCGCTGCTCTTACCCGATCGTCGGGGATCGAGTCTGGAGATCCGCCCGCTGTGTGTAAACACAGCGGGCGGATCTCCATAGTGACAGGGAGTGACAGATCGGACTGTTCAGCATAGCTGGACATCCGATCTGTCCATGAATCACATAGTCACCTCCCCCCCCACACGTCAGTAAGCACCAGGCATACATTAACCCCTCCCTCTCCAATAAAATTAACCCCTTCCCTGCCAGTGTCATTTTTACAGTAACAGTGCATATATATAGCACTGATTACTGCAGTAATGTCACTGGTACCCCCAAAAGTGTCAAAAATGTCAGTCAGGGGTCCGGTCTGTCCGCCGCAATGTCGCAGTCCCGCAAAAAAAATCGCAGATCGCCGCCATTACGCGTTAAAAAAAACCCACCAAAAATTACAGAAATCTTTCCCTTTGTTAGTAAACGCAATAACTTTTGCGCAAACCAATCAAAATACGCTTATTGCGATTTTTTTTACCAAACATATGTAGCATAAAACAAATTGGCCAAAAATTTTTAAAAAAATTGGTTTTTACATCTTTTTTGGGGGGAATTTCATATAAAAAAATGTTAAAAATATTGTTATTTTTTCAAAATAAACGCTCTTTTTTTGTTTATAGCGCAAAAAGTAAAAATCGCACAGGTGATCAAATACCACCAAAAGAAAGCTCTGTTTGTGGGAAAAAAAGGACGTAAATTTCGTTTGGGTACGGCGTCGCACGACCGCGCAATTGTCAGTTGAAGTCGCACAGCGCCGAATCGCAAAAAGTGGCCTGGACGGAAGACAGCAAAATCCTCCGGTGGTAAAGTGGTTAAGCAAAACTATACCCCCACAGAAGCTTATGGCTCAAAAACGCTGATAAATGCCAAAAAGCCGAATTTTTCAGCATTTTTAAGCTTTTATTAGAGTTAGTTCTGGGTTTTTTCCAGCCAGAAAACTCCCCTGCCTAAAATTGCTGATAGCAGCCTATGTGTGCATGGACACATAGGAGAACATGCTGGGGAATTTACTGGCTGCAGAAAAAAACGCCTGACGCCAAAAACAGCCGCTGTAAAAACGTCCAGTGTGCATGAGGCCTTTTCCATAGGTGATTTTAGAAAAATGCATCAAAAAAGCAACAGTTTTTATGCGTTCTTGCAGCGTTTCCAATGCATTTCAATGGGGGAGTTTGCCAAATGTGCACCAAAACTGCAGCAAGCTGCATTATTAAGGTGGGCCGAATGTGGCCCGCCAGGCCATTTCATGTGGCCCTCGCACCTCTCCTGCAGCTGCAGCACCTCTCTCATCCCTATCCCTACCTTGTTTCAGTAGTCGGCAGCAGAAAGCATTTTTAACCACTTTTAACCACTTTACCACTAGAGCATTTTGCTGTCTTACGTCTGGGCCACTTTTTGCGATTCGGCGCTGTGCGACTTTAACTGAACGACGCCGTACCCAAACGAAATTTACGTCCTTTTTTTCCCACAAACAGAGCTTTCTTTTGGTGGTGTTTGATCACCTGTGCGATTTTTACTTTTTGCGCTATAAACAAAAAAAGAGTGTTTATTTTGAAAAAATAACAATATTTTTAACATTTTTTTATATGAAATTCCCCCCAAAAAAAGATGTAAAAACCAATTTTTTTTTACATTTTTGGCCAATTTGTTTTCTGCTACCTATGTTTGGTGAAAAAAAATCGTAATAAGCGTATTTTGATTGGTTTGCGCAAAAGTTATTGCGTTTACTAACTAAGGGAAAGATTTCTGTCATTTTTGGTGTTTTTTTTAACGAGTAATGGCGGCGATCTGCGATTTTTTTTGCGGGACTGCGACATTACGGCAGACAGATCGGAGCCTTGACTGACATTTTTGACACTTTTGGGGGTACCAGTGACATTACTGCAGTAATCAGTGCTATATATATGCACTGTTACTGTAAAAATGACACTGGCAGGGAAGGGGTCAATTTTATTGGAGAGGGAGGGGTTAATGTATGCCTGGTGCTTACTGACGTGTGGGGGGGGGAGGTGACTGTGTGAGCCAGGGACAGATTGGATGTTCAGCTATGCTGAACACTCCGATCTGTCACTCCCTGTCACTTAGGAGATCCGCCCGCTCTGTTTACACAGGCGGATCTCCAAACTGGATTCCCCGACGATCGGGGCAGAGCAGCGGCGATCGCCGCCGCTCCTCACCTGGCCCGACTCCCGCTGTGAATGAAAACAGCGGGAGCGTGCCTCCAGCGGCGCGCGAGCGCCGCCTACAGGGGGAGGAGTCTAGCGACGTAGGTCTACGTCGCTAGACGATAACGAGCCACTGTGCCGCAGTAGCAGCACAGTGGCTAGTGGTTAAGGTGCCGATAATGACCGACAATGAATTCATATTCATTTAAATTCATTATAGTAATTAAAAAGTTGAATATGATACAATTATTTATAAAAAAATATTTTTATTTTTGAAACCGTCAATTTCGATTTAGGTTGCGGCCAAGTGCGATCTGAATTTTTGGATTCAGCACCAATAATTTCATTTCGGAGCACCATTAGTATGGGTTCGCTTTAAAGGTAAAGGTTCTGCTTAGGACACATGTGTCAAACACAAGGCCGAGGGCCAAATGTGGCCCTCCAAGCCATTTCATGTGGCCCTCGCACCTCTCCTGCAGCTGCAGCACCTCTCTCATCCCTACCCCCACCTCGTTTCACTAGTCAGCAGCAGAGAGGAGGACTAAACACCCCCACCAGATCCTGCATCTCTCTGTGCAGCCACAGCACCCCCTTGTCTCCTCCTCCTCCCCCTCAGCATTCAGCAGACTCTGGCAATTAATTTCAGCCCTCCTCTGTTCCTCCTCCAGCCCCTGAACTTTCTGCTTTCCAGCTCTCCCACAGTTTCTTCCGTGCAGCAGCACAAGTTAAAGGGGGTGCACGGTTATGTAAAGGAGGGTGGGGGACTCTTGACTTCTGATGGGGTGCTCTGGACATTCAGCCTTACAGATACAACCGGCCTTTTGAGGGCAACCGTGATGCTGATGGGGCCCGGGGGTGTCAGTTTGACACCCCCCGGCTTAGGAGAAGACGGCAAAGGATGCCTAACAGAAAATACTCTCTGGTGCCCCTCAATGATTTAGTTTCGCTATGTCACTGGTGCCTGACTTCAAGGCTAATCTCCACTAACTGCTATCATCTTATCCAATGACAGTGCCCTACTGGTCTCCAATGCAGCCTCATTGAACTGTGAAATTCCAAAAGGAACACAGGTCCTCTTTGATGCACAGCTCAGCTATAAGGAAAATGCTTTCCCTGCCAGAAATACGTTTTTGTTTGTTTTGGCTCTGCACCGACAGCGCAGTCACAGCCCCATTCCAGGGCGATTTCTCTTCTGTTCTGCCAGAGCGATGCAGTGCCGTGCGGCCGCTGCAGTGTTAACAAAGCTGAGAAAATGATTTTTTTTAGTCTTTTCCATGTGGGAACTTTTCCTGACCCTGTCTGTAACCGCAAAACCAGCACAGAGTAGAGGAGGAGGAGGGAGAGGGGGCGTCTAAGGGGGAACACGACTTTGTCTCTGCAAGGCGAATGCTTCCTTAATGGGGAGAAAAACACTTCCGCTATACGACGCCCTCCTCCCCCCCTGGGAGTACAATATGGGGGCAGCATAGAAACCAATTAAAAAAATGCAAATCTACTAAACATTATAAATGTATGCCAAGCAGAACCGATCCTGCAAATCCAATGACGTTAGGTTTGGACCAAGTGTTATGAATTTGGATGTCTCAAAATCTAAATTTCAGTGTTACTTTTTGACAATTTGGATTGCCAATAGGTTTCTGCATGCCAAGGACTGCTCCAAAGGCTGTTTCTGCCTTATATGTGATTCTGCTGTTCCCTGAGCACCCTTGTGCTGGCCATACACTATGTGAAAATCGGTCAAAATTCGGTCATTTGGCCAGTTAATGGGCACAAATTGGTAATCGGTTGTGACATTTTTGGACCGAAAATAAGAAGGATTTCTGCTGAACGAACAATAAATTGATAGGTTAATGTGTTTCTCATCCAAACTGTTTGCACTAGGAATATATGTGACAAAACGAACAAAAAACAGATTCATTTATGGCCATTGAACGATTTATTGGTCATCATTACATGATGGCACGCATGTTTGCTCTCACGGCCGAGTGTTTGTTTTTCGAAAATGAGTTTGAACGATTTTTTGTATAGTGTATGGCCAGCATAACCTTGAACGCAACACCAGGTCCTCCCTTCTATCCCTCATAGCATGTTTAAGAGAAATGGCTCCATCATCTCATCAGGCTGCCAGGAGCTTCCCAAACCATTCTACTAAATTTTTGCATCATTTGCAGCTCTGTAATGCCCACTTTTTTTGGTGTCTGGTTCGAATTTTAATTGACTTCAATGAGACTTTTAGTTCAAGAATTCCAAATTTTAGAGGTTCGTTCATTTTTAAAAAGTGTGGCTGAACTACAGTGTGACGGAACTTTTCAGAGGTTAGCTTCTCTTTAATGCCAAACAACGACTGGTGAAACCTGCGGCCTAATGGATTTAAAGCTAATACACTGCAGATTAGATGTGGTGGCTGCATCCATTTTATTTCTGAGTTTCGTTTCCTTAATTGGTACCCGGTGATCTTGTGAATAACACACTTCCAGTCCTTGTGTGACAACGCTCAGTCATGGTACTATATCTATGGAGAGAGTCATGGTTGTCACCCATGCTGGCCTTCGAACATGTCTTCTTCTCTTTCTTTCCATTATTTGAGGGAGGGTAAGATACGCTTAGATGTGGTGGCTGCATTCATTTTATTTCTGATTTTTGTTTTCCTTTATTGGTACCGGTGATGTTGTGAATAGCACACTTCCAATCCCTGGGTGACAACGCTCAGTCATGATACTATATCTATGGGGAGAGCCATGGTTGTCACCCATGCTGGACTTCGAACATGTCTTCTCCTCTTTCTTTCCATTATTTGAGGGTGGGTGAGATACGCTTAGATGTGGTGGCTGCATTCATTTTATTTCTGATTTTTGTTTTCCTTTATTGGTACCCGGTGATCTTGTGAATAACACACTTCCAGTCCCTGGGTGACAACGCTCAGACATGGTACTACTGTATATCTATGGAGAGAGTCATGGTTGTCACCCATGCTGGCCTTTGAACATGTCTTCTTCTCTTTCTTTCCATTATTTGAGGGAGGGTGAGATACGCTTAGATGTGGTGGCTGCATTCATTTTACTTCTGATTTTTGTTTCCTTTACTGGTACCCGGTGATCTTATAGATAACACACTTCCAGTCCCTGGGTGACAACGCTCAGACATGGTACTATATCTATGGAGAGAGTCACGGTTGTCACCCATGCTGGCCTTCGAACATGTCTTCTTCTCTTTCTTTCCATTATTTGAGGGAAAAGTTCACAGAAGGAAGATAACATTGTTTGTGCTTTCAGTCTCACAATTAAGCCTGATACAAACTATCAGTTTTTCTTCGTTCAACCCAGCAAGCGGAACGAAAAAAAAACCTGAAGATCTCAGAAGGAGATCCTGTACTAACTATCCAATGTTAGTACAACAATCTCCCTGCTGAGCTAATGTGTTCTGACAGGGTGACCCCCGCCAGAACATACTGGTCAGCCAATGGCTGAGAGCACTGATCGAATGCCAATTGGCAGGCCTTTCAGGTCATGCCTCTTCGACAGAAGCCAGATGTTTGGCCAGCTTCTGTTGGACCAGCTGCTGTACACATGGGCAGAATGAATGTCGGCTGGTTTCTATTGAACCCGCTAATACTGCCCGGTATTCCTGTGTGACGTGACTGCTGGGTTTCTTGTAAGATCAACAGGTTGCTAAAAAATAGTTTGGCCTGAAAAATGAAAACTAATGAAGCCACTGCATCCAAGGACTAGTCTTCTGCATTTTTGTTTTTGGGTTTAGATATCCAGTAACAAGCTAGTTGTTCATACATGCAGTCTTAATATAGTGAAAAATCTGTAACATCTTATCTGTATGAAGTTATCTTTAATGATAGTATCTTGTACTGTATATGAATTCCTTTTTTTATTTCACATATATTTATCTATATTTTTTCTCCACATTTACATACGGGCCAAACTGTCCAGCAAAAGTGACGGTCCCAGAGGGTGATAGAAACCATTTAACACTACCAGGGCTGCTTACAGCGATCAGCTTTTATTTCTATGGTTTACAATTTTCCCCAATAAAAATAAACCTGTTCCTATAACTGCTTCGAAAGGGTTAACTGAAGTTTGTCTTTAATTTATTTGTCACCTAAAGTAGAACTATAGGCAAAACTTTGGATAGAGAAAAGAAGGGTTATAACTCCTGTCACTTTATTTTTGTCATCCGTGTCCCATTGGAGAAATTTACCCTCACTTCCTGTCCCATACCCAAAACAGGAAGTGGGAGGAATTCCCTACAAACTAAGGGAATCCATTGGGCTCCCCCCAGGTCGCCAGAACTAGTGTCCCCATTGGAAGATTTCCCCTCTATTACTGTTCTGGGGACAACTCATAATTTGGGATTTTCTTTTACTTAAACTTTTCATGATAATAGAGAGGGCAGAAGTTTTGCCTTTAGTTATTGTTTAACTTTGACTGAAATCTATATGTCCATCTAAGACAAGGAACGATTTCACAGCAGAGCGAACAGCGCTGGCCCCCCGTAAAATGGCAGTGAACAAATAATGACTCTACTAGCAGGATCAACAGGGAATACAACGGTTACATGGGTGACTCATGGTACCACTTTACAATATTGGCTGTTGCTATTCTGAGTGCTTCTGACAGTTCATGACAGTTGGTATTTAAATACTTCCATTGTCCGTCTAAAGACAAGCTGGGTCTGCTAGCCCCAAGCAGAAAGTTCCAACCTTACTCAAGTAGACACTGAAAATAACCCATCAGTAACATCTGACTACAATCCGTGTTTAAGCTGCGTTTAAAATGGTTAAAAGTTAAAGTGTTACTAAACACACAACAGTAAAATCAGTGTGTATTTGCAGTAAAGCATGCTTGTTATACTCACAGTGGAACCTATTGGGTTAATCCTCCGCACTGTGAGAAGATTCTGTCTCCTCTGATCCTCCCCTTCTTTTACTGTCCCCAATCCATCTGCTGATAGTACAGAGCCTTGGGAGCACTCTGCACATGCTCAGTTTCGCATTAATTCCTAGAGAGTTTTTTTTTTTCCTTCTTGGGAGGGTGCATGTGATCAGCACAAGGCCAATCGGCACTGTCCAGAGAGAGGGTCAGGTTCCTGCAAGCCTCATAGGTCAGAATAGAATGAAAACTCCTCCAGCAAGCTTTAACCCAACACTCATAGAAATCACAAGACTGCTATATACTGCTGATGAGAAAAGGTATTTAGCAGTTTATATTTACTAAAATAATTGCATTTCCATGTTCTGTGTACTGTGGGAGACCAAATATTGTGAAAGCAGGGTCCTGGGTTTAGTAACACTTTAGGCTACGTTCACATGTGGGCGTAGCGGATCGCGGGCAGAATCACCGCGATTCTGCCCGCGATCCGGAAATCATTGCAAATCGCGGGACACCTGTGCATTGCCTGTTATTTGCAATGGCACCCCAAACGCTGTTCGATGTTGCCGCGATTTCCGCCTGCCAAATCGCGTAAACAAAACCGCGATTTTGTTTGCACGATATTACCGCGATTCGGCAGGCGGAAATCGCGGCAACATCGCACAGCGTTTGGGGTGCCATTGCAAATCACAGGCAACACACAGGCGTCCCGCGATTTGCAATGATTTCCGGATCGTGGGCAGAATCGCAGTGATTCTGCCCGCGATCCGCTACGCCCACATGTGAACGTAGCCTTAAAGCTATCTGTATCCATACAAACAATTGGTGTGTTTGTGTCCATATCTCCCTTCATATTTACTAGGACAATTTATTTCCTGGCCTTCAAATTAGGTTATGAGGAGCCCTGATAAGGTCTCAGTCATCCATCAGCACCTATATGATTGCTTTACTGATGTTCCTCAACCATACAATAGAGCATTCCAGTTCCGGAGGACAGGGCAAAGTCACCGACATGACTTTCATACAAGAAGATAAAGCTGCTGATCTACAAAATCATCACCTCTGCCTTTTTCTCATACTCCTCTGCTGCAGGAAGCGCAGTGTAATCACTATGGTCTAATATAAGTGCATTTACAACCCTGGACTGAGAATACAATACAATACGTGGAGGAAATGCACTTAAAGTGGTTCTAAAGCTAAAACATTTCTTTACCTTAATGCATTCCATGCATTAGGGAAAAAATTATTTACAACTTGCTACCTCCCTAAATACTTACCTGAGTCCTTAATTGATCCAGCGCTGTGTCTGACTGCATCTCTCCTCTCCCTTCTCCCTCCAATCACAGGGCCTGAGGCAGCAGTGGCATTCTATCTTGGAACCAGATACAATCCCGTATGGCTACAGCCCCAGGACCAACAAGACGTTCCCTCACCTCAGATATGGATGGGTGCAAACCTTCATGCTGAAGGGGTCCTGTCAGCAAGTCTGGAAAAGTCTGCCCTCTGATTGCCAGACCCAGGCCCGAAGAGGCTTTGAGGGGCTTGGAACCTTTATCTGAAGTCCCTGAGGGATGAAAAAACTCCTTATGGGCTGAAAAGGAAGTCTCACGCCGCCAGCGAGGCACCATGCCTTTCCCAGACCGTGGAAAGAAGGTACTCTTACCCCCCTGTCAGACTCCTAATGATGTCATCCAGGGTAGCCCCGAACAGGCAATTTAGTCAGGGCCTTCTTGAAGGTTTGATCCGCAGACCAACACTTCAGCCACAAAAAACGCCTAAACACCACTGCCGAGACAGATAGCTTAGAGACTCACAGAATCGCATCCAAAGATGCATCGCAGACAAACTGCAGAGCCTGGAACAACCCATCTGCCAGTTCACCATAGGTGGGGGGATATTGGCTGCCCCCATGGCCAGACGCAAAAGCGTCGCCCACACTGTCAGTGCCTGAGCCACCAGAGCGGAGGCCAAAACAGGCCGCAATAAGAAACCAGCCATAGTAAACATGGAACGGGCCTTAGAGATTCTGCCCACCTATTGGCCGGATTCCTAAAAGCTGGGGATACAACCACCAGTTGCCTTAATCAACCTGGAAATAGGGAAACCCACTGCCGGTAGGACCGTCCACTACCTCAGCTCTTGCTGCTATTAACCCAATGCTGTAAGGAGGGATCAGGGGGCAGGGCCAAGCTGGGTTGTGTGTGTCTATTGACACGCACAGCCTAGTTAAGGATCCAACCCTCAGGTGTGCCACCATAGCAAGCAGCTTGGTATGGGGGCAGACACAGAAGAGGAGTTGCCAACAGCACTGGCAGGGGACCCCAGAAGAGGTGGTTTGAGGCCGCTCTGTGCAATACTATAGCACAGAGCAAATACGTTTAAAGCGGTGTTCCAGCCTTTTCTGTGTTTGTTAAAAGTCAGCAGCTACAAAATGTTTAGCTGCTGACCTTTAATAAACACACACTCACCTGTCCCACGATGCAGCCGCCCGAAGCTTAGATGGCGCCGGCATCACTAGTGTGGGCACCCGGCTGTGACAGCTTGCGGCTTCACAGCCGGGTGCGCACTGCATATGCGGGAGTCACGCTGCGCATCTTGATTGGGGGGCAATCTTCTGGGACCTCTGACATTTTCCAGAAGATTGCAGAGAGGGAGGGGGAGAGGAGAACCTCCGCTCAGGGCACCGCGGCGCTCCAAGCTGAAGTGGGAGTGGATACCTGTCAAACCCCCCCTCAAAAAAATGACATGGCAAATGTGGCATGTCAGGGGGTTAGGACTACTTAAAGCAAAAGTTCCACTTTTGGGTGGAACTCTGCTTTAAGATGTTTATTTTTTTTAAATTAAAAAAAATTCCTTTAGAAATGCTTACATTTTTTTTTTTGTAACTTTACAATTCCTGATATGTTACAACATACAGTAACAGTATCATTTTTCAAAGAAGCTTCGCCTATAATCATTAAGTGTCGGTTCACACTAGGGCGACACGACTTCGGGCGAGTTATGCCGTCGCCCGTGCACTGCGACTTCATCGCGGCTTGCAACGACTTCACATAATGGAAGTCAATGCAAGTCGCTACGATGTCGCCCCGAAGTAGTACAGAAACCTTTTTCTAAGTCGGAGCGACTTGAGTCGCTCCTATTAGAACGGTTCCAATTGCACAGCATGGTCCGCTACTTGTCAGGCGACCAAGTCGCCTGACAAGTCGGAACAGTGTGAACCTGCACTCAAGGAGTTCTGAAAGGTAGAGAGTCTTTTACCTTAATACATTCTATGCAATAAGGTAAAAAAAAACCTTCTGGGTGCAGCTCCCCCCGCCCTCATTCAGCCCCCCCTTATACCTGAGCCCCATCTTGATCCAGTAATGTGCATGAGAGCAGGGACTCTCCTGGGTCAGTCTCTCCTCATTGGTTCAAACAGCAGTAAGAGCCATTGGCTCCTGCTGGTCTCAATAACAGCCAGTAAGCCAATGAGGACAGAGTGGGGGGTGGAGGGTGGGCAATTCCAAGTCACACTCCGTGTGTGAATCAGGAGGGAGCCTGCACCCATAGCAAGAGGCATGCTATTGGGGGGGGGGGGGGGGGGCACTCAGCAGGGGGGAGGAGCCAGAACCGCTGGCGGGGGACCATAAAAGAAGAGGATCAGGGCTGCTCTATACAAAACCATTACACAGAGCAGGCATTTTTTTTAAATCCAACCTTTAAAATTACTTAACCACCTTGGCGGCAATCCCGAGTGTGACTCGGGGTGGATTTTTTCTATCAGGAGCAGTATCCCCGAGTCACGCTCGGGGTGGATGTGCAGAGAGCGCAGCGGTGTTCTCTTACCTTCTCCTGGCGATCCAGCGATGATCTCTCATTGCTGTGACCGCCAGCCAAGAGTCCTGCCGCTCCTCCGTCCTCCGTCGGTGTGATTACTTCCTAGTTCCGTTCCCTGCAGCAGCAATGCTGCATGGGAGCGGAACTAGGGAGGGAAATTAAAAAAAATATATATATATGCGCATATATATATATATATATATATATATATATATATATATATATATACACCGGTATATATATATATATATATATATATATATATATATATATATATATGCACACACACACATATATATAAAATTATATTATTGATTCAATTATAATTCATGCGTTATATATATATATATATATATATATATATATATATATATATATATATATATATATATATACACACATATATCTATATATAGTATATAATGCATGAATTATAATCTAATCAATAATATAATTTTATTATATATATTATATATTAAATAATATTATTGATTCGATTATAATTCACGCGTTTGTGTTTCAAATTTATCACATCTGGGATGTCTACTAGAGTCTTGTTTTGGTCAGGTTTAAGTCAGTAATTACTAAGAATTGTAGGCCTATAATACATAACGCCAAATTTCCATGAAAACAATTGTACCGCTTTTGGTACAGAATTCCTGACATAATCATACCGCCAGGGAGGTTAAAAGGCTCCGCTCACATATAAGCATTTCGGATCGCAGGCAGGATTGCCGCGATTCTGCCCGTGAGTCTGAGCGATTTCTATGACTTGCAATGCCACCCCAAAAGCAGCGCCTTTTTGCCGCGATTGTCGCCCGACGATTCGCAGTAAAATTGCACAAACCGAATTGCGGGACGCCTGACGCCCAAAAAAAGTTCTTGTACTTCTTTTGGGCATCAGGCCTCCCGCGATTCTATTTGCGCAATTTTACAGCAATTTGTCGGGCGACAATCGCGGCGAAATTGTGGCGCGTTTGGGGCGCCATTGCAAGTCACGGGAATTGCTCGGGCGTCCCATGACTTGCAATGGTTCGGAATCGCGGGCAGGATCCGAAACGTCTATATGTGAATGGAGCCCAGTGCGGCGCAGATTGCCCCTATTGTCCAGGGCCCACTGCTCTACTGACACCGTCCATGTTTTTATAAATTATTAAATGTTTGTTTACATTTATTCATAACCGTGTGTGTGTCGGTTTGTATATATATATATATATATATATATATATATATATATATATATACACACACACTGTATATACACAAACACACACACATAGGTAAATATTACAATGACACAACAATGAGCAAAAAAAAGTATAATACAGATGTGTCAAACACAAGGCCCGCGGGCCTAAACCGGCCCTCCAGGCCTTTTTATGTGGCCCTCGCACCTCTCCTGCAGCCCTCCTCTGGTCCTTCTCCAGACCCTGCACTTTCTGCTTTCCAGCAATGCCTCCAGCTTTTTCCCAGCAGCAGCACAAGGTAAGGGGGGGTGCACTGCGGTGTAAGAGAGGGTGGGGGACTCAACCCCTGATGGTGAAGAGGCTCTTGATGACTTATGTAGGGGTTGGGATGCTCTGGACATCTAGTCTTACATATACAACTGGTCCTTGTGTGGGTAATAATAATGCTGATGCATCCTGCGATTAAATTGACTTTTACACCCCTGGTATAATACATTTTTGTTTTCTTTTTGTCTGTATTTTTTTCCTATTTTTTCTGACCAGCAGGGGGTGCAGACCACTCCGCACCGCGTTGCAGAGACTTGGGAGGAAAAAAAAAATCCCAGTTTTAGCAGACAGTCGTGATCAGGGTGCAGAAACAGGGAGATGACAATGAGAGACGGAGGGAAAAGGAGGACAAGATTTGTGCAGGCAGGAGGAGGGGGGGGGGGGGGACGCAGCGCGGCAGAGCGAGAACAGACAGAATCAAGACTCTTATTAACCTAATTAAGCTCCGCGCTAGTCTCTGCAGACATGGCGGTGTGCATCGCTCTGGCACATAACGGGTTATGCCAAATTTATCAGACAGAAAATAAAAGGATATTATCTGGTTTGACCCCCCTCCCCCCAAAAAAATAAAAAATAAAATGAACAAACTTCACATTCTATGCGTTTATATTAGGCATTGTTACTTTTTAACCTCCATTATTTAAAAAAAAAAAAAAACGTAAAAGTCCTCATAATTTAAAACATTCATACTGTCATGTTCATATCTTTAAATATAAAGTTTAATTTGCCTATATTTGGCCTTCCCTGGTTCCTCTGTCTTATCAATATGCTCCTCCCCTTAGGGGAACCTAAGGGGTTAATCCTCTGCATTGTGTATAAAGGCTGTGTGATCACGTATGCTCAGATCCTCCCCTTCTTGCATTGTCCCCATAACACGTCCTGATAGGACAGAGTTGGTGGAGTCAGGCTGCACATGCTCAGTTTGGTGTGTATTGCTAGAGAGTTTTCATTTTCTTGGGAGGAGGCATGTGATCAGCACAGGGCCAATCAACACTGTCCAGGCAGAGGGTCAGGGGTCCTGCAGCCTCATAGGACAGTCAGAGTAGAATGAAAACTCTTCTGATAGAAAGTCACAGGGCTGCTATATACTGCTGATGAGAAAAGGTATTTAGCAGTTTATATTTACTAAAATAATTGCATTTCCATGTTCTGTGTACTGTGGGAGACCAGATATAGCGATTGCAGGTTCCTGGGTTTAGTACAATGTTAATCATTATCTAAGATAAGGGATTGCCTATCACAGCCTGCTGAGTGGTATCACTTACTGGTATAACCAGTATAGCGGCTAGGAAACTTATATTGTTGTTTATAGTGTTACTAAACCCAGGAGTCTGCAATCACTATATCTGGTCTCCCACAGTACACAGAACATGGAAATGTTATTATTTTAGTAAATATATACTGCAAAATACCTTTTCTCATTGGCAGCATATAGCAGTCTTGTGACTTATATCAGTGTCTGGTTAAAGCTTTAGGAGGAGTTTTCATTCTACTCTGACTGTCCTATGAGGCTGCTGGACCCCTGACCCTCTGTCTGGACACTGCTGATTGGCCCTGTGCTGATCACATGCACAGTGGTGGAGCTAGACTTTTAAAACAGGGGTGGCAAGGTATTATTTTGGGGGGTCAATATACAAAGTGGCAGGATAAAAATAGATGGTAAGCCTGAAGGTGTGTGGGCAGTCTATATAAAGGAGATGAGAAAGGTGAAGATGGATGGTCAGGTTATGTAGAGGCAGGATGGAGGTGGATAGGCACACTACAGTATATAGGGAAAGGAAGGCAAGATGAAGTCAGGAAGACAGGTTTTGTAGGGGCAGGATGGAGGTGGATGGATATTCTATAAATGGGAGGTGGGCAGAAATGGAAAGGGTATGCGGAGGCAGAATATATTTGGGTGGGCAGGCTATATAAGGTGAAAATTGGTGGCAATGTTGCGCAGAGACAGAAAGAAGATTAGTGAACAGGGTATGTTGGTGGGAAGTCTATATAGCATTGGGTTGGCAGGCAGAATGAGGTGGAGGTGGAGGCAGGATGGACGTAGGTAGGCGGTCTATATAGGGCAGGTGGTTAGGCAGGCAGTACAGGGTGGGGTTAGGATGGATTTAGGGTTCTAGTATAGAGCTGGGTAGGTAGACAGTACAGGGTCAGGTTAGGATGGACTTGCGTAAGGAGGCAGTCATTCTGGGTGGATGAAGTATGGGGTGGGGGCAGGATAGAGTTGAGTAGGCAGGCAGTATAGAGTGGGGCCACTATGGAGATGGGTGAGAAGTCTATATAGGGCAGTTGGATAGGCAGGCAGTACAGGTTTGGTGCAGGATGGATTTAGGTTGGCAGTAGAAAGCTGGGTAGGCAGGCAGTAGGTAGGGTCAGCGTAAGATGGAGTTTGGTTGGAGGCAGTATGAAGTGGGGGCAGGGTGGAGTTTAGTAAGCAGGCATTCCTAGTGAATGCAGTCGAGTAGGCAGGCAATAAGGATGGAGTTGAGTAGGCAGGAATTATGGGGTTTTGGCAGGATGGAGCTTGGTGAGCAGTATATATAGGGCAGCTGGAGTTCAGTGACAGTGACAATCAGACTTACAACTCTTCACCGCCACCGCTCAGGTCACGTGTCAGGTCACTCCCAGTCCCGCTTCCTCTCCAGGGCATGCTGAGGCTCCTATCCTCCACGGGCTGCAGCTCCGCCCCCTCCTGACTGACATCAGCAGCAGGGAATCCCCAGCCCGCCCCCTACAGCTGTCGGCAGGGCAGCAGAAGACAGAGAGAGGAGGGAGACAGAGCCGGCGGGCGGACCAAGTTTGTGATTTGACGGCGATCAGCGCTGCACGAAAGCAAACCGATATTGTGTGTGGAATTTGGAATTGCGGACGCCCATGAGTGGGGTGGCAAGGACTTCGTCTGGGGTGGTAATTGCCACCCCAGCTAGCCCGCTGGCTCCGCCACTGCACATGCACCATCCCATGATAAAAAAAAACTCTCACTACACACCAAACTGAGCATGTGCAGAGTGACTCCAAATGCTCTGTTCTATCAGGAGATATTTTGGGAACAGTGTAAGAAGGGGAGAATCAGAGAAGACAGGATCAAACAGCCTTTTTACATAATGCAAAGGTTTAACCCCTTAGGTTCCACAGTAAGTATAGCAAGCATGCTTTACTGCATTATATAGACTAGTTTTACTGTTTTGGGTTTAGTAACACTTGAATTCATGCTTTACTGTCTCCTTTTTATGGAGGAGTGACAGATCTAGTTTAATCTTATTATGTAAACAGGAGCTCTGACATAAGACTGTTATCCAGGGCTACAAAATGGCTCAAGTCTGGGCACCAACGAAAACCAGCCATTGACAGTTCCAATCTAGGCTGGTTCAGCAGGGTCCGGCCGACATTTGAACAATGTATGGACTGCTGGTTTTACCCAAGTTGATCGATTGATCAACTTGGATACAACCAGCCTGTTGGATTTTTCATGCGATTATTGCCAGCTAATCACTGTGTGTCCTCCTGGCTGGAAACGGCTCTGCTATTTAGTGATCCCAAGTCTAGGGGAACAAGAAAGCCAGTTCTGCTTACCCAATCCTCCACTTCCAAAGGCTCTCCCTGCACTCCAAGACCATTCCCCACATCCTCTTCTCTTTGCTGTGACAGTCTCAGGTCCCCTGACATCAAGTCTAATGCAGACCCCAAAGTCCTGCATTGGATGGGAGGACACCAAGGAACCACCACTGGTTGCTGCCTGAGCAGTATCGGGTAAATAAAACCTCTAGACCTAAACGAGCATCTGAGCCTTGCAGCCTCACTAAGAAGGATTTTTACTCTCCCTAGAGTTGGACTTTAACCACTTAAGTCCCGGGAAGATTTTACCCCCATTCTGACCAGGGGGTATTTTGAGATTCGGCACTGCGTGACTTTAACGGACAATTGCGCGGTAGTGCGACGCTATACCTAAACGAATTTGATGTCCTTTTTTTCCCACAAACAGAGCTTTCTTTTGGTGGTATTTGATCCCCTGTGCGATTTTTTGATCATGCGCTATAAACAAAAAAAGTGCGACAATTTTGCAAAAATAACAATATTTTTCACTTTTTTTTATACGAAATTCCCCCCCAAAAAAATTTAAAAATCTAAATTTTTTAACATTTTGGGCCAATTTTTTTTTACCATATGTTTGGTAAATAAAAAAAAATAAAAAAAAATAAAAAATCGCAAAAAGCGTATTTTGATTGGTTTGCGCAAAAGTTATTGCGTTTACTAACTAAGGGAAAGATTTTTGTCATTTTTATTGTTTTTTTTTTAACGAGTAATGGCGGCGATCTGCGATTTTTTTTGCGGTACTGCGACATTGCGGCGAACAGATCGGACCCTTGACTGATATTTTTGACACTTTTGGGGGTACCAGTGACATTACTGCAGTAATCAGTGCTATACATATGCACTGTTACTGTAAAAATTACACTGGCAGGGAAGGGGTTAACTTTATTGGAGAAGGAGGGGTTAAGTGTGTCCCTAGGGGCGTGCTTCTAACTGTGATTGGCTGTGGCTACTAGTGTAAGAACAGAGATCAACGGTCCTACATAGTAGAACCGTGTGATCACCATTCTTACATAGGGGAGAATGACAGGCGGCTTGTTTACATTAGCCGCCTGCCTTTCTCCCTTCCCGGCGAACGATCGCGAGTGACCGGCGGACATTGGGTCCGCCAGTCACACGCACTGACTTGTTCGGGAACGAGCCGGGGCGGGCGCGCGCCTCAGCGGGCGCGCTCGCCCGCTTGCGGCTCCATAAGCCAGTGACAGGCTAGTGACGTACCGGTACGTCACTTTGCCTGGCCGGGGCTGACCGCCGCAGTATATGTACTTGCGGCGGTTGGCAAGTGGTTAAGGTTTATTTCTTACTTTTGAATAGCACTTGCCTTTAACAAAATGTCTTTAAAAAAAAGTATTTTTGTAGAATTGGAGGTAAGTACTTACCTGTAATATCTGGACTGCAGGTAGGTGGAACACACAGCTTTCGACACATGACTTGCTGAACCAAAGTCTATGACCTTCACCCTGTATGGTTGCCTGGAAGGGTCCACCAACATGATGTTCTCCGGTTTCAGGTCTGCATGGATCAGTCCCAAACTCTTGAGCTTCATGAGCGCAGTAGCCACCTGCTGTAGCACAGGCCTGATGTACTTAAGAGGCAGCGGACTGAACTTGTTCTGCTTCAGGAAGTCATACAGGTTCTGTTCCAACATCTCAAACACAAGGCAGGTGTGATTCTTGTGCTGGAAACACTCGTACGCCCTGACAAAGTTGAAGTCATCTGCGCTCTCCGTGCTGAGCCGCGCCAAGATGCTGACCTCGATCTGCCCTTGCCTGGCATAGGAGGGGTGGTTCTTTAAGATCTTGATTGCCACAATTTCATTGGTTCCCCTTTTCCAGCACTTAACCACCTGCCCGAAAGTGCCCCTGCCCAGAAACTCCAGAACCTCGTAGGTGTTGGTCATGGAGCAGAGGACCTCATGCTGCACCAGCTGGTAGTCCCCTTCGCTATTGGAGCCACTGTTCTTGGAGGTGGCTGTAGAGTTGGTGGCAGCCGTGGCCCCGCTGGCATTGTTCTGGGTCATGGGAGGGTGTTCGTCTACAATCTGGACACTGCCGTTATCTAGCTCCTCACACTTCCTCTTCAGCCCGCACTTCTGGTATGTGTCCAGAAGGCTGACAGTGCTGCGCCTCATCAGGTTGGTCTGAGGGCCACCGAGCGACTGAGCGCTCGCTGCTGCTGAAGACCCGCTGCTGGATGAGGTCACCACGATGTGACCTGCACTGGTGGGGAAGATGACGGTTTGCTCGTATGGTGCTTTAAGCAGGGAAGCGTGGGCGAGCACGGCTTGGCCAGTCGTGGAGTTGCTCTTGCCTGGGTTGTAGACCTTGCTGTGGCAGCCGTAACCAGTCATATCCCAGGTGGAGCTTGATTCCAACTTTGGCTTGTTCAAGCTACAATAGGAGCTCAACGGGAGGATGTGGGATGATAAGATTTGCAGTGGTGAGGCCATACCTGCCAAGACAAGAAGAGAAATTACGTTGGTGCCACATTTATCCAAGGTCCTATTTATGGGAGGAAACTAAAATAGAAATGTTAGAGAAGATGTAAACCCAACCGTTACAATCCCATATAATCTTTGAAGGAAATCTATAGTCGCAGCATACATTTTCATAACACAACATCATCATTAGAATAAAAATACAAACAATAGTTATACTTCATAATATCCAATATATTAATATAATATCCAATCCAATCTAATATCCAACCAATTGGATCCTATATAAAAAACTGGCCCTACTATGTATGTATGAATGTGAGTTAGGGACCTTATATTGTACGCTCCTTGAGGGCAGGGACTGATGTGAATGTGCAATGTATATGTAAAGCGCTGAGTAAATTGACAGCGCTATATAAGTACCTGAAATAAATAAAATAAATAAATATACCCAATATAAGCTTACTTTAAAACTCTCCTTTCATGTTGTAAGTTCTGCCTGTCTGCTGGCCATCTCTTTTTTCAACTTCCTGGATTCCCTGCATGCTCTCCAGCTTCTCCTTCTGCTATGTGACTACATATCCCATGATACCATGCTACCTGCAAGCAGTGATTCCTGTACTGATTCCACCTCCTGAAACTCCTCCTATCAGTACCTCTGTAGTTCAGAAGGCAGGCTCTAAGAAATGTGTGACACAGCAGTGCCTACCCACAGGGCATAGTGACAACATGGAATTTAGGGAAGTTAATAGTGGGGAGTTTCATAAAGTCAGTTTACAAGCTTCAAGAGCATTCAGATTAATAGAAGTAGGCTAAAAATACACTATATTACCAAAAGTATTAGGATGCCTGCCTCACACCCACATGAACTTTAAAGCGGTAGTATCCAGCTTTTTTTCACTTTTAACTACAGGTAAGCCTATAATAAGGCTTACCTGTAGGTACAATTAATATCTCCTATACCAGCACAGTTTAGGAGATATTTGCAGTGCAGCTTCAGCTTCCCTTGCCGGAAGCTTGCCGGAAAATGACTCCCACGTGCATGACGTCATCGCGGCTCCGGCCAATCACAGCGCCGGATACGCCGAACCCGGAAGAGACGCCATGGGATCATGTCAGCGCCCGCAGTGGTGTGCCCGGGGGTCCGTGTCGGGGCTTCGTTCTAAGGTTAGTAATTCATAATGAGCTAGTATGCGATGCATACTAGCTCATTATGCCTTTATCTTGCAGGTTTTTTTTTATTTATTTTGGGTTTACAACCGCTTTAATGGCACCCCAGTCTTAGTCTGTAGGGTTCAATAGTGAATTGGCCCAGCCTTTGCAGCTATAACAGCTTCAACTCTTCTGAGAAGGCTGTCCACAAGTTTTAGGAGTGTGTCTATGGGAATGTTTGACCATTCTTCCAGAAGCGCTTTTGTAAGGCACTGATGTGGACGAGAAGGCCTGGCTCGCAGTCTCCACTCTAATTCATCCCAAAGGTGTTCTATCGGGATGAGGTCAGGACTCTGTGCAGGTCAGTCAAGTTCCTCCACCCCAAACTCACTCATCCATATCTTTATAGACTTCGCTTTGTGCACTGGTGCGCAGTCATGTTGGAACAGGAAGGGACCATCCCCAAACTGTTCATACAAAGTTGGGAGCATGAAATTGTTCAAAATATCTTGGTATGCTGACGCTTTAAGAGTTTTCTTTACTAAAACTAAGGGGCCAAGCCCAATCCCTGAAAAACAACCTCACACCATAATTCTCCCTCCATCAAATGATTTGGACCATTGCACAAAGCAAGGTCTAAAAAGCCATGGATGAGAGCGTTTGGGGTGGACGAACTTGGCTAGCCTGCACAAAGGCCTTCTCGTCCACATCAGTGCCTGACCTTTACAAATGTGCTTCTGAAAGAATGGTCAAACATTCCCATAGACACACTCCTAAACCTTGTGGACAGCCTTCCTAGAAGAGTTGAAGCTGTTATAGCTGCAATGGGTGGGCCAACTCAATATTGAACCCTACGTAATAAGACTGGGATGCCATTAAAGTTCATGTGCGTGTAAAGGCAGGCGTCCCAATACTTTTGGTATTACAGTGTATATGCTGCAGCTTAAGGGGAATCATTGGCTGTTGGTCTGGCCATGGTGTCTGCCTGTCAGTGCAATGTTTGTACCCCGGAAAGGGTTACGTTTTATCTGCCGCTGGGAGGACAATGAGCCCCAGGCGGAGGAAGCTTTTGTCATGTGCTTGTTGCTGTGATATAAACGTCTCTCATAGAGCCGGCTATGTGACTGTGAATTCATACACCCGAGACGTGCCCCATTGTTCCCACACAAAGCGGCCCTGGGGAAGGGCACCGTTCCTGGCAGTAAACATGGCACAACACAAATACCTTTAGAATGGCTGAGATATATACACACTGAAGGCTAATTGAGATGTCCCAAAGTCAGCGAGGAAAAAGAATGTTCATTGAAATATGAATGGTTTGTTTTCTTTGGGAATATAAACCAACCAAAGCAATAAAGTAGATGTAAGTCCTAACTGAATCACTTTTACTTCGCTCTGTATATCAGAAACTGTTGCCATATTTGCTTTTAATAAAGTAGTAGCGTTGACCTCTTTTATCCTTTTTTTTCTATCTCGGTACTGCTGATCTCCTGCAGCCTCTTTGCCGCCATTCCCTGTCTACATGCAATCCAGTAATGGCTGCATGACATTTCTCAGGGCAGGTTACCTAATGGCAACAACAGCGGTTTATGCAAGTTTGGGGTGGAGGAACTTGACTGTCCTGTCCTCAACCAAAAAGAACACCTTTGGGATGAATTAGAGCGGAGACTGCGAGCCAGGCCTTCTCGTCCAACATCAGTGCTTGACCTCACAAATGCGCTTCTGAAAGAATGATCAAACATTCCCATAGACACACTCCTAAACCTTGTGGACAGCCTTCCCAGAAGAGTTGAAGCTGTTATAGCTGCAAATGGTGGGCCAACTCAATATAGAACCCTACGGACTAATGGCTGGAATACATGATAAGAAAATCGGCCGAAAATTTCCGTTCGGCGAGCGGTCGGACGATATTCTACTCATTAACGCCCAGCCATCAATGAGCGATATCGATTTTGTGAACAAAAAATACCGTTTGAAAAACCCGAAAAATTCTGTCGTCTCGTTTGCGAGTGAAAGATATTCTATACTATGGTGTTGAGGTTGTTCAGTTTAAATCTGTATAAGTGTTAGGCCGCAGGCCTGTATTTGTGGGAGGAGTTAGCGTGCCTTTAAGACGCTGCTCCTCCCTTCCCCGCCTGCCGCGTCACTCGCTGTCACCCCACCCACCTTCACCCTTTTTTCCATGGTACACTATCCCTCGGGTGGCCCTCTTTTATCTACAGGCCTACCCCCTACGTCGGTTCTGGCACACCACACCGACTTAACCAGACTCGCAGTTTCCTATCATCATTAATTTACCGACCACAACCTCATCACACATGAGGACCGAGGAACACTGTTTCGATGGTCGGCGGGCAACGGTCGGGCGATATTCGGACCGTGTATATTGGCAACGTTTTCGACCGACAAATACTTTTTCAATAGTCGGTGGTCGAATGATCGGGCGATATTCTAATCGTGAATTCACACCATAAGACTGGGATGCCATTAAAGCTCACATGTGTGTAAAGGCAGATATCCCAAAACATTTGGTAATATAATGTATATAAGTGTTTTTCGGGGCAGATTTATAATTTCATCCAAAAAAAAACTGCGTGTTGTCGCGGTATGGGCCCACAACGCCGCGGTGCCGTCTTTCCTTACAGCCCTCTGTTTTAATAAAATCCTTTCTGTCTCCAGCTAGTACATGTTTGGCTCTGCCCATTATAATTCTGTATGTCTTATATATTATTATGAGTTCAAACACAACATAGCTTGTGCTGTTTTATATAGAAAGCTGCTTTTATGACTTGAACCTGGAAGGCCTCTGGGGTGCTTGTGAGGGAAAAGAGAAAAACAACATTTCCAGCCTGTGAAAATATGTTATTCATCTATCTGTGTATAGACAAAACATTTAGATTGCAGTGAAATTCTGTATAATCAGTTTATTCCAGACAGTACAGAACATACACACTGCAGCTACCATAGGTGTGTGCACAGGGTGCGCCAGGGGTGCCTGGGCACACCATAATCAACCTGTGTGGTGCAGATTCCCCTTGTTTAGACCCCTGATATTTCACCAAAGCCCCCTAATGGAGCTCCTAAAAAATGTAAAAAATACAATTGTAAAAAATATAACTACTGACACTGTCCACTGCTCTACCGACACCGTCAGCATATATATACACATGCACACACACACAGGTGCTTGAGTCTAAAGCCCCGTACACACGTACTGATCGTCAGCCGATTGTCCGGTGCTGTCCTGTCGGTTGAAAACTGCAAAAGACTGCAAACGAATTTTGTCGGCCAACAACAGCCGACTGCAGAAGTGATGTGATTTACTTTCCTTGTCTTTTTTTCTTCTCTGAGCATGCCCAGTCTTGCTAATCTGCTGTCTGTCGGCCGAAATCTGTACTGACTTATGCCCCGTACACACGTGCAGATTATCTGAAGACTTTTGTCTGCAGACTTACCAAAACCATATAATATGAGGTCAAACCTAAACATTTTCAATTTGTATGCAATCCGGCAGGCCCTTGCACTACATAGAAAAGGTAAATCTGAAGACAAAAGTCTTCAGATAATCTGCACGTGTGTACGGGGCATGAGGAACAATCGGCCGTTCTGGTGACGGCCAACAAATATTTTAAAGTCTGCAGGACAGATTCTGTTCGGCCGAAAATGCGCTGTCAGCTGTCGGAAGCATTATACTAACAAGCCTACAATCAGCCGATCGGTCGGCGGCCGAATATTTACGGCCGACAATCGGTACGTGTGTACGGGGCTTGATGCAATAGGCTGTGCACACCTATGGCAGCTACATTGGGGAGAATGTATCCAAACCAAAGCAGATGGAATTTGGAGCAGCTGTGCATGGCAACCAATCAGCTTCTATCCTCACTTAGGCCCCTTTCACACATACGGTCCGTTTATCCGTTTTTCATCCATCCGTTGACGGATGAAAAAGGACATCAATGTATCTCTATGAAAAAACAGATGACAACGGATGATCATCAGTTAACATCTGTTTTCACTCGCTTCCGTCAATGTCTGTTTTTTTGAACAGATGAATGCCCCATTTTTCATCCGTCAAAAAAAAAAAAACGGATCGGACGAAAAACGGATGAAAAACAGATAACAACTGACGAAAAATGGATGAACAACGGATAACAACTGACGAAAAACGGATGAAAAAGGATGGAAAACTGATACATTTTGACGTGACTGAACTGATGAACTGAACGGACCGCCTTTGTGAAAGGGACCTAAGGCCCCTTTCACACAGGCGAACTGTTCAGATCCGCCTGTTTGTTTTTTAGGTGGATCGGAACGGTCCCCCCATGCATTCCTATGGGGCATTGGATGTCAGCGGAGACATGTCCGCTGACATCCGACCCGATCTGATCCGTCAAATCTGGACGGATGGAAACCCTATTTTCCATCCGTCCAGTGGATCGGATCGGATGAGAACGGACTGATGGTCCGTTCCCATCCGATTTCCCCCATAGAGATGCATGGAGAACTGACAGCTGTGTCTCCGCACACAGCGCAGAGACACAGCTGTCATCCTCCTGCTCAGTGGGGGATCGGCGGATCGATCCCCCGCTGAGAAAAGCGGAATCCGTTTGACAGACTACAAGTGTGAAAGAGCCCTTAGGCTTTAAAAATGAAAGCTAGATGCTGATTGGTTGCCCTGCACAGCTGCTCCAAAATTCTGATTTCCCCAGTTTTCATGAATTCCCCTTTCATTAGATCCGAACATTTAGTGCAGGCACACACTAGTGCGATGCCAGACATCGCATGTGATTCGCACCGTATTTCTGTGCAGATCACATGCGATGAGATTTCAGCCATACAAACTGTATGGCTAAAAATCGCATTGCATTTGCACCAAAATGGTGCAGGACCCTTTTTTGGTTTGCACTGGAATCGGATCGCATGGGTGTTTGCACTGTGATCTGCGAACCAATCTGGGGGTGTCATTAACTTTACATTGACACCCCCAGCGATTCGCAGATCTCATTTTGAACCACTGTGCGATTCTGGTGCGATGGCACTGATTCGCAGGTTTTCCCGCATCATTAGCTACTGTGACAATTACTAAGCCCTGATGAAAGGGATTGTTTGGACCCAAAATGTGTTGGAAGTTATTTGTTTTCTTGGGGCCATCTGGGGAATCAATACAAAAAATTTCCGGATTCTCAATGCATGTTTTAGGGGCTCCTTAAGCCAGGTGATCCCTATCTCTTGGGGCGACTCCCATCGGCCAGCTCAGCCTATCCCACCTAAAGTAAAGTCAGCCGCTACAAATACTGCCGCTGCTGACTTTTAATATACAGACACTTACCTGTCCAGGGAGCCCGCAATGTCAGCACTCCAGCAGATTTTCGGATCGGCTGCCGGGTGCTACTGCCACCATTCACTGTGATGTGGGAACCCTGCGAATCCACTGTGAGAACCCAGCATCGCACTCAACTGGCAGGCAGTTCACACTGCCATATGAGAATCGCTGGGGGTGTCAATACAAAGATAATGACACCCCCAGATCAGTGCGCATGTCGCAGTGCAAACTGTCAATTTGGACATGAATCGGATCGCATAGGTGTGTGAATACCCATGGGATCCGATTCTGGTGTGGACCAAAAAATGGTCCTGTGCGACTTTGATCCAAATGCAATACAAATTCAGCTATACAATCTGTATGTCTGAATTTGCAATGCACAGACATCGCATGTGGTTTGCAGAGCAGTGCGCTGTGAATCACAGACAGCGCATATCAGACATCGCATATGTTTGAACTGGCACTAAGGGAAACCAGCAATGAAGCCTTTCGGGTTCACAGCCGGTTCCCTACTGCGCATACGCAAAGTGCGTTGCGCATTCTGATTGGCTCGGCGGCGGGGGAAGGAGAGCATCCGAGGGATGGCACTGCAGCGCTGTCCCCCGGAAGTGGGGAAGGGTACCTGTCAAAAACAGGTACCTGTTCACCCCACCTCCCTGAAAGGTGCCAATTGTGGCACCGGAGGGGGGGGAGGAAGCAAATAAGCTGAAGTTCCACTTTTGGGTATAACTCCGCTTTTAACAAGAATTTTTTACCCGCTGGCTAAAGATTTGTATTGAGCACCTCACTTCTACCTCCACCAACCCTAGCACTGCAGAAATGAGACGGCCCGCACAGGGTCCTGACCTCAACCCCATAGCACCTTTGGGATGAATTCGAGTTGAGGCTGTGAGCCAGGCCTTCTCGTCCAACATCACAATGCGCTTCTGGAAGAATGGTCAAACATTCCCATAGACACACTCCTAAACCTTGTGGACAGCCTTCCCAGAAGAGTTGAAGCTGTTATAGCTGCAATGGGTGGGCCAACTCAATATTGAACCCTACAGACTAAGACTGGGATGCCATTAAAGTTCATGTGCGTGTAAAGGCAGGCGTCTCAGTACTTTTGGTAACCTAGTGTGTGTGTATGTATATATATATATATCTCCATCTCACTCTCTCTATATCTCTATCTCTCTCTCTTTATATATATCTATCCATCTCTCTCTCTCTCTCGATATATATATATATATATATATATATATATATATCGCTCTCTCTCTGTGTACTCTGTAGTCAGACGATCTGCTCATCAGACAGATGATTTCATGCAGTGCAATCTAAGAACAGAGCGTCCGTTTAATAATAGAAACAACATGTCTTTGTGTGACATTTTCAGGAACGGGGAGTCAGCCGTGTCTATTTCCCTGTAAGCACGAAGTCTGGTGATGTCACTGTGATGTCATACTGAGTCACCGACCCTCCTGACTAACATGGACACGGGACATCGCATAGCGAAGAGCATGGAACCAATGACTAAATGAATACAGCTGGCCGAGAACTCTTCATGAAAAGGGAGGGGAGTTGGAGAGGAAATTTTCAGCCTTTCCTTATCATTACGCAACATTTTCTAGATAGGATTGTGTCCTGCGTCAGAGAAAAATAAGCTCCTCTCTATGCAGCATTTTCTCCTTAGGTCTGAAATCTTGTGTGTCATCTATCCAAAACCAGATCTGCAAAATGTACGGCTCAGCTCCAGTCAGGACCTTTTCTAGTATAGGAGGGAGTGGAAGGGAAAGGTTCGAAATTAGAGCCCCCCTGAAATTTTCCCTCACGTCCTGTGCTGGTGACTCCCTGTGAAACCCTGACATCCTGGGTGTCACCAGAACAGGAAGTGAGATATCTAATCGAGGGCGGAGACAACAACAAAAGCCCTTTTTAATCCTTCCCCTTCCATTTAAAACTACATGTAAAACTTCTGCCTGGAGCTGTGATTTAAAACTTACCGGTAAAAATCACTCCACATAATCAAAGTATACGAGGCTGATATATTGGTTTTAAAACTACAAGAATATATATATCGATATATATACACATATATATTATATATATATATATATATATATATATATATACTGTATATATATATATATATATATATATATATATATATATATATAGATAGATAGATATAGGATAGATATACACACACACACACACATTATATATATATATATATATATATAAAACACACAAGCTTTTGGGCCAGTACACACCACATGCAGTCCAGTGCGTTTTTTTTCTGCATCAAAAACGCATGGATAGTAGGTTATTTGGTTTTCAATGGCATAGTTCACACCAGTGCAGTAAGTTCCAGTGCATTCCAGTTCCAGAAAAAAAAAAAAGTAGAACATGCTGCATTTTTTCTGCAATGGAGTGTAGTGGAACATGTTAAAAATGCATCAAAAATGCACAGAAAGCACCTAAACGCACCAAAAACGCATTGGAACACACGTCCTTATTTAAGGTTAAGAAAAAAGAATGGGAAAAATGCAAAAAGGCGACTTTGACGTGACTTGAAGCAATGCCTGTGTAATCTTGAGGTCTATGGACCTCAAGTCACATCAAAGTCAGACCAAAGTAATGCAGAAACTACTACTTTGAAGTCGCTGCGACTTGAAGTCGCACAGATATGAACGGTACTCATTGGAAATCATGGGGCACGACTTGTCATGCAACTATGCAGTCCCAAGTCACAAGACAAATCGCACAAGAGTGAAAAGGGCCAAATAATGGACGTGTGTTCCAGTGCGTTCCTGTGCAGTTTTTGATGCGTTTGATCATGTTCCAGGACATTCCAGTGCAGAAAAAATGCAGCACGGTCTACTTTTTTTTCTAGAGCTGGAATGCGCTGGAATTGACCGTACAGGCATTAAATATGCGATTGAAAACCATATAACCTACTATCCATGCATTTTTGATGAAGAAAAAAAACGCACTGGACTGCATGTGGTGTGCAGCTCAAACAGTATAATGACCTGAAATCTCTCTTTATACTGAGTTGCCACAGACCCGCTGAAAGTTAAAATTAGGCTTGAAGGGAGAATGGCAGTAAGCTAGTGGGCGGGAGGCGGGTGGTAAGAAAGCCAGCTTATAGGATGGAGAGAGAGCTCAGGTGGGGTGTTGTTAATGTGCTGACCAATAAGGCATTGAGGAGGCGGGGCAGTGGCACAAGCTATGCAGAATAGCAGCACAGCAAAGGGAGGGGGAAATCATAAAAGTAGGGGCATTGACTTCTGGCAGGTAAAATGATTCCTGTATCTGGGTTTCATTTGTGTGTTTAGCTTTTCAGCTGGAGTTGGCTTATTTTCATATCTTTATTTTTTGCTTTTTGCATAAAGAGGCCTTCTAAAAAACCGTGGCTTCCTCATAACTTTTTCCATCTTAGAAAAGTTTGCGTCAGCTTCGACAAGCATTCCAATCTGTGAAAAATGAGCTCACCAGTTTGGATGTATCTAAATTTCTGGCCCAGCGATGGGAAGAAATACTCAAAGTTAATGAAAGCAGGCACGCGGCACGCCGTAGATTCGTCCGCAGGGAAATGCGCCATCCTCTGTCTTTCCACGGGGGGAACCGGCTTGTTCCATAAAATTGATTTTTTAGGTTTTTCTTCCAAAAACTTGGGAGGCAGAGGAGACCTAATTGACCGAACTCAAGCCTCTGTCCTCATGAATAACGCAATACATTAGACGGAATTTTATTCTATAAACCCATTTTATCCCTGCAGTGCAATAGAGAGTCTCATTCCAACTCGTAACAAAGTGCTAGAAAAAAAAACATCAGACATTGACACAAAGGGGGAGATTTACTAAAACCTGAGCACTTAGAAATGGTGCAGCTGTGCATGGTAACCAATCAGCTTCTAACTTCAGCTTGTTCAATTAAGCTTTGGCAAAAAAAACCTGGAAGCCGATTGGTTTCTTTGCAGAGCTGCACCAGAGTTTGCACTCTCTAGTTTTAGTAAATCTCCCCCCAAACCCCTATGTGTAGTTCTATTGACAGCAGATCTGATAGCCTCATGTTTCAGGTACAGAAATTGGATGGGAGTCTATCAAGACCAGACAGAGCTCACAAATTAGTACACAGGATAGACGCTAACTGCCCACTGAACACAATCCATTCAAATGAAAGGGGAGGAGCCACAAAGACTGCAAGCGCGAGCATTCAAAATCTGAAAACAAATATCAATCAGCGCAACCTAAAAACAATGTCTATGAAGTGTACTGTATAGTGCATAAATATCCGGCTACCAACGCTGTATGTGTAAACCACTTTGCATAGACATAATGAATAAATATCAAATAGTGCTGCGCCAGAAAAAAAAAAACAGCAAAAAGTGCTAATAATTCAACAATAATCGCATCAAATATTAATAAATAAAGTAAAGAAATAGTCCATAAAGTGCAAAAAAAGTGCAAAGTGCTAGCAATAATAATAATAATCAATAATATAAAGAAATAGTCCATAAAGTGCAAAGTGCTAGCCCATAAAGTGCTAGCAATAATAATAATAATCAATAATATAAAGAAATAGTCCATAAAGTGCAAAAAAGTACAAAGTGCTAGCAATAATAATATTATTAATGTAAAGAAATAGTCCAAAAAGTGCGAAAAAAGTGGAAGGGGCTAGCAATAATAATATTACTAATGTAAAGAAATAGTCCATAAAGTGCAACAAAAAGTGGAAGGTGCTAGCATTAATGATATAAATTAATCAATAATATAAAGAAATAGTCCCTAAAGTGCAAAAAAGTGGAAGGTGCTAGCAATAAAAATATTATTAATAAATTCCATGAAAAATATTATCACCCACTGAGATTTTATGGACTATTTTTTGCACATTGTAATATTTTTCATGGTATTTATTAATATTTTTATTGCTAGCACCTCCCACTTTTTTGCACTTTATGGACTATTTCTTTACATTATTAATATTATTATTGCTAGCGCTTTGCACTTTTTTGCACTTTATGGACTATTTATTTACATTATTTATTAATATTTGATGCGATTAATATTGGATGCGATTATTGTTGAATTATTAGCATTTTTTGGCGATTTTTTCTGGCGCAGCACTATTGATATTTATTCAACCGCAAGCATTGCACGCAATTGCGATGGATTGGTTCAGCAACGGGGCTGAAACAGGTAGTGAGAAGGTGTTACATTGCTTCCTCACTGCCTGTCAAACCACTCTCCAAAGCAATCCGAACGCAGATCACTTTTCAGAGGCCTGGCAGTTCCGACGCAGATCTAAACTTAGCCATATGGAGGGATCATTTCAGGCTTAGAAAATGTTGTCTCGCTAAATGGAGCAATGTAGCCCTGTAGCACAGTAGCACAGTGTACATTTTTCCAGCATGAGAACGTTTTGCATGACATGAAATACGAGAAAATATTTTGCACGCCGTGAATTACAAGCCGTTTACAAAACTAAATGCAAAATACTGGTAATTCAATATACTAATTACTGTGGCTGCACCAGTAATGTAACTCTAAGGAGGCTCAGTTTATTTGTTATCAGCACAACATACAATGAATAGGCCAAACTATACCTAAGACATCAAAAAATAAGTCTCATCATTTGGACATGGATGACAGAATGCCCAAATTTACCCCCAGGCCTTTTCTGTCCTGCCAGTCCTGGCATTGCCATGCATTTTCTGGGATTACTTCCGGTCCTGTGTGCACAGGCTTTGTTCACTCCAGAACTGCTTTTCTTTTCATACAGGTCAATGAGAATGTGAGAGGAACATATTAACCCCTCAAAATAGTCTTTATTTTTAGTTAGCCACCCTTAGACATATGTTCAGTGCCTAGCAAAGACCTGAGAGCTGCAATATTAGTCACATTATTGACAAACTGCCCTTTCGCTGCCAGAGACATTTTTACCTTTTTTTCCCCATATGTTAAAATGCGTATTTTAGGCCTAAAGATTGGCTAAAACCCCCATATGTTTTCTGAAAGCAGAGACCCTGGAGAATAAAATGGTGGTAGTGCCATTTTTTAGAAAGCAAAAAGGGGGCCAATGCGCTATTTTTTTCATTTTACGTCACAAGATTTTAGCATGACGCTTTTTCAAATGTATATTTTCAGAAAAAAATACAGTAAAGGTAAAATTTTTTATACATAGGTGATGTTTTTAAAGCTCCTTTAGGTCATTGGTTTATAGTTAAAGTGATACTAAAGTCTTGTTCATAACAAACATGTTACACTTACCTCCTCTGTGCAGTTGGTTTTGCACAGAGCAGCCCCAATCTTCCTCTTCTCGGGTCCCTCTTTAGAGCTCCTGGCCCTTCCCTCCTGATGAGTGTCCCCACAGCAAGCAGCTTGCTATGGGGGCACCTGAACCGAGTCATAGCTCCATGTGTCCATTCAGACATGGAGCCCCAGCTAGACCCCCGCCCCCTCTCTCACCTCATTGGCTCACTGATTTTGATTAACAGCAGCGGGAGCCAATGGGCATCACAGGCAGCCGAGTCTTTCCTGCAACATCGCTGGATGGACTCTAATAAGTATTAGGGGGTGTGCTGCACACAGAAAGTTTTTTTATCTTATTGCATAGAATGCGTTAAGTTAAAAAACCTTCTGCCTTTACAATCTCTTTAAAGTGGTTGTAAAGGCTGAAGGTTTTTTACCTTCCTGCATTCTATGCTCAGTATGCAGCTTCCCCCTGCAGCCCCCCCCCCCCCCCCAAATAGATACCTAATCTCAATCCAATGAAGTGCAGGAGAGCAGCTGCTATCCCGGGTCTCTGCCCCTTATTGGCTCCCACTGCTGTCAATCACATGCAGTGAGGAGGGACCAGTGGGCGGTGCCGAGCCCCGTTCTGTGTTTCTGATGGACCTACAGAGTGGGACTCGAAAAGCAAGCACGCACCCGTGCCCCCATAGCAAGTGGCTTGCTATGGGGGCACTCAGGGAGCAGCAGCCAGGAGTGGGGGGGGGGGGGCCAAGAAGTTTCTCTGTGCGAAAACCATTACACAGAGCAGGCAAGTATCCCAGGTTTGTTATTTTAAACAAAGAATTAGAGTCTTTAGTATCACTTTAAGCATAAGTTATAGCCCTAGTATTATTGCACCCACTCTGTTGTGTGAAGTAATTGCTGATTTTGTATATAGGTGTCTCCTGGGCATGTGTTTCTATTCGTATGTACGTGGGTATGGGAATGTGTCTCCTGGGCATGTGTTTCTATTCGTATGTACGTGGGTATGGGAAAGGCTCTAAATATTTTTGATGTTCTTTTTAGGAGCCAGGGTGCCACTTAGGTTTTTTACACTTTATTTTTTAACTTCACTTTATTGGGCTCACATGGGGGACTGAGAAGCACTCTACGAGATAGCATTTTGTGTCATAGGTTCTCTTCACTAAGACCCTTGATGTCTTCCCTGCCCTCCACTGACTACAATGGAGCACAGATTCTTCTACAGCCACAAAGCCCATGGAAGGATTGTGAAAACCAGAAATTAAATAATACACCTCGCTTATGGGTTCTTTCTAGATAAAGGGAGATCAGTGACCTGACGTTCGCCGATCTTCCTCCCCTCTACATGAGGACGCCCACTATGTCAGTCTTGGGCCTGCAGGTGGAATAGAAGAGCCCGGGAAACATCACAGGGGAAGGTGTGCATTCCGGGGGTCTGTGAAAGCAACCAGGTGGTTGTATTCCATCCAGGAGTATGTGTAAACCCTCCTGTTGCTGCTGATATATGTATTAGGCAGTCCATAGATAAAACAGTTTTTTTCATTCAACGAGCTAACTCAGTTTCCCCATCCACATAATTGATGTGGAAGGGGGGGATCTCCATACTGAGCTAATGTATTCTGACAGTTGGGGGACATCCACACTGACAGAATACACTGATCAGTGTTGCAGGCTATAGCCAGCAGCACTGATCGAGCGGGGAAAATTTGACAGGGCGGATCTACCAATTGACCAATTGACTTCTGTACAACCTCCCTGCCCACATATGAATCAAAATTCATTAGGTCCCTGTTAAACCAGTTGAAATTCCCTCCATTACAGGCTGGTTTTACTCTACCTTGATAGCCAGGGCTGACTTGTACAAGGTTAGAACCTTGATGATACATGCTGGAGGAGATGTCACATGAGCAAGGGTACTTTTCTACATATGTGGTGGACTTCCCTCCCAAACTTTAATTTTTGGCAACAGATCAAAAAATGGATCAGACACATTACTGGAACTACATTGGATTTGAACCCTGCTGCATGTCTGCTACACATAAATTCCTATACATACAGAAAATATAAGATGTCGCTAACTAGGCACCTTTTAAATGCAGCAGAAGCTTTAATTCCAACTCCAATCCTCATGTATCCCGACAATTAAAGATTGGATGTCGAAAGTAAACAGTACTGTATTATAATATGGAAGAAACCCTGGCTATGCTAAAAGAGTCCACCACCAGATTCCACAAAACATGGGAGAAATTGGTTTCTACTTACCCTATATACTCGATTATAAGCCAACCTTTTTAGCATGTTTTTTATGCTGAAAAAGCCCCCCTCGGCTTATACTCAAGTCACTGTCTCGCTTTATCTTTTCCCCGGTCAGTGAGCATGCGCCGCCGCTGCTCGGGAAAGCCCGTACACATTCGGCTATTCCCGGGCAGACAGCGCATGTGCAGTGACGTGTTGGTGCCGGGGCGGCGACATTTTTAAATGTAAGGCAGAAAGGTAAGTGAGACTCCTCCGCAGCCCCTGCATCTCCTCAGGAGATGCAGTACTGCGGGCATGGTACAGGAGATTCTCCTGTACCATGCCGGCAGCACTGCATCTCTTGTACCATGCCTTTACCATCTGTGCCCTGCCTGTTCCATGCCTGTACCATCTCCTGTGCCATGCCTGAACCATCTCCTGTACCATGCCTGAACCAGCTCCTGTACCATGCCTGAACCATCTCCTGTACCATGCCTGTACCATCTCCTGTACCATGCCCACAGCCCTGCATCTCCTGTACCATGTCCCCAGCTCCTGCACCATGCCTGCAGCCCCGGTTTTGGGTCTCGTAGTGATCCAGTTGGGTCCAGTAGCTGCTGCATTTCCCACCCTAGGCTTATTCTCGAGTCAATACGTTTTCCCAGTTTTTTTGTGGTAAAATTGCCTCTGGGCCTCGGCTTATATTTGGGTCGACTTATACTCGCGTATATACGGTACCTTGTCTGAGGACTACCAAGCAGTTAATGACTAAGAGCTGCAAAGCCCATACGTTCATCAATAATTTTAGTTTTTTCACATTACACCTTCTGGGATTATATGTACATTCACTTAAGATCTCATATTTGAGGTTCATACACCTTTAATACCAGTTGTATACCTCTTTTGAGTGTAGATGTACTCATATCAATAGCACTACATTGACCCTTTACTTATATTCCATTTATTCCTCATAACAAATAGGCCATTTATTTTATTTTATTTTTACTTGTGTATGTCATCCTAAGATATCATATTCTGTTTTATCCTATTATTTTTCCTTTCCATAAATACAATTTCCTTTTGTGTAGTTTTCCTATTACAACCATGATTACCTTGTGCTTATATATGCTAGTACTGTATGCAAATTTAAACTCTCTAACTGTACAAGTTATATATTACCATGTACAATGTTATATTCTTCTCTACTTTTAATAAAGATTTGATTGTTAAAAAAAATAAAAATAAAAAAAAGGACCTTGCTGTGCTTTATGTAATTCATGCTAATTCAGGCTATGTACAGCACAGTGATGATGTCACTGCTACATTTACAAGGTAATATCTGTGTCAGCAAAGCCATTTGGTGCACAGTGGATTTATATCCTTATTATAAAAAATATTTTTATATCCTTGTGCCCAGAGTTTAGCTTTAATAAAGGTGGAGAACCATTTTGGCTGCTAAATCAGTTTTCTTCCCCATCATTCAGTCTTGGATGGTTTCCTACCATGGGCTACTCACCTCCGATTATCCCCCACTCCGGCCCAATACTAGACAAGAAACATCTGACATCTTTACATTCATAAATTAAACAAAAGAACAATAAGTAAATCACAAAATCTTTTCCAGGCCTGCCGTGCTTCATGCCCATCAGATACCAGCCAGCGATTCCTTTAGCAGCATTTCCTCGGCACAGCGGGCAGCCGCCATGGAAAGCAGTCAGGCACACAAGACGGTAACAAAGGTTTATTGGTCTTTTTTTGTTAAGATTTAGGTCAGAGCTAAACAAAACTCAGTCCATTAACCATCCCAAAATGCCTGAGACACACGGCTTGCGTCTGGGGTAGCGTTAAGTACGATTTCTATCTATTCGGCAGGAAAGGGGAAAATAAAGAAAAAATCCTAGAAAAATTTCACAGTCTAATTAGCTTTCCTAAACAAATACAAACTCGCATAATGAGGTGGAATTTCTTGTTTCTTTTTTTTTAAGCAGATCTGAAATAACTAGGGCTCCATTCACATATAGGCATTTTGGATCGCGGGCAGAATTGTTGCGATCCTGTACCATTGCAAGTCGCGGGCGCCCGTGCGATTCCCGTGACTTGCAATGGCACCCAAACGCAGCACAATTTTGCCGCGATTGTCTCCCGATGAATATCGGTAAAATCGCGGAACATCTGTCACCCAAAGGAAGTTCTTGTACTTCTTTTGGGTGACAGGATTCCCGCGATTGTGTTTGCGTGACTTTACCGCGTTTCATCAGGCGACAAGCGCGGCAAAATCGCGCCACATTTGGGGTGCCATTGCAAGTCCCGCAAATCGCATGGGCGCCCCGCGACTTGCAATGGGTCCTGATCGCAGGCAGAATCGAGACAATTCTGCCCGCGATCCGAAACGCCTATATGTGAATGGAGCCTGAAGGTGATATACACAGAGGGTGAGCGGGGTGAATGGAGCTGACCTGAGCTGCGAATTATGAGATTCGCAAACGGTAATTGAGTAGAGGGAGGATATTTATTACCAATCACAACTGCTGTGATAACAAAGCAACAAGAAATACTGACGAGTCTGAGAAATATTGCACACATCATATCTGCGACTGTAAGGGCCCTTTCACACGGGCGCTCCGTATGTCTGCAAATCATCCTATTATTTTGCAGATGATTTACGGACATAATGTAAGTCAATGGCATTGCGGATGTCAACGGAATACCATCCGCTGACATCCGATTTTCTTCCTTTCAGTTCTGTTCCGTTTTTTGGAACGGAACAGAACCCTATTTTTCCTCCGTACAAAAAACGGAAAGGAAGCAAAATCGGATGTCAGCGGATGGTATTCCGTTGACATCCGCAATGCCATTGACTTACATTATGTCCGTAAATCATCTGCAAAATAATAGGATGATTTGCAGACATACGGAGCGCCCGTGTGAAAGGGCCCTTACAGTCGCAGATATGATGTGTGCAATATTTCTCAATATTTTGCAATATGTCATCCGCTGACATCCGCAATGCCCATAGACTTACAATATGTCCGTATATCATCCGCAAACGGATGGGATGATATGCGGACATACTGAGTGGATGACACAATGCGGTCCACTCCGTGTGAAAGAGCCCTAAAGCAGGCTGGAAGATTGACCCTTGAAACAGCAGGTCCTCCCTGAGGGGAAGCCACCAAGAAAACGTCGGCAACCAGCCGCAAAAGGTTGGCGTACCAGGCCCAGCAATGCCAGTCTGGGGCCACTAAAATGACCAGAAAATCTTCTGCCTCCATACTGTAGAAGTCTTGGCAGAAGCTTGAGAGGAGGGAAGGCGTAAATCAGACAATACTGACCCCATGGGGCCACCAGCGCGTCTGTGGCGTCCGCCAAAGGATCCCGTGAACGAGCCATGAACCTATGTACCTTTCTGTTGAGCTGAGGCCAACAGATCCTCCTCGGGGGTGCCCCACCAGTTATACAACTGATGAAAAACTTCCAGATGAAGAGACCATTCCCCCTGATCTAACGCCTGCTGACTGAGGTAATCCGCCTGCCAATGTTCCACTCTGGGAAAGAGAATGGCGGAGAGGGATTGAACAATACCTTCTGCCTATCTGAGAATGCCGGCTACCTCCAGAGCCAGCAGGACACTTGTGCCCCCTTAGAGATTGACATAAGTCACAGCCGTGGCATTGTCAGAATGAATGCGCACTGGACAGCCTTGTAGACGATCCATCAAATGTTCCAGGCACAGCCTGATTGCTCGTAACTCAGGACATTGATCAGTAGTCTGAATTCTTCCAAAGTCTAGACCCCCTGAGCAGAACTTCTGCAGAGGATGCCTCCCCACCTGGACAGGCTTACATCCGTGGTGACCACTGTTCAATACATGGGTAGAAAGAATTTTGCCCTGCTGCAGGAGCGCCAGAGAACAAAGCCACTAAATCAGGGACTCTCTCGTACCCCGGCTCAGCTGGATTTGGTTATCCAGAGACTGCGGATTCTTGTCCCATGTGATGAGAATCTCCCGTTGCAAGGACCTCGTATGGAACTGTGCAAACTGGACCGCCTCAAAGGTTGACGTCATCAGGCCCAGCACCTGCATCCGTAAGGACGACCAACTACTGGTCAGCAGGAGATGAACTGCAACCTGCCATGTCTAAAGTTTGTCCAGAGGAAGAAATACTCTGGCTAAGGCCAAGTCCAGAGTCACTTCCAGATACTCTAGTTTCCCACGGACTTCGAACCCTCTCTGACATAAAAATGCCAGTACCGGGACCAACACTTTAGTGAAGACCCGGGGAGCGTAGGCGAGACCAAATGGTAACGTCCCAAACTGATAAATTTCCTCTCCCGCTGCAAAGCGGGGGAAGCGTTGGTGACGACACATATTGGAATGTGAAGGTAGGCATCTTTGATGTCTATGAAGGCAAGAAAATCCCCCTGATACAGAGAAACCACCACTGCACGAATGGACTCCATGCTAAACTTCTGCAAACGCACAAAGCAGTTCAGTGCCTTGAAGTCCAGGATTGTGGACCAGACCAGCATTTTAGCCAAAGAACACGCAGAAGTATCACTGCCAAAACAGAGAGCCGAGCCACTAGGGGAGCCGCATCCGAAGATGCAGCACAGATAATCTGCTGCCCCTGGTATAGCTGGTCCGCCAGCTCAGCAAAGACAGGTGGGAGCTGTTCTCCCTCTTGGTCATGGCGTAAAAGCTAGCGGACCCCAAGGAGATGCATCAGTCGTCCTCACTTTTTCGCAACAATTCTGTTAAATTAGGCGGAGAAAGGGAAACACCTTTTGCTGCTCTGGGTGGTTTGTGAGTGCCAAAGGGAACCTGCGCCCCTGTCGCAGTCACAGCTGCATCTCCCATCTTTAGAGGCTCACGCACAAATACAATCAGTGCGTCCACCAGCGCCTTTTCGTGCGCGGTTGCATACGTGGAGGAATCTTCCTCACTATCTGAATATTCTTCATTAGCCACTAGGGGGGACACACAGAGAAGTGTAAAAACACTGCCAAGGAACACCCCCACCATGCTGGCATCACCACCCGGTCGCCAGCTACTTTGGCATGGCTGCCATCAAAAAATTAGACCACCCCTACAGCGCTACCCCTTCCAAAGGAGGCGCCAAGTAGGTCGCAAGCCACGGCCCAAATTTTTGTGGAGGCCCAGTCGCCAGTGCACGGATCCCAGCCAATAGGGCAAATAGGAAAAAGCAAATACCCAAAGGAAGAGCAGAGTATTTAGTTAACCTCGTTGGGGCCACCCCCTCAACGGCGGCGCCCAACTCGGCTGCATGGCCTAGTAGACCGCAAACCACGGTCTAAACTTCTGTGGACGCCCAGCCGCTTGGGCGCGAGCCCCAGCGGAAACGATCACACAGGGGCAGCGGAGGGGAGGGTGGATGCCCAAACGGAAGATAGTGGCTTCAGCCACCCTCAATGGGGCTGCCCCACAAAGCTTCCAACCAGTAGGCTGCAAAGTCGCGGCCTAATTTTTTGGCCAGATCCGGCCACATGAGGTGCAGACCCGCAGATGCAAAACCATCTGCTCCCCCAGCCCAACAACTGCAGCAAGGAAGCCCAGAGGACATCCCTGCCCTAGTCACCCCAGGGTGGTGGGAAACCCTGCTCAGCCCCCCATTGCGCACCAGGAAAAAACCCGGCCAGCAGCAACCCCAACAAGCCCCCCTTAAGAGCATGTGGCAAAAGCCAGCACATAACCTCACCCAGGGAGGCAGACCCACGATGACCCCTGAAATTTAGAGGGGTTGGGGGGGGGGGAACCCAACCCACTGCTCCAGACAGACTACCTCTCCATCAGAAGGAACACTGCGACTCAGGCTGAGGCCAGGTCGTATGCACCCTCGCAAGATTTTTAACTTGCAGGCCAGCCCCCATCCAGTGGGGCGATATCGCGGCCGATCTAGTCTGGAGCTGAGGCCTGTTCACGCTCGCTGGCCAGACTGGGGGGACCCTCTGGATTTTGTAAAAAATTTACAGTCCGTCGCCCAGTCCAGCAGTTGTTGCAGATTCTCACAGGAACAAAATAACAAAGATAGGAAACAATTCTATTTAAAAAAGGAAAAAATTGCCAGGACCGAAGATCCCAGCAAAAAACAGAGAAAGCCATTTCAGTATGGGCCAATGAACTGATTGGGAATTGTTCAATGATTCCTACATACATAAGCCACTACGTTACGTGTCCAGTGAACGCTATCATATCACAAGGAGCGGTCCATTTGCTCTGCGCACGGCGTGTTGCATCCTTCATGTCCTGGATGCTCCGATTCTGCAGAGAAATAGTGTCTGTTGTCTCCTGAACCGTCTTTCCATGGCCAGCCCAGGATAAAGAAGAGCGTGCTATTAATGCTCCTCGGTGTTGGATATCAAATCTTCTTTTGTTCTTCAGTTTTATTTATATTAAGACATGCTGAAGTCTCCAAATTGTTAGTGTATCCTGTTTATAAAATATCTGGAATTCTTGACATATTTTAGTTTACAAATACAAAGTAGAATTCTCTGTGCTGCCTCCCTCAGCAATGAAAATGTAGCATGTCTATTAAAAATATTTTCTTTTTTGGGGTTAGATCACAAATTGTGAGCCCCGGGGCTTTTCTGCTCACCCTCTGTGTACCAGCACTGCTAGGGGAAAGAGGAGGAGAAGTGATCTGCTGGGGCAAGAGGAGGAGAAGCGATCTGTTGGGGCAAGAGGAGGAGAAGCGATCTGCTAGGGAAAGAGGAGGAGAAGCGATCTGCTAGGGAAAGAGGAGGAGAAGCGATCTGCTGGGGCAAGAGGAGGAGAAGCGATCTGCTAGGGAAAGAGGAGGAGAAGTGATCTGCTGGGGCAAGAGGAGGAGAAGTAATCTGCTGGGGCAAGAGGAGGAGAAGCGATCTGCTGGGGCAAGAGGAGGAGAAGTGATCTGCTGGGGCAAGAGGAGGAGAAGGGATCTGCTAGGGAAAGAGGAGGAGAAGCAATCTGCTGGGGCAAGAGGAGGAGAAGCAATCTGCTGGGGCAAGAGGAGGAGAAGCAATCTGCTGGGGCAAGAGGAGGAGAAGCAATCTGCTGGGGCAAGAGGAGGAGAAGCAATCTGCTGGGGCAAGAGGAGGAGAAAGCAATCTGCTGGGGCAAGAGGAGGAGAAGCAATCTGCTGGGGCAAGAGGAGGAGAAGCAATCTGCTGGGGCAAGAGGAGGAGAAGCAATCTGCTGGGGCAAAAGGAGGAGAAGCAATCTGCTGGGGCAAGAGGAGGAGAAGCAATCTGCTGGGGCAAGAGGAGGAGAAGCAATCTGCTGGGGCAAAAGGAGGAGAAGCAATCTGCTGGGGCAAGAGGAGGAGAAGCGATCTGCTAGGGAAAGAGGAGGAGAAGCGATCTGCTGGGGCAAGAGGAGGAGAAGCGATCTGCTGGGGCAAGAGGAGGAGAAGCAATCTGCTGGGGCAAGAGGAGGAGAAGCGATCTGCTGGGGCAAGAGGAGGAGAAGCGATCTGCTGGGGCAAGAGGAGGAGAAGCGATCTGCTGGGGCAAGAGGAGGAGAAGCGATCTGCTGGGGCAAGAGGAGGAGAAGCGATCTGCTGGGGCAAGAGGAGGAGAAGCGATCTGCTGGGGCAAAAGGAGGAGAAGCAATCTGCTGGGGCAAGAGGAGGAGAAGCGATCTGCTAGGGAAAGAGGAGGAGAAGCGATCTGCTGGGGCAAGAGGAGGAGAAGCGATCTGCTGGGGCAAGAGGAGGAGAAGCGATCTACTGGGGCAAGAGGAGGAGAAGTAATCTGCTGGGGCAAGAGGAGGAGAAGTAATCTGCTGGGGCAAGAGGAGGAGAAGTGATCTGCTGGGGCAAGAGGAGGAGAAGTGATCTGCTGGTCCTGAGGAGTGCAGATACAAAGGGGGTGATTTACTAAAGGCAAATAGACTGTGCACTTTGCAAAGACCAGTTACTCCAAAGCTAAGTAAATGAAGGAGAGCTCTGCTGATTTCCATCGTCCAATCATGTGCAAGCAAAAAATGTTTTTATTTTTTTACCTTGCAGATGTGATTATTCTTGGCAAAGTGAAGCCTCGCCTCATTTACTAAGCTCTGGAGAAATTGCACTTGCAGTGTGCAATTGCACTTTCCAAAGTGCACAGTCTATTTGCCTTTAGTAAATCAACCCCAAAGTATCACATCCAGAACTCAGCTCTCTTATCAACTCCTGACAGTCCTTAAAGCAGTATTAAACCCAAAAGCAAACATTTAATATATTACAGCTTAGATGTGATAGCTGCATTTGTTTTCTCTCTTTTATTTCCATCTGATGATTGCACCAGTAAGACTGGTATTTTTCCACAGAACCGGCTCTTCTGACGATGTAGCAGTTAAAGTGATGCTAAAGGGAGAAGTTTTTTTATTTTAATGCATTCTCTGCATGAAAGGGATTGTAAAGTCTCTTCTAGTTTTACTAAAAAATAATAAAAACATGTTATACTTACCTGCTCTGTGTAGTGGTTCTGTGCTCCTGGCTCCTCCCTCCTGTTGAGTGACCCCCACAGCAAGCAGCTTGCTATGAGGGCACCCGAGCCAAGTCACAGCTCTCTGTGTCCATTCAGAAACAGAGCCCAGACCTGGCCCCGCCTCTCTACTGATTGGCTGACTGACATTTATGACAGCTGCAGGGGCCAAGCGTGCCACACTGTGCTGCTGTCTCAGCCAATGAGGAGGGAAGTCCGGGGCAGCTGAGAAACTTCTGCAACATCGCTGGATAAAGACGTGCTCAGGTAAGTAATAGGGGGGCTGAGGAGTGCTGCACACACAGGTTTTTTTTATCGTAATGCATAGAATGGATTAAGATAAAAAAAACCTTCTGTCTTTACAATCCCTTTAAGTCAAAAAAACCTTCTGTGTGCAGTACCTCCCTCAGCCCCCTAATACTTACCTGAGCCCCATCTCGATCCAACGATGTGCACAAGTGCCTCGGCCGTCCGGGTCTCTCCCTCCAGATTGGCTGAGATACAGCAGTTGTGCCACTGGCCCCCGCTGCTGTCAGTCAGTAAGCCAATGAGGAGAAAGAGGGTCAGGGCCAAACTGCAGCTCTGTGTATGAATCGACGGACTGCGGGCGGACAGCGGTGCAGTGGCTGCGATCTCCTTGCTGAGCAGGGTATCTTTCTGCTGATTCCCGCTGAGCAGGCAGATGACAGGTCCCTGTCTGCTCCGCTTATGCAGAGCGGACATGGACACAGCCCACTCTCCTCTATGGGTGACAGGATGTAAACGGGCGGCCTGTACATTTACACCCGACTGCCATCCGATCCAATCAGCTGGACGGAAGGGGAATGTATCCACACCTGGCTGTTTTTGGCAGATCAGAATGGATATAAGCGGGTGTAAACAGACATGTCCATTTACACCCTCCACTCCATAGAGAAGAATGGAGGTTCTGATCGGGTCCGCCTAAAACACAGCCAGATGGACCCGATCTGTGTGAAAGGGGCCTTACACTCCCCTCCCGCCAGACTGACAATGCTGGTGCCCCTTCATCCAGAGTGGGGACACAGAGGTGTGTTACTGGCCAAATCTCCAGTTGAAAAAAGAGAACAAGCCCAAAAAAAAAAAAGAAAACGAAAGCAGCCACCACATCTAATGATTTTTGGTTTTAAGTTGAATTGTCATTCAGCTGAATAATAGCTGGAAGTCTCCATATCACTGACCCCAAAGTTCTATACAGTGTGATGCCACTGTCAACACTATACAGGCTAGGGATCAGTACAGATGACAGCACCTGCAGGAGGAAATACCTGGAGCCCTGGTTCACACTGATGCGATTCAGAATGCATAGACTCCCATGTCAAGTGAAATAACATTTGGGGTGATCTACTAACACTGAAGAGCACACAATCTGGTGCACCTCTGCAGAGAAACCAATCAGCTTCCAGGTTTTAGTGGCAAAGCCTAAATTAACAAGCTGATGTTAGAAGCTGATTGGCTACCATGCATAGCAGCACCACATTCTGAGTGCTCCAATTTGAGTAAATCAACCCCATTGTTTTCTATGAGGGCCGTTTAGATCTATGCTGTGCCATTCTGATGCAGTTAAAAAAAGGGTCCTGTGCATGTATAGTGCGGTGTGGTGCAATTTTAAGTTTCAAAGACCTAAAATCGCATTACAATTGCAGCTTTCAAGCACAAATTACACCACAAATCTACACTCCGAACCGCATGAAAATCGCACTGCAATGCACCACATTCAGTATGAACCTAGGCCAGTGATGGCGAACCTTGGCACCCCAGATGTTTCGGAACTACATTTCCCATGATGCTCCACTACACTACAGAGTGCATGAGCATCATGGGAAATATAGTTTGCTAAAGGAATTGTTACATTTCTTTTTATTGTAGTTCCTACCATTCCTGTCCTGAATTCCCATTTTTAAATCTGCAGGTTCATTAAAATAATCCCTATTGATCTGCCATAAGGTCCTTGTTCAGATACTAAAAGGTGACAACACTCTGCCTCGGTCTCCCAATTGTTCTTCTGCGTTGTCACCCTGTTTGATGGGTTTCTGATGAAGACAACTAGTGGCCAGTTCAACGCACATCACACAAGCATGGTCCACCGTTGTCACCCTCACAAACCTGGCCTGACAAATGCCATAGAGCCATCACCGGAGTGCATGTGGACATGAAGGGGCTGATTTACTAAAACCCGGAGAGTGCAAAATCTGCTGCAGCTCTGCATAGAGACCAATCAGCTTCCAGCTTTTATTGTCAAAGCTTAAAGAGGTTGTAAACCCACCTCACTTTTACCTATAGGTAAGCCTATATTAAAGGCTTACCTATAGGTGCTATAAATATCTCCCAAACTTGCACCGTTTAGGAGATATTTAGAGTGCATACTGCCGATGACGTCATCGGTGCATGCGCTCTGAAGGAACGGCCACCCGTGCCGTTCCTTCAGAGCTCAGTGCCGTGAACGACGGCTCCCGCGCTCAGGCGCGGGAGTGATGTAATCGCGCCTCCGGCCAATCAGATGGCCGGAGGAGCGAACCCGGAAGCAGGACGGCCGGACATGTCGGCCGTCCTGTTGTTGAGCGGGCAGCACGGCGGGGGCTTCGTTTTAAGGTAAGTACTTCATAATGAGCTAGTATGTGATGCATACTAGCTCATTATGCCTTTCTCTTTACAGGGCTTTTTTTTTCTCATTTTTTTTTTAGATTTTACTTCCTCTTTAACTGAAGAAGCTGAAGTTAGAAGCTGATTGGCTACCATGCAACGAATTCTGCATGCTTCCGTTTTAGTAAATACTGAAGTGTCTAAAAAGAGGCCGTGGGCGATAAGCAGCACTGAGATGGAACAAAGCTTTAAAAAAAGTGAAAACAGGATTATATTTTTAAGAATTGCTAATTGAATATGGTACAGAGTGCACAGAGCAAAGTAAATGTCATCCTGTTAGGGTGCCGTACAACATTATTGGGGGGCTCAGTGCATCTCTGCCCCGTCAGGGGGGTCGGACAATGTCAGCCCCAGCTGTGACATCAGCTAGGACAGGGTCCCCTTTTACTATAGATAGTGACAGATGGCATCCCTCCACATTCAGGGCTGGTGCAGACATTGGAGCCGGTATTGTGGACGGGAGCTGCTGTGCCTCCATTGTTTCCTGTACAGACAATTGGCAGAAGAAGCCATATTACAGCCCTCTCCTCCCTGAAGCTGCTGAGATGCTGGAAAATCCTGCCATCAAAAGCAGGATGCGGCACGGCCGGGGAGAGCGTCAGTCTCTGGAGTGGGAGAACCTGTTCTGCAGACACCAGGAAGAAGTGGGTTGGGGGGGGGCTGCAGACATGGCTCCATCTAAGGAGACGCTCAAAATGATCCTCCAGCCATTGTCTGATTGTTCATTACTGGAGAACTCCATGTCAGGCGGATAATTACACCTAGGGGTCTGTTATCAATGTTTTCACCTAATATTCACACAAAGACCTGCTCGTAGGGTAATAGGCTCCTAGTATGTGTATATATGAATGTGAGTTAGGGACCTTAGATTGTAAGCTCCTTTAGGGTAGGGAGTGATGTAAATATACTGTATGCCAAGCACTATGTAAATTGTCAGTGCTATAAAAATGCATTTCAGAAATATTAAATAAACGTTTAGGCCCCTTTCATACGATTGGACCGATCGGGTCCGCCTGTCCATTTTTCTGGCAGACTCGATCAGGCCACCCATTCTCCTCTATGGTAAGGCGGATGCCAGTGGACATGTGTCTGCTGACACCCACCTGGCATCTGATCTGACAAGATCCACTGAAAACAGATGGATGGCGATACATTCGCCATATGTCCAGCGGGTCGGATGGGATAAAAACGGACAGGCTGTTCATTTTCTTCCAATCTCCCCACGGACTCTGACTGGTCCGTCTCTGCACAGTGAGTGGGGATGGACCCGTCATCCTCCTGCTCAGTAGGGATTAGCGGAGAGATACCCACTGAACAAGCAGAGTCCAACAAAACGCATCCGCCCCATGTGAAAGGGGCCTTACCCAAGACTCAGTTTTTAAGAAATGGTCTGACTCTTAGGTAAACATTGTGTGCATCTTGGGTGAATGCTGTATACGTCTTGTGTGAACACTGTATACATCTTGGGTGAACACTGTGTACATCTTGGGTGAGTGCTGTGTACATCTTGGGTGAACGCTGTATACATCTTGGGTGAACACTGTGTACATCTTGGGTGAGCGCTGTGTACATCTTGGGTGAGCGCTGTGTACATCTTGGGTGAGCGCTGTGTACATCTTGGGTGAACGCTGTATACATCTTGGGTGAGCGCTGTATACATCTTGGGTGAACTCTATGTACATCTTTGGTGAACGCTCTATACATCTTGGGTGAACGCTGTATACATCTTGGGTGAACTCTATGTACATCTTTGGTGAACGCTGTGTACAGCTTGGGTGAACGCTCTATACATCTTGGGCGAACGCTGTGTACATCTTGGGTGAACGCTCTATACATCTTGGGCGAACGCTGTGTACATCTTGGGTGAATGCTGTGTACATCTTGGGTGAATGCTGTATATGTCTTGGGTGAACGCTGTATACATCTTGGGTGAACACTGTGTACATCTTGGGTGAACACTGTGTACATCTTGGGTGAGTGCTGTGTACATCTTGGGTGAACGCTGTATACATCTTGGGTGAACGCTGTGTACATCTTGGGTGAGCGCTGTATACATCTTGGGTGAACGCTGTGTACATCTTGGGTGAACCCTGTGTGCATCTTGGGTGAACGCTGTATACATCTTGGGTGAACTCTATGTATATCTTTGATGAACGCTGTGTACATTTTGGGCGAACGCTCTATACATCTTGGGCGCATGCTGTTTACATCTTGGGCGAATGCTGTATATGTCTTGGGTGAACGCTGTATACATCTTGGGTGAACGCTGTATACATCTTGGGTGAACACTGTATACATCTTGGGTGAACACTGTGTACATCTTGGGTGAGTGCTGTGTACATCTTGGGTGAGCGCTGTATACATCTTGGGTGAACGCTGTGTACATCTTGGGTGAACTCTATGTATATCTTTGATGAACGCTGTGTACATTTTGGGCGAACGCTGTGTACATCTTGGGTGAACGCTGTGTACATCTTGGGTGAACGCTGTGTACATCTTGGGTGAACGCTGTGTACATCTTGGGTGAACGCTGTGTACATCTTGGGTGAGTGCTGTGTACATCTTGGGTGAGCGCTGTGTACATCTTGGGTGAGCGCTGTGTACATCTTGGGTGAACGCTGTATACATCTTGGGTGAGCGCTGTGTACATCTTGGGTGAACGCTGTATACATCTTGGGTGAACGCTGTGTACATCTTGGGTGAACGCTGTGTACATCTTGGGTGAACGCTGTGTACATCTTTGGTGGAAACATTAATAAGTAGACCCCACAGATGATTTGAGTTATCTGTCAAACATTTGAGAACATTTACTAAAACTGCTGAGTGCAAAGTCTGCTGCGGCTGTGCATAGTAACCAATCAGCAGGTTTTACTGTCATAGGTTTATTGAACAAGTTGAAGTTTTTTTTTCCCTTGAATGTGATTGGCTACTCTTTGAAAAGTAAAGCTTCACCTCATTTACTAAGCTCTGGAGCAACTGCACTTACATGTGCACAGTGTATTTGCCTTGAGTAAATCATCCCCAATATGTATACTGTTTGGACAATGAATGGCACACTCACAGGGCTCTTTTTATCAATGTTTCACTCAATATTTATTTATCTTAGATACAAGATTCAATGACCAGGAAGTAGATGGTGACCCTGGATGATGGCTGAACAAAGATGAACTTCCTTTTTGGGAGAGAAAAGCAGGTGAAGGCTTTGCCAGGAGGAGTACTGTGATCCCTGGGAGCGGTATTAATATCTGGAAGCAGGGCCAGGACAAGGGGTGCACAGGCGGGACGGCTGTCCTGGGCACTGTGGTGTCATGAGGTGGTGGGGGGGGATCACAAGATGATTTGGGAGGGGAATTTTGTTGGAAAGGGGAATTTGGGGTTGAGAGGGGGATTGGACAAAGAAGATTTGTGCTAGGTGGGGGGATTTGGGGGGAGGAATTTGTGCGGGGGGGGGAGGGTTGGGGGAATGCTAAGCTATGTTGAGAGGGGGGATTGGGCAAAGAAGATTTGTGCTAGGTGGGGGGATTTGGGGGAGGAATTTGTGCTAAGGGGGGGGGGGGTTTGAAGTTGGGGGAGAAGACGTGTACTAGGAGGGATAGAGTATTTGTGCTAGGAGGGGTGAATATTTTTTTGCGGGGGGGCGGACTTGGGGGATGAGGGAGCAAAGATTTGTGCTGAGATGGGGGATTTCAGTAGAGGGGCAGATTTATACTGGGGGGGGGGGATTATGCTTAGGGGTAAGCATGCAGATTAGTGCTCAGTGTTTTTATGGGGAGATTTTTGCTGACACATAATGCTCATCTTGTGGGAGGGGGGGGGGACACATCCAGTTTGGCATGTTTGTCCTGGGCTCCAGAAGATGTCCCGACACTGGAAGTGTTACACTCACACATTACTGAGCGTGCTGCACTTAAAGTATATGTGAACCCTTACCTTGTAAAACAACCCGTTCAGTTTAAAATAGAAATGCAAGGCAAATGTTTTGTGTATACTCTGTGTATATATATATATATAGCAGTTTGGAGACCACTAGGCTAGAGTATTTATGCGTGTTTAGGCCTCGTTCACACGGGGTGATTAGCTCCTTGCCCCATGCAGGTCCATCTTTTACCAGCACAGGAATGTACAGGTGCTGTGTGCATCCCATTTTATGCCCCGTACACACGTGCAGATTATCTGAAGACTTTTGTCTGCAGACTTACCAAAACCATATAATATGAGGTCAAACCTAAACACTTTCAATTTGTATGCAATCCGGCAGGCCCTTGCACTACATAGAAAAGGTAAATCTGAAGACAAAAGTCTTCAGATAATCTGCACGTGTGTACGGGGCATTAGTCTATGGGGACACACGGGTGAACAGACACAACCGCTGTGTCCTTATATGACATGCAGGTGCGGGACCCCGAACTCACCCTGTGTCCCTATAGACTAAAATGGGATACACAGGTGCCACATGCATCCCCCATGACAGCATCTCATTTTAGTCTATCAGGTAAAAGACAGACCTGCATGATGTATGGAGCTAATCGCCCCATGTGAATGGGGCCTTAGACACGCTAATGTGCGTACAAGTGTAAATGATGCTCATAAATGCCTCTCTAAATGCAACTTTGGGGCATTTTTATATTAAAGCGGAGTTCCGGACAATTTTTTTTTTTTTTTTTTAGGCAAAAATACCCCTAAAATAGTCAGGGTTAGTGCATTTAAACAACGATATCCTCTAAACTGTCCCCAGTAAGGCTCCGTTCACATGTGAGCGTATGGATCGCGATCCGGAGATTTATGCAAATCGCGGGACGCCTAGCGTTGCCCGTTGATTTTCAATAGCCCCCCAAACGCCGAGCGATGTTGCCGCAATTTCCGCCTGCCGAATCGCGGCAACATCGCGCAATACGCTCCAAAGAAGCTCTTGTACTTTTTTGGAGCGTATTGCGTCCTGCGATTTTGTTTGCGCGATGTTGCCGCGATTCGGCAGGCGGAAATCGCGGCAACATCGCGTGGCGTTTGGGGGGCCATTGCAAATCAACGGGCAACGCTAGGCGTCCTGCGATTTGCATAAATCTCCGGATTGCGGGCGGAACCGCGGCGGTTCTGCCCGCATACGCTCACATGTGAACGGAGCCTTAGTGTACATGCAGCATGAATTACTGTGAAATTCTTGTCCAGTGCCGCCATCTGTGTGGGCAGATGAAGCCGCAGTGTCCCTCTTCCTGGATTTTGAGAGTCCCAGAATGCTATACCCTCGTCACTTCCGGGGCAGGCGCGTCATCCCACACCTGGTTCCGCATCATTGCGTATGCCCAGAGGCTGTTCTCCATCCATCGGCAGAGAATGACACGCCTGCACCCAAAGTGACAAGGGACACCGGTGCAGGCTCATTGACTCCTGGGATTGATGACGCTCATCTCCCAGGAGTCAATGCAAAGCAGGAAATGACGTCGGCGGCCGCATAAGGAGGAAGTGCAGCGATTTTTCATTAAAAATAAGGTAAGCAAACCAAAAAAAAAATATCCAATTTGTTTTTAGAATGTGATAATGTAATGTATGATGGGAAGTTTAAAATGTGGCCGGAACTCCGCTTTAAGGACCCATTTACACTATCTCTGTGCGTTTCTGCATGCGTGTTTTGCATGTTTTCAACGAGTTTACAGGCATTTGTGGTGCTTTTTTTTGGAATAATTTTTAATTTATTTTCTTTTTACTTTTACACACATTTACATGCATTCATGTGCATTTGTAGTGTGTTTTGGTGCAGAAAAATGCCGCATGCTGTACTTTTTAAACGCACATGAAAGAGCTGCAATGGTGTTACCTAGGTACATTTGAATACATTCATTTTTCTTGCACATGCGTTAACACCGTGTTTTTGCTGCATTTAAAAACTCACCTGAATGCATTAGGTGTAAACCAGCCCTAAGTGGCGGTTCACACATATGCAATGCGGGAACCCTGCGTATCCATTGCGGGTTCCCGCATTGCATTGAAATCACAGGCAGTTCACACTGCCATATGCGAATCACTGGGGGTGTCAATACAAAGCTAACCCACAGATCAGTTGGCATATCGCAGTGCAAACTGTCAGTTCAGACATAAATCGGATCGCATAGGTGTGAATCACCATGCGATCCAATTCTGGTGCGGACCCAAAAAAGGGTCCTGTGCGTGTTGTGTCCGAATCCAATGTGACTTCAGCCATACAATCTGGATCACCAGGTGAAAATAAAAGTGGCGATATAGTAAGTTTCCTGTTCTTCGGTTTGGATGTTCAGTTCCTTCGATCACAACTGCCGTTGCAAAATGGTTTGATTTGTCTGATAATGATCACACGTACAGCTGATTAAAGGGAAAGGGGAGATCTGCACAGAACTTCAGCTGCCTGCATATCTGAATCATTGTTTTGACATAAAGGAATCCATTTATTCAGTTTGACAGGTGACAGGTTCACTTTGGCTCCATTCACACCTGAGCGTATCGTTTTCAGGCATTTTTGGGGCTTTTTTCAGGCGTTTTTCAGGCGCTTGTATTCTGCCAAAAAAGAAGCTCATGTACTTTTTTGAGCTTCAGGCATTTTGCTTCAGGCGACAAAACGCTCAGATGTGAACAGGGGCCAGTAAAATGAATGGGATTTTGCTTGAGACTTCAAAAATAAGCGAGCTGAAAAACGCTCAGATGTGAACAGGGCCTTTAAGCTGTAATACCATTCGGGGGGGGTGTAAGGCTACGTTCACATCTTGGCGTTGCTATTTACAGGTGTTTTTTAGGCGTTTTTATGGGCGTTTTTTCAGGTGTTTTTGTGCAGGCGTGTTTAGGTTGATAAGTGACCAATGGAAAAAAATAAAAACGCCTGTAATCTACCCAAAAAGAAGCTCATGTACTTTTTTGAGCGTTGGGCGTTTTGCTTAAAACGTCAAAACACTCAGATGTGAACAGGGGCCATTGATATGAATAGGATTTGTCTTGTTGGGCGTTTTTTTTGAGCGGATCCTAGAGCAGAAAAACGCCCCAAAATGCCTACATGTGAACTTAGCCTTAATGTCTGTGTTTCCAAAACAGTCAATTCAATAGAATTCACTGTATTTCTCTCCAGATTTCATTGTTAAACTTTGTTTATATTGTTATGTTGATGTGTCCCCAAACAGGGAAATATCTGATTGAAAGACCATTTTCTCTGTTTATCTCAGTTACAGTAAATACCCCCTCCCCCCACGTTTACACAACACTTTATACTGGTATGCCGACCAGCCACCATTTGCTGCAATCTTTAAACAGCAAATCAACTAGTGAACTGTCATAACAACACAGCCATCCGACCAGTTTCTGTATAAATTGGGAATATAAAACTGAGCAGGGCTTTCCCAGTGCCCCTGAGCAGGACTGTTGTCTGTAGCCTACCATTCTACATGTCACTTGCTTCCTTGAAGACAAGGCCAGCCATGGATGGAGCAATTTTCAGATCATTTCAATGACTTTCATCCAGCTTCAACCTATAATTTGGTAAAAATTGTTGCAAGAAAAAAAACAACCTACCTTACGGCTTTTATGGCAAACCTGGATCAATTTTATACACTGAAGTAGATCTATTGCATCAAATAAATAGAAATCGACTGAAACAGCAACCGGTCGCAGAAATCAATCAGATTATCTAACGAGTTTGGTCAGAATTTCTTTCATTAAGTTGCCCAGCAGAAAAAATAATGGAGATAATTAGTCCAGTTCTTTTGTAATTTTGATAGCAAATGAAATCAATATTAGGGACGCATTAACACTTAAAGTGTTACTAAAATCAGTCTGTATATGCAGTAAAGCACGCTTGGTATACTCATTGTGGAACCTAAGGGGTTAATCCTTTGCATTGTGTATAAAGGCTGTTTGATCCTGTCTTCTCTGATCCTCCTCTTCTTTCACTGTTTTCTAAACATAGCCTGATATTTACAGAGCCAGGGGACGGGCTGCACATGCTCAGTTTGGTGTGAATTGCTAGAGAGTTTTTTTTCTTAGAAGAGTGCATTGTATTTAATCACTGCTGGGTTTTTTTATTCTTTGCTAAACAAACAAAAAAAAAAACGAACATTTTGAAAAAAATAAATAAAAATATTTATAGTGTGTTATAAAATTTTGCAAACAGATAATTTTTCTACTTCACTAATGTGCACTGATGAGGCTGCACTGAAGGGCACTGATAGGTGGCACTGATGTGCACTGATGAGGCTGCACTGATGGGCACTGATAGGTGGCACTGATGAGGCTGCACTGATAGGTGGCACTAATGTGCACTGATGAGGCTGCACTGATGGGCACTGATAGGTGGCACTGATGGGCACTGATGAGGCTGCACTGATAGGTGACACTGATGAGGCTGCACTGATGGGCACTGATAGGTGGCACTGTTGGGCACTGATGAGGCTGCACTGATGGGCACTGATGAGGCTGCACTGATGTGCACTGATGAGGCTGCACTGATGAGGCTGCACTGATAGGTGGCACTGATGGGCACTAATGAGGCTGCACTGATGGGCACTGATGAGGCTGCACTGATGGGTGGCACTGATGGACACTGATGGGTGGCACTGATGGACAGCATTGATACGAACTGGTTGACAGCACTGATAGGCAGCACTGGTGGGCACTGTCGGGATTGCACTGATAATCAGTGCCCTATTAGTGTCACAAGCTGGCTATCGGCTCTCCTTTTCTCTCCTTATGCTCTCAGCGTGAGGGATGAAAAGCCGATTTGAGTTTACTTCTGTAATCAGCTGTCTTTGGACACAGTTGATCACATGGTAAAGGGCCACTGTGATTGGCCCTTTACCCTGATCTTTTATCACCTGTGTCCGAAGGACTCAGTGATCAGGAAGCGCACCGCAGGGGGCAGGGGGGGGGTGGGCAGTCCAATTATGGGAGGACGTCCATGTACGCCGTCTTTCGGCTATAGCGTGGGCATGAAGTGGTTAAAAATTGGACCTAGTATCCAATATAATTTTTCATGTCCGTGCATGCCAGGGCCGTCTTTAACACAGGGCAAAAAGGGCAGCTGCCCAGGGCCCAGTCTTTGTTGTGGGGTCCAAACCAGCTGCCCCTTGAGCCCGAACTGCCCGCAAAAAGTTGACAAGTGGATTCGGGAGGGCCCAAGAAAATGTTTGCCCGGAGCCCAATCAATATTAAAGATGGCCCTGGTGCATGCTCAGTAATGTGTAAGTGTAACACGTCCAGATATGTATTACTTCTCTCAAATATCACAGTACTCCTCCCAATCATGCCTACATATGCTTTTCTCTCCAAAAGAACAGAGCCATCCTTGTTCAGGCATCATCCAGAGTCACCATTTACTTCCTGGACTGAGACGCCGGATCGGAGATGACACAATCATGTAAATCCTGGTGACTGTGTAGTTCTTGGCTGTGTTCACAAATGTCTGACACAGATCAGCCTGTGCTCTAACCTTGTAACTTGCTATAATGTTGCAGTCTGATCAGAGGGGGGGAGGGGAGACTGAGGAAATGCTTCTTCCTGCCTGCAGCAAACTGATAACGTCATCTTAGCTTAGGCAAAGTCACTGATTGGAGGTCCAGGGTGACTTTTTTAATGATAAAAAGTTGAGCTTTTCTATTAAAAAAAAATATAATGTTGCTGTATATTGGGATATGTCAGGAATGTATTCATGTTGACGGATATCACATCTTTAAATATCTTACGACAAAGCTTTCTGACCCACAGAGCTGTCACTCTAATAAAGTGCTCTCCACACACAATGGCCATTCATAGTTTTTATTTCATTCCTATCCAATGACATACATCATTTGATCGATATCTTGCTGGATTTTGTTGGAAACTTCAATCACATCTGATGGAAAACACCATCCTGCACACTGCTATCCCCCAATAAGTGGGTTCAATACTTGATATGAAAATGTTTAAGTTACATTGTAAGGGCAATGTCAGACGGGTGATTTATTGTAGCGATCCTCTCCCCTTTTTTTTTTTTTTTTAATTATGATTTTTTTTTTTTTCTATTTAAAACAAATTCTCCCTAAGGAAATCAGAGATATTTTCTATGGAATCACTAATTAATTTACAGGAATTTTTATCTCAGTTGATCAGCGATGGGCCATACACTAGTATACAATTTTCTTGTTCAATGTCCTTTAGATTTACCTTAAACTGTGAAGTGCAAGGGCCTGCCTGATTCCATACAAATTGAAAGTATTTAGGTTTGACCTCATATTATATGGTTTTGATAAATCTAAAGGAAAACTGATCAAGAAAATTGTATAATGTATGGCCAGCCTAAGATTGAGCTGGGGGGGATTTACTAAAACTGGATAGTGCCAAATCTGGTGCAGCTGTGCATGGTAGCCAATCAGCTTCTAACTTCCACTTCTTCAACTAAGCTTTGACAATAAAACCTGGAAGCTGATTGGTTTCTATGCAGAGCTGCACCAGCTTTGCATGCTCCAGTTTTAGTAAATCTCCCCCCTTACGTCAATGACAAGATCGCCAGTGACAATCGCTCTGCATTCTCCTCTATGGTTTAGCTACAAATTGCTGATAGAGAACAAGTTGTTGCAGAGCACACCAACCCAATGTTGTAACACAAGTTTAACTTGTAGCAGCAGCAAATCGATTCTGTGCGTTATATTGCCAGTGACCCTAGCAATGAGATCTCTAGCTACAAATCGCTGTTGATTGCTGCCATTAGCGATTAATCGCCCATCTGACATTGCCCTTATGGCGCCCCTATTATGCAGGTATTGTCATTTCTCAAGGTCACCCAGGTAGACTAACATGTTCTCCATGTGCACGGCTGACAATGAAGCCATCCTACCCAGGATTAATAATAATTAATAATAATCTCGCATTAATTATAATCTCGCATCACTCCGGATTTCAGAAAGGGAATGTCACATAGGACACAGCAAACCCAGCAGGAGCTCTCGCTGGTAACCTTTCCACTGCCAGCACTGGGCCTAACCAGGATAGCGGGCCTATATATATATATATATATATATACACACACACATACATACACACACATATACATACATACACATATATATATATATATATATATATATATATATATATATATATATATATATATATATATATATATACACCCCCACTGTTACAGCGGTAATCAATCCTTACATGAAGACCGCAACTGTAAATTTCTTTGCAGAGTAACCAGGTTTTATTTATTACAGCCCTTTATATAGCGCCAGCAATTTACGCAGCGCTTTACATACACATCATTCCCTGCCATTAAAGCGGTGTTCCAGCTGTGCAAAAAAAAAAAAAAAAAAAAAATGAAAAGTCAGCAGCTACAAATACTGCCGCTGCTGACTTTTATTATATAGACCAGGGATTCCCAAACTACGGCCCTGCAGTTATTCAGGAACTACAATTCCCATCATGCCTAGTCATGTATGTGAATGCCTCATGGGATGTGTAGTTCTGCAACAGCTGGGGGGGCCGTAGTTTGGGAATCCCTGATATAGACACTTACCTGTCTAGGGAGCCCGCAATGTCAGCGCCCCAGCCGGTTTTCAGATCGGGTGCCAGGTGCTGGCGCCGCCATTCACTCTAAGGGTAACCGACAATTAAACCTTTCGGGCTTCACAGCCGGTTCCCAACTGCGCATGCGTGAAGCACGGTGCGCATTCTCATTGGCTCAGCGGCGGGGGAAGGAGAAAGGGGATGGCGGCACTGTCCTCTGGAAGTGGGGAAGGGTACCTGTCAAAAACAGGTACCCGTTCTCCCTTCCTCCCTGAAATGTGCCAAATGTGTCACCAGAGGGCGGAGGAAGCAGATGAGCGGAAGCTCCAGTTTTGGGCGAAACACCGCTTTGAGGAGCTCACAATCTTAGGCTGGCCATAAGATTGAATTGAATCTCTGAAATGGCCGAGATTCAAACCATGCATGGCCAGGCTGAATGTACCAAGTTGGTCGATCGATCAACTTGGGTGCAACCAGCTTGCCGGATTTTACATGCGATTATCGCTAGCCGCTGTTATAGCCACTAGCAATAATCACTGTCTTCTCCCTGCGGGGATGTCTTCCCCTCCTGCAGGAGGAGCAGGAGGGATTCCCCTGTCAACATTGTCTGAGCTGATGGAGGAATTGAGCAAATTTTTGCAACCCGTGGTGGCAGGAAAAGAATTCACACTGTGTATGGCCTATCTTACATATATACATATGAGGGCTGATTTGGGCTACTTTCACACTACTGCATTTCAAAAACGCTGTAAGAACGCATATGTGTTTATGTTGTGTTTCTGGTGCATTTTGCACCTGTGAAAAAAAATGCATCAAAAACACAATTGCTGGTTTTTGCCACGTTTTTTATGGGTTTTCCATTCATTCCAATGAGGAGGTGCATTTTTGGTGTGTTTTTTTTTACTGCACCAAACATGCACCAAAAATGCAGAGTGCAGGACTTTTAAAAACACAACTGACTTGTATGAAGAGATCCATACAGCTCTGTGGGATTTAATGGTCATGCATTTTTTTTTCTTGAAAATGTAAGGCAAAAACTGATCAGGGGGAAAGAGCCCTAAGGGTCCTGTGACACGGGCGGTGCGCCCAGCGGACTCAGTTTTGCTCCGCCGATCCCCGCTGAGCAGGCGGATGACAGCTCCGTCTCCGCTTTTGCAGAGACGGACCTGTCAGATCCCCGCTCTCCTCTATGGGAGATTTGATGAAAACGGACCGCCTGTCCATTTTCATCCGATCTTATCCTTCAGGGTTTCCATCCGCCTGGATTTCACGGATAGGATCGGATTGAAAAGTAGCGGGTGTCAGCAGACATGTCACCCCTGACATCCTCTGCTCCATAGAGATGCATGGAGCATCCAATCAGGCCCGCCTGAAAAGGCGGACCGGATCGGAAAGCCGGTGTGAAAGGGGCCTTAGGCTGGACACACACTATACAACTTTTGTTGTTAGATTTACCTTCACTATGTAGCGCAAGGTCCTGCCTGATTGCATACAAATTGAAAGTGTTTAGGTCTGACCTCATATTATATGGTTTTGGTAAATCTAAAGGAAAAAATCTAAAGAGAATTGTATAGTGTGTATCCAGCTTTAGACAGGATCCAATTAACCTACAAACATGAGTGTAGGAGGAAACCAGAGTACCCGAGGGAAACCCACGCAGGCACAGGGAGAACATGCAAAGCAGATCGTTTCCTGGCCGGAAGGGGGGCCAGTGCTACAAGGTAGAAGTACTGAGTCGGTATTATCTGCTATTGATATAAATGTATTGCTCCTGATATGCGGTGGAATATTTTGTAAATAGGAGATGACTCAAGATCCTTTTTCACTGTGAAGATTCCATGGTCAGCCTTATGGAGGGGGATGGGGAGTTGATGATCTTGTCATATAACCAGAGCCCGGAGTGGTCAGCAATTTGCTCATGTTACAAACATTGAGATTTCCCCTTACTGATGTAAACAGGAGCTTGGTTTGCGTTTCTTGTAGCCCAGTTGGCAGTTTTTGGCAGCCATGGAAAATCGAGTAGACACAGGCATTTTTTATATACAAGACTCACCCAAGCTCTACCGCCATATAAATGATGTGAAGACACGATTAAGTTCTGTTATTCATCCATTGTTGCATATTGTGCATTATGGGTTTAAATGTTTCTTTTGTTTCTTCAGCATTGTCTGGCTATATGAGGATCTTTGTTCGCAGGTTGATCATTCTCACATGGCTTTAATTATACACCTTTCAGGATTTTAATTGGTCAGTCCACCCCAGTCCATGGGAGTGGCTGCATTTGGAAACATATATACAGTATGTGGTTTTTATTATTTTCCATGCATGCTATGAGGAAGGCTGAGGCCGAAACGCATTAGCATCTATGGACATTGTATTTGCTGTTGTGCATCCATAAAGGATCTTTTAAGAAGAAGCACCGAGTTGCCGGCTTTTTGTTGGATTTATCTACAGGCATTTTTTAGTCTTGTAAATTTTAGTCTAATTCAGCAAGAATTTACAAAGCATTTAAAAAGAAATGTCTAAAGCCCATTCCAAAACTTGGAACCCAAAAGGCAATGCAAACCCTAATCTACAGAACATCAAAGCATTTACAGCTTTAAACAGGCATTTAGCAAGCTGTAAGAGGAACACTGGGCCGAGCTTTGCAAGGCTCCATGTACACTGCAACTTGTAAACGGCCGTTTAGGAGCAGTTGGGCGTTTTTTTCAGAAGCCTAAGGCCCCGTTCACACTGGGGCGATCCGACTTCCCGGGGCGACCTCACAGGTCGCGGCGCGCTGCTCGCACCGCGACCTCGGAGCGGCCGGCACGGACTTCATAACATTGAAGTCAATGCAGGTCGCTCCAGGTTGCCCCAAAGAAGCTCCGGACCCTTTTTCTAAGTCGGAGCGACTTGTGTCGCTCCTATTAGAACGGGTCCACAGCTTCTCTATGCCAGGCGACCTACGGCGACCGGTCAGGCGACCAGGTCGCCTGCCAGGTCGCCCCAGTGTGAACGGGGGCTTAACCCACCAACATGTTATCTTATCTGTCCATGTACACTGAGTCGTTCACAGTCATTTGCAGGCAGTTGAGTTCAGGGACGTTTTTTGGAACGCAATTATTTGGGTTCGAACGTGTGTTTCCCGACTTTTCAAACGCAAAAACGCGACCGAACATGATGACCCGCGTTTGGCGCTCGTGTTTTTCCATTTTAAAGGGGAATGATTTTTTTTACCTCTAGGAACGGTTTTAAACGCAAACGCCCGCTAAACGCTGGTGCAAACGCGACACAACGGACGTTTTAAACGTCCTAAAAAAAAATAAAAAAATTCCAGCATTCAAGGGACTTTTAACAACGTCCCGTGTACATGGAGCCTAAAGGCTTTAACTGCCAGCTAAAGTTTGGTATATGCTTACCGATGTCTCCTGACTGTAGTAACAAATAGGATAAAGTGCCTGTGTGTACATAACATTGGAGTATGTCTACAAGCCACAAACAGGGACAGGAGAACATATAAACATTTTTTTAAACATAGTTGGGGAATAAACCATCAGATTCTGATGTGGATATAAACATCTGAAACCTCATAGTAAGATTCTGTCTTCTCCCAGATGTTCTTCTGGGAGATGGTCAGAGTGACTATCTTTCATCTAGCTCAGTGGTCTCAAAACTTTCTAAACAAAGGGCCAGTTTACGGTCCTTCAGACTTTAGGGGGACCAGATTGTGGCCACTGGGAGTAGAAAAGGTCCCAATGGCAGTGGGAAAAAACAATGCCCCAATGCTGGTGTCAGTGGGAGGAATTGTGCCCCATCATTGGTGTGAGTGGGAAGAATTGCATCATTAGTGTCGTTGGGCCCCATTGTTGGTGTCGTTGGGAGAATATGTGCTCCATCATTGGGAGGAATTGTGTTCCATCATTGGTGTCATTGGGCCCCATTGTTGATTTCATTGGGATGAATTGTGCCCCATCATTGTTAGTGTCATTGGGAGAAATTGTATCCCATCATTAATGTCATTGGGAGGAATGGTGTCCCATCATTCTTAGTGTCATTGGGAGAAATTGTGTCCCATCATTAGTGCCATTGGGAGAAATTGAGCCCCATCATTGGTTTCATTGAGAGGATTTGTGTCTCATCATGGTTAGTGTCATTGGGAGAAATTGTGCCCCATCTTTATTGACATTGGGAGAAATTATTTCCCGTCATTGGGAGAAATTGTGCCCCATCATTAATGTTGTTGGGAGGAATTGTGTCCCATCTTTAGTTTCGTTAGGAGAAATTTTGCCCCATCTTTGGTGTCATTGAGAGGAATTGTGCCCCATCGTTCGTGTTATATGGAAGAATTGTGCCTCTTCATTGGTGTCAGTGAAGGGAATTATGCCCCATTGTTGGTATCAGTTAATGAAAAAGTGCCCCAAGGGCTGGATAAAAGCAAGCAAAGGGCCACATCTAGTCCCCGGGCCGCAGCTTGGAGACCACTGATCTAGCTATAAACACCATGGGAGAGCATATGTTGCATAGACCCCACACATTTAAACAGGGTCCCACACATTATTACATGGGCCTTATACATATATACAGTACAAAGACCTTATACATGGCCCCACATACCTATAAGGTAGACAGACCCCATACATCTATACAGTACAGGGCCTCACACATCTAGAGGATATACTGATCCTATACATCTATACAGTAAATGCCCCACACATCTAGAAGGTAAACGGCCTGACACATCATAGGTGAACCCTATTCATCTATATAGTACATGGCCCCATACATCTATACATGGAGCCCAAGCATCTATACAGTACATGGACCCTATACATCTACACATTGCCTCCAGACATCTATACAGTACATGGGCCCAAGCCATCTTTACACAGCCACCACATGTCAATATGTGAGCCCCACACATCTATACAGTAAATGTACCCCAACATCTATACATGGCCCCTGCACATCTACATCTATACAAAACATAGCCCTCACACATCAATAGGTGGGCCCTATGCATTTATGTAATACATAGCCCCACACATCTATACATGGACCACAAACATCTATGCAGTACAATCTGGCCAGAAATAGGCACACGGGGGGTCATGTACAGATGTATGGGGCACTGTACTGTATAGATACACAGAGTTCACCTATAGATATGCAACATCTGGAGGCTCACAGTAATTTTCTGTAGACCCAGATGTATAAGGGTCTACCTATAGATGCATGGAGTACAACTACAGATGTATGGGGTCCACCTAGAGATGCATGGGGACCACCTCTAGATATGTGGTGTCTGAATATGTATGGTTGCCATGTAAAGATCTGTGGGGGTCATGTATATATGTATGGAGTCTACATATCGATAAATAATGTCCACCTATAGATATGTGGGGTCTGTGTATGTATGTGTGGTGGCCATGTATGGATACATGGGGGGCCATGAAAAGGATGTATGGAATCTACATATAGCTGTATAGGTCCTGGTAAAACAGTACATTGTCCATATATCTATATGTGGACTCCATATATCTATATACCCCCTTCCCATACATCTATATGTGGACTCCATATATCTATATAACCCCCTCCCCCATACATATATATGTGGACTCCATATATCTATATGTGGACTCCATATATCTATATACACCTCTCCCCAATACATCTATATGTGGACTCCATATATCTATATACCCCCTCCCCATACATCTATATGTGGACTCCATATATCTATATACCCCCTCTCCCATACATCTATATGTGGACTCCATATATCTATATACCCCCTCCCCATACATCTATATGTGGACTCCATATATCTATATACCCCCTCCCCCATACATCTATATGTGGACTCCATATATCTATATACCTCTCCCTCCCCCATACATCTATATGTGGACTCCATATATCTATATACCCCCTTCCCCCATACATCTATATGTGGACTCCATATATCTATATACCCCATATATCTATATGTGGACTCTATATATCTATATACCTCTCCCTCCCCCATACATCTATATGTGGACTCCATATATCTATATACCCCCTCTCCCATACATCTATATGTGGACTCCATATATCTATATACCCCCGCCCCATACATCTATATGTGGACTCCATATATCTATATAACCCCGCCCCATACATCTATATGTGGACTCCATATATCTATATACCTCTCCCTCCTCCATAGATCTATATGTGGACTCTATTTATCTACACTGTATACCTCTCCCCCATACATCTATATGTGGACTCCATATATCTATATACCTCTCCCCCGTACATCTATATACTCCCCTCCCCCATACATCTATATGTGGACTCCATATATCTATATACTCCCCTCCCCCATACATCTATATGTGGACTCCATATATCTATATACCCCCCACACATCTATATGTGGACTCCATATATCTATATACCCCTCCCCCATACATCTATATGTGGACTCCATATATCTATATACCCCCCACACATCTATATGTGGACTCCATATATCTATATACCTCTCCCTCCCCTATACATCTATATGTGGACTCCATATATCTATATACCCCCCACACATCTATATGTGGACTCCATACATCTATATAACCCTCCCCCATACATCTATATACCCCCTCCCCCATACATCTATATGTGGACTCCATATATCTATATACCCCCTCCCCCATACATCTATATGTGGACTCCATATATCTATATACCGCACTCCCCCATACATCTATATGTGGACTCCATATATCTATATACCCCTCCCCCATACATCTATATACCCCTCCCCCATACATCTATATACCCCCTCCCCCATACATCTATATGTGGACTCCATATATCTATATACCCCCTCCCCCATACATCTATATGTGGACTCCATATATCTATATACCCCCTCTCCCATACATCTATATGTGGACTCCATATATCTATATACCCCCCTCCCCCATACATCTATATGTGGACTCCATACATCTATATACCCCCTCCCCCATACATCTATATGCGGACTCCATACATCTATATACCCCCTCCCTCATACATCTATATGTGGACTCCATACATCTATATACTCCCCTCCCCCATACATCTATATGTGGACTCCATACATCTATATACCCCCCTCCCCCATTCATCTATATATCCCTCCCCCATACTATACTCCCTTCCCCCATACATCTATATGTGGACTCCATATATCTATATACCCCCCTCCCCCATTCATCTATATATCCCTCCCCCATACTATACTCCCTTCCCCCATACATCTATATGTGGACTCCATATATCTATATACCCCTCCCCCATACATCTATATACCCCTCCCCCATACATTTATATGTGGACTCCATACATCTATATACCCCCTCCCTCATACATCTATATGTGGACTCCATACATCTATATACCCCCCTCCCCCATACATCTATATGTGGACTCCATACATCTATATACCCCCTCCCCCATACATCTATATGTGGACTCCATATATCTATATACCCCCATACATCTATATAAAATAGATGTAATGTTTATGCTATGCCTGTACCCCCATCCATAGGCATCCTCTGAAGCTCATCCATTAACACAGCTTGCCATCCTTCCCACATTCTCCCCCTAGAATAGAATAGCCCTGTAATCTATTTTAGCTCCCAGATACCTGCTCTGACGCCGCAAAGCCGGCAGAGGGCGCCGCTCCCAGCCGTTCAGTTCAGATTACTGTACTGAATTTCCACCCAGACAAGAGAGACAGAGAGAAAAGAGGGCCTGTTTATGTTTGAACAATAAAAATCACCTTCAGCTGCCTATTCCCCTCTTCTACTGGGGTACCCTGAATGTTGTCCAGAGGTAGCATTCACAAGCCATAGGCCCTAAAGTTATGGGCCACAGATGGGGGGGGGGGGGGGGGAAGGTAAAACATCCTCCCCATTCTACATTGTGGGGGAGGGGGGGGTCTTTGCAGTAAGAGGCTTGGCAAGCCCTGGAAGGGGTTAAATCAAACTAACTTCAATCCGATTAAAGGTTGCCATTGGAATCTTCCACCAGCCCAGCCTGATGAGAGCCATAAAGGCAGTTAATGTCTAATCCCCTGCAAGAGGCCTCAGTGCTACAAGTTTCATGCATGCCCCTCCCCCACCAGGGCCACTCAAGGGTTAAGCATTTTTCCTGCAGGAAGGGGGGGATGCAGCAATTTTTGGGAGAATATTTCTTGCAGATAGTAGATACACAATAGGCACCTCTCCTCTCCCCACCCCATCCTTCCTTACAAAAGTCAAGCCCAGTTCAGATTAACCCTAAAAACTGCCCCTTCCCCTCCCCCCAAGGCATTACATAATAGATCCCCAGCAAGCTCTGTGTACAAATCTATTTTCTTCTAGGACACAACAACCCCCCATCCACAGACAGCAACATCATATTTATATAACATGTATTCTACAAACATGTCACTGCACAATGGCTGCAATGTCCCCTGTACAGGCTGATCCCAGGACAGCAAGGGTTAATAGGGGGAGGGGGGGGGGGTCTGCATTTTTTTAGGGTTGGGGGCAGGGAGGGCATTGATTGCCCAATCTTACCTCCACACACAGGGGTCACCGGGGCAGGAGACGAAGAGCTTCATGGCAGATCCTTGGTGCAGTCCTGGGGGGGTCACAGCTGCTTCTCAGGATTGACTTGTGCCATGCTGGGGGGGTGCTTAGTGGGCTCCCCTGGTAGTCACTAGCTGCACCCCCATGTCTGGGGGATCCTACATTCAGAGGGTGCACAGGCTGGGCCCTATAGCAGGGAAAAGAGGGGGGGGGGGTCCCTGGCACCTAATCTGTAGGGAAGAGACTGCAGCCCCCTAGGAGCTCCCCCCTCTGCACCCCCATGCAGGGTCCCCGCACACAGCCAACAGGGAGCTTGGTAAAAGTTGGGTTTAGAAGAGAAAAGGCAGAGGAGGAGGAGGAGAGGAGAGGAGAGGAGAGAGCCGGAGCCTTTTCTTCTCTGCTCCGAAGAGCAATCAAACGCCCATCTCATGGATGACGTGCAGGGGGGGGGGGGGGGGGGAGCTGGGCTGTCAGGGCTCCCCCCTCCTCTCTTCTGTTTAACCAACACACTTCAATCAGCCATCATGGGGGGGCATCATATGATTATTAACAAGAGGTGACACATCCGGGGTGCTGGGGCACACTGCACACCTACAATGTATCCAATCATTGCTCATACAATGTAACAAATAATCATCATTACATCATAATCCCATCTCTATAGACAGTTATTATCCTAATGTATAGGCAGATTATTATATTATTATTATTATTGTAATGTATAGGCAGATTATTATATTATTATTATTATTCTAATGTATAGGCAGATTATAATATTATTATTATTCTAATGTATAGGCAGATTATTATATTATTATTATTATTGTAATGTATAGGCAGATTATTATATTATTATTATTATTGTAATGTATAGGCAGATTATTATATTATTATTATTATTGTAATGTATAGGCAGATTATAATATTAATGTAATGTATAGGCAGATTATTATATTATTATTATTATTGTAATGTATAGGCAGATTATTATATTATTATTATTATTGTAATGTATAGGCAGATTATAATATTAATGTAATGTATAGGCAGATTATTATATTATTATTATTATTGTAATGTATAGGCAGATTATAATATTATTATTATTATTCTAATGTATAGGCAGATTATTATATTATTATTATTGTTGTAATGTATAGGCAGATTATTATATTATTATTATTGTTGTAATGTATAGGCAGATTATTATATTATTATTATTATTGTAATGTATAGGCAGATTATTATATTATTATTATTATTGTAATGTATAGGCAGATTATAATATTAATGTAATGTATAGGCAGATTATTATATTATTATTATTATTGTAATGTATAGGCAGATTATAATATTATTATTCTAATGTATAGGCAGATTATTATATTATTATTATTGTTGTAATGTATAGGCAGATTATTATATTATTATTATTGTTGTAATGTATAGGCAGATTATAATGTTATTATTGTTATTAATGTAATGTATAGGCAGATTATATCATTATTATTATTGTAATATATAGGCAGATTCTATTACTACTATTATTATTGCAATGTATAGGCAGATTCTAATATTATTATTATTAATTATGCAATGTATAGGCAGATTATATTATTCTAATGTACAGGCAGATTCTATTATTCATATTGTAATGTATAGTCAGATTCTATTATCATTATTATTATTATTATTATTATTGTAATATATAGGCAGATTATATTATTATTATTATTATTATTATTATTATTATTATTATTATTATTATTATTATTATTATTGTAATGTATAGGCAGATTATATTATTATTATTATTATTATATTATTATTATTATTGTAAGGTATAGGCAGAATATATTATTAATGTAATGTATAGGGAGATTATATTATTAATATCATTGTAATGTACAGACAGATTATATTATTGATATTATTGTAATGTATAGGCCAATTCTATTATTATTATTATTATTGTAATATATAGGCAGATTCTATTATTATTATTATTGAAACATATAGGCAAATTCTATTATTATTGTAATGTATAGACAGATTCTATGATTATTATTATTGTAATGTATAGGCATATTCTATTATTATTATTGTAATGTATAGGTAGATTATGATATTATTATTGTGATGTATAGGCAGATTCTAAAATTATTATTGTAATGTATAGGTAGATTATGTTACTATTATTATTATTATTATTGTTGTTCTAATGTATAGGTAGATTCCATTATTATTTTTGTATATATTTATATAGCTCTGACATATTATGCAGTGTTGTACAGAGAACACCAAGCCAGTCACATCAGTCTCTGCATTAGAGGAGCTTACACTCTAATGTCCTACCACAGTCATATTATTATTACTAATAATATTATTATTATTATTAATAATAGTAAATATAATAAAGGTTTATATAGCTCTGACATAGTGTGCAGTGTTGCACAGGGAACACTCAGCCACTACATAACTCTGTACTAGAGGATCTTACATTCTAATGTCCTACCAGTCATATGATTATTATTAATAATAATAATACATATTTAAATAACTGTGACATATTGTGCGGTGTTGCACGGAACACTCAGCCATTCTCATAACTCTGCACCAGTGGAGCTTACATTCTAATGTCCTACCATAGTCAGTTTTATTATACATTTATATACAGTAACTCTGACATATTCCTTAGTGCTGTACAGAGAAAACTGAGCAAGTCGCAAAACTCTGCACCAGAGGAGCTTACACTCTACTGTCCCTATTACAGTCATACATTATTAGGCATTTATATAGTCCTGGCATATTCTGCAGTGCTGTACAATGAACACTGAGCCAGTCAGGTAAAAACCGGGTGTAACCAGCGCTATGGAGGGCCTAGGTAAATTAGTCAGGTGTAAGCTGCCACCAACCTACCCCCGAGGTATTAGGGGTACAAAGATAAGTACAGTGAGGGGTTGGTATGTGGCGCTATCTGCTCAAGGGGAATGGGAGTAAAGTGACTTGGTGCACAGATTGTGTGTATGTATAAACTGAGATTGTTTAGATACATAATCCACCAATCACCATGTTGTAGTAAACATAAACAATAATACAAAGATTATATGACAGTGCACCGTGCTAAGTGGAGAGAAAGTGTCAGCTTGCTGGGTGTCTATTGATACCCCTAAGAAAGTGCTGCATGCTTTGTGCAAGTGCTGCTGCTCAATTTATAATATGTGAATCAGATACTTATCAAAATTGATATACTCAGTTTCTGGTCCTGCTTGCAAAGGGTCCCTTTTTTGGATATCCCTCGGCATCTACTGGGTCTGGCAGGCTCAAAATAAAAACAAAGGATTCCCCATAATGTAGTATTTCAAGATTAGGCAAAAAGTGTAGATAAACTCACAGTTAGAAGTACGAAGTGACGAAACGTGAAACGAAATGCATAGGGCGGAGTATAGCGTCACACGTCACTTCCGGTTAGGGGATCCGGTCCGTGGAACGCGGAAGCGTTCCGGCTATCCCCGCTGAACTGTGAACTTCATACTTCTAACTGTGAATTTATCTGCACTTTTTTCCTAGTCTTGAAATACTACACTATGGGGAATCCTTTGTTTTTATTTTGAGCCTGCCAGACCCAGTAGATGCCGAGGGGGACTTAAAGCTACTGAGGCAACAGACACCCTGGATATCCAAAAAAGGGACCCTTTGCAAGCAGGACCAGAAACTGAGTATACACAGCCTGCACCCCTGTTGAAAGGGGAGTTCCATGTGGTGAATGCAATACCTAGTGGGGGGCCACAGGTAAACGCACTGGAACACCTGCACGGGACCCGGTTGATTTACGTTTCACCAGGAGTAACTGGACACCCCACTGTCTAGCACTTAGCACTAGAGAATTTGGTATCCATTTGTACTTGGTCTGCACAATTAGCACTTAATATCATTCATCACAATACCCCCCTAGGAAGTGGGGTATCACCCAGCACTGGTGTTAATTAAATTAAGCAACAGAGTATTTTATTATATAGGGGCAGGGCCATCCCTGCAATAAACTATTGTGCCCAGGGCAGCCATCCCTCCTGCCCACCCCTTGTCCTGGCCCTGCCTACCACAGTCTTATTATTATTGATGTTATTAATAAATGTTTATATAACCCTGGCATATTGTGCAGTGTTGAACAGGAAACACCCAGCCATTCACAAAACTCTGCACCAGAGGAGCTTACATTCTAATGTCCTACCATAGTCACACGCTAAAATTATTATCCATTTATATAACTCTGACATACTCTGTTTAACCAACACACTTGAATCAGCCATCATGGGGGGGGGGGGCATTAATATTACATTTAAATAGCTCTGATCTATTGTTCAGTGCTGTACAGAGAACACTCAGACATTCTCATAACTTTGCAACACAAGAGCTTACATTCTAATGTCATACACTATTATTATTACACATTTACTGTATATAGCCCTGGCATATTCTGCAGTGACATACAGAGAAAACTGAGCCAGTAACATCAGCCTCTGCACTGGAGGAGCTTACATTCTAATGTCTCACCACCATCACACAATATTATTATACATTTATATAGCCCTGACATATTCTGAAGTGCTGTACAGAGAACACTGAGCCAGTCACATCCGTCTCTACACCAGAGGAGCTTACATTCTAACCACAGTTACACACTATTATTATTATATATTTACTGTATATAGTTATATCATATACCCCAGTGCTCTCACTGAATGCTTTGTGATGAGTTGTAGTATCTACTCCTGCGTTGGCAAAATTCAGGCAAGACTGGTGATGATCTCCTGTTGTATATGTAACCTGAGGGATTGTTGTCACCATAGGATGAGCCAGCATAAGATTTTGCCAGGGTATTCCTTGTCAAAATTGGTGGCATTAGGTGCCTGCGTCTTATTCCAATAGCTACTTTACCACGCTTTAGTTACTATTATATCATTTGTCTGAAAATTATCTTGCAGCAGATTTAGCCTTTGTGAACTCATTTAAAATTAGTCTCTATGTGTTGGGACTCTTTACGGCCCTACCTTGGCCACCTTGCTGCTAATTGTGGTTATTTTTTTATGCCTTTGCTACTAAAAAATACCTTGTTTTGTGACTTGTTTTACTATGTTGTTATTTGTGTCATTTCATACAGTTATTGCCTTTTTTATGCAGTCTATGTTTATTTCTCTGTACAAAAAAAGAAAAACCTTCAATAAATCCTGTGTAAAAGAAATTAGCCTCTATGTGGACTGCTTAGATAGAAAAAAAAATCACCATGTCAGCCCTGAGATAATGATAAAACTAACCCTTACTCTAAACCCAACATAAACCCCAACTCTAACCCCATTGTTACCCCAAACCCCAACTCTAAACTCAACACTAACCCTAATTCCAGTTGCAATGTGTACCCTAACTCTACCCCCAACAATAACTCTAACCCTAAGATGAATGCTCAACTCTAGATTTAATTCCAAACCTGGCACTAATTCTAAACACATTATCCCTAACTCTAAACCCAACACTACCCCTAACTCTAATCCTAATGCTAACCTTAACTCTAACTTCAATATTACCCCTAACTCTAATACCAACACTAACCCTAACTCTAACCTCAATATTACCCCTAACTCTAATACCAACACTAATCCTAACTTTAAACCCAACACCAACCCAAACTCTAACCCCAACACTACCTACCCCTAACTCTAACCCTAATGCCAACACTAACCCTAACTTTAAACCCAACACCAACCCAAACTCTAACCCCAACACTACCCCTAACTCTAACCCTAATGCCAACCCTAATTCTAACCATAACACTACCCTTAACTGTGATACCAACACTAACCCTAACTTTAAACCCAACACCAACCCAAACTCTAACCCCAACGCTACCCAAACTCTAACCCTAATGCCAACCCTAATTCTAACCCCAACACTACCCTTAAATCTAATACCAACACTAACCCTAACTTTAAACCCAACACCAACCCAAACTCTAACCCCAACACTAGCCCTAACTCTAACCCTAATGCCAACCCTAATTCTAACCCCAACACTACCCTTAACTGTAATACCAACACTAACCCTAACTTTAAACCCAACACCAACCCAAACTCTAACCCCAACACTACCCCTAACTCTAACCCTAATGCCAACCCTAACTCTAACCCCAACACCTCCCTTAACTCTAATACAATCACTAACCCTAACTTTAAACCCAACACCAACCCAAACTCTAACCCCAACACTACCCCTAACTCTAACCCTAATGCCAACCCTAATTCTAACCCCAACACTACCCTTAACTGTAATACCAACACTAACACTAACTTTAAACCCAACACCAACCCAAACTCTAACCCCAACACTACCCCTAACTCTAACCCTAATACCAACCCTAATTCTAACCCCAACACCTCCCTTAACTCTAATACCATCACTAACCCTAACTTTAAACCCAACACCAACCCAAACTCTAACCCCAACACTACCCCTAACTCTAACCCTAATGCCAACCCTAATTCTAACCCCAACACTACCCTTAACTGTAATACCAACACTAACCCTAACTTTAAACCCAACACCAACCCAAACTCTAACCCCAACACTACCCCTAACTCTAACCCTAATACCAACCCTAACTCTAACCCCAACACCTCCCTTAACTCTAATACCATCACTAACCCTAACTTTAAACCCAACACCAACCCAAACACTATCCCTTACTGTAACCCCAACACTACCCCTAATTCTAAACCCACTTATCCCAACTCCAAATCCTACACTAACCCTAACCACAATATAATCCCTTACTCTAATTCTGGCTTTCTCAAGCAGGACTTCATGGAACTGTAGGATTCATCCAGAGAGTGCTAGGGGTTCCTTGAGCTGTGGCAGATTTTTTTTTACATCCACAATGACCACTAATGTAGGGGGCAACTTCCCACTGATGTCCAGTGTAAAGGGTTACTTCAACCCTGATCACCAATGTATAGGTGCTTTCCCCCCTGTGACCACTAATGTGAGAGGGAATTTTTCCATTGACCCCCCAATAAACTGGGACACTTGCACTGACAACTCCTGCAAGGGGACACCACGATATTCATAGTCAGTGTTTCTTTTCTGGCCACAATTATTATGTTCATTCAATTCTTACTGCTGTAAAGAGCAGGGGAGTGTTGCAAACTAATTCTGTCGGGAAGTCAAATACTTTTTTTTTTTCTTTTATTTAAAAGGTTCTGCAACTTACTGATCACCCCAATGTACTGTCACCTGTAGAAGTAATATTTGTCTTACCAGTTCACTGTTTAAAGGGTTCCTCGTGGTACAAAGTTGACAAATACTGCTTACTCTTTGAGTCGGCCATTAGTAGATTTGTGAAGGAATGCTCGTATAAACATTCTTATGAAAATTCTGATCAGTTCATTCGATGATTTGATAATTGTCAGTTTAATTTGTTTTGTAACATTTAGAGTCGGTTCACACTGGGGCGACACGACTCCTTACTACTTCGGGGGTGACTTGTGCATTACCATGCACCACAACTTCGGCGCGACTTGCAGGGACTTCACATAATGGAAGTCTATGCAAGTCGCTCCAAGGTCGCCCCGAAGTAGTACAGGACCCTTTTTCTAAGTCGGAGTGACTTGTGTCGCTCCTATTAGAACGGGTCCTGTAGCGGTCAATGGACCGCCAGGGAGCGCGACTTGTCAGGCTGACAAGTCACCTGACAAGTCGCGCTAGTGTGGACCAGCACTTAATTTTAGAGTGAATGATCTTTCCTGAATCAAAACTACATACATTGTTAGCAGGGCTGGCCCCAAAATTGTGCCGCCTGGGTCCAAGAATGAAATGCTGCCCCCCTCCACAAAAAAAAAAAAAATTCATGCCCTCCAAAGGGCCCCCACATCCATTATTTTATATAAATATAACATTTCGAATATATTATATATACTGTTATCGTTTTCCATAACTCACCACCAGACTGGTCCACCAAACACCCACTGTCTGTCCTAAGTCCTCCTTACACTCCTGTGTCTGCCGCGGCCAACGCCCTAGAAGATCCAGCCTGCCCTGTGTGAGATGGAGTGCGCTGATGTCTGACATTGCCCACACCCAGTGCTTTAAGTGGGCCGGTATGCACTGGTACTCAGTACCGCCACTTCCAAATATGGCTCTTGAGCATACCGCCACCTCTCGTGCGCCTTAGCGTACCAGTACGCTCATTTTGGACATCTGCGCCCTCAATTGTCCCCCCAAGAATATTTCCCACTCCAGAGCCAGACCAGTCACCACCAGTGAGTCCCCCTGCTCCGGAGTCCCAGCCCAGGCCAGGGGGGGGGTGCTCTGTGGGGACCCTGATGTGGGGTGGGGGGGGGTCGGAATTTATAGGCTATAATAGAGTACCGGCACTTCTTTTGGGCCACTTAAAGCACTGCCCACAGCACTATTACATGTAAGAAGTTCCCAGGAGGAGACGCTTCGCCTTCTCATACTCATCAGTTTGCACTGCCGGGGGAGTATGAGATGGGGAAATGCCGCCCGTAAAGGCGCCGCAAACTGATGACACTAGAAAAAAAACCCTTGGGGGTCAATTTGCTGCCTCTCCCAAAGTGCCGCCTGGGTCCAATGGACCCAGTGGGACCCATGATAGGGCCAGCCCTGACTGTTAGGAATTTGCCCGTTTGAGAAAAACTTTCCCTTTGAATATTCTCATCACGACTAATGATTGAAAAATCAAACAAACATTCATATAAAAGATTTTCTGACAAAATTCTACTAGTGTATGGCCAGCTTTACTGTAACCAGTTCCTTGGTTTCTATTGTCATATTCCCAGCTGCTAGACTAGAGGCTGTTTTTAACACAAGAACAAATCCAAGGTTTTTGAAAGGAGCTTCCCTAATGGCAAGTACACACAATGAGAATATTGGACAAAAAAAAAAAAAAAACACATTCGGAGTGATCGCCTGATAATCTATTTATTAGTACACAGCTTTCAAGAGCCGATCACAACATTTCATGCGGAAAATATCCGAAGGGACAGGCACAACATTTTTTTCTCGTACAATAACAGAACAAATGATTTTCCTGTAATTAGTATAGTGTTTGTACGGAAAAAATCATGTTTTTTATCAGAAAAAAATCTAGTTTTTTTTATCACGCATGTTTTCTATCAGAAAAGAAAAGAATACAATACAATACAATACAATACAATATATCACTTCCGAAGTTGAATTCTGTCGTACGAGAATTTTCCTAACTTTAGAAACTTATTGGTTTTCAATATGAGATTAGCATGCGAAAAAAAAAAGAAGCAGACAATCATTCGTCCGATAATTTTATTGCGTGTACGAGGCTTAATCCTAGTACATGAGCCATTTACAGCAAATTTCATCCTTACAGTGTTAGTAAACCCACAACAGTAAAATCAGTCTGTATATGCAGTAAAGCATGCTTGTTATACTCACTGTGGAACTTAAAGGGTTAATCCCTTGCATTGTGCAAAAAGGCTGTTTGATCCTGTCTTCTCTGATCCTCCCTTTCTTCCACTACCCCCAATCCATCTCCTGATAATACAGAGCCTTGGAGTCACTCTGCACATGCTCAGTTTGGTGTGTATTGCTAGAGAGTTTTTTTTTTTTTTTTTTTTTGGGAGGGTGCATGTGATCAGCACAGGGCCAATCAGCACTGTTAAGACAAAGGGTCAGGGGTCCTGCAGCCTCATAGGACAGTCAGAGGAGAATGAAAACTCCTACAAGTTTTTACCAGACACTGATAGAAGTCACAAGACTTCTATATATACTGCTAATGAGAAAAGGCATTTAGCAATTTAAATTGACTAAAACTATTGCATTTCCATATTCTGTGTACTGTGGGAGACCAGATATAGTGAATTCAGGCTCCTGGGTTTAGTAACACTTTAAGCCCAGTACACACAGGCTGAATGTCAGGCAGACGCTGTCAGTTCAATAGAAACCAGCACACATTCGGCCCGTGTGTACTGCAGCCGATCGATGAGGCATGACCGAAAAAGGTCTCCCGATCGACTCCCGATCAGCACTCTCAGCCAATGGCTGAGAGCGCTGACCGGAATGTTCTGGTGGGGGAGGCCACCCCGCTGTCAGAACACAATAGCAAGGGAGATTGCTGTACTAACATAGAATGGTTAGTATAGTGGCTCCTCCGGAGCTGTAATTTATTTTTTTTTTTAGCCCTGCTTTGTTGAACGGAAAAAAAAAAACGAATAGTGTGTACTAGCCTATAAGCTGTTCATACATTATTTATTATTTTTTTCTTCAACCACGGGCTGAAGCAAAGAAAATCGCACAATTCCCTCATTAACACAGTCAGTGGTGATTGGGGAATCCCTCCCGCTGTGCCATGGGCGTCCACAGGTGGGGTCAAGGGGGGGCAAATGCCCTCCCCCTGGAATCTCAACTTCCCTTTTCAAGTGGTTGATATGCTACCTTATACCATCCTTTCTGGTCTGTTTAATAACCCTGTGTGCCTGTGTATGTATTTTAAAAAAGTAAGCCGTTCTTTACCAGTTTTCAGAGGGCCGAGCGCCGCTCACGTGACCCGTTGGCTCTCTCCTCTCCCCATCTGACAGCTGCCTGCAGCGGGTGGGGCCAAGGATTCCTCACTGATGTCGGTCAGGAGGGGAGGGGGTGGGGAGGAGAGAGGGGGTGGGGAGGAGAGAGGCGGTGGGTCACGTGAGCGACGAGTGGCGCTCTGAAAACTTGTAAAGAATTAATTTCTGTATTTTTATAAAACACAGACATAGGGGCACACAGGATTATTAAACAGACTGTAGACAGGATATGAAACTTTAAATGAAACTACAGCAGCAGGGGGGGGGGGGGGCACTGACACAGGAGCAGACAGGGAGGGAGGGAGAGGGGAGAGAGGACAGAGGAGCACAGAAGGGCTGCGAATGACGGAGGCACGTATACTGACCACAGTGTTGAGGCTCAGCAGCGATGGTATACCGTGGTCAGTTTACCGAGGGGAGGACATAGCCAGGCAGGATCAGCCAGGTATTTTAGGTGATAGAAGGGGCCAAATTACACAGTAAAGCACTGTGCTGTACAACATGCTTTAATTTTTTTATTTTTTAGGTTAACAAAAGCTTTAAAAATAAAAGCTGCTGTTTGCTCTTTAAAAATAATCACAGTGCGAACTGTTGATTCGGACATGAATCGGATCTCATAGGTGTGAACACCCATGTGATCCGATTCTGGTGCGGACCAAAAAAAAGGGTCCTGTGCGACTTTGGTCTGAAATTCAGCAATACAATCTGTATGACTGAATTTGCATCGCACAGACATCGCATGTGATTTGCACGGCAGTGCGCTTTGAATCACATGCAATGTCTGACATCACATATGTGTGAACCGGCACTCATTGACACCAATGAATTTAGCCAAACTGTCAATATATCAGCAAAGTGAAAATTCACAATGTCATTCCTTTTTAATAATCACAACGATACGGGTGGTGAAAATGCCATAATGAAATGCCATGTGATAAAGGTTTTATTACTATTTACAATGCAGCAAATTATTGGCGAGGAGAACCCAGCAACAAAATAATGCGATCTGCAGCAGACAACTCGCTCAGGCTAGGTTCCCATTAGTGCGGGCTGTAGAGAGGCGCATGATCTCATGCCTTCCACACCCGCAGAAGAAAACCGCAATGCATTTCAGGAGATGCATGGGGGTATTATTGATCCTAAAGGCATTCCCACACACTGGAAACTGTGGCGCAGTCTCCCGCACACTGTGCGGTTTTCCTGCACACATGCTTTCTGAAAAGGCGCAGGGACCTTTTCCCTGTGTTTTCAGCGGGTATGTTCATTTGAATGGGCTACTGTGACCGTGCAACCGCAACCGCGAGGAAACACAAGCGATTTTTCAACAAATAGCTGTGGATCCCTTCTGCCTATTCACGCCTGTACAAGTAATGTACAGAAACGCACATTGCTCATGTGTTTTGGGGGAGAGTCCAGTAATTTCCTATGTACCCTAATTGCAATGAATCAGAAAAAACACACATCAACCAACTGAACTACAACATAAACATGTATAGACACCTTCATTGTTGTACAGCAGAGAAAAATAAAATGTCATGTGTGTTTTTTAATATAGTTTAGTATAGGTGTGCAATGAGGGCTCAGAAAAAAATGTCCATAGAAAAACCACACTTAGGGCAGGTTCACACCACAGGCAGTCCAGTGCGTTTTTTTCTGCATAAAAAACGCATGGATAGTAGGTTATATGGTTTTAAATGGCATAGTTCACACCAGTGCTTGCAGTTCCAGTGCATTCCAGTTCCAGAAAACCAAAAAAGTAGAACATGCTGCATTTTTCTTGCACTGAACTGTACTGGAACGCTGTAAAACGCATCAAAAACGCACTGGAATGTTCCAAAAACGCACTGGAACACACATGTCCTTTTTTAACCACATTAAGACCACCCGCCGCACCTTTACTTCAGCAGGCAGCCTCTCCTGTGCAAATCGACGTAGTCCTACATTGGTCGCGCGCATGCTGCTGGGGTACAAGCGCACGCCGCCAGCGCCCACTAGGCAGTGGGGATGCCGATGCACAGAGCCAGCGGCCGCAATTGTCACCATGCACCCACGATCGTTCCCCGCTGAGAGAGAGGGACGGTCAGCTGTTGTAAACACAACTGACTGTTCTTCTCTCTGGAATGATCACAGAGAACCTGTGATCCTTCTATATAGGATCCCAGGTCTCTGTATTCATTTCACAAGTCCCTCCCCCAAACAGTTAGAAAACACTCCCCTAGGCTCACACTTAACCCATTTTTCACCCCTAGATTTTCCCTGCCAGTATCATTATTACAGTAACAATGCATATTTTACTGTAGTAATATCACTGGTCCCCCCCAAAAGAGTAAAAAAAGTCAGTTAGGTGTCCAATCTGTCCGCTGCAATGTCGCAGTCCCACTAAAAATTTCAGATCCCCGCCATTACTAGTAAAACATAAATAAAAATGACATAAATCTTTCCCCTAGTTTGTAGACACGATAACTTTTGTGCAACCCAATCAAAATACGCTTACTGGGATTTTTTTTTTTTTACCAAAAATATGTAGCAGAATACAAATTGGTCTAAAATGAGGAAAAATGTTCACTTTTAAATTTTTTTTTTTTGGGACATTAGATACCAAAATGTGAAAAATATATTTCCTGTCTGTCTCCATGGCAGCCTACGTGTGGGTTAACCCCGCCTCCACTCCAAGGGTATAGGACCCCCCTCCCATAAATTTCAGCTCTCAGGTACAGCAGGTGTTCATTTTTTGTCCTCCTCCAAGGACCTACACTTCTGATGTCTTGCTACGTCCAGCTTACCTTAGGATACTTTGGATGGTGTCTGCATGTCCAGAGCCCAGCCACGGGCGAGTGAGTGACATTTAAAATCCCCTGCTCTCTGCGGTTGACTGAAGCTTGATCGGCATTCTCTGACATGGGTCTGAAGATTCGCATTGCTTTCCTTCATGGCAGCGGTATTTGTTATTTATGTACACTTTGTTTGTCTCTTTTCCTATCACTGTACAATTTGTTTGTATTGGCCCAATGGCGCTGGAACGCTTCCTGCGTTCCAGCAAACCCTTCCTGCGTTCCAACAAGCCCTTCCTCTTCCTCCTCTGCTTCTAGCGTCCAATCGGTAGATGCTTTGTGGTCCCGCGCATGCGCAGTGCGCCGCGAGCGAAGTCGAGGCTTGGTTCGCACATGCGCATTAGCGATCGTGGCCGCATCACCGCTGACGTCATTCCGGCGGGAGATTTAAACAGCTGACGATTCCCCTGTACTTTGGGAATGTACTGTGGGCGTTGCGGCAGCTTCCCAGTGTCTCTGGATTCCTTGCTACAGGTATGTGCAATGGAGACTTAACTGCAGAGGGGGGGGGGGGGGGGGGCGGAGGGTTGTCACCTCACAATGTATCACTGACATGGTGTCTGATATGTATTACCTTTCTTTATCAGTCTGGTTGTTTGGCCTGAAGTATGGATCCTGCGTCACCGCCCTCCTGTGGCCAGCCCTCTCACAACAGGTGGGTGCTGGCATTTTTCAGAGGGGGGGGCGGGGAGGGCTTGCTGGTCCCTAGGTCATGGCTAAATCCAGTGTCTCCCCGATTTTCTCTTTTTTTCTATCAGCTCTTCCAGGCCTGATTTACCATAAGAAAGAGACCCTGTCAGACCTCGTGGGAGTTCATCCTCCAGATCTAAACGCCGTGAATCTCCATCAGGGAGTAGGCAGCAAGGGAGACGCTCTAATTCCTCCCCCAGACACCATACACGATACCAGAGTCACCGCACACACCAGAGAGCCTGTTGGGGTTGTGGGGCGCATGTCCCGGAGGACAAGTCCCTATGTGAGCCATGTTTTGCTCATGCAGCCGGTGAGAGGGGGCAAAAGGATCAAGGATTGGAATCTCTAGTGAAGAGAATAGTACAACAGTCCCTGAAAGAATGGGGTACAGTCCCACCACTTGGTCCCACCACATCCAGTTCTCCAGCGGAAGTGCAGGAAGATCAAGGCCCCTCTCAACCGAGTATTACTTCTGCAAAGTCATCTGACAGTGATTCGGAAGAAGAAGGGGCTGTAGGCGGCTTTGATTTCGCTCTAGTTTCACCCCTGATCAGAGCCATTAAAGAAGCTCTCAGATGGGAGGATCCTGTGTCTCCTCAGAAAAAGCAGCGGAAGTTCTTCAAGCACCTTGGTAAGGAGCGTATCAACTTCCCTTCCCTCTCTGAATTACAAGAGGTGATTACTGAAGAATGGAGTAAAGGGGATAGTAAGTCTTCCTTATCCTCCAAACTTGGGAAATTATATCCCTTTAAACCTGAAGATGTCGCCCGTCTGGAATCTGCTCCTCTTGTGGATGCGGCAGTTACAAGATTAGCAAAGCATGTCACTTTGCCACTAGATGACGCGGTCTCTTTCAAAGACCCTTTGGATAGGAAGATAGATCTGGACCTAAAGAGGATCTTTGTGACGGCCGGCGCGGCCTGCAAACCTGTGATGGCATTAGCAACAATGTCTAAAGCCATGGAAGTCTGGGTTTCAGATATAGAATCCAAACTTGGAAGTCTCTCGGAAGAAGCCGTAGAAAGTTCCCCTATTCACAAACTCAAGCTGGCTTCAGTGTTTTTAGGAGAAGCATCTATTGATGTTCTGCGTCTTCTGTCCAGATCGATGCTATCCTCAGTAACAGCAAAGAGGGCCTTGTGGCTTCGCCCGTGGATTGCAGATCCAGCTTCTAAACAGGCATGGTGTAAGATCCCTTTTGAGGGTACTTCCCTTTTTGGAAACAAACTAGACAGCGCCATTGCCAAGGCTACTGGCGGAAAGTCAGGTTTCCTCCCGCAGGACAGACGACTATTTGGTCAGAAGAAGCCTCAACCTAGGAGGCAATACACGGAGAGATCAAGAGATGCACGCTCTTACAAGCCTAATAGAGATTTCCGAAGAAACTGGAGAGGTGGTCAATCCTCTACTCGGAGGTCATCAAAAAATCCAGCGCCTGCTGGACAAGATTCCACTAAATCTTTTTGAGATTGGGCCCGTCCAGGCATGTCAGGTGGGGGCACGTCTTCTCCATTTTCAGCATGTCTGGGCGGCCTCAATCACGGACTTTTGGACCGTCAGGACGGTCTCTACAGGCCACAGATGGTCATTTCTGGCAGATCCAGTTCCAAGATTCATCTCAACTCATTTACCCTGTCTAGAAGAGAGAAGAGAAGTCTTGCTCGCCTATGTAGACGCTTTGGTGGCTCAAGGAGCGGTAGCTCCGGTTCCGGAACAAGAAAAATTTCAAGGGGTTTACTCACCCCTCTTCTTAGTCCAGAAGAAGAACGGGGCCTGGAGACCTGTTATAGATCTCACATACCTGAACAAGTTCATAAAGAACGAAAAATTCAAGATGGAAACACTCTCAACTATTCAAAGGGCAGTACTGCCGGGAGATTGGCTCGCCTCAATAGATTTAAAGGATGCGTATTTTCATGTACCTGTGGCAACCGACTTCCACAAATATCTTCGCTTCTGTGTTCAGAATCAGCATCTGCAATTCATTTGCCTACCCTTCGGCCTGTCTACCTCACCCAGAGTATTCACCAAAGTTCTTCTAGCAGTGGTAGCCTTCGTAAGATTGAAAGGTATACGTCTACATCATTACTTAGACGATCTTCTGCTTCTGTCTCAAGAAAAGGATCAGTTATTGGCACACAGAGATCAGGTCATATCGACCCTCAAAGAGTTTGGCTGGCTGCTAAACCTACAAAAGAGTCAGCTGGAGCCCACTCAGCGCCTAGTCTATCTTGGGGCGCAATTCGACACCGTCGAGAATTCAATCTCTCTCCCATTAGAGAAGATACCGGTAGTGAGGGAGAGAATCCTTCCGGCTCTTTCCTCTCCTCGGCTGAAAGCCTCTCAATGCCTCAAAATCATTGGCACCATGGTGTCCACGGCTCCAATGGTCAAATGGGCTCTCTGGCATATGAGGCCCTTCCAAAAAGGGTTCCTACAACAATGGAACACAGAAGAGAAAGATCAGTACATTCATATCTCCTCCAGCATGAGATACAGTCTTCTTTGGTGGCTGCAACGCAGGAATCTGCTCAACTGTCATTCTCTGGTTCCAGTCTCATGGACTATAATCACAACAGACGCCAGCAACTCAGGTTGGGGGGCTCATTGTCTGACAGAGATGACACAGGGGAGATGGTCTTTTCAGAGACACACTCCAGTCTCCAATATACTGGAACTCCGAGCAGCCTACCAGGGTCTTCGATCTTTCCAACACCTGCTAGAGGGGAAATCTGTAATGATTCGGATGGACAACACCACGGCAGTGTCTTATGTGAAGAGACAAGGTGGGACACGGAGTCTCTCTCTGCTACGAGAATTAGACCCGATCATGTCCTGGGCCCAGACTCACCTAGTAAACATCTCGGCAGTTTACATCCCAGGTTCACAGAATGTTCAAGCGGATTTTCTGTCCAGGGTCCAGTTGAACCACAACGAATGGTCGCTCCATGTGGAGTCGTTCAAATGGATTCTGTCGTTGGGAGTATCTCCCGAAGTCGATCTGTTCGCCTCCCCTTGCAACCACAAGTTGGAGAAGTATGTCACGAGAGGCAAGTGTCCTCAAGCTTACGGGACAGATGCACTAACCGACAGGTGGGAGTTCAGCAGGGCTTACGCCTTTCCTCCATTACCCATCATTCTCAAATTCCTGCAAAGACTTCAAGCGGAAGATGTGGAGATAGAGATGGTGGCGCCTTTCTGGCCGAACAGGCCATGGTTTCCGCTACTCCTACAACTGAGTTACCGGGACCCGGTCCGTCTTCCCCTCAGACCAGACTTGCTTCTTCAGGGAACATCAGTGCACCCCTGTCCTGCAATTCTCCGGTTGACGGTCTGGTTCTTGAGAGGGAAAGGTTGGAATCGCTCGGCTGCCCATCTACAGCCATTTCCACCTTGATGAATGCTAGACGACCAAGTACTAATAAAGTATACTGTAGAATCTGGGCAAGATTCATGGAGTCTGCATATCCTGAAGGTATGTCTTCCTCAGTCCCTGGGATTCAAGAAATACTAAGTTTTCTTCAGGCTGGTCTGGATATGCCCCTTTCAGTGGCAACTCTTAGAGTTCAAGTTTCAGCCTTATCGGCCTTCTCCGGGGTCATGTGGGCCCAACACCCACTAATTCAACAATTTTTCAAGGGAGCAATCAGGCTCAATCCTCAGAGAAGACCTAGGTTCCTGAAATGGGATCTACCTCTTGTCCTAAATGCCCTCCCCAAATCGGGCATAGATTCCTCTTCTTCTATCAAGGACCTGACCATCCGAACTGTCTTCCTGGTAGCCATTACTTCGGCTAAAAGGGTCTCTGAATTAAGTTCTCTCGGATGTAAAGAACCATTCTTGACTTTTTTCCCGGATCGGGTAGTACTGATACCCAGGCTGAATTCAAATCCGAAAGTCACCTCAGTGTTTCACCAGAATCAGGAGATTGTCCTGCCTACTTTCCGTTCATCTAATGAGTCCAATCCTCATCCGTTGGATGTAGGAGAATCCTTAAAAGCCTATCTTCAAGCAACTGCACCATTCAGGCAGTCTGACAACCTCTTTGTCCTGTTCTGGGGAAAGAACAGAGGTAAACCTGCTTCATCTAGGACTATCGCTTCATGGATAGTGGCAGCTATCCAACAGGCCTATAGAGCTGAGGGGCTGGCTCCTCTGGAGGCGGTGACGGCGCACTCTACAAGGAGTATCTCTACTTCCTGGGCGGCTTCGCGGCACGTGGCTCCAGATGTGATTTGCAGAGCGGCTTCGTGGTCATCAGTCAATACTTTTATGACCCACTATTGTGTAGAGCCTGCTTCTCTGTCCTCAGTTAATTTTGGTTTGACTGTTTTGTCTGCAAATAGCATGAATTAAAATGTTCTTTGCTAAAGCATTCCCACCCGTGTGGAGTGAGCTAGTTATTTCCCACACGTAGGCTGCCATGGAGACAGACAGGAAAACGGAAAATTCCTATCATACTTACCGTAATTTTCCTTTCCTGATAGTCTCCATGGCAGCCGGAGTACCCACCCTCTCGTCTTGGATTCGGCTAAGATATGGAACACCTGCTGTACCTGAGAGCTGAAATTTATGGGAGGGGGGTCCTATACCCTTGGAGTGGAGGCGGGGTTAACCCACACGTAGGCTGCCATGGAGACTATCAGGAAAGGAAAATTACGGTAAGTATGATAGGAATTTTCCGTTTTTTTTTTCCGAATTGTCACTTTTCCTTTTTTTTGTAGTTCAAAAAATAAAAATTGCACAGGTGATCAAATACCATCAAAAGAAAGCTCTATTTGTGGGAAAAAAAGGACATCAATTTTATTTGGGTACAACGTCACACGACTGCGCAATTTTTGGTTAAAATAACACAGTGCCAAAAAAAAAAAAAACCTGGTCATTAAGGGGGCAAACCCTTCCAGTCCTGAAGTGGTTAAGAAAAAAAGGGATAAAAAAAGCACTGGACTGCATCAAAACGCACCAAAAACGCGCATGCAGAAAAGCATCTGGACTGCGTTTCTGTGGTGTGAGCTGGCCCTTATTCCAATATGTGTCAACGTATGAAGAGGCACATGTAGGAATGCATACTAAATTATATGTCAGTGTAACATTTCCAGGTATTTAATACCTCTTGCTCTTTCATAGTGCGACACCTGACAAGGCCCTTATCTGCTTTTCTCTCCAGAAAGAAGGCGCCATCTTTGTTCACGCATTATCCAGGGTCACTATCTACTTTGTGGACTGAGATGCCGGTGTTTTGTCGATTACTGCAGATCGTCGGATAATGCCTCCGACGATCTGCACATGCGCAGTAGTGACGTCAATCCAGCTGATCTGCCCATCAGGCACCGTCTGAGGCATTATCCGATGATAAGCAAAGCGCAGAGTCATCGGTAAAGTCTTGCGCATGTGCAGAGAGAGCGAGGCAGAATCGAACGATCAGATTCTGCCTCTGTGCTTTGCTGATTGTCGGATAATGCCTCCAATGATCTGCGCATGCGCAGTAGTGACGTCAATCCAGCTGATCTGCCCATCAGGCATTGTCTGAGGCATTATCCGATGATCAGCAAAGCGCAGAGTCATCGGTGAAGTCTCGCGCATGTGCAGAGAGAGCGAGGCAGAATCGAACGATCAGATTCTGCCTCTGTGCTTTGCTGATTGTCGGATAATGCCTCTGATGATCTGCGCATGCGCAGTAGTGACATCAATCCAGCTGATCTGCCCATCAGGCATTGTCTGAGGCATTTTGCGATGATCAGCAAAGCGCAGAGTCATCGGTGATGTCTCGCGCATGTGCAGAGAGAGCGAGGCAGAATCAAACGATTGCTTTGGTGATCATCGGATAATGCCTCTGATGATCTGCGCATGCGCAGTAGTGATGTCAATCCAGCTGATCTGCCCAACAGGCATTGTCTGAGGCATTTTCCGATGATCAGCAAAGCGCAGAGTCATCGGTGATGTCTCGCGCATGTGCAGAGAAAGCGAGGCAGAATCGGATGATCAGATTCTGCCTCTGCACTTTGCTGATCATCGGATAATGCCTCCGGCGATCTGCACATGTGAAGTGTTAACATCATGCAGATCAGCTGGAGTGATGTCACTACTGTGCATGTACAGATCATCAGAGGCATTATCCGATGATCTGCAGCAATCAACAGAACAGCGGCTTAGAGATGATATGACCATGTTATAGACATGTGCATGAAGAAAAAAATTGTTTCGTTTTAGCTTCTTTAATCTAGTTATTTTGTTTCATTAAATTCGGTTGATTCCTTAAATTTTTAGTCGAGATTCGTATTGAGAATTCATATTCGGACTTTGTTTTATGTCTTCAAATTTTCTTCGAATTTAATGATTTTTACACTTTGAAACATTCAAATCGATACATTTTGATTCGGTTGAATAGAAAATTTTTGAATTGTTTTTTATTCGAATGCGGCAAAGTGAACAAACAAAATAAAGATCTTTAAATGATTATAATATCTGATTAAATCATCTTTGGTTTAACAAAAACAGCATTATTTTGAAATGGCACTCTAATAACACACACAGTCTTTGATTTCAGAAATATGTTTACAGTTCGAATTCAAATGGAATTCTATGTAAAATTAGATTCGAATTTCAATTAGAATTTTATACTTTCGGATGAGTTTCGTTTTGTTATTCTGAGCATTCAGTAAAAGTTGTTTATACTGTAATCCGGATATTTGGACATATCCGAATTTCCGAATAATGAAAAAGTTGTCCGAATATTTATTCAGGACAAAACGAACCGCACATGTCTACCATGTTATTCCTGGTGCCTGTGCCATTCTTGGCTACGTTCAGAAATATCTGACATAGATGGATCAGCCGCTGATGCAGCCTCTCATCTTGCTGCCAAGGTACAACGTTGCAATCTGATCACTGGGGGAGAAGAGAGTGAGGAAACACTTCCTCCTGCCTGCAGCAGACTGAAGTGCCTATATCAGGCATGTCCAACCTGCGGCCCGGGGGCCGCGTGCGGCCCAGAACCGCAGGCAATGCGGCCCACTGCCCCCTGCCAATTTTTAATTTTTTTGCTGGGGAGGAAGGAAGGCGGGTTGGAGGCATGGCCACAGCGTCAGCATCTTCCAACTAACTGTAGGCAGATCATCCTCTAGTTGCGTTAAATTAGTGCTGGGGGGGGGGGGCGGCAGTGCGGGAAGGGCGCGGCGGCATTTTATTACTTATATACCTTAACTATAGTATATATTTTATATGCGGCCCGAGAAAATTTCTCTACACTAAATGTGGCCCAGAGAAGCCAAAAGATTGGACACCCATGGCCTATATCTACAGAGGAGCTGGGGGTAATTGTTATTCAGTGTATAGGGGACAAGGAGAGAGAGAGAGAGAGACAGAAGAAGTTATGTGTGCCTCATTCCCTATGTCAGTGCAGGACAACAGATGTAAACATATGTATAGAGAGGTTGCAATATGTGCATTTTCTGTTATTTTGTTCTCATTGTATATAGGGAAATAGAGACTGCACAGTGTCAGTGGATTCAGATGTATAATATGCTTAAAAACACCACTAGTGCCACTCAAATCTGCAAAAATATATGTCCATAGCGAATTCTATGGGTGAATCTGATAAACACAAATAACAAATGTGAATTATTACTTCTGTAATCAAAAATAAGAGTGCAAAAACGCCTAAATCTCATGTGAACACATATCGAAGTGTAAAATCATCTTATGTATCAAAACTCATATAAATACATATAGTGGCCACAAACTCCCAGCTGTCAGTACGTGGTGACGTCACAACCACAAGCCCTTTCTTACGCGTTTCGTCATTGGACATTCCCTGCAAGACGTCTAATGACGAAACATGCAGGGCAGGGCCTGTGGATGTGACGTCACTACGTACTGACAGCTTGGGATTCACGGGGGGCAAAGTTTGCGGCCGAAGCTGACTTTGTTTTAAACAGTTGTTATCAAAAATGTATGCGCTGCTATAGAAATAAACAACCGTGCTATATTGATAATAAAAACGGTAAATTGCTGCTACCACTTAAACAAGTACTCAACTAACTTGTAATAAAGTAAAATAGATAAATAAGTGGTGCGCTGTTCTCACATGAATGATTGTGCATGAACATCAACAACATAAGCAATATTCCCATGCATTAGTGAAAAATATTTTCTGTCCATCATGATAAAGTGCTTCAATCAAACAAAAATTTGTGAAAAATACAATATTTTTTCTTAAGTGCTTGTAATCCACTGTAGTGAGGTGCTCCACTCAAAGGTCAATTCTTGCTCCCAAACAACTTATATCAGTGACTATTCCACCTTAAATTCCAGTCACCGTTTACTCACCTCTAGGTGCAATGCGCGCTCACCTTCCATAGATCAAACAATCACATTATAGTGATTCAATGGAGTAAGTTGAATATACAGCCCTCTGGTCTTCCTCTGCATATGGCTTCCCTAATGCATTGGATATGGCTCCTTCCACAATGGTGCTTAAATAAAATGGAAGCTTCTCATCGTGCAGTATGTAAAAAATGTTCCTAAGTTATTAAAATTCCATCATGATTACACTCACATTTATAACATCTTGTGTATTTGCCAATAAAAACACAAACAAATCTGTAGACAATGCAGCTTGCTAATCTCCCACCGCTATTCCGAGTCTTGGAGACACCAGAAATTACATCACAGGCTCCTCCCGACGTGTTGCGTCACTAGTCACGTGACTTCCTCAGGGGCATGCCTTTAGGTGGAGCACCTCACTATGGTGGATTACAAGCACCTGGGAATAAAGGTTGTTGTTTTGCTAATTTTTGTTTGATTGAAGCACTTTATCACGATGGACTGATGGACAATTGATATATCATTTTTAATTTTTTAAGGAACACATTTTTCACTAATGCACAGGAATATTGATTATGTTGTTGATGTTTATGCACAATCATTCATTTGAAAACAGTGCACCACTTATTTATTTATTTTGTTTTTAACAGATTGTACAATATACTGGTGTCAGTGAAGACACACTACAATGTAATTCAAATAAACATGGGAACGCTTCTCTCTTCTCCCCTGATATATGGATGGACGCAGGGCTTTTTTTCAGGGGAATGCAGTTCCGGCACCTCCAGCACTTAATGTATGTAATGGCAAGGGGTTCTGTGATGTGCTACAGTGTCTATTGATGCTGGCTTCTGGGGGATCTATTGTTGCTGGAGGAGATCTGTTTCTGCAGGAGGGTTTACTGGGGCCGATGGAGGTCTATTGTTGCTGCTGGAGGATATATTGTCCCTGTAAGGGATCTAGTTTTGCAGTGGGTGGTCTATTGTTGCTGGTGGGGATTTATTGTTGCTGGGAGGGATCTACTGTTGAGGGAGCAGTCTGTTGTAGCTGGCTTCTGGAGGGTCTATAGATGCTGTCTGCAGGGAAATCTGTTTTTGTTGCCAGGGGTCTACTGTTGCTGGGGAGGGGGTTTATTTTGTTGCAGGTGGTCCATTGTTGCTGGGGGGGGTTATTGTTGCTGTTAGGTTATTGTTGTTGGCTACAGGGGATCTATTTTATTGATTTTCTTATTATCATTAACAAATTCGATACAAATTACTTAGAACCAAAAATTTTACTTGGTTCTATACAATGTTCCCTCTAATTTTTTACTGTGCTGAGCAAATAAAAAAATTTCTGAGCGCAAACCTTTAGATTGAGCAATGGGGGGGGGGGGGGGGACGTCAATGCAGAGTGACCAGCTTGCCCCAATCAACTGCAGAGTGCCACAGCAATGCCCCCAATAAACTGCAGAGTGCCACAGCAATGCCCCCAATAAATTGCAGAGTGTCACAGCAATGCCCCCAATAAATTGCAGAGTGTCACAGCAATGCCCCCAATAAATTGCAGAGTGTCACAGCAATGCCCCCAATAAATTGCAGAGTGTCACAGCAATGCCCCCAATAAATTGCAGAGTGTCACAGCAATGCCCCCAATAAATTGCAGAGTGTCACAGCAATGCCCCCAATAAACTGCAGAGTGCCACAGCAATGCCCCCAATACATTGCAGAGTGCCACAGCAATGCCCCCAATACATTGCAGAGTGCCACAGCAATGCCCCCAATAAACTGCAGAGTGCCACAGCAATGCCCCCAATAAATTGCAGAGTGTCACAGCAATGCCCCCAATAAACTGCAGAGTGCCACAGCAATGCCCCCAATAAACTGCAGAGTGCCACAGCAATGCCCCCAATAAATTGCAGAGTGTCACAGCAATGCCCCCAATAAAATGCAGAGTGCCACAGCAATGCCCCCAATAAATTGCAGAGTGCCACAGCAATGCCCCCAATAAAATGCAGAGTGCCACAGCAATGCCCCCAATAAATTGCAGAGTGCCACAGCAATGCCCCCAATAAATTGCAGAGTGCCACAGCATTGCCCCCAATAAATTGCAGAGTGCCACAGCAATGCCCCCAATAAATTGCAGAGTGCCACAGCAATGCCCCCAATAAAATGCAGAGTGCCACAGCATTGCCCCCAATAAAATGCAGAGTGCCACAGCATTGCCCCCAATAAACTGCAGAGTGCCACAGCAATGCCCCCAATAAATTGCAGAGTGCCACAGCAATGCCCCCAATAAACTGCAGAGTGCCACAGCATTGCCCCCAATAAACTGCAGAGTGCCACAGCAATGCCCCCAATAAATTGCAGAGTGCCACAGCATTGCCCCCAATACATTGCAGAGTGCCACAGCAATGCCCCCAATAAACTGCAGAGTGCCACAGCAATGCCCCCAATAAATTGCAGAGTGCCACAGCAATGCCCCCAATAAACTGCAGAGTGCCACAGCAATGCCCCCAATAAACTGCAGAGTGCCACAGCAATGCCCCCAATACATTGCAGAGTGCCACAGCAATGCCCCCAATAAAATGCAGAGTGCCACAGCATTGCCCCCAATACATTGCAGAGTGCCACAGCAATGCCCCCAATAAATTGCAGAGTGCCACAGCAATGCCCCCCCGCGACCCCGTGCACTTACCTCACGGACGGTCACGGCACTCTGTCTTCAGTCCCCGGCTTCCAGCTTCCCGCGTCTCCATCCTCCCGAGTCCCGGCGCCTCCTCCTCGGCCAATGGCATGAAGTTGGCCTTTCGGCCAATCAGGAAGCGGGAGGACCCGCTCCCTGATTGGCCAGGAGGAGGACCCGTATGACAATAGCGAATTTTCATTCGCTATTGTCACACGATGGGCGTGCTCTCGGGGTGCACGCTCTGCTCCCTGGCCGCTCCGTCTGCGGCTGCGCCGTCTAACTAGGTGCTTGCGCGGGACGTAATTTCCACTGCGCGTCCGCGCACGCGCGCACCTTAAAGGGAACACTGGTTCTATATTCTCTAAAAGTGGCAGTGCTGGGAGGTGAGTAGGGGGTGGAATGAAGGAACGGTGCTCAGAGGTAGGTAGGGGTGGGGACAGAATAGGTGGAGGAACTCCCGAAAGGGGGAGTTCCTGCACTTATTCTCTGAGAAAAAAATCCCTGGATGGACAGTTTAATGGTCCTATGAGAAAGAGACTACTAGGGGTACTGCAGAACATTACTCCCAGAGGGAAAGGCTTTACTGGCTGTTTTTTTTTTTTTTACCAGCATATACCTCTGGTGAGTTCATTTAATTCAGCTGTTGATGGATTCACGTGGTGGTGTGTTGATCATTCTAAGATTTTTTCACATTGGTTCAAGATTTCTCATTAATTTAAGAATTTGAAATAATGTTTAATAGCAATTGGGACTTTCTTTCTACTATCTGTATTGATATAATTTTTGATATATAAGAGGATTTTTCACTTTTTACATGAGATTTAGGTGTTTTTGCACTGTTATTTTTGATCACAGAAGTATTAATTCACATTTGTTATTTGTGTTTATCAGATTCACCCATAATTTGCTATGGGCATATATTTTTGCACATTTGAGTGGCACTATTGCTTTTTTTAAGCATAATATACAGTATATAGTTGATTTTTTATCAATCATACAGCAGCTGTGCGTTTAGAGTTAATATTTTTATTTTGAAATAGTGTTTTTTACGATACAGATTTATGCTGAGGCAGGAGCAGTACATCAGTGTGTATAATGTAGAGTTTCGGTTTCCGTTCCTGGCTGTTAGGTGAACGATTCATCAACCCCAAGAGCCGAGACACACACAGAGGAGGGGACATGAGGCTGTATCAGGGGTTCTGATACAAAAAATGTTGAAAAAATTATTTTATCTCCATCTTTGTACAACTATCATCCAGGGTCACCAACTGTTTTTTGGATTGAGAAGACACAATCATATAAATCCTGGTGCCCCTGTAGTTCTTGGTGGTGTTCACAAATGTCTGGCACAGATCAGGTCCTTCTGCAGCTTCTCACCAGTCTGGAGGAGAGGAGACTGAGGAAATGCTTACTCCTGCCTGCAGCAGATTGATGGCATAATTTCAGCCTAGGCAAAAGCACTTGACCTCAGTTTAAAGGCAATCTTTTCAAGGTGACTCTTTTCTGAACAAATTAAACTGGTACCATATACCAGGGATATGCCAACTGTGGCCCTCCAGCTGTTGCAGAACTACAAGTCCAATGGTGCATTGCAAGACTCTGACAGCCACAAGCATGACACACAGAGGCAGAGGCATGATGGGACCTGTAGTTTTGCAACAGCTGGAGGGCCACAGTTTGCATATCCCCTTCCATATACAGTTGTGCTCATAAGTTTACATTTCCTGGCAGGATTTATGATTTCTTGGCCATTTTTCCAAGAATATGAATGATAAAACAAAAACTTTTCTTTCACTCATGGTTAGTGTTTGGCTGAAGCCATGTATTATCAATCAACTGTGTTTACTCTTTTTAAATCATAATGGCAACAGAAGCTACCCAAATGACCCTGATCAAAAGTTTACATACCCCAGTTCTTAATACCATATATTATCCCCTTTACCATCAATGACTGGGAGACTAGTCAGGATCGAGGGAAAGACAAATGCAGCAATGTACAGAGACATCCTTGATGAAAACCTGCTCCAGAGCGCTCTGGACTGGGGCGAATAAGGAAAAAGGGGATTTGAGACTTTAAATGAGGGCATGTGACACGGGCAAATGAAATAAAAACATATTTTTTTTTTGCAATGACAATAATATGACATCTGACAGAAATAATGATGAAATATTGGTATTAAATAAAAGACACTAAAGATGTGAGCTGGTATGTATATCCCAAAGTCGCACAGTCTTGCGCAAATAGTTGTGTATTTTGCTCTAAGTACATGTAAATAAATTGCATCAGAATAAGCTCGACGCATTTCTGTGAAACATATTCCACTTCATCAGGAGCAGGTAATTGATGCGTATCTGCAAAAGATATATATATATCAAAAAGTACCAATGTTGTATAGTAGTTGAAAAAAAGGGGAAAAAACCCAAATCTCATACACTTACAAAACAGCTCAGATCTAATGGTACAGGCAGACATGAAAATGCTGAACTCGGCTGAAAGTGCGACCCTCCCAGGAACTGTTGGGGCATACAAATATGGGCAAGCAAGGCACGAACACGGCACAGCTGGGAGAAAATGAAAATAAGATGGTGGTCAGTGGTGGCAGGCTCACAGCCTGCAGGCGCACCTATGGAAGAGTCAATAGTGTATAACAGTGATGCCATGCAAAATGCTATTGCCATAGTGTCTGGAAGTGGGAACAAGGTCCCAAATGGGTGCAAGGAGTGAAAAAGTGCAGAAAGTGTTGCAACATGACCAATGAAAATGGAACCTAGATTGCTAAAAAATGCAAGGACATAAGTGAGAGAAGGAAATAAGGAAAGAAAAAATCCCGAGAAAAAAGAGAGAGTAAAAAAGGCTGGGGCGAAGGCTCATCTCCCAACAGGACAACGACCCTAAAGGCTGGTTCACACTGCCACGACTTGGGATCCGACTTATGAGAGCCCAAGTCGCGTGACATGTTAAAGCGGAGTTCCGGGCACGAAAACATTTTTTCAATAAACATACCCCCGGGACAGTCAGGGCTAGTACATTCCACAATGGCTAGCCTCTGATCTGTCCCGGTTCGCACTTACCTGCAAGAAGAAATACTTATAAAATTTCTTCTCCAGTGTTGCCATCTCTGTTGTGGGCAGCTGAAGCCGGCGCGATCCTCTTCTGCGTCCTCTTCCGTGTCTTCTTCTCCCAGAATGCGCCTGCACCGGCCCCTCTCGTCACTTCCGGTGCGGCGCCGCATTCCTCCACAGCTTCTGGGCATGCCCAGAAGCTGTTTAGCAGGGAATGCGGCGTCGCCCCGGAAGTGATGAGCGAGGCCGGTGCCGTCGCATTGATTCCTGGGAGCGATGACGTTCAGCTCCCAGGAATCATTGCAAGCCAGGAAGTGACGGCGGAGCCGCGGCACAGAGGGAGGAAGTGGAGAATAGGTGAGTATTTTCTATCTACAATTACAAGGTGAGTAAAAAAAAAAATATACCTAACTATCCAATTCCTTTTCAGGTGAAGAAGATCCAGCGGATGGGCACAAAATCGATTAGGTCGATTTTGTGCCCGGAACTCTGCTTTAAATCCCACGTTAGTCAATGAAAGCTGTCTTAATTAACACTACTGAAATCGCTCCGACTTCAGAAAAGTTTCCTGTACTACTTCAAGGAGACTTCTATCCGACTTTTATTCTCTTCTATTCTATACTTTTATCAAAGTAATACTCAAGTCGCCTGGCAAAGTCGAACTGCAAGTCGCACGACTTGCAGTGTGAACCGAGCCTAAGGCAGCCAAGATAACAAAGGAGTGGCTATGGGACAACTCTGTGAATGTCCTTGAGTGGCCCAGCCAGAGCCCAGACTTGAACCCGATTAAACATCTCTGTAAAGATCTGGAAATGGCTGTACACCGACGCTCCCCATCCAACCTGATGGAGCTTGAGAGGTCCTACAAAGAAGAATGGGAGAAAGTGCCCAAAAATAGGTGTGCCAAGCTTGTAGCATCATACGCAAAAAGATTTGAGGCTGTAATTGGTGCCAAAGGTGCTTCAACAATGTGTTGAGCAAAGGATGTGAATATTTATGTACATGGGCATTTTTGAATTTTTTATTTTTAATAAATTTGCATATATTTTAAACAAATTTCTTTTAAGTTGTCATTATGGGGTATTGGTTGTAGAATTCCGAGGACAGTAATTAATTTAATCCATATTGGAATAAGGCTGTAACATAACAAAATGTGGGAAAAGTGAAGCGCTATGAATACTTTGCGGATACATTGTATATTGTCTTATCTGTAGCTCTTCCCAGAGTGCACAGCAATGTGTCCCGTGTGACGAGGGCCCAAATATCTGTTATTAAACCTCCAGCACTCCTTTTTTTGGATCATTTGCAAATCCTGCTCATGTTATCCTGGTTTATATGTTAATGTAAACAGAACTTCTGAGGATCCCATTTCATAGTTCTATGCTGAGAATCCAGCTAAACACAGAGCTGCAGCGGGAGGAAGATTCTTTTCTAATGTTGCCAAATATTTGGTGTCTCCACCCAGCTTACATGTAACAATAAGAGACATAAATAAATATGTGTGTGCAAGTAAATGTGTTTTATTTTTTGCAGATTGCTCTCCCCCCCCTCCTCCTCTTCCTGCACTCAGGAGACGGATTTGGAGCCCCAGATTAATCCCCTGGCCGCAGCCAGCGCAGGCTGAGTGGGGGAGGTGTCGTGTCCTTTCCAGCACTGGATTTTATGTATAAAGTGGACCTGTCACCCAACATAGGTGACACGGGAAAATCAGCTACATTCTGCCCATTAGTTCACAAGGAAGCGGTGACATCACATGGGCACTGCCACTGAGTCATGGCATTCACCCCTGAATGTTTACACGAGACACCATGTGACCAATGCCGTGGCAATGGAGTCTCTAAGAATTTCTTTGTTAACCACTTCTGGACCGGAAGGATTTGCCCCCTTAATGACCAGGCCATTTTTTGCGATTTAGCACTGCGTTATTTTACCTCACAATTGCGCTGTCATGCGATGCTTTACCCTAATAAAATTGATGTCCTTTTTTTCCCACAAATAGAGCTTTATTTTGGTGGTATTTGATCACCTGTGCGATTTTAATTTTTTGGCTATAAACAAAAAAAGAGCATCAATTCTGAAAAATATATATATATATATTTTCCACATTCTGCTATATGACATTCTTAAAAAAAAATGTAAACATTTTTCATCCTTTTAGGCCAATTTGTATTCTACTACATATTTTTGGTTAAAAAAAAAAAAACAATAAGCGTATTTTGATTGGTTTGCGCAAAAGTTATTGCGTCTACAAACTAGGGGAAAGATTTATGTCATTTTTATTTATTTTTTTTTTTCTACTAGTAATGGCGGCAAAATTTTTTAGCAGGGCTGCGACATTGCGGCGGATAGATCGGACCCCTAACTGACATTTTTGGGGGGATCAGTGACATTACTACAGTAATCAGTGCTAAAAATATGCACTGTTATTGTAATAATGACACTGGCAGGGAAGGGGTTAACCCAGGGGTGATCAAAGAGTTAAGTGTGAGCCTAGGGGGTGTTTTCTAACTGTGTGGGGGAGGTACTTGTGAAATGAACACAGATTCCTGTGATCCTAAATAAGGGGATCACAGGCACTCTGTGTTCACTCCAGAGAGAACATTGGTCTGTTGTGTTTACAACAGCAAACTATTTCTCTCTCCCCAGGGAGCGATCGTGGGTGCCCGGCAGCAATCGCGGCAGCCGGCCCAATGGATCGGCTTCCATACTTCCTAATGGGGGTGGGCGCGTGCCCCAAGGAGCAATTCCGCAAACCGCCTTACAGGTACGGCGCTTCGCGCAGCCGAGCCAGCCTGCCGCAGTATATCTGCGGCGAGCGGTCGGCAGGTGGTTAAACAAATATTAAAACTGGACTCTTGGCAGATAAATCAGTCAGCCATAACATTATTACCACCCCCCATAACCCAACAAGCCATGGACTCCACTAGACCTCAGAAGGTATGCTGTGGTATCTGGCACCAAGCTGTCAGTAGTAGATTCTTTAAAGGAGTTGTAAAGTCTCAAAGTTTTTCACCTTTTTGTATTCTATGCATTAGGGTGAAAAACCTTCTTGGTTGCTGCTGCCCCGCAGACCCCCCTCGTTATTCTTACCTGAACCCGAACGTTTCAGCAACGAGCACAAGCACAAGCCCATCAGCTCCAGTAGCTGTCTTGGGTCCTCATTGGATAGATTGATAGCAGCAGGAGCCATTGGCTCCCGCTGCTGTCAATCAAATCCAGTGACAAGAGAGCAGTGGGCAGGGCTGAGTCCTGCTGTCTGTGTCAATGGACGCAGCAGCGGGACTTGTGAGCACGCCCGCACGGGTGCCCCATGGAAAGCAGCTCTCCGTGGGGGCACCCGATGAAGAGGAGGAGCCACAAGGGGTGCCAGGGCACCCCAGAAAATCACTTACAATCACTTTAAAGTCTTAATAAACCCTCAACAGTAAAATCAGTCTGTATATGCAGTAAAGCATGCATGTTATACTCGCTGTGGAACCTAAGGGGTTAATCCTCTGCATTGTGTAAAAAGGCTGTTTAATCCGGTCTTCTCTGATCCTCCCCATCTTTTACTGTCCCCAATCCATCTGCTGACAGTAAAGAGTCTTGGGTGCATGCTACACATGCTCAGTTTGGTGTGTAGTGCTAGATATTTTTATTTTTTTCTTGGGAGAGTGCATGTAATCGGCACAGGGCCAATCAGCACTGTCCAGACAGAGGGTCAGGGGTCCTGCAGTCTCATAGGACAATCAGGGGAGAATAAAAATTCCTACAAGCTTTAACCCAACACTAATAGAAATCACAAGACTGCTCTAACTGCTGATGAGAAAAGGTATTTAGGAGTTTATTTTTACTAAAATAATTGCATTTCCATGTTCTGTGTACTGTGGGAGACCAGATATAATGAATGCAGGCTCCTGAGTTTAATAACACTTTTACCACAACACTTCATATTCCTGATATGTGCCTGCTGTGACTTGTATGAGACAGTATCTTGTTCTCTTAGTATTGCTTCCTTTGTGTGAAATCCCTGGTATTCCTGCCAGTGCCTCTGCTTTCCTGTTAAAGACTGACCACACTAGGCAGAAGCACACACTGTGGTCAGTTCTCTAGCTGTGCTGGGAACTCAGTCTGCTCTTCTCTAATGATCAGAATTGTTCTGACACACCTGCGCTTCGTAGCCATTCACTGGGAAGCTCAGTGTACTGCTGCTTCTCCTCCCCCAGCTCTTATGGAGCTGAAAACAGAGGGAACGTAAAAATGTATAAAAAAAAAAGGGAAAAAAGGTATTTATAATGTTGGTTTATATAGATAGATAGGTAGATAGATAGATAGATAGATAGATAGATAGATAGATAGATAGATAGATAGATAGATAGATAGATAGATAGATAGATAGAAATACTGTATAGACAAAAACCTTTCATTTCTATTTTAAACTGGATAGGTTGTTTTACAAAGTGATAATTTACAATCACTTTAAGTCCTGTAGGTTGTGGGGTTGGGCCTTCATGGATCGGACTTGTTTTTCCAACATATCCCACAGATGCTTGAATTGATGGAGATCTGGAGAATTTGGAGGCCAAGTCAATACCTCAAACTAATTGTCGTGTTCCTCAAACCATTCTTGAATTCATCAGACCAGTCCACCACCTTCCATTGCTCTGTGGTTCAGTTCTGATGCCCATGTGCCCATTGTAGGCACTTTTTGGCTGTATGGGCACCCTTACTGATCTGAGGGTACGCAACCCCAAACACAACAAACTGTGTGATCTGACACCTTTCTATCAGAACCAGCATTAACTTTTTCAGCAATTTCAATTACAGTAGATCTTCTATTGGATCAGAGCACAGAGGCCAGCCTTTGCTCCCAATGTACATCAGTGAGCCTTGAGTGGGGTACACACTAGTAGAAAATCTGCCGAATATTCCCATCCGAGGTAAAATCGTAGGATTTTCGGCTAGTGTGTACACAACTTTCAGCAGCTGATGCCGACATTTTCAACGAAAAAAAAAAGGAGGGACAAACACCAAAATTTGTATCGTCCATCCCCAGCACGACCAATTTTAGTTTAATGTGTATGCAGTACGTCCGAGAAAAATCGGATACGAAAGACAGCGCATGATCGGAAGTTGCTGATGACCCGGAAGTTTATCATAAAAAAACAACAGAAATGGATCATTCGTATCTATATTCATTGCACTATGAACTGAGCACCGACTCTCTCTCTCTCTCTATCTATTTCCATCTATCCCCACATTCAGTATACAGGGGATAGAAGTCTATACACCAATATTGATATGTCAGAATACAGACACTCAAAGGCGTGGCCCTGGGGTCACACGTATATGTACTTACATCACACTCTATGAACAAACGTCCCAAAAAATAATCGGACGAGAAATTTCGCGAACATTATGCACTGTCAACTAAAAAGGGTTACTTATGACTGCTGAGAGAGAAAAATCTGAGGATATTTCATCCGATTTTCGTCAAGTGTGTACGGGCCTTTAGTCACCCATGACCCTGTCAGCAGTTTGCCAGTTTTCCTTCCCTGGACCACTTCTGGAAGGTCCTGACTACTGCAGACCGGGAACATCCCACAAGAGCTGCAGTTTTGGAGTTTTCACTTCTTGCCTAATATATCCCACCCATTGTAACACGATAATCAATGTTATTCCCTTTACCAGTCAGTAATCATAATGTTTTGGCTGATTGGTGTATAAAAGACACAAATTAATTCAGCTCAATAAATACATTTATTTTTTTAAATGCAAGCAGTGTAGGTACCTGAATTTTGTTTTGTATCAGCCTCTTACAGTCCCTGTACTGCAAAGCTGGAGTGTGAAAGGAGGGTGAATTCACACTGAAGTGCAGAGCAGTCGCAGCGATTCAATGTTTTCGGCTGCTCTGAGTTGCTGGCTGCCTAGGGGGCAATGTGGTGCACGATTCAGCTCACCACTCTGTCCTTTTTTCTTTTTTTTTTTTTCTTTTTTTTTTAGTTTTGCACCAGCTTTATTTGAAGTTACATAGTTACATAGTTTGTGAGGTTGAAAAAATACATCAGTCCATCCAGTTCAACCTATGATGTGTGTGTGTGTTTGATGTTAACCGTACATCGTATACCCCCTTATGTTGTGGTCTTTAAGGGGCCCATCTAATAGTTTTTTTAAGCTATCGATGCTCCCTGCTGATACGACTGCTTGTGGCAGAGAATTCCACATCCTTACTGCTCTGACAGTAAAGAACCCCTCATGTATTTTAAGGTTTTCCTCTAGTTTTAAGTGTAGTTTGAAGTGTAGAACACTTTATTCACTGCACCAGGCAGTGCGATATACTGCACTGCCTGACATTGCAGTGCAATTTGGGCCAGTGCACTGCAAAACATGTTTAGGCTGCATTGCAGTGTGAATGTTGCAACATGACTGCGCACCAGTGCACAAAGCAAGGTCCATAAAGACATGGATGAGTGAGTTTGGGGTGGAGAAACTTGACTGGTCTGACCTCAACCCTGATCTCCTGCAGCCTCTTTGCCGCCATTCCCTGTATACATGCAATCCAGTAATGGCTGCATGACATTTCTCAGGGCAGGTTACCTAATGGCGACAACAGCGGTTTATGCAAGTTTGGGGTGGAGGAACTTGACTGTCCTGTCCTCAACCGAAAAGAACACCTTTGGGATGAATTAGAGTGGAGACTACAAGCCCAGCCTCCTCGTCCAACACAAGTGCCTGACCTCACAAATGCGCAGGGGAGGGCTGGCAGCCTCAGGCTAGGGGGCAAGTCCAGTCAAGTGGCCCATTGAACCATCGAAACAGCTCACCATTCATGCCCACCTGGTTTTATAATGGATATTGATGTTATGAAGCAAGACAAACATGATGCAATGTGGTAACATAATTAAATGTTAATAGCAACAAAGGAGGTTTACCAAAAAATATATGACATTACACCAGGGCCTAGGAAGCTCCTGTCAGGCAGAGATCACTATGCCTGACAGGGAAGGGACTGTGTTAGTATTGTGCCGACTGGGTGCAGTAGCGTACCCTGCACACTCATACAGCTCCGCTGCAGCTCTGCAAATATAACATTGTGTAGCGGCGACCGGCAGCTGTACTCAGTGTCTGGCAAGGGGAGAGAGAGACCCAAAGCGCCGATCTAAGTGTAGCAGTTTAAAACCTTTAATGTAGGATAAAAGCAATATAACCCACAAAAGTGAAGGGGTAACAGGCATCAAGTTATATGTGGAGGTCCTGGGCATTTCACATCCAGGGGGTCCCATGGAGTCCTTAGCGGAGCCGGACCTGGTGCAGGGGAGCGGTGGTCTCCTGTGGGGGACAGGAGACAGTCCTGGTCCATAGCTGCAGTGGGTTGCTGTTCTGCATGTGGAAGGGCCTGAAAAAGGAGTGCATGCTCCGCAATGCGTCCCCGATTGTCCTAGGCTTTGCACACCAGGAAGTGACATCACGGCCCCTCCACGCGTGGAACAGCAACCCACTGCAGCTACGGACCAGGACTGTCTCCTGTCCCCCACAGGAGACCGTCGCTCCCCTGCACCAGGACCGGCTTCGCTAAGGACTCCAAGGGACCCCCTGGATGTGAAATGCCCAGGACCTCCACATATAACTTGATGCCTGTTACCCCTTCACTTTTGTGAGTTATATATTGCTTTTATCCTACATTAAAGGTTTTAAACAGCTACACTTAGATCGGCCCTTTGGGTCTCTCTCTCTCCCCTTGTATTTCATACAGAGTTGCTTCTCTCTTCAACCGCCAGCAGCCATCCAAATGGACCAGAACCTTTTGGACTCTCACTGGAACTATAAAACCCCCCTTCTCCTCCTCCTCCTAGCCCAAGCATAGACTGCCCTAGGATCACTGGCATTCTGCTTGCACCATATATCCCCCTTTTTTGCTATTTCTTATTCAGTGTCTGGCCCCTACATTAATCCAGCCCTTAGTGCGGCCTTTTTACCCAGAATCAGAGCGGCCCGGGGGGCAATTGCCACCCTGCCCCCCTTCCCAGTCCTCCCCTGCAAATGCGCTTCTGAAAGAATGGTCAAACATCCCCATAGACACTCCTAAACCTTGTGGACAGCCTTCCCAGAAGAGTTGAAGCTGTTATAGCTGCAAAGGGTGGGCCAACTCAATATTGAACTCTACGGACTAAGACTGGGATGCCATTAAATTCATGTGTGTTTAGGCAGCCGTCCCAATACTTTTGACAATATAGTGTGTATATATATATTTTTTTTTTCAAATACAGTAGGTATGTACTTATTTTATATAAGTGACATGATGTTATCTTGATATTCATTCAATGTTGTAACAGAATTTATTCATGTGCCTCCACTAACTTAAAATATAAATGAAACCTTATTTCAAACTAGCAAATAATAATCCCACTGCCTCCCCCCCCCCCCCCATTGTACAATTACTGTGTGGGTACTCCCCTTACATAGGATTAAATCAAAATGAATAACAATGTAATACAAAATAAATTATTATATATAAGTATATGCATTACTTTTGATTTCATTTTGTAAAAGGGGAGTCCCCACACAGTAATTGTACAAATAGGGGGAATTTTATTTGCTAGTTTGGACTAAGGTTTCATTTTTGTGTTTAGCAGCACTACGCCCATATACTATTTGGATTGATTCTATGCTACTGTATCTATCACAGATTTGTGTAAGAACAACTGACTACCATCATTTGGGAATTGCTGACTACTTTGGCCCTGAGGAAGCGGACGCTGTCCATGAAACGCATTGTTGCTTTTCTGCTAAGATCTTGGAATTGTTAAAATACAATCTAAAAGGCTATTAGATGTGGTCAGCGATTATACATTGTATGCTGATCTACAAAAGTTGATATTTCAATTTTATTAAGTGTCCAGATTTTTAGAACACAGCTTTTATGATATGATGGGTATGGTTTGTGCTGAAAATTAAAGTCCCACTTATGTATTTAATATATAGATTTTGTAAAAAGGATGCCTACATCTGAGCTAAGGGTATACATAGTAAAGTTTACAGCATCCACTTTTTATTAAATATATTGCCTTTGTATGTATGTATGTAATATGGAAAAGGAGGTGTAACACTGGTCGATTGAAAAAAAGTTGAGGACCACTTTCATTTCATGCAACTTCTTTGTAGGACAGGTTTTGATTAAATAGGGGTATATAATGGCAGGAAGTGAGGGAGCCCCTTCTGACTGCGGTCCTGATTCCAACTAACCACTGACATCAGTCAAAAGAGTTCCACAAAAGTGCATTGAGTTGGTCTGCTACCTCAATCTGTGCTATTTAACAGTGTCTCCCCTACTGTAAAGTAAGTATCACCAATCAGATTAAATGTTTAGAAAGAAGATTTGAATGTAATTGGTCATTGTTAGAAGCAGTGGTCCTCAACTCCGGTCCTCGGGCCCACTAACAGGCCAGATTTTAAGTATTACCTTAGGGAGATGCAGACTAGAATACTGCAATCACTGAGCAGCAAATGAGATCACCTGTGATGTAATTTAGTTATCTTGCAAACTTGGCCTGTTAGTGGGCCCCGAGGACCAGAGTTGAGGACCACTGGTTAGAAGCATCCTGGTCTTGACATGCAGACACATATGGGTTTCCTGAACGTAAGACAAAGAAAAGAGCCTACAGGGGCGTGTCTGAGGATTTCTCTTCTGCATTACAAGCTGGGGTTCTAGGTGGATGGTACCTTACAGCAATATCTGGGTGAAGAGCGGAAAAATTAACCCCAAGTCAGTAGTTTCTGCTACATACATACATTACCAAGGCTTAAAGGGGTGGTGAACCTCTGACATGAAATATGAACAAAGCATACCCCTCTATAGTGCGTACTTGTCTCAGTCCAGAGCACTAAGTGTAATTTCTTTCTGCTGCCTTGTTCCTGTGCTATCTGCATGAGTCACTTCTGACAAATTTTCCTGACACCAAGAGAAAAAAGGTGATGGAGGGTGCACACAGCACAGCATGCAGCATGTGATTGACAGCCCCAGCACTGTGGGGAGGGGGGGTCCCTTCCCTCCAAGAGCTCTCAGAGCGCTACAGAGTGTAACTTCAGATCCCTGCCTCCTGCTTTCTGAAAGCTAGGACAAGGTCTATAAATTCTGCACTTTGAACGGATGTGGAGAAGAAAGGGCAGCAGATAAACAGGTACAACTCATATAGGAGCATTTGTTTCATGTCTGTTTATCACCTGAGGCCAGTCACCTACCTGGGTATATTTAAGGGTTTACAACCACTTTAATTCTCAGTTTTCACTGGGATGTCCCTTCACTTTTTAAAATGCACTTTACTTACATCATTGGGGAGAGTTAGATCTTCTGTTAGGTTCTTAATGTTGTTTTTATCCCTTTTGGGGTAGGTTCACTTACTTCCGCTAACTAGAACACATGGTCCCTCCTGGGACATCATTTATAAATAATCATAGGGTCACCAAAAAAGAATCAGACAGCAAATAAAAACTTGACAGAGGTTCTTCTCTTACTTACCTACAAGTAGTGTAGAGTTCATTTCTAAAGCTGAATTTCAGGATAAGCAAAATAATGGTAATACTAAAGTCATGTGTATTCTTATTTGAATCTTGGTGTATTTCCTTCAGATCTGTGCAGTAATCAGTGGCGGCCGGTGCTTTGGGGGTGCAGGGGCGCCGCCCCCCCCCTATCCATGCGTCCGGCCCCCTAATCTGCATGCGGGGCACCAGACTCATGGAGTTCAATGGGGTTTTTTTTTTCTGAGTCACCTGATTAGAGCCAGAAGCTCTAATAGGCTTCAGAAAAGGGTGGACCCGGGGCGCAGAGCAGTGCGCCCCGAGCTCACCCATTGTGTGACAATAGCGAATCAAAATTTGCTATTGTCACACAGATCCTCCACCTGGCCAATCAGGAAGCGGGTCCGAGACCCACTTCCTGATTGGCCGAAAGGCAAAACCATGCTGTTGGCCGAGGAGGAGGCGGGAGGACTCGAGGAGAAGCCGGGGGACTGAGTAGAAGCCGCCGCTGCAGGTAAGTGCACTGGTCTCGGGAGAGCACGCTACGCTATGCTGGTCACTCTGCATTGAAAGGGGGCACGCTGATCTCTCTGCATTGAAGGGGGCACGATGATCTCTCTGCATTGAAGGGGGCACGATGATCTCTCTGCATTGAAAGGGGGCACGCTGGTCTGTCTGCATTGAAAGGGGGCACACTGATCTCTCTGCATTAAAAGGGGGCACACTTATCTCTCTGCATTGAAAGGGGGCACAATGATCTCTCTGCATTGAAGGGGGCATGATGATCTCTCTACATTGAATGGGGGCACACTGATCTCTCTGCATTGAAAGGGCGCACGCTGGTCTCTCTACATTGAATGGGGGCACACTGATCTCTCTGCATTGAATGGGGCACACTGATCTCTCTGCATTGAAGGGGGCACACTGATCTCTCTGCATTGAAAGGGCGCACGCTGGTCTCTCTGCATTGAAAGGGGGCACACTGATCTCTCTGCATTGAAAAGGGGGCACACTGATCACTCTGCATTGAAAGGGGGCACACTGATCTCTCTGCATTGAACGGGGGCACACGGATCGCTCTGCATTGAAAGGGGGCACAATGCTCTCTCTGCATTGAAATTGGGCACGCTGGTCTCTCTGCATTGAAAGGGGGCACACTGGTCTCTCTGCATTGAATGGGGGCACACTGATCTCTCGGCATTGAATGGGGCACACTGATCTCTCTGCATTGAAGGGGGCACACTGATCTCTCTGCATTGAATGGGGGCACACTGCTCTCGCTGCATTGAGTGGGGAACACTGATCTCTCTGCATTGAAAGGGGCACACTGATCTCTCTGCATTGAAGGGGGCACACTGATCTCGCTGCATTGAAGGGGGCACACTGATCTCTCTGCATTGAAAGGGGCACACTGATCTCGCTGCATTGAAGGGGGCACACTGATCTCTCTGCATTGAATGGGGGCACAATGATCTCTCTGCATTAAAAGGGGGCACACTGATCTCTCTGCATTGAAGGGGGCACGATGATCTCTTTGCATTGAATGGGGGAACACTGATCTCTCTGCATTGAAAGGGGGCACGTTGGTCATTCTGCATTGAAAGGGGGCACACTGGTCATTCTGCATTGAATGGGGGCACACTGATCTCTCTGCATTGAAAGGGGGCACACTGATCACTCTGCATTGAAAGGGGGCACACTGATCTCTCTGCATTGAATGGGGGCACACTGATCTATCTGCATTGAAGGGGGGCACACTGATCTCTCTGCACTGAATGGGGGCACACTGATCTCTCTGCATTGAATAGGGGCACACTGATCTCTCTGCATTGAATGGGGGCACACTCATCTCTCTGCATTGAATGGGGGCACGATGATCTCTCTGCATTGAATGGGGGAACGATGATCTTTCTGCATTGAATGGGGGCACGATGATCTCTCTACATTGAATGGGGGCACGATGATCTCTCTGCATTGAAAGGGGGCACGCTGGTCATTCTGCATTGAAAGGGGGCACGCTGGTCATTCTGCATTGAATGGGGGCACGATGATCTCTCTGCATTGAATGGGGGCACGCTGGTCATTCTGCATTGAATGGTGGCATGATGATCTCTCTGCATTGAATGGGGGCACGATGATCTCTCTGCATTGAAAGGGGGCACGCTGGTCATTCTGCATTGAAAGGGGGCACGCTGGTCATTCTGCATTGAATGGGGGCACGCTGGTCTGTCTGCATTGAAAGGGGGCACGCTGGTCAGTCTGCATTGAAGGGGGCACGCTGGTCATTCTGCATTGATGGGAGCACACTATATCTTGGTTACTGAAGGCCCCTTTCACACTTTTGTGACCTCAAAGTCACGCAATTTTTTACAGCGATTTTTGCTGCAAAGCAATGCCTATTACATTTTTCTGTTTGCGCCCCCCCAAAAAATTTTGAGCACCAGCCGCCAGTGGCAGTAATTAAGTGTAAAACTTTACCTCTGTGCAGGAGCTTCCTGTAATAAAGACCAGTATCTGCTGCTCTCTCTTCTTGTGCAGGGTGACTGGTCTTGTCTCCGCCCTCTGCTGTAGTCTTCTGCAGGCAGTCTGTAGTGGGTGGGGGTCTACTGGGTCCTCCGACAGTTCTGCTTCCTGCACAGGCTATGGGGTTGATTTACTAAAACTAGAAAATGCAAAATCTGGTGCAGCTGTGCATGATGGCCTACCAGCTTCTAAGTTCATCTTGTTTAATTAACCACCTCAAGTCTGGACACTTTCAACCCCTTCCAGTCCAGACCAGTTTTCAGCTTTCAGCACTGTCACAATGTGAATGGCAATTACACAGGCGTGCAAACTATTCATGAAATCCTCATAATTTTTTTTTTCCATAAGCTAACCATACAGAGGGTCCCAAAATCCAATGAGCACCTTTAGGCATTCTAGGGCCATAAATTACGCATCTAATTTCCTGACTATCCATCACATTTTTGGTATGGTGGTGATCAGGATACTGGTGTGGCGGTAATCAGGACACACTTGTATGGCGGTGATCAGGACCAACTGATGGTGATCAGGAGGCACTGGTATGTCAGTGATCAGGATGCACTGGTATGGCAGCAATCAGGATGTGGTATGGTGGTGATCAGGACCCACTGGTATGGTGATGATCAGGACATGGTATGACAGTGATCAGGACCCACTGGTATGGCAATCAGGACCCACTAGTATTAAGATAAGGACCCACTGGCATGGTGATCAGGACCCACTGATATGGCAGTCATCAGGACACACTGATACTGTGATCTGGACCCACTGGTAAGGCGATCAGGACCCACTGGTATGGCGGTGATCAGGACCCACTGGTATGGCAGTCAGGACACGCTGGTTTGGAAGTGATCGAGATGTGGTGTGGCAGTGACCGGGATGTGGTGTGAAAGTGATCAGGACATGGTGTTGCAGTGATCAGAACCCACTGGTATGGTAAACAGGGAACATTGGTATGAAAACTGTATAGTGACCAGGGTAAACAGAACCGAGTGATAAGTGGCAGTTATAAGGGACACTGAGGTGGATGGCAGTGTGGTAAAACTGATTTAAAAACACCTTGCAGGCTCTGGAGATGCTAACGGCTTCTCCTCCTATCACAAACAGATCATTGTGTGAGAAAAAGGAGCCAGAAGTTGCACCACACGACTTTGGTTTACATTTCACTGTGTCCTGATTGGACTAAGAAAACACATGGTACAGTACTGATTTCATTGGTCCTGTACCATGCCATGTGATCTGCTGTGTCCAAGAAACACACTGATCACTGGGCTCACGGGTGTACGCTCTAGGAGTGTCACATGAGCCTCTGATGCAGGGGGACATTCAGGTACGTTCACCTGCTTCGGCATGCATCCTGTGGGGTCATTTATATACATGGGCCAGACAGGAAGCAGTTAAGCCTTGGCAAAAAAAAAACCTGAAAGCTGGTTGGTTTCTATGCAGAGCGGCATCAGATTTTGCGATCACAGGATGATCACATTAAAGCCCCGTACACACGTACCGATCGTCGGCCGAATGATCGGCCGTCTTTTGTCCAGGGCTGTCGTGTCTGTTGAAAACTGCAAAAGACTGCACACGAATTTTGTCGGCCAACAACAGCCGACTGCAGAAGTGATGTCATGTGATGGTTAACTTTCCTTGACTTTTTTCTTTTCTGAGCATGCCCAGTCTTGCAAATCTGCTGTCTGTCGGCCGAATTCTGTACTGACTGGCGAATAATCGGCCGTTTTGGTGTTGGCCAACAAAAATTTTAATGCTTGCACGACAGATTCTGTTCGGCTGAAAATGCGCTGTCGGCTGTCGGAAGCATCATACTAACAAGCCTACAATCGGCCGATCGGTCGATGGCCGAATCTTTACGGCCGACAATCGGTACGTGTGTACGGGCCTTTAGAGTAAATCATAGGAAAAGGAGGTGGCACGCGGGGAGCACAAGATCTCTAAATTTCAAAGGAGCAAACTTTTCTAAACTGTTCTCATTACTACAGGGCATCAATTGGGACATAACCCTAGAAACTTTGAACACGGAGGAAAAATGGGAATGCTTTAGGAACATATTAAACAAAGGTATCAAGTGTACTCCAATGGGCAATAAATGTAGAAGAGCGAAGGTCAAACCTGGGTGGCTAAACCGTAAAGTAAAAATTGGCCTTTAAGAAATATAAAGCGGAGGGGGCATTGTCAGCATTCCAACAATACAAGGATAGCAACAAGAAATGTAAGAACGAAATCAGGGAGGCTAAAAAAGACTAAGCAAGACACATAGCAGAGGAGAGGAAAAAAAAAAATCCCAAGGGATTCTTTACATATATTAATAGTAAAAAAGCGAAGTCAGAGCATATTGCCCACATAAAAAAACGATGAAGGGAGGATGGTTACAGATGACACAGAGAAGGCAACTTTACCAAATGCTTTATTCTCCTCAGTTTTTACACAGGAAAAGGAGGGGTATACTGACCATTAAAGGATTGTTAGTAGCACATCACAGGATGTACCGCTGTGGCTAACAGAGGCTGGAATCAAGGAAAGACTTGATAAGCTTAACACAAATAAATCACCAGGACCAGATGGCTTACATCCGAGAGTCCTCAAAGAACTCAGTCGGGTTATAGCTAGACCATTGTTTCTAATCTTTGCTGACAGCATACTGACAAGAACTGTACCAGCTGTTTGGAGAAAAGCAAATGTGGTACCAATATTACAAAAAGGGCAGAGACATATTCTGGGGAACAACAGGCTAGTTAGCCTGACATCAATAGTAGGTAAATTATTGAAGGGGATGATAAGGGACTATATCCAAGAATTTGCTGATGAAAACAGATCATTAGTAGTAATCAGCATGGGTTTACGAAGTGATGTTCTTGCCAGACCAATCTGTTATCATTCTACGAGGACGTGAGCTGTGATTTAGAAAGGGGGGACATGTGGATGTGGTGTATCTGGATTTTGCAAAGGCATTCTATATAGTTCCCTTATAGACGCTCAATCTACAAGCTGAGGTCTGTAGGCATTGACCATAAGGTTTGTTGTTTGAAAGAAAACTGGTTACAGGGGCGCGTCCAAAGGGTGGTGATAAATAAACGTGTACTTAGACTGGTCTGGAGTGGTAAGTGGGATACCCCAAGGTTCTGTCCTGGGATCAATTCTGTTTAATTTATTCATTATTGATATAGAGGATGGGATACATAGCTCAATCTAGGGCAGGGCAATAACGTTAAATCTTACCGAAATACCAGAACAAAATAATGAAGTGGGCAACTACATGGCAAATGAGGTTTAATGTGGAGAAATGTTAAAGAATGCCCATGGGGGGGCTAAAAACATAAACGCAAACTACTCACTAGGGAGGGAACCTCTGGGGGATCAAGGATGGAGGAAGATCTGGGGGTCCTAGTGGAAGACAGACTGAGCAATAGCACGCAATCTCAAGCTGCAGCTGCCGAAGCTGGCAAAATATTGTCATGCATAAAAAAGGGGATATACATCGGAGATAAAATTATAATCCAGCTACATCTGGAGTATTCTGTCCAATTCTGGTCACCAATCCTCAGAAGGAATGTGCTGGTCACCAATCCTCAGAAGGGATGTACCAAAGAAGGGCAACAAAACTAATTAGGGAATTTGAGGACCTCAATTACGAGGAGCGACTACAAGCACTAAATTTACTTTCACTGGAGAAGAGATGCTTGAGAGAGTACATGATAACAATTTACAAATATGTCCATGGTGATCTCAGCCTAGTAAAAAAAACTATTCAGTCTCAGAGAGTGTAAGAAGACACGGGGCCACACAATGAGATTGGAGGAGAACTGTAAGCTGCGTAGGGGGTTTTCCACTGTCAGGGCGGTAAGAACTTTGAACTCTCTTCCACAATTGGTGGTGTCAGCGGGTAGTATTGATACTTTTAAAAGACTTTTGGATGTGCATCTCAAAGAACACAATATACAGGGATATGGAAAATGATTATCGTCACTGACACACATACACCTACACAGGTTGAACTGGATGGACTATTGTCTTTATTCAACCTTAACTACTATCTAAAAACAATTGTCATTTTACCCTACTTTGCTCCATATCAGTGCTGCTGATCTTTTGTGCCCTCTTTGCAGCCATTTCCGGTCTGCATTTCTCAGGGGAAGGTTCCTGAATGGCGACAACAGTGGACTGTGTCTATGTAATGTGTGTTAAAACTGGCACATAGGGGTTAATTTACTAAAACTGGAGATTGCAAAATCTAGTGCAGCTCTGCATAGAAACCAATCAACTTCCAGGTTTTTAAGTCAAAGCTCAATTTAACAAGCTGAATTTAGAGGCTGATCGGCTAACATGCACAGCTGCAGTGTTGGGGGTAACGAGTTACAAAGTAACTGATTACAGTAACTACATTACTTTTTTTGGTAACGAAGTAATGTAACTAGTTACAATACTAATATTGGTAACTACACTACTTTACTAGGCTATAGGAGGTAACTACAATACTTTACTAGGCTATAGGAACTCGCTTTCCTGCGTTACCCAAGCCGTGCAATACAATCGTTATTTCGAAGAATAGAGAGGGATGAAGTTTATGACTTTTTGTTGCACTTTATGTTTTATTCTGTTTTTTCAGGTTTTGTTCTCATGTTTCCCAAAGCCTGTGTTGATACATTAAACTTTATGCAGAAAGAGTGTCATGGATCTTCTTCTACACGGTCAATTAAGAAAGAGGAAAGTAAAGTAATAAGTAGTGAAGTTACTTTTCAAATGCAGTAACTAGTAAAGTAATCTCGTTACAATTTACAGAACTAACTAGTAACTAGTTACATTTTTTGAGTAACTACCCCAACACTGCACAGCTGCACCAGATTTCGCACTCTTCAGTTTTTTTTTTTTTTTCAAATAACTTTTTATTAAAGGTTTTCATTTTTACATACAACAACTCAAACAAAAAAGAAAGGAAAAATGTACGTATATAGTTACACAATAAACCATACATGTAACCCCACACTTGTCTGGTGTTATCTATCAATTTCTGTAGATTTAATTTAACAATATGGAAGTGAGGAATACACAATATACTGCAACAAATTAAACAGATGAAAAATGAAAAAAACAAACAAAAACTATGAGCCATCCTGCTGTCATAAGCCCCCACTGAGCTTAATACATATTTAACACATGTTACTATTGACCACCCCTCAGTCAAACATCTAAACCAGGGTTCCTCCTGAGGTTGCTGGGGGTTCCCTGAGCAATGGGCAATTTCTGCCTCTGAGATAAGTTCCCAATGACACCATTGTTCCTTTTAGATATCTGTAAGGGGGTAAATCTTCCCAAAGATGACAAGAGTAAGGAACATTCTTCCCACTGACCGTCACACTAATGTGTCATGAGTTGTAGATTTTACATTTTTAGCAGGGGTTTCCCCGAGACTAGAACATTTATTTCAAGGGTTTCTCTGTGTTGAAAAGGTCAAGAAAGGCTGATCTAAACTATAATTACCATTGCAACAGCCTTAAAGACACTAAGGCCAAGGAAGCCAGGCCTGGAACCTGTAACCATGGTTCACATATTTTATCATACTTAAATGAAGTACCCCTGAGCTTCAAAATATGTTTCCGTTTAAGCAGGGAAAAATGAACTTGTGTGCGCCATTCCTTAACCAGTTCCCATCCGCGCTACAGCCTATATACGGCTGCAGCGCGGACTCGAATTTTCGGGAGGCCGTTTTTAAACGGCCTCCCAGTGACACGCCCCCCGCGCGCTCCCGCGAGCGCGCAGCGGGGAGAATCTGTGTCGGCCGTGTCCCTTGGACACAGCCAATCACAGATCGTGGTGAATGGCCAATCACAGCGGCCATTCACCACGTGATCGGATCATCCAATGAGAGATGATCTCATATGTAAACATATGAGATCATCTCTCATCGCCGGCGCTCCTTCCTCACACGGAGCCTGCAGTGTGAGGAAGGAGGGAGAGCTGCACAGCGCCAGGGACAAAGAGACATGTAATCAGGGCACTGATTACCAGTGCCCTGATTACTAAAAGGTAAAAAACATACACAGTGCCCCCCCATCAGTGCCCACAGTGCCCTCCATCAGTGTCCCCCATCAATGCCCACAATCAGTGCCCATAGTGCTGCCAGTCAGTGCCCATCAGTGCCTGCTCATCTAGGCACTGATAAGCACTGACTGGCAGCACTATGGGCACTGAGTGTGGGCACTGATGGTGCTGCCCATCAGTGCTCATCAGTTCTGCCCATCAGTGCTCATCAGTGCCACCCGTCAGTGTCCATCAGTGCCATCCGCCAGTGCCCATCAGTGCCGCCTCTCAGTGCCCATCAGTGCCGCCCGCCAGTGCCGCCTCTCAGTGCCCAGCAGTGCCACCTCAGTGCCCAGCAGTGCCACCTCTCAGTGCCCAGCAGTGCCGCCTATCAGTGGCGCATATCAGTGCCACCTATCAGTGCCGCCTATCAGTGCCACCTATCAATGCCGCCTATCAGTGCTCATCATTGCGGCATATTAGTACCTCCTCATCAGTGCCCATAAGTGCCACCTCATCAGTGCCCATAAGTGCCACCTCATCAGTGCCCATAAGTGCCACCTCATCAGTGCCCATCAGTGCAGCCTATCAGTGCCCATCAGTGCCGCCTCATCAGCGCCCTTCAGTGAAGGAGAAAAATTTATTTTCAAAATTTACTCACAGAAAATAAGAAAAACTTTTTTTTTTTTTCAAAATTTTCTGTCTTTATTCTTTTTTTTTGTAAAAAATAAAAAACCCAGAGATGATTAAATACCACCAAAAGAAAGCTCTATTTGTGTGAAAAAAATGATAAAAATTTCAAATGGGTACAGTGTAGCACGACCGCGCAATTGTCATTCAAAGTGTGACAGCGCTGAAAGCTGAAAATTGGCCTGGATGGGAAGGGTGTTTAAGTGCACAGTAGGCAAGTGGTTAAATGTGGGAGGCGCACTTTCCAGTTTTAGTAAATCAACCGCATAGGATACTTGCATAAGATGGTGACAACACAAGAGCAAAATTTGGAGACAGGGACAGAGCAAGAAAGTGCCTGAGCAAAGTTTTACATGGCAGGATCATCAGGGATTTTTTTTAGTGAGAGCTACAGATTTAAAAGTCTAAGAAAAAAGGTTTGCTATCACAAAGTATAATTGAGAACCCTGCTATGTGAGTAAATAGTGTGTAAGTTTCTCTACTTTCATGTTCTCTTTACAGCACTGCAGACTATGTAAGAGCTATAGAAATGCATAATAATATTAACGCATGACTGTGGGAAGACATTAGAGTGTAAGCTCCTCTGCTGCAGAGACTGATGTGATTGGCTTAGTGTTCTCTGTACAGCACTGTGGTATATATCAGAGCTATATAAATGTATTATAATAATAACAGTGAGTGATTGTGGGGGGACATTAGAGTGTAAGCTCCTCTGCTGCAGAGACTGATGTGATTGGCTCAGTGTTCTCTGTACAGCACTGTGGTATATATCAGAGCTATATAAATGTATTATAATAATAACAGTGAGTGATTGTGGTGGGACATTCGAGTGTAAGCTCCTCTGCTGCAGACTGATGTGATTGGCTTAGTGTTCTCTGTACAGCACTGTGGTATATATCAGAGCTATATAAATGTATTATGATAATAACAGTGAGTGATTGTGGGGGGACATTAGAGTGTAAGCTCCTCTGCTGCAGACTGATGTGATTGGCTCAGTGTTCTCTGTACAGCACTGTGGTATATATCAGAGCTATATAAATGTATTATGATAATAACAGTGAGTGATTGTGGGGGGACATTAGAGTGTAAGCTCCTCTGCTGCAGAGACTGATGTGATTGGTTTAGTGTTCTCTGTACAGCACTGTGGTATATATCAGAGCTATATAAATGTATTATGATAATAACAGTGAGTGATTGTGGGGGGACATTAGAGTGTAAGCTCCTCTGCTGCAGAGGCTGATGTAATTGGCTTAGTGTTTTCTATACAGCACTGCGGAATATGTCAGAGCTATTTAAAGTGATATTAAAGTCTCCGTTTTTTTTTTCTTTAAAAATAACAAACATGTCATACTTACCTGCTCTGTGCAGTGGTTTTGCACAGAACAGCCTCGATCCTCCTCTTCTCAGGTCCCTCTTTGGTGTTTCTTGCCCCTCCCTTCTGCTGAGTGCCCGCACAGCAAGCAGCTTGCTATGTGAGCACCTGAGCCGAACCGCTTCTCTGTGTATCAATTCAGACATAGAGCCACGGTTTGGCCCCGTCTGCTCTCTCTCCTCATTGGCTTACTGGCTTTGATTGACAGCAGCGGGAGCCAATGGCGCTGCACTGCCGTCTCAGCCAATGGGCAGTCAAGGCACTCCTGCAACATTAAGAGATGGGACTCAGGTAAGTATTAGGGGGTGCTAGGGCGGCTGCTGCCCACAAAAGGTTTTTTATCTTAATGCATAGAATGCATTAAGAAAAAAACCTTCTGCCTTTACAATCACTTTAAATGTATAATAATAATAACTGTGTGTGATTGTGGTGGGACATTAGAGTGTAAGCTCCTCTGGTGCAGAGACTGATGTGGCTAGCTTAATGTTATCTGTACTGCACTGCGGAATATGTCAGAGCTATGGTAATGCAGTTTAAAGATGTTATCATGGGTTATGTTTATAAAACACTCAATGTGACATTCACCAAACATTCACAGGTGGTTAATAATTTCCTGTGAATTAAGAAACATGTAGCTGGAAGATTCTCCTGCAGTTAATATTTGGAAAATATCACATGCACTGTTTTATAAATATGCCCATAATTGTTTCTAAAGCATTTGCAGTTCACGTGGAGCTGTTAAGCCCAATTAAGGAGGGGGGCCCTGCGGCAGCAGCTGTCGGTCTGCACACAGAACATAGGTATAATATTGTCCATGTTGCTGCTCATTAGATTGCACCCTCCTCTGCTACATCTTAGGGCTTGGAACACGCTCATGCCTCGATTGCTCAGGTCTGCAGCATTTAAAGCACCAGGCGCTGACGTCAGTGGTGTGCAGAGTCCAGCAGGCTCAGATTACAGGGTCTTCCAGCCCAGGACCAGCCCCTCCCCCCCAGCAGCACCAGGCCAGCACATGTGACACCATTGTCAAGCACTGCGAGGGTTAAGGTATCATTTAGTTACTCAGCAGCGTCACATGTAATAATGTATATAAATACCCCATGGGCACCGATTGTGATTGGATATCTTCTCCGAGAGACGCACAAAGAGATCTAAAAAAAGAAACATATTTAGATTTAAAGTCTAATTATTTATATAGCGCTAACAAGATATTCAGAGACCACTGAGCCAGTCACATCAGACTCTACACCAGAAGAGCTTACACTCTACAAAAAGAAAAAAACATCACATTCACACACTTTTACATTTATATAGCTCTGACATATGCAGTGCTGTACAGAGAACACTGAGCTAGTCACATCAGACGACTCTACACCAGAAGAGCTTACACTCTACAAAAAAACCATCACAGTCACACACTATTATTATACATTTATATAGCTCAGGGCTGTACAGAGAACACTGAACCAGTCATATCAGTCTCAGTTTACAATCTAATGTTTCACCACAGTCACACACTATTAATAATATACATTTATATACTTCTGACATATTCCACAGTGGCAGTGCTTTACAGAGAACACTGGGCCATTCACATAACTCTGCACCACAGGAGCTTACATTCTAATGTCCCATAACAGACACACACTATTATTATACATTTACACTGGCATATTTCGCAATGCTGTACAGAGAACACTGAGACAGTCACATCAGTCTTTGCACCAGAGCTTACACTCTAATGTCCCCATTACAGGCACACACTATTATTATACATTTATGTAGCTCTGACATATCCTGCAGTGCTGTACACAAAACACTAAGCTAATCACATCAGTCTCTGCACAAAGGAGCTTACACTCTAATGTCCCACCATAATCACTCATTGTTATTATTATAATACATTTATATAGCTCTGATATATACCACAGTGCTGTACAGAGAACACGAAGCCAATCACAGCAGTCTCTGCAGCAGAGGAGCTTACACTCTAATGTCTTCCCACAGTCATGCGTTAATATTATTATGCATTTCTATAGCTCTTACATAGTCTGCACTGCTGTAAAGTAAAAAAAAAAAAAACACACACCACATGTATGCAAGAATTAAATTAGTTGTACATCGATTAATCTACCAGTATTTTTTTTTTTTTTTTGGAGTGGGATAAAACCAGAACAACCAGAGGGAAGCCACACAGACCTATGGAGAACAAACTCCATGCAGATAGAACTGTGGTGCAAATTGAACCCAGAACACTTGAGCTGCAAGGCTACACTGCTAAGTATGGTTACTAAGATAAAAAAAAAAACAGCAGTGTTGCCTGTTATTTAACACCGGGGAAAGTAATTAAAGGAAAAACAATGCTTTGGGGTAAAAATTATTGTAATTTTTGTTTTTCAACTGTTTTAATATCCTCTATATATTAAATAATAGAAAGATCAAGAGCAGCCCAAAGCACTATCTGCTGGGTGAAAATGAGAATACCAAATGTTAAATTTGAACTAAAGGCAAATGGTAAAATACACAGATGAAATACATATAAGCAGCAGCATACCTAGGACAGTGTAGTCACACACCGGATGCTGACACCCTGGGGATGTTGTGTCTGCCCAACATGTTGTACTGCTATCAGTGAAGCAGAATCAGTGCTGCAGTGCAAATACTATAGGCACTGCAGCGCTGCTTTTGCTCACCTGACAGTGACAGTTCAGAGCCAAGGGGTGCTCCTCCTGAACTCTATTCACATGACACAGCCGAGGGGAGAATTTTCCCTGACACTGCATCTGGTAAATTGTACTAGGTAAAGGGGGGGTGGGAGATTCTGTGTTAGAGATTAGACTGGAAGAGGGGGATCTGTATTGGGGTGATAGGCTCTGAGAAGGGGTCTGTACTATGGGGACCATGTGTCCCCGATTGCCCGAGACAGTCCAGCATTTTGCAGGTCTATCCTGGGTTCCGGGCACCTTTATTCTAGGACAATACAGTGTTCCGTAATTAAATTGACAAAGCCGACACAGAAGAGACTGGGTGCCATGCACTGGGATAACGTCATAGGAAATCGATGCAGCCGTTCTTTACATCGATGCACCCAGTCTCTCCTGGAGAAGCACAGCAAGAAATCGATAAAGCCCCCTCCCCTTTCCGGTTGGGTGCTTTCACAAAGGAGGGGCCGTGGGCATTACCCAGCCCTGTTTTCCCGCCTCCAATTGCTGACTTCAGCCCCAGTCGCCGGTGTTTGCCGTGTCTTACAGCCTTGGGAGCCCCGAGCGCCCCGACTCCTGGATGGAGTACTGGACGCTGCAATGCTCAGTTCTCTTAAATAATTACTAGTAATTTCATATGGCTGAATTTGGTTTGTGCATGTGCATTCACTGCATTGTGCATAGATTTGTACATATCAAGTAGGCGAAGCTCATTTTAGATTCGTCTTGGGGTTTTATTTTTTCCAATTTTTACTCCAGATCCCTCAGGTCATTTGTATTCCTTTTTTAGTCTAAAGTATGTTTTTTTATAGATCAGGATTCCATCCAGCCGGCGGACGTGCCGGCTGGGTGCTCGGATCTCCCGTGGGACGGGAGACCCGGGCAAAGCCGCGGTAGGCGGCGGGAGGGCGGGGACGTCCCCTCCCGCTCGCCAGGGTAATGATCGAGCGGCTCCCAAGCCGCATCAGTCATTACCGCCAGAAAGTTGACCGCCAGCTCTAAACAACAGTACCGGGGCGATGCCTCTAGCTAGAGGCATCACCCCGGTATAACCCCGCAAAGTCTGCCGACGTAAATATACTTTACTTTGCAGTAAGTGGTTAATACTGAGGGATTAGGCTGGGGGGGAGGGGTAGTTAGTGGGGGATAAGGCTAGGAGGGATGCCTATACAAGGAGGGGGTCTGTACTGAGAGGGTGGGCTGGGAAGGGGAATTTGGGGCTGTAGAGAGGAAATTTGTACTGGGGATTGTGGCTGTTCATGGAGATATGTACTGTGAAGGATGTGGGCTTGGGGGTATTTTTTTATTCGAGGAAAGGGTAATGTTTTGTTGTATTTTGTACAGTGGCTTGTATGTTACTCACTCCTGACCCCTGCATTCTGTGCATTACCTACTACTAACCCTTGCACTCTGTAAGACACATGTGTCAAACACAAGGCCCGTGAGCCGAATCCAGCCCTCCACACCATTTCATGTGGCCTTCCCACCTCTCCTGCAACTGCAACACCTCCCTCATCTCCGCCCCACCTTGTCTCAGCAGTCAGCAGCCGAGAGGAGAGAACTTCTCCGAAAGATCCTGCGCTTCTCAGTGCAGCTACGGAGAAGTTTGTCTCTGCCACCCCCCTGTCTAAGCAGTCAGCAGCAGAGAGGAGGTCAGAGAACTCTTCCTACAGAACCTGCACCTCTGTGCAGCCACAGCTCTTGTCTCCACCTTCCCTGGTCTCAGCATTGAGCAGACTCTGGCAGCTGACTCCAGCCCTCCTCTGGTCCTTCTCAAGACCCTGCACTATTTACCTTCTAGCGCTGCCTCCAGCTTCTTCCCAGCAATAGCACATGGAAAGATGGGTGCACTGTATGTAAGAGAAGGTGGGGGACTCTTGACGTCTGATGTAAGGGGGTGTGCTTTGGACATCTAGTCTTACAGATACAACTGGCCCTTTGAACCATAATGCTGATGCGGCCCGAGATGAAATTGAGTTTGACACTACTGCTGTATGATATGCTCTCCTGGCCCGGCAGTCTTTGCTATACACACTCCTGGCCCATGCAATCTATTTATTTCTCACTCCTGAGTTCTGCACTCTCTGAGTTACATACTCCTGACCTCTGCACTCTAGCATTACGCACTAAGGAGTATTGCAATATGCACTCCTGGGCCCTTCACTCTGTGTGTTATGCATTCCTGAGCCCTGCACAATAGACACTAAATTGTACATTTCATACTCCTAACTCCTACACTCCCTATGCTGGGCTTTATATGACATACTCCGTAGTCCTGACCACTATATTCTAAGCACATTATATACTCAAAGGCTGTGTGTAGACTAGAAAGGTACACATAATATAACATTTTCATTTTGCAAAATATAACAAACATTCCTTAAAACAGGAAACAAATAATAATACAGTAACAAGAAAACTGAGGTTGTCGATCTTTGGAGGCACTAAGTATCAATCATCCACTTTTGTATCTGCGTAACTATTTTCCCGGTCTTCAGCCGCACCACACCGGCTCAGGGACGACCTCAACATTCAGCAGATACCTCACCATTGTAACCTACCAGTTAACCCCCATTAACTGGCATTCCACAGGTGACTCCATACCTTAGATGGGTCCCTAAGCTGATAAACACAGCAGGTTATTTTACACGCCTCTAAAGACCCCAACCGTCAACCAGGCAGACAACATAGTGACGCAAAAATGCCAAGATAGGGGTGAGTGGGCGGGAATGTTCTTCCCCCACACGTCTCAGCTTGAATGGCGGGCAGATTGTGCTGCCACCTCCACGACCTTCATTTAGCCCCACCTACCTGAAAGAAAAGCCCCCTAATTGGGTAGAGGCCTAGTAAAAACTTTTATTAACCCTGACTCTCCCAAATTCCTCCGACTACCGAGTCATGCAGCCATGTGCCTTATTTTTTTTTTTTGCTACGGGCTGTACTTGACTAAGGCACTTCAGATGTCCTCTTAAACTTCTAAAACCTACACCGACCCAACCCCCCTTTTTCTAACCCAACTATCTATATAAAAATGCCAAACACAATTATTGGAGTAAAATTTTTGCCGTGATGGCCGTTTATTAAAACCAAACAAAAATATAACAAACATTCCTTAAAACAGGAAACAAGTAATAATACAGTAACAAGAAAACTGAGGTTGCCGATCTTTGGAGGCACCAAGTATCAATCATCCATTTTTGTATCTGCGTAACTATTTTACCAGTCCCCAGCCGCACCACACTGGCTCGGGAACAACCTCAACATTCAGCAGATACCTCACCATTTTAACCTACCAGTTAACATTAACTGGCATTCCACAGGTGACTCCATACCTTAGATGGGTCCCTAAACTGATAAACACAGCCGCCGCGGACAAGGGGATCTGTGTTGCTTCACTTCCGGCGCCAACTCCAGAAGCTGTCCAACTGTATGGGGATAAAGCATCAGCCAAAGAGTTTTTCACCCCCAGAATATGTACAGCATACAAAAATATATGAAGTTGAAGACAAAGCAAGACAAGGTGACGTAAAAGCCTAACCACCGGCAGAGAAGACCCAGAAAGTGAGTTGATGACCTGGACCACCCCCATGTTGTCACAGTGGAGCCTAACCTTCTGGTCATGAAAAGACCCACCCCATAACTCCAGGTCAACCAGAACCGGAAAGAGTTCCAGAAGAACCAAGTTCTTCAAGAAGCCCACCTCGTGCCACGCAGATGGCCATCGTTCTTCACTCCACTGGCCATGACAAAAAGCTCCATAACCGGTGGAGCCCGCAGTATCAGTGTAGAGATCCAGGTCAAAGTTACTGACCGGCCCATCCATTCATCCATAGCGAGCAAACGTTAAAAGTCTCCAAAAAAACGTGCCACACCTGCAAATCTTCCGATAGCTCCTTGATTATGCAAATAAAATGACCAGGCAAACGGACCCCAGCAGTGGCGGCAGAGAGCCGACGGCTGAGAACCCAGCCCATCGGCATGATACGGCAAGCGAAGTTCAACTTGCCCAGTAATGACTGTAGCTACCGCAGCCGAATCTTACATTTACCATACGTCAGCCAAACTTCTTCCTGTAGGGTAAACAGCGTGTCGTCCAGCAAATGACACTCCATAGCCTGAGAATCGATGACTATCCCAAAAAACGTAATCACGGACATGGGGCCCTCTGTCTTGTCAGCCACAAGAGGGATGCCGAAACGCTCTGCAATGTGCTCAATGGTTGCCAGCAGCACACCACACAACTTAGACGAAGGGGGACCAATACATAAGAAATCGCCCAAATAATGGACGACCGAATTGGCCCCCGCTACATCCCGGACCACCCATTCCACAAAAGAGCTAAAAGTCTCGAAGAGGGCGCAGTAAATGGAACACCCCATGGGAAGGCAACAATCAACATAAAAGGAGCCCGACCATTTACACCCCAACAGATGAAAACTGGATGGGTGGACCGGCAACTGCCGGAAGGCGGACTCGATGTCCGTCTTGGCCATGAGGGAGCCCTCACCATAACGCCGTACCCAAAAAACCACTGCATCAAAAGAGGTGTACGATACCGCACACGCCTCCGGCTCAATAAAATCGTTAACGGACCCGCCTTTGGGGAAGGAAATATGGTGTATCAAGCGGAACTTGTTAGGTTCCTTCTTAGGAAAAACACCCAAAGGTGATACCACTAAATACCTAAGGGGGGGGGGGGGGTGAGAAAATGGGCCGCTCATGCGACCCAACGAAACCTCCTTGGCGAGCTTCTCCGAAATCACCGCAGAGTGTACATGAGCCGACCGCAAGTTGTCGGCCACGGGCAGCATCTGAGTCGGGAGCAGGGAATCACAAAACCCTCCGAGAAACCTGCCTCCAACAGCCGAGCAGCCGGACGGTCCGGATATCTACTTAGAAAGGGAGCCATCCTGTCCACCCTCATCGGAGTCCTGCCTTTTTCTCGCAATATTACCGGAACGGGACTTACCGGCCTTAAAACGTCGGGACAAGCAATGGGTTCCCCCACAGTGCGAGCACTCGTGTTTGTATCGGCAACCGGTGCCGAATCGACATGAGCCCTCATTGAATTGCCAGCAAGAACCCCGCCATTTTGCGGCCAGCTGTCCGGGGGCAGACGAACCACCGGCACCCCCTGGAAGAAACGAAATAGGGGCCCAGGCCGAGGTCATGAGGTTCATCCATAGGCTGATGCCCTTATGGTCCCAGTGCAGAGATGGCCTAATCGCCTTCCGCTGGCGAAACTGCTTGTCATACCGCAGCCATGCCACACCCCCATAGACCCTATGGGCCTCGCCAATGGAATAAAGATAACAAAACAATGGGGAACAATTTTCTGGGGCCTTCTCCCCCACTACGCTCGCAAAAAGCCTGCAGCCAGTTACTAAAAGTCAGCGGAATCAAGCGGTACCGGCACATCTCTTCATCCTCCTTCTTGGATTCCTCCGGCTTATTCCGATCCAGATTAAACTTCTCAAGGGGCAACAAGATAAAAATCTCCACATAGTCCCCCCTTCAGATCTTCTCCCGGACATCCGCCTTAAGATGGGCCCTCAATGGACCCTCAAAACAAACGTACACTTCGCACTTAGCCGAGTCCGCCAAGCGAACCAGGTTCGTGCTCTTGTTCACCTCCTTCGGCGTCTCAGAGGCAGTCTTCTCAGGCGCCCCCATCTCCCTTAGCCGCCTCTGCCATCGCAACTGGAGGCAACCCAGCCGAGGAAACTACCGGCAGTTGGGACGCCTCGCCCCCCCACCGTGTGGCGCTGGAAGGGGAACCCGCGTCCAAACGCTGAACCAACGCATGCAAACCAGTAAGCAGCTCCTGAAAGGCATCGGGAGTACCAGACGCAGCAGGTGCCATGCCTGCTGCCCGGGAAAAGGATACCTCACCCACCCGGGGGGCACTGGTGCCAGGCCCGCCTCCCCGCCAGAGCTGATTCCTCCCAGGGCGGGCACCGGAGGCAGACAAGGGACGCTGCTAATATTCTTCCCCCACGCGTCTCAGCTTGAATGGCGGGCAGTGCTGCCTTCTCCATGGCCTTCTTGTAGCCCCACCTACCTGAAAGAAAAGCCCCCTAATTGGGTAGAGGCCTAGTAATAACTTTTATTAACCCTGACTCTCCCAGATTCCCCTGACTACCTAGTCATGCAGCCCTGCGCCTTATTTTTTTTTTTTTTTTTTTGCTACGGGGCTGTACTATATGTCGCTTTTCCACTGCCTTTTTCAACCCCTGATGCTGACCCACTACTCTGCAATTGCGCGCGTTGCACACGGTTGCAGCACGGCCTCATTTACTGGAATGGGTTGCATACAGTGGCAGTATTGCCTGCCGAATGAGACATGGCATTTGATCTTTGCCATGGCATGTGTACAGCCCTGAGCCCTTGTTTAGGTGGGGGAGGGGGGGTCGGTCAGGGGAGGGAGGGGAGATTGGGTAGAACTGTGGCCCAACTTCCTGCTTTTACAGCCCGCGGCTGCCCCTGTGAATGAGCCCTTAGACTCTTGCTTGTGGCACAGTAATTAAAACATATTTTGTCAGTACAATGACTGTGGCATATGTGTGCTGTGCATACAGTAAACAAGCTTAGGTTTTATTTAACCATACCCCCTTAAGTCCCTCCCATTGTTGGCACAGTTTGTTCACATCCATGATTCAGCACGGCATGCTGAGTGCATCACGTTATTGCTTCAAATACATTTTGGGGGAGGGGGGATTGTAAAAAAATGATCAGCCCTGGATGCCAGATATGCTAGGTACGTCACTGCTAAGGAAGCTGTATTACTTGCCAAATGATTTGTATTTATGCCCATCTATTACTGAGATATAAAGCTGTGCCACACAGCACAGCCACATCTTGGGACAGGATACCTGATTTTTCTGCAGATAAATATTATTTACAGGTCTTGCTCACACCCAGCTTGCGACTGGACAGTGACAGCAGAAACAGCAGGCTAATGCACTCACTCTGCTTTGTCCTGCTATCAGCATGCTCATTGCACTGTATTGCTTCAGCTTGAATCCTTTTGCCACTTCACCCTCTCCCAGCCTGGGCTGGTGGTGCAGGAAAAACTCATACTGGGTCTAATTCAGGTATGGAGACTGATGAACTGTGAATAAATTTGTTCTCTCCTCCTCTCAGCATGTTAGTACCTGAGCATTGCAGTGTAGCACTGCCCCAGCAGGGACTGCTGGATAATAACTCTGCAGGCTCCCCTGGTTACCGACACACGGTTATAAGTAAATAGTGTTCTTGAATCCCTGCTTGCTCCTGTTGGGACTTCCCAGAAATAAACAGTCTAGGGGTGTTGTTTTTTTGTGGTTTATTTTATAATTGGGATAGGAGAAGGGAATAGTGGGATACTCCAACTGAACTATTCACATAAATGAGGACTTACATACACATAAAACAAAAATTGGTCGTCTGGGGACTGACGATAAAAATTTAGGTGTTTGTCCCTCCGTTTTTTTTCTTTGAAAATGTCTGCCTCGGCTGCTGAAAGTTGTGTACACACTAGCCGAAAATCGTACGATTTTACCTAGGACGGGAATTTTTGGCAGATTTTCTACTAGTGTGTACCCCAATTAAATCTCTTGCTACCTTTTCTCTCTGACAAGATGACTTGGGGATTGATATCTTATCTTCAGGACACTGTCGCTAGCATCCCCTCTCAGACAACACCCGTCCACTGACTATCCTAGGAGCAGGGGTGGCTCCCTTCAGGTCAGGCCCCTTGACACAAGTTTCTGTACTCACGATACTGCAGAAACAGGATCTCCAGTGTCTCCCCTCTAAGCCAGCTTCTTTGGACCTCTGGATTCTGCTCCTCTCTGCTACTCTTCTGGCCCTCAGGACGCCCCCCTGAGGCCGCATGGCACCTCTACAGAGAAGGAGGCAGCCACCCCTCCCTCCGGAACTCCGCTCCCCAAAGAAAGACCTCCAGAACATGTGCTCCTGGTTTTTATACAGTATACCAACATGCACCGAGGCGACTTTCCCTCTGCCAATCATCAGGGCTGTATCAAAAGCCCATGCACCCATTCATCAGGTTTCCCCCCACTGTCCAACATGCCTCCCTATTGGACTAGTGTGAAACACTCTCTAGACAGAATGAGTTGCACTCTGAAAACAATGAGCAGACCTTACTAACAGATCCTCCTCTCTGGTAGGCAGAGAATGATTTACCAATTATTAGAGATTAATCATTTTATTTTTTTGTCATTATATCCATTTGGAGTTGAGCTGTGATATGCAATATTTCACATTTACCTTGGTTATTTGAATAATTTGTATCTATTTGTGGAACTACCCCTGTAGGAGTTGCATAAGTCAGGGATCCCCACTGCTGCACAGCCAGTCACACAGCTTTCATCCGGACACAGAAATCAGTCTTTGATTTGGTTTTGTTGTTTTATTAAGGTGTAGCAAGGTTTCCGGGCCTGTGGCCTGATATGGGTCTACCATTGTTAACGGTTACCTCTCCAGCCCATGTGAGCTTCGACCATGGGTGTGAGAACTGAGACATTGACAACTCCGGCATCTTTGTTTTGTGGTTTTATTCATAGGTGTGCGCAGCCTATTGCATTAGGGTGTGCACCCCAAAGTTTCTATACATATGCATGTGTGTGCCTACATGTATATGGCCCCGGTACATTACTCTCCCTGCTGGCACAGTGAAATAGAAGTGCGTGGCACTTCTCTTATGGCAGAGCAGGTCAGAGGGAGATCTTTCCCATCTCCACACTGGCAAACAGAGCGATAATTCTAATGTGCCCTAGGTGATTAGGGTGTGCCCAGGCACATCCGGCACACACTGTGCGCACGCCTATGGTTTTATTGTAGATTAGCAGATGGGATAAGGGAATGAGTGGGATACTCCTTAGGCTCAACTAAATACACTTGGGACTTTATCCAGGAAAAATGTCCGTTAACGCTGCCTTGACGCCAGCCAATGCTAGCCAACACTCACTGACTCTCAGAACACACTGTAACTTGATAGTGCTGAATCCTCAACTTTAAGTCCGGAAGATCCAGGACTGTGCATTATAGAACTATTGACACTGCGGTACTGCAAAGTCACTGGCTACTTCACCCCCCCCCCCCCCCAGCCTTTTACTGGCTTGAAGTAGTTTGTTGTAGGTTCCTGTATGACTGCAACTCTCTACTGACACTCTGTACACTTCAGGGCCCAAACCGCAGGTGCCCCCTTTCACCTTGAACTCTTCGGGGTTCACTGACTATGTACCCCCTCAGTAACTTCAGGGTCCTCAACCTAGGCAACCCCTTTCCTCAGCTAGCTGGCCCTGGATCCTAACCTCTTCCGGAGTGGTCCCCTCTGACTCTAGGCAGACCCCCAGGGGCAATCCTCAGTACTCACGACCTGTGTAGGCTTTCCTGGGACTGGACCCCTCTCGCTCTCCGCAGGTTCTCGGCACACCGGATCCCCTCAGCTTAACTCAGCACGCTCTGAATTCCAGGCGACACCCCAGACATCCACTTCCTCAGACAGGAGGAGAGACAGCCGTACTCTCCCTCCTGGGACTCTGCTCCCGCCAAAGACACTCTGTCACGCACTTCCCCCAAATGTATATCCACTCCCAGAATCCTTTGCGGCATAATCTGCCTCCTGGGGTAGTTACAAGCTTGAATGTGTCCCCTGATTGGGCCTCCTCCACTACCCCATGAGAAGCCTCTCACAGGAGCCAGTGGGGAGACTTCCCCTTCAGCAAAACACATCTGGAACCCATGACACCCTAACTAACAGAAATCAAGGCCCTGCTGTTAGGCACACAAGGCCCACTATACATTTACCTAGCACCTACCTGTAGGGTGCTACATAGGGATGATAACTTGGATGGGGTAAGGGATAATAGGATGCCCAGTGTGACAACAACAAACTTTAGGGACAATTCCTCCCAATTTACAAAGATCCTCTTCTTCCCTCCTCCTGCACAATCTTGGTTCACTATGTACAGCACGTGCTGCTCACTCCTGATGGAACTAACAGTCACTTTGTTAATTCAGCAACAGCCCAGTACAGGCTAGGAACTTCCCGTCCCTTTTTGGTAAAGTTGTACAGGTGGAGTGTAGCAGCATCTCTCCTGACCTTCTGCTTCCCTGTAGACACTGATGAGCCCAGTTCTACTGCTGCAGAGAATGCTAGCCCGCCTGGCTGCCACCAGCCACACCTGGCTGCTTCTGTCTTCCCAGTCCTCCTGACTGGCACACACACATGGAGATTCCCCCAGGGCAAGGTTAGATGAAGACTTGCCACACCGTTATCTTCAAAACAGCACTGTTGTAGCTGGCAGTCCCTCCCCTTGTCTGTCCCTGCACCTTGCTGATCTACTCACTGTCTCTCCTTGCTCTCTCCACTGTCCCTTGAATTACTCTAACTGCCTCCTGTGGTGGGATCCTTCCCACCAGCCTCCCGAGCTCCAGCCCGAAGTACACCCCCCCCCCAGTAGGGGTCCCTCAAGAGCCAGCAACAGCCTCTTTCAGCACTGCTTCTCCATCTTCCACCTGAGCATGGCCCATGTCTATTTAGGGGCTTCTTTGGCTCCCTGCCAGGCCCCCAATCTGGGGATTGGCCAAAGGCCCCTAAATATTCAAGGCAACCCCTCCTAACCTACGCCCACTGTCTTCTAGAACATTCTCCAACATTCTACAAATGGGGGGGGGGGGGGGCACCATGTAGCTGCCAGGATGAGTCATCCAGCTCTGTCCTCTATTAACCCTGACGCAGATTCAATGACTCAGGTTTATCGCAGAGGAAGTCTATGTTTTGCCTGTACTACATTCCTAGTAGCACAGCACTAGATAGTGCTACATATTCTTTTATAACTATTTCATTTAAATTCCATTGTCATTCATATTATACCGTATATACAGTGGTATAGAAAAGGATCACCCCCCCATTTAAAATAAACATATTTTGTTGATTTGCAGCCTGAAATTAAAGAAAGAAAGAAATTAAAGTGATTGTAAAGTCTTGTGTTTTTTTTTTTTTTTTCAAATAACAAACATATTATACTTACCTCCTCTGCGCAGTTGGTGTTGCACATGGAAGGCCCTTATTCTTCTCTTCTTGGGTCCCTCTTTGCTGCTCCTGCCCCCCCCCCTTCCATAGCAGCTGTTTATGGGGGCACCCGAGCCGTACTGCAGCTTCGTGTATCCATTCAGACATGGAGCTGCCTTTTGGTCCCGCCCCCTCTATTTCCTGATTGGCTAACTGACATTGATTGACAGCAACGGGAGCCAATGGGGAGGAAGAGTGCCAGAAGGCCGAGGGTTTCATGGACATCGCTGGATAGGGAGGGGGCTCAGGTAAGTATTTGGGGGTGCTGGGGAAGCTGTTACACACATAATGCTTTTTATCTTAATGCATAGAATGCATTAAGTTAAAAAAATCTTCTGCCTTTACGACTCCTTTATGACAGACTGTTTTTGTTTTATCCAGGTGTATTTACTTATAACATCCAAATGAAAGATTTAACACCAACATGTCAGAAAAAATAAAAAACTGAATTGGAAAAAAGATCACCCCCTGATGTCAGTATTTTGTTGAACCACTTGTAGCAGAATTCCCAGCCATTTTGCTGGATGTGGGTCCGCCAGGGTTACCGCTAGCAACAACAGCACATTTAAGCATGTTCTCCAAGTGTGAGCATTGAGGCAAGGAACAGTCCAGTATCTTTGGGTTTTGTATTTATTTTAGGAACTTGGATGGGAGAAGGGAATGAGTGGGATACTCCTCTGGCTCAACTATTCACAAAGTAATGGGACAACTGAGAAAAATGCCTCTTGATGCTGACTTGATGCCGGCTGAATGCCGGTCAACCCCGGCTGGCGCTTGTTAACGCTGACTTGCTGTCTGTTAACACTTAACTGACTTTGACACTTCCCGGTGACACAAAGTCCTTTGTACTGCTCCCTTTAGCCCTCCTGGCTGAAGTAGCTACATATAAACACTGCTGCAACTCTTAACTATTCAGGGCCCACACTGGCACCCTCTTTACAGACTTCTCTTCAGGGCTTAGACTCTGGCACCCCCTTTCTAAGCCCCCTCTACTGGTTAGTTGGCTCCTGGATCCCTCTGACCTTCCAGAGTGGTCCCCTGTCCTAGGCAGACCCCATGGGCAGTTTACAGTACTCACGACAATGCTTTCCTGAAAACATCCGCCCCAACAACTCCACTTGGTCCTCAGCACACTGGATCCCTTTCTGCAGCCCAGCTCAATCCTCTGTCCTCTAGGCCGACCACCCAGGACACCTTCCTCACGCTGACAGGAGGAGAGACAGCTGACCCCCCTGCTGGGACTCGGCTTCCCACCAAAGACGTCCTGTCATGTGCTCCCCTCAGACTTTTATCCCCTCCCAGGATGCCTTGTGGCATATTCTGCCCTCTGGGATAGATACAAGCCCTGGGGTGCTATTGGTCAGGTTTCCTCCACTGTCCAATGAGAGCCCCCATTGGACACAGTGGGGAGACTCCCCAAGCTCAACAGGCACACCTGGGAACACATGACAGCCTAGCTGAACAATCAAAGACCATCTGATAAGCAGACAAGGCCCCCCCGATAGCACCTACCTGTGAGGTTGCTACACACCTTTTGTTTTAATGACAGCCTAGTCTGTTGGGATATGTCTCTACTAACTTTGCATATCTAGACTTTGCAATATTTGCCCCCTCTTCTTTGAAGAACTGCTCAAGTTCAGTTAAATTTGATGGTGACTGTTTGTGGACTGCAGTCTTCAGGTCATTCCACAGATTTTCAATGGTATTTAAATCTGGGCTCAGACTAGGCCATTCAAAGACATTCACCTTTTTCTACTTCAACCACTGTGTGGTCATTTTTGCTGTGTGCTTTGGGTCATTGTCATATTGGAAGGTAAAACTGGAGTTTATGGAGGTGGGTAGTATGTGCAAGAGAGGGGTATAGAGTGTATGGAGGTGGGGAGTATGTGCAGGAGGACACAGGGTCAGAGGAGGAGCACACAGGGGACAGTCGGTATGATTGGTTCCTCGGGGGGGTTTGGGGACAGTTGCAAGCACCAATCTCTTTTTTCTCTTTTCAGCTGACAGCTGCGGGAGGTAGAGGAGGATAAGCAGCTGTCAGCTGCTTCAGGAAAAACTGTACAGGGAGATTGGTGCTTGCACTGGTTCTCCCGCCACACTGATCACCCCGAATGTCAACCAGGGGATCATCCATGGGTGCAGTGTGGGTCACAGTGGCCCCCCTCCCCCTCTTGGGGCCTGTGTGCAGTGAACACACACTGCACACAAGGAGGATATGCCACTGCATTCTATGATACTCCATTGCTTTTTATGCATTAAGATAAAGATACATAAGTAAGTAATGTAATATGTACTGTATCTTTTGTGTGCAGCAGCCCCTCCTTATACTTACCTGAGGTCCATCTAGATCCAGCAATGTTGCACGAGAAAGTCGGCTGTCTGGGACTCCTCTCCTCATTGGCTGAGACAGCAGTGCGGCGCCATTGGCTCCCACGGCTGTCGATCAAAGTTAGTTAAGCCAATGAGGAGAGAAAGGGGGTGGGGCTGGGCCACGGCTTTGTGTCTGAATAAACACACAGAGCAGCGGCTTGGCTCAGGTGCCCCCATAGCAAGCTGCTCACTGTGGGGGCACTCAACAGGAGGAAGGGGCCAGGAGCGCAGAAGAGGGACCCGAGAAGAGGAGATTCTGGGCTGCTCTGTACAAAACCACTACACAGAGCAGATAAGTATAACATGTTTGTTATTTTTAAAGAAAAAAAAAAGACTTTAGTATCACTTTAAGAGCACAATTCACAATAGCACTCCTATGCTGCACCATATCAGTGTGGTGAGGCATAGGAGTGCTATTGTGAATTGTGCTCGTAATCTAAACATTGATTCAGAGCAACAGAAAGTTACTTTATTGAAAACCTTGTATACAAGACTACCTCATATTGAGCCAAGTGACACTGTCACCTACATTTGTTAAGGTAATCAAGCACTAGATTTAGTGCTCTGCCTTGGAAGATTAACAATGTATCCCCTATTTACAGTACAGCTAGAAGTCTACCACTATATTATATTGCTTACTTATGTATCCATCTATTGGTAATTTATTACTGCTCACCCCTCCTTTTTTAGGAATCTGCCTTGTATTTAATCCTCCCCCTTTCTACTTTAAAGCGGTAGTATACAGCTTTTTTTTCACTTTTACCTACAGGTAAGCCTATAATAAGGCTTACCTGTAGGTACAATTAATATCTCCTAAACCGGCACGGTTTAGGAGATATTTGCAGTGCATGCAGCCGCTCACGCGAGCGGCGCAGGCGCTCTGAAGGTCCGGCGGACCTTCAGCTTCCCTTGCCGGGAGCTTGCCGGAAAATGACTCCCGCGTGCATGCGCGGGAGTGACATCATCGCGGCTCCAGACAATCAGAGCGCTGGAGCCGCCGAACCCGAAAGAGACGCAGTGGGATCATGTCAACACCCGCAGCAGTGTCCGGGGGTCTGTGTCGGGGCTTCGTTCTAAGGTAAGTAATTCATAATCAGCTAGTATGCATACTATCTCATTATGCCTTTGTCTTGCAGGCTTTTTTTATTTTTTTATTTTAGGTTTACAAAGGCTTTAAGACATCATCAGAATTTTCGTGAGTGCGACCCTTTATTAGGGCATGCTCTCTATGATAAACTCCTAGAAGAAACTTTCTTTATCAGCCCTGGCTGTCACCTCTATATATGCCCCCACATCCACCTTTGGGTACTTAGTTGTGTCTGCCTGGCTGCCTCTCCCTTCCACTTACCTCACTAGTACTTTGCATTTTATACTGTGAGTACAGCCATTTGTAGTGGCAACTATGTACAATACTTTGTCAACATGATGTTATGTGATACTCATTGCTCTATTTTCATCTTGTCTAGAAAAATTCATTCTTAACTCCTAAGCTCCTAAAGAAGTGCGATGTCGCGAAACATGTCAAGCAGGACCCCCAACTGGACATCATCACCCCACACAGCAGTCACCCCTGGGTATTAGGTGATTGGGGACAGTCCCCGTGACCCCTTTTGTTTATTACCTTGGGAATTTTACTTTAGTGATGAGGGTTGATGGTGGTCACCACTTATACATTTTTGTATGTTATAAAACATTGTTGGAACTAATTTATAACTTTTATTCATGTTTTGTATACCAGTAAAATCTTTTGTATTTTACCTAAAGTTGAAAAGTGTTGTGCCATTAAAGTCCATTTTATCTAAAAATCCACTGTATATTGTCCCATGTAGAAGAGGCACGGTGTACAATTTAATGTCCACACAGGGCCACGCTGTGTTGATATATCAACACTGTACTTTCACATTTGATCACAGTTAAAAGTCAAATATATTCGTGTGATATTGAGAAGGTGATTAGCTACGCCTGATGGCATCTACAAGTCATTTTTAGGAGGGGGGTGATACTTTTTCCAACTCAGTGATTCGTTTGTTTGTTTTTTTCTGACATGTTGGTGTTATTCTTACACTCGGATGTTATAAGTAAATACAGCTGGGTAACACAAAAATGGTGTCTGTCTTCATTTCAAGGTGCAATGTGATTATTTTAAAGGGGGTGATTATTTGCTATGCCCACTGTATACATATAAAATGTTTATATTTCAATGGGACCAGGACAGTAGGATACAGACAACAAGCAACATTAAATATCCCACACAGGCCCTAACTCTTCCCTGCTCTATTCAAAAACAAAACAAGTTGTGTATAAAGAGTAGTGACAGGTCCCCTTTATATAAGCCAAGTGTATGGAATCCGAGGAGACGTTCTCCTGACATTTGTAACATTTACACAACTCAGCCACAGTCAGAGATTTTTATTGACACTGTGCAGAGAATGAGGAACTGTGCGGAGCGAAACGCAGTGATCTGGCTCTGGGATTTCCTGAATAAAGTAATATTGTGTTACATAAACACTTGTGGCGGGTCACATGTTCCATGTGCAGCGTCTATTCACAGAACCTCATTAAATGTCGCCCAGCAGCCGAGCTGAAGAGAGACATATACAGAGTGAATACACAGAAGTGAAGCCAGGTCTGCATATCCCCCTCTACATTGCCGGAGATGAGGTTGTCTTTTTGCTGTTAAGTGTTCGATTAATTTGTTGTGATTTTTAATTTGCTAATAAACTGCAGAGGGGTGCAAAGTCCCCTGTCATACTAGGAGCTTGCTGCTATATGTTTCCTTATCCTTGTAACTAAAATGAATTAAAGTATAACTAAAGGCAATTTTTTGTTTTGTTTTGGATGGATGGAGGCAATTTTTTTTTTTTGTTTTTTGTTGGAGTAGAGAGGGATTAGAACCCCTGTCTGGTTTTATTGTTTTCTGTGCCCCCGTTAGGAGATTCACCCTCTCTATTTGTCCTGTTTACCATTACCATTGGAAGTGAAAGTAAAGAAAATCCCAAATTATTTGTTGTCCCCAAAAAAGTAATAGAGAGGAAATCTTATAATAAGGACACTAATTATGGTGACCTAGAGGTCCCCAAGGAATTATCTTAATTTGAAAGGATATACCCTCGCTTCCTGTTTGGCTATGGGACAGGAAGGGAAGTGTAGGGAAATCTCTGCAATGGGACACAGATAGGGAAAATAAATTCTGACAGGGGTTATAATCCTGCCTTACAAAGTCATCCATATTATTGTATTGAGGGTATGAGCATTGTGACATGCGCTATAATCTCTGTAGTATTATGAAATATAATCACTGTGGCATTGGGAAATATAATCACAAAAGTACTGAGGGGCATAATCACATTGGCGTTGAGAAATACAATTATTGTGGGACTCAGAAGTATGATCACAGTGCAACTGAAAGTAATAATTAGCGTGGTACTGAAAAGAGTTATAATCCACATGGCATTGAGAGGTACTGTATAGTGACAGTGGCCTTGAGGGGCATAGTAGGAGAGGCACTGAGAAGTAGGGTCTGGGTTTAGCACAGTGGCACTGAGTAGTATGGTCATAGTGGAACTCAGGGGTATAATCTTGAGGGGAATTGTCAGAGAGGCACTGAGAAGTATGGTCTGGGTATAGCACAGTGGCACTGAGTAGTATGGTCATAGTGGTCATCATTGAAAGTATAACAATAGCTGTAGTACTGAGCAGTAGAATCACTGTGACTTTAAGAGCTATATTCACGGTTGTGCTCAGTAAAATACACTATAAGCTGTGGCAATGAGAGTTATATTCTCTATAACACTGATAAATATAATATAATATATTGTCTATAACACTGACAAATATAATCATTGTGACATTGAGAGATATAATCCCTGTAGCATTGATAATTATATTCACCGGGGCAATGGGAGTTATAATGAATGTGGCATTGAGGAGTGTAATCCCTGTCATATTGAGAACCATAATCACTGTGCCATCCAGGGGTATAAACCCCATGGCCATGAGAGGCATAACCACTGTGGCATTGAGGGGTGTAATCCCTGTGGCATTAAGGGGTGTATTCCCTGTGGTATTGAAAGTTAAGCTGGGCATACACTAGCCGAAAAATCGTTCGAACTCATTTTTGAAAAACGTGAGAGCAGATGATCGTGCCATCATGTAATGATGATGAATTGTTTAATGGACATAAATGAATTTGTTTTTCGTTCAGTTTGTCACATATGCCTAGTGCAAACAGTTCGAGCGAGAAACACATTAACCTTTCAACTTATCGTTTGTTCGGCAGAATTTTCCAAACAGTTCCTTCGCATTTTCGGCTCTGAAAAGTTAAAACTGATTTTCTATTTGTGCCCATTAACTGGACGAAAAACGAATGAACAGACCAAATGACAGATTTTCGAACGATTTTTTGGCTTGTGTATGACCAGCATTAGATTCATTGTGGCAATGAGAGGTATAATCACTGTGGCATTGAGAGGTATATAGTCACAGTGGTCCTGAGGTGTATGGTCATTGTGGCACTGATGGATATAGCACCTTGGCACTGAGAAATATGGTCACAGTGGAACTTAGAAGTATAATCCATGGGTCACTGAAAGAATATTCATGATAATGATATCAATAAGTATAATATATGTGGTTTGAAAAAGTATAATCCCCGTAGCACTGATAATTACAATTACTGTGGTACTGAAATCTGTAATCACTGTGGCATTGAGGGGTATACTCACAGTGGTCCTGAAGTGTATAGCTAGAATGGCACTGAGAGACTTAATCAATGTGGCATTGCTGGGTATTGTCACAATGTCCCTAAGGGGTATAGTCACTGTAGCATTGATGGGTATTGTCACAATGGCCCTAAAACCTATAGTCACTGCAGTATTGACCCGTATTGTCACTGTGGCATTGACAGGCATTGTCTCAATGGCCCTGAGGGGTATAGTTTCTGCGTCATTGACCGGTATTGTCACAATAGCCCTGAGGGGTATAGTCACTGTGGCATTAACAAGTATCGTCACAATGGCCTTGAGAGGTTTAGTTACTGCGGCATTGATGGGTATTGTCACAATGGCCCTGAGAGGTATAGTTACTGCGGCATTAATGGGTATTTTCACAATGGCCCTGAGAGCGATAGTTATTGCAGCTTTATTGGGTATTGTCACAATGGCCCTGAGAGGTATAGTTAATGCGGCATTGACGGGTATTTTCACAATGGCACTGAGGGGTATAGTTACTGCTCCATTAACGGGTATTGTCACAATGGCCCTGAGAGGTATAGTTACTGCGGCATGGATGGGTATTGTCATAATGGCCCTGAGGAGTATAGTTACTGTGGCATGGACGGGTATTGTCACCGTGGCATTTAGAGGCATTGTCACAATGGCCCTGAAGGGTATAGTTACTGCTCCATTGATGGGTATTGTCACAATGGCCTTGAGAGGTATAATTACTGTGGCACTGATGGGTATTGTCACAATGGCCCTGAGAAGTCTAGTTACTGTGGCATTGATGGGTATTGTCACTGTGGCATTTAGAGGCATTGTCACAATGGCCCTGACGGGGTATAGTTACTGAAGCATTGATGGGTATTGTTACAATGGCCCTGAGGGGTATAGTTACTGGGGATCGACCGTTTATCGGCAAAGCAGATATATCGGGGGCCAATATGCACTTTCCCCGATATATCCGAATCTATGCAGCTAGAGGCATCACCCCGGTACCGGCGTCCATAGCCGATGGTGGGCTGACTCTTAATGACAACCGATGCGGCTGAGAAGCCGTTCGGGTGTCATTACAAGGAGCGGGAGGGGATGTCCCACCCCCCTCCCGCCGCCTTCCGTGGCTCGTCCGGGTCTCCCATCCCACCAGGAGACCTGGGCAACCAGCCTGCACGGCCACTGAAGAGAAGACCCGATCAAAGCCGCATTCGGCTCTGATCGGGTGTCCATGTAAGAAACCCGGAAGTGATGTCATGACATCACTTCTGGGTTCTCGGCGCCAAATTCAAGTTACAGCATTCAAAATAGCTAAACTTGGCGTTTTGAATGCTTGAATGCTTTTAAGAGCAGAGGAGGGGTTTAGGGTATTTTAGACCCCCAGATCTCTCCACAAGAGTACCTGCCAAGTAAAAGAAAAAACAAATGTACGAAAATATCAGCCAATATCAGCCGATACCGATATGTGATGACCAAAATATCGGTATTGGTATCGGCAATAAAAAAACGATATTGGTCGGTCACTAATAGTTACTGCGGCATTGATGGGTATTGTCTCAATGGCCCTGAGGGGTATAGTTACTCCGGCATTAATGGGTATTGACACAAAAGCCCTGAAGGGTGTAGTCACCGTGGCATGAACAGGTATTGTCACAATGGCCATGAGGGGTATAGTTACTGTGGCACTGACGGGTATTGCCACAATAGCTATGAGGGGCACAGTTACTGAGGGGTATAGTCACTGTGGGATTTGCGAGGTTTACTACTGATACAGTAGTGAATATCTTCTCTGCTACACACACTGCAGCTCACAGCCACCGCATAGAGGAAGTTCTGGGAGTTTGCTGAGAGATGAACAATTTTCAGATAGGAATACAGAAAAAGACCTTTGTCACTTCCTCTCTCGATGTCAGGAATGTCACAGATTTCAACTTTTCAACTCTCACTTCATCTCTTCTAGAGCGGCTTGCTCCAGGCACTGTAGATCCTAATATTTGTATTTTACATATTTTTCATCAGCCGTAGGAGAATACTCCACAAAGGGTGTGAAAGGGACAAAATTGGCCCCTCAAAGTTTCCTATTAAACATTTAAATCTAATATAAATTCCTCCTCAGCATACATTCTACGTAGGGATGAGCAAACCAGGCCGGGTTTCATTTGCGAAAGGTTCAGCAAACTCAGCAGAAACTGTGTGAAACCACACTTAGTAGTGAGTCCTTTTGAAGTCTACATGAGACAAAGTGATCTATTTTTTCTCACCTTTCTAAAGGCAATTAATTGTTGAAAAGAGGGCAGGGGGAAATTCCTTTGCTGCCAGTGGATCACTTCCTGTGCTGTGAGTGGATTACTTCCTTTGCTGCCAGTGGATCACTTCCTGTGCTGAGCCCTATTGGGGGTTTTGGTGAAATATTACGGATTTAAATCTGCTCCACATGAGCATTTCTTTATACATGTCCTGGGATGGTTCTTATGGAGTAATAAGGCTGGGATAATCGTACCATTACGCTAAGGAAGTGTGACTCGGGGATTTGGAATAACTCTAGAGGAACAGAGACCGGACCCCTTCTCCAAGGGAGCGATCCCTAAAATATCGACCTGCGCTCTACCCCTGTGTGGGGAGTTCCTTCTGGTAAGCTCGGTATTTACTAGAAAGGGGAGCACCGGACCCACGGGACAGGGGAGCACCGGACCCTTCATCTCTTAATTACCCACCCCGCGGCACCTGGAATACTAGCACCCTACTATAATTACGGACTTTTAAGACTGTATATGTTTTTGGAGACTTTTTCTTTGCACTTTTTGTGCACTTACTTGATCATATATCCCTGGGAATTTTTCCAGCGGCAAACCACTGCCTTTGATACACTTTATATAGGACACATATTTATTTATTTTTTGAGCTTATATACTTTTTATATTATTTTTATATTATTTTTTATGTTTTGGCACTTTTCACCAGTACATTGGAACTTTTTAAGCTCGGCACCCCACCAGGTTTTTAGTGTCATATGTGACTTAGACCACTGTGGACCACTATTATCAGCACTTGACACTTTACTTACTAAGAAACCTTTAATTATCATATCTGAGCCATTTTTTCACTTTATTTATTTATTCGTTTCACTTTGCACTTTATCTAGCATTTATTGCACCTCCAATAATTATTTGGCTCATCTCACGCTTAATATTTCAGTTGCTTTTTGTCACTGAGATTTTCTTTTCCTTTATAGTGGTATTTACCACACACTTTGCACTTTTTTAGTGTCACTTCCAAAGTCTCACTTTATGGGCACTGATCTATATATATATATATATATATTTTTTTTACATTTTGCATGTTTCCTATTTTATGTTTATTTATTGTTGTACTGTATTGGAAGGGTCTTACATTTTAGATTGAATTTTACCCCTTCTCAATTTTAATCAACCCTGTATAGTACAGGACGCACTTATTTATATATTCATTGTATTCTACCTTCTGCACTTTTTACCATTTACTTCTATTTATTGGATTTATTCCCTTGACATTTATACATAGGGTTCCCACTATATGCACACGCACTTACCTACTTTATACACATATTGGCAGCGCCAAACACTTCTTCTTCTTCACATTCATTTGCGAAAGGTTCAGCAAACTCAGCAGAAACTGTGTGAAACCACACTTAGTGGTGAGTCCTTTTGAAGTCTACATGAGACAAAGTGATCTATTTTTTCTCACCTTTCTAAAGGCAATTAATTGTTGAAAAGAGGGCAGGGGGAAATGCACCAATGCAAAAAAAAAGAAAAAATTCTTAAACACAATTCAGCAAGGTGAGGGTCTTGTCATGCCAATTAAAGGACAACATTGAAAATGCACAATTTAGGTAACAGCCTTGGTGGTTGCCTTTAAACTGCACATGAAGTTATGGAACAGTATAATGTAGCCGTTTAAAAGAAAATGGTGTGGGGTTCCCCCTAAAATTCCAACCAGAACCTTATCCAGACATGTAGCCTGGGTGGAAGGGGCAGCAAATATGTGCCATCCCCTTCCTTCCTGTACCATACCAGGTCCCATAAGATTGAACTTAGTCGTGGGTAAGAGTTAAAGCAAAGCCTCTACCCCTTTGCAAGTCACCTTGTTCCAATGTTGAGGGACAAAGGCCTCTTCCCCACTTTTGGTCTCCAAGAGAATGTGGGGGGGGGGGGGGTGTTTATAGTGGAATCTGGGAGCCCCTTTATAATATCACAAAGAGTTAAAGGTAAATAAAGACACCCAGACCTTGAAAAGTATTTTATTGCCAAACTAAAATAAATAAATAAATAATTTTCTCAGATGAAAATCCATCATTATTCATGTCATCCTTTGATGTAGATCTATCATCAACTAAGACGACCCACCGCCAGATGATATGTCCCTTCTGCAAAGACCGGTCACTCAATCATGCTTCCCTACCATGCTACCGCCGCTAAATTAAAGAATGCCCGGCACTGCTGTAATGTAAAGAACATCCTGCAATTTTTTGTTTTAAAAAACAGTAGGTAGACCCAGAGTTAGATAATGAGTATGTTTAATCACAACCTTGTTCTATGCATGAACTGCAATGTCTGACAAAATTCTGTGATTATGGGTGGACATAGTGCTTACCCTGGATGGAGCTGTGACTTCCTCTTCCTTTAGAGGCAATTGATAAAATTCCATCACAACTAACTGTCAGTTTTTCAGGCGGAACTGATCGGACCCTCCATCCACCCCTATGGACCAGCGGGTGTAAATACACCCGCCTACCTACACTCCATTCCAGTCCACTAAAAGAAAATTAAAGGGAACCATCATCTAGGCCAGCCTTTTTCAACCAGGGTGCCTCCTGGGTTCTTCAGGGGTGCCTTGGCAAAATGGCTAAAAATTATCACAAATTGCCCAAAAATTGTCAACAAGCCAGTGAGTTACACAAAGCCACAGGTTTTTATTGGGCAACATTAAACCAATAGGCACCATGCGGACCAGCCACTGGCATCCTAACAACTAATGATGTGACTGGATGATAAAGAGGACGTTGGGCACATGTACAGCATCCTTGTGTGCCCCCCACCCCTATCTGGGGTCACGTTAGCAAAGAGGAGGAGAAACTGATGGAGTAGAAAAATGCTAGACTACTAGTCAGTACCAGTGTGAAAAGACTCTAATGTTGGGTGGCTCATCTGTTTGGATGCTGATGCGATATGTAAAACTTTTAGTTTTGTGCCTCGAGATTGTGCATAATTTTAAAGGGTGCCTTGACAGAAAAGGGGTTGAAAAACACTGGTCTAGGCAGATCAGATCAGAGGGATGTAAACGGATAGCGGAGTCTGCTTACTTCCACCAGTCTGTAGAGCAGACCAGGTTCTGCCTATGTCCACTCTGCCTAAACTGAGCAGACACGGACCTGTCATCTGCCCATTCTGCTCGTATTAGCAGGGGATTGACTGGCAAATCCCCTGCTGTTCTAATCAGAGTCTGCCCCGTGTAAAAAGGGCCTAAATCTTTTATAAGCTCTCTATGTCCATGTAAAAAAAAAGGTATTTGATTTGAGGTGTTTATTCATTATATATGTAGCACCATTCTTGATAGGTGCTAGGCAGGTAAAATATATTTTGCTCTGTCTGCTAATCAGGGGAGGCTGATCAGTAGTTAGGCCTGCTCAGTGTGCGATTTGTGTGGGCTGAGAGAGTGTCCCCACTGTATCCAATGAGGAGGTTTGTTGGACAGTGGAGGAAACCTGGCCAATGGCGCACAGGCTTTTGTAACTGTCCCAGTGGGTTGGCACAGAGAGAAGTGCATCCTGGGATAGGGTATAAAAGCCAAGCGCATATGAGGCAGGGGGTCTTTGGGAGGGAAGCCAAGTCCCAGAAAGAGGGTGATGGCTGTCTCCTCTTCTGAAGCTGTAGAAGGTGGTCACAAGCAGTCAGCCTGGTGTACCAGAAAGTGTGGCTGAACTCCGAGGTCCAGTGAAGACTGACTGGTGGAGTTTGGAGGCAACCGTGACTCTGGAAAAACAGTGTCCGTGAGTACAGAGGAACTTGCCCAGGGGTCTACCAGGAAGGGGACCACTCCAGAGGCTAGAGTCAGCGTACGGGTGTCATCACACAGGCAGTGAGAGTAAAGGGGGTGCACGGATGGACAAATCTCCTGCTGTGCCCACGGGGTCACCCACGTAATAAATTTCAGCTGGGTTATCAGTGCTAATAAACCAAATACCAAAAATTTAAATAATTGCAACTTAACAATCATTAGGTGTTGGCTGCATTTGTTTCTTTTCTCCTGGTATCATGGCCAGTAAATAGAATAGTTATTTTATTGTGTATGAAAAGTGCTGCGAATAAATAAACCGATAAATGTGTCAAATTTCATGTGTCACCAAACAAAAAACCTCTAATAAGGTGCAAACTGACCAAAAATACAAGCAATGTGTAAAAACTGCAATCAATACAAATGCAAAGTACAATTGATAAAAAACAATCTATGTAAAGCAGAGCAATCAACATGCACAACCGATCAATAAACATCAGTAAACAGAAATAAAGGACATCATATTCATATAAATTCATATTCACTCGTAATCCATGTGAATTTAGCTGTGAAAGATCGATGCAAAACGTACGATCGATGTGTACAACTAATCAATAAAAAAACAATAAACATCAATAAAAATGAAATTCATATAAACTCATGCTTACTTGTGATCCATGGAAACATATCCGTGACCAGTGTTGGATTTAAAATTCCAAGGAGAAATAATAATCCAGAAAGGCATTAATATTTTTCCTTGGAATTTTAAATCCAATACCGGTCACAAAAAAGGTTGCATTGATCACAAGTAAAAACGAATTTATATGAACAAGATTTTTATTGATTTTTATCATTTTTCTATTGGTTGTGAACATTGATCATACTTTTTCACATCGATCCTTCATGGATAAATTCACATGGATTAAGAGTGAATACAAATTTATATGAATTTGATGTTATTTTTCAAATTATGATTATTGTGGTTTATCGATCGGTTGTGCAAATTAACTGCAATGCTTTACATCTGTGACAGACCCAACCAGGACAGGGGCTTATGGAGGGGACTGCAAGCTAGCCTCTTTCCTATTGACTATGGGCCCTGGCGTTTAAGGGGGCTCTGTTCTTTGGGAGGTGTGTGCCTAGGGGACCTTCAGTGCCAGTTCACATTGGTGCGATGCGGGAACACTGCGAATCCACTGCGGGTTCCCGCATCGCACCTGACTCGCAGGCAGTTCAAACTGCCATATGCGAACTGCTGGGAGTGTCAATACAAAGTTAACGTTCACATATCACAGTGGGAACTGTCAATTCGGACAGGAATCGGATCGCATAGGTGTGAACACCCATGCGATCTGATTCTGGTGTGGACCAAAAAATGTTCCTGCATGACTTTAGTCCGAATGCATTGCAGATTCAGCCATACAATCTGTAAGGCTGAATTTGCATCGCACAGACATCGCATGTGATTTGCAGAGAAGTGCGGTGCGAATCACATGCGATGTATGACATTGCATATATGTGAACCGGCACTTAGAGTAGTTTTATTTCGGATTTAAGTCCTGCTTTACTCCACATTGGTTCTGTCTAAAGCTTGGGGTAAAATTACTATATTCTGGTTCCAAAGAGGAAGCTGTATCTTGGCGGAGGCACCCAGGCGGGGTGCTAGGCAGGCCGTCACAATATCTATCTATCTTTTTTTTTTTTTTTTTTGCATTTTGCATTTGCATTAATTGGAATTTTTACACATTGTTTGTATTTTTGGTCAGTTTGCACCTTATTAGAGGTTATTTGTTTGCTGACACATTTATAAATTAGTATATTCTTTTAGCGCAGCCAGGGTTGCCAACTGTCAGTAAATTCACAGACAGGTAGTAAAATCTGCGATTTTTACATCTGTCCGTGACTATCCCTTACAGACATGCAGATTGCATGTCCGTAATCAACATTCATGGACAAATGTAAAAACCATGGATTTTACAAACTGTCTATGAATTTACTGACAGTTGGCAACCCTGAGCGCAGCACTTTTCATACACAATATTTACTTCACACAGTAAGTGTGCTTGCAGCTTATACCTGTAATAAATAATAAATTATTCTTCTAGATGCACAAACATTTTTCTTTTATAATATACACATTGTATTTTTTACTTTAACCACTTTAAGACCAAGCCTTCTTCCACAGTCCCCAATCCATCTCCCGATAGAACACAGCCTTTTTAGAGTCACTCTGCACATGCTCAGTTTGGTGTGTATTGCTAGGGAGCTTTTTTTTCTTTTTCTTGGGAGAGTGCATGTGATCAGCACAGGACCAATCAGCACTGCCCAGACAGAGGGTTAAGGGTCCTGCAGCCTCATAGGACGGTCAGAGGAGAGTGAAAACTGCTCCTACAAGCTTTACCCAGACACTGATAGAAGTCACAAGACTGCTATATACTGCTGATGAGAAAAGGTATTTAGCAGACATGGGAGTAAGTCACACATGTGCAAGTGCAGCGTCCCACTCATGACACGTGGGAACTGCAAATGTATTACTTCTTTGTTATTGCTGTATTTTGCATGTGCATTGCTATACCTGTGGTATCCCTGTTCATAGGCTGGTCAAGTGTGCTTCATACTTCCCACCACAAGATGGGGATAGCACCACTCTGGGATATCTATCCCAGCTCAGGTTTATCTGTGGTCAGTGTTCAGTTCAGGAAGTCAATGTACAGAGGAGAATGTAGAGGTTAGTGAAGGTCAGTCCAGAGAAGGGACAAATTGGAACTGCTTAAGGCTACATTCACACCTGAGCGTAGCGTTTTTCGCGCGTTTTTTACCGCGATTTTACCGCGATTTTTGCGGCGTTTTTTACCGCGATTTTACCGCGATTTTTACCGCGATTTTTGTACAGGCGTTTTTAGATTGAATAGAGATCAATGGAAAACGCCTGTAATCTGCCCAAAAAGAAGCTCATGTACTTTTTTGAGCGTTGGGCGTTTTGTAAACAGCGTCAAAACGCTCAGATGTGAACAGGGGCCATTGAAATGAATAGGATTTGTCTTGTTGGGCGTTTTGAGAGCTGATCCTAGAGCAGAAAAACGCCCCAAAAACGCCCCAAAACGCCTAGATGTGAACGGAGCCTTAATCAAAGGGTAAAAGCCACCAAACGGCAGCAACAGACCTTTGAGAATAAAGGTGAAGGATTCCTTAGCCACTGGCAATCTCACCAAATTTCACTGGATTCAAAAGGTACCAGAAGTCAGATCACAAACAAGTAAGCACTATACTGAACCACAGCCTGAGTCCAGCATTACTAAAGCCTATTAACAGTGGATCAGCAGAATTCCTCTATTTACCCAGAGACTGTATTCTATCTGGATGTTTGTACTGCAATCAAAACCAGTCACAGTAAAAGTTGTGAGTTGTATCCTACCACTGTCTACCTCATTCTTCACTATTGCTACAACTGGTTGTACCACCATTAACGGTACTGGCGTCACGACAAATACCATCAAGGGACCCAGCCACCACAAGCACTCTAAACACCCCTGTCATCACGGACACCTCAACCACCATCTTGGCTGGCATTTCCCTATCACAGAGCGTGCCCCGGAGGATTTCGTGCTGTCTTCCTCTTCACTGTGCGACCAGCCCAGGGAGGCTTTCTGCTAACCGTGAGTAAACCGATGAACTGTATTATTGCTGTCTCTCATCGGCCCACCGTGCACCTCACGTGTCACCCCTGCGGTTCTGGCTCGTCGCATAAAAATTTGGCGTCACGAACAGGATTATTAACCCCTGCGCCTTATCTAAAAGACTGTCGCATCAGAATAAGCCCTTTGCTTTATTGAGAGTCTGTTTACTTATTGCATGCTGTGTGGGGCCACAGAACTGTTTAAACTGTTTCAAAGTCGCATGGAATTGTTATCCCAGTTATCAGCATAAAAATCGCAGCATCCAAAGTGAGAAAATCAGACATTTGTGTGTCAACAAAACTGCTTGCTGTGTTTGAATTGACTGTTTCTATTCACTTAAAATGGCTGCCGGAGACCTTCTTGTTCAAAAATTTCTGCGCCATCACTGTGGATAAGTTAGTGACACCCCCTGAAGAGCGGGAAATTTTGGTGCCACCCATTTATGCAAAATTGTCTGGCCTTACCTTTGCTGTGTCAATCCTGGGAGGAGAGTGTGACAAGCGCACGCCCCAGAAGTCACGAGACTTCGCATGTGAGCAAAAGTAGAGAAAATAATCGCATTGCTTGCTGTCCGAGCAGTAATCGCAACCTGTCATTTGCCTCTACTAACTATAAGGAGCACTAATAGCAGGAACTCTGCCAGAGACCCAAAATCAACATTGCCGCAGCATTGTCTTCAGCCGGCATTAAATTCTTAAAGGGCCATACACCCGCAAGGCAGCGGTCGCCCATAGCAACACCGCACAAAAAGTGTCTAAAAACGCATTTGACTTACCTAACTATAATTCACCTGCTGTCACCATGTCTGTGCAGGAAGATGACGTGCAGCCTGACCTCAGCGGACCCCCTGCATCAGCCACAGTCGGTCCCAGTACAATACCAACCACTGCAGCACCAAGCTTAATGCCTTTAACCATGCCTTATTATTTTGGGGCCCCCTGGTTCCCACGATATTCTGGAGAAAGTCATACTTTAAGGGACTTTAAAGAAAAAATTCTTGCTGTGTTCAGATTGTACCCTGTATCCTCAGAGCAACAGATAGAGATTCTTCTTGCGCAATTGGAAGGAGCTGCGCTCAGAGAAGTGAAATCTTGGCCGAGCTCAGAGAGAAAGACCATGGAGCAGATTTTTGAACGTCTCTACACCACCTTTGAACCCAGAACCATGTCAGAGGTCAAGATGAGGTTCTTCAGCAAGAAACAGCAATCTGGTGAGTCACTCAGAGACTTTGCATTATCTTTGCAGGAAGCCCTTAGAGCTGTTGTCCAAGTAGACCCCCGTGAGGCAGAGAATCAGGACAAAACCCTGAAAGAACAATTTATTGAAGGCGTCAATACAGACAATCTAAAGAGCCAACTAAGAATGTTAGCCGCCCAACATCCAAGAGCTACCTTCTTAGATTTCAAAGAATTAGCTATCAGCATACTGGGAAAAAGCCCACCAACAGAACCTGTTAGATCTGTTGAAGTGCCTTTATCACAGCTGGTTACCCCTGCAAAGTCTTTACCTATAGTCAGTCAGGCAACCCAAGCTCCAGTTACTGACGCAGTTGCTGCCTTGACTGAGCAAGTCCATTTCCTGACTAAAAGTCTGGAGAAAGTCCACCAAAAGTTGGGACAATGGGAGAAACCATTAATGCTAGAGGATGAGAAACCTGTGTCCAGAAGACTCTTCCCCTCTAATTATAGAGAGACTTTTTGCAGAAATTCTGGCGGACGCCCCCCTGACCGCACTAGTTCCCCTAAGCGGCCAATCTGCACATACTGTCACAAACCAGGCCATACAGAAGCAACCTGCTGGCAGTTAAACAGGGAAACCCCCGAGGCCAAGGACCACCCCTCGGGAGTTAAACCAATAGGTCCAGAAGATCCCCACTGGATGCCAAGGTACGTAGGATCCCGTCCAGAAGTGGCACTTCAAATAAATGGAGTTCCTTTTGTTGCCCTAGTAGACACCGGATCCCAAGTCACCACTATCCAACAAGCAGCCTTTGAAAAATACTGGGATCAAAATCAGCTTACCCAGCCTCCAGAATCCTGGCTGAGTCTCATAGCCAGTAACGGCAAACCCATACCAGTCCATGGTTATTGGGAACCTACCATTCAAGTAGGAGGAACTACACTTCCTCGACAAGGCCTTATTGTGGTACGAGTCAGAGACAATAACCCTAACCCTCCAATAGTCCTAGGAATGAATGTCCTCAGGAACTGTTATGTTGAGATGCTAGAAGCCTTGCACCAGTTAGTGCCTACTGCCTCCCCTGATTCTAAGAAGGTGATCCAACAAACCATCCGTGTACTAAATGCGCAACAGAGATTCACCAACGAAAAAGGAGAAATTTGCTGTGCCCGCATCCGGGATAAGCAACCTGTGATCCTCAAACCCAACACCGAAACTCTCTTGTGGTGCCGAGCTGTAGTCGGAATTCAAGGTCAAGACTACCAAGCCCTGGTAGAGCCAGTTGTTTTGGAAGACTATCCTCTAGTTAGAGCTGCAAGAAGCCTAGTAACCGTCTCTGAAGGTAAAGTGCCTATACGACTCCTAAACTTGAGTGATAGCAGTGTAACACTAACAAAACACCGTCCTATTGCACAGCTAATCCAAGTCACTTTTCAAGATGTCATCAGTGTGGCTACAGCTACCACAGAGCAAATTACCAAGAGCCAGAACCCACAGGACCAAAATGTAAACACATCCTGGTGGAAAGAACTTCATGTGGGAGATGCTTCCACACCAGCAAACCAAATTGAGGGAGTACTAAAAATTGTGAAGGAGCTTCACCATGCCTTCAGTAAGCATTCTACAGACTATGGAGAAGTGGATATCATCAAGCACTCCATCCCTACAGGTTCACACCCACCGATCAAGGAAAGATATCGGCCTATACCACCAACTATGTACCAATCTGTAAAGCAAATGATCCAAGAGATGAAGGACTCCAATGTCATTAGAGACAGCCATAGTCCATGGGCTGCACCTCTAGTCCTTGTCCGTAAAAAGGATGGTAACATCAGATTCTGTGTGGATTACAGAAAAATTAACCAAATCACCCACAAGGATGCTTACCCTTTACCACGCATAGAGGAATCTTTGACAGCTTTAGGATCTTCAGCCTACTTCTCTACCCTTGATTTAACCAGTGGATACTGGCAAGTACCAATGGCACCTGAAGATCGTGAGAAGACTGCATTTACCACCCCTATGGGCCTATTTGAGTTCAACTGCATGCCTTTTGGACTTTGCAATGCGCCCGGAACTTTTCAAAGATTAATGGAGCGTTGTTTAGGACACAAAAATTTTGAAACCGTCCTGTTGTACTTAGACGATGTCATCATCTACTCCAAATCTTATGAAGATCACTTGAAACATTTGGCCGAAGTTTTTCAAATCCTCATTAAACATGGACTCTAAAGCCCCGTACACACGTACCGATGGTCGGCTTACAAATGTTCCTCTTTTCTCCCCGGGATGTCGGTGTCTGCTGAAAAGTGCCAAGACAGCACAAGGACAGCACAAGAATTTTGTCCGCCGACTGCAGAAGTGATGTCATGTAATGGTTAACTTTCCCTGTGTTTTCTATTTTCTGAGCATGCCCAGTCTTGCAAATCTGCGGTCTGTCGGCCGAATTGTGTACTGACAGGCGAACAATCGTCCGTTCTGGTGTCGGCATACAAATATTTTCATGTTTGCACGAAAGACTTTTGTCCGCGGATTGTGCGCAGACATCTGTCGGAGGCACCATACTAACACGCGTACAATCGGCAGATCCTTCGTCCACCGACGTTTGTATGCCGACGATCGGTACGTGTGTACGGGGCTAAAGTCAAACCATCTAAGTGCTATCTACTAAAGTCAGAAGTCAAATACTTAGGGCATATTGTAAGCTCTGAAGGTGTTAAACCGGATCCAGAGAAGATAGCCGCAGTCCGAAATTGGCCTACTCCTACTACAGTGAAAGAAGTGAGGAGTTTTCTCAGTTTCGCAGGATACTACAGACGCTTTATTCCTCATTTTGCACAAATTGCGGGGCCAATATTAGAACTTCTGAGAGGACATCCTAAGAGGTACCAAAAGTCTCCAATACCAGTTGAATGGAACACAGAAAGAGAAATTGCCTTCCAGCTCCTGAAGAAGAAGTTGACAGAACCACCAATCCTAGGCTATCCAGATTACCAGCAGCCATTTCATCTTTACACAGATGCTAGTAAGAAAGGTCTGGGAGCTGTCCTGTCACAAGTACAAGAAGGAAAAGAAAGAGTTATTTCCTACGCTAGTAGATCTCTTAGAGGTACTGAAAGAAATGACCAAAACTATAGTTCCTTCAAATTGGAATTCCTCGCACTCGTGTGGGCTGTTACAGAAAAATTTAAAGATTACCTTGCCGCAACACCATTTGTAGCCTTCACAGATAACAACCCGCTAGCACATCTTAATACCGCCAAGTTGGGAGCATTGGAACAAAGATGGGCCTCACGCCTAGCTAACTACGATTTCACCATAAAATACAGAACAGGAAAAGCAAATGAAAATGCGGATGCATTATCTCGTCTGCCTACCCAAGAAGACCCTACTACACAGGAAGATGTTTGGGAAGAGGTAGAAATGCCAGCTTTTTACAAAAATTTTGCCCAACAAGACATTATCACCATCAAAGGAAGAAAAGTTCTTAACCTTCAACAACAAGTGGATCCAAGATCCCAAGTGGACAAAGAAAGGTGGATCAAGCTGCAAAATGAAAGCAGAGTGTTGGGAGAACTGCAAGATTTCTTCACCAGCGGAAGAACACCTGAAAGAATTCGCAGAAGAAATGCTGATCCAGAATTGTCAAAACTTTGGAGACACAGAAAACATCTCTTCCTACAGAAGGGCCTACTATTAAGAAGAACTTTAGACCCAATTACCTGGGATCGTCTATACCAAATCTTAATACCACGCCGAGATGCAAGAATCATTCTTGAGATGTATCATGACCAATCGGGACACTTTGGCGTGCAGAAGACAGAAGCTACCATCCGTAGAAGATTCTACTGGATTGGGATGAGAGGAGACATTGAAAAGTGGTGTCGAGAATGTTCCACCTGTGCTGTTGGAAGAAATGAGAAACATGACCAAAAAGCACCCTTACATCCCATTGTAACCCAAACACCGCTAGAAATAGTTGCAATTGACCATGTGAAGCTGGAACCAAGTCGCTCAGGTTACACATATGCCATGACCATCGTTGATCACTATACCAAATTTGTTGTAGCCGTACCTGTCAAGGACTTGACTGCTAAGACAACTGCAGATGCCTTCTGGAAACATTTCCTATTGCCATATGGATGCCCAGAAAGAATCCTTACAGATCAGGGATCTGCCTTTGAGTCGCAACTCTTCAAAGAGCTGTGTACACTTCACAATTGCCAGAAAATCAGGACCACAGCCTACCACCCCCAAGGGAATGGACTTTGTGAGAAAATGAACCAAACTTTAATTGAGATGTTAAGAGCAGTACCACCTGCTACAAGAAGTGATTGGCCTACTCTATTGCCTCAATTGATGTACACCTACAATAACACCATTCACTGTTCTACTGGGTATACACCTTACTATCTCATGTTTGGCCGACAAGGTAAACTACCTGCTGACCATACTTTGGGCGTACAAGTGCCTGATGCAATCAACCCTCTACCAAAGACTGATTGGGTGAGTGAACACCAAAGACGTTTAATTGATGCACAAGAAATTGTTCAACATCGCATGGAACATGCTCATGAAAAGCAACAAAAAGATTATAACCAATCTGCCAAAGCAGAACCTCTCAAAATAGGTGACCATGTGTTGTTAAAAAACGACCATCGCACCAGCAAGTTAGATAGCAAATGGGAGAGAGAACCTTACACCATTACAGCTATTCGCAATCCAGAGACTCATACTTATGAGATCACCAAAGAAAACAAATCACGTGTAGTACATCGCAATCGCCTTAAGTTATGTCTCAAGGAAAGTACTCAAGAAGAAACTCTTCAAGAAGAAGCTGTCCAAGAGGAAACTCAATCCATGGAACCAGAGCCTACAAAATCATCTGATTCAGAGGGTCCACTACAGTCTTTTGGAAAAGCATTATTAGACTCTGATCCTTTACAGTGGTTCCTTACACCATGGCTCAATATCTTAGTGCCTGCCAAGACCAATACAACCACACTTCAACCAGAGGAGCTATCTCAAGAAGTGTCTACTACAGCTCAAGAGACACCAAGTTCCCTTGAAACAAGGCCTGTAGAAACTCAGCCGCTACGAAGATCCGACAGGACTACAAGAGGACAACCACCTGTCCGTTATTAGGATTTCCTGCACCAGCAGCCAAGAAGACAACTACCAGCCCTGCCATCTCATCGTTGAATGCATCCTTACATCGTCTGGAGTTCCAGAGTGAGAAGAAGACTTACTTGTGATGTCAGGTTCATTTCCTTTAAAGGACTTTTTAAAAGCACTACTTACCTACTGTTTTGCAACGTTCAAGCCTGCACCCGGAGATAGACTTTCACGTACCTGAGCCTCTGTGATATTCTTCTGTTGACATTTTCCTGTGCCCAGGGAACGGACTCATACCCTGTGAGCCTCCTGAGATTTTATTTTTGTTTTGTTTTTATTTTTCCATCTCATCATGGACTATTCTGGTTTTGCCATACATCACCAGTCTTCAGAGGAAAAACTACACCCCTTTTTGTCACCTTTTGTCACATTTCGTTGTTGCCTGAGATATGTTTGCCTAACCCATTTTACTTGCAGATACAAGAAGTACAAGAATGGGGTTATGTTGTTATTTCCTATGCATGCATGCTTTTCCCTTTCTCTTATATCTTACAGGAAGACACAACATCGAGTCAAAAATGTGTCGAGGTCGACACACGTTTTACCATGGGGGTATGCAGCGTCCCACTCATGACACGTGGGAACTGCAAATGTATTACTTCTTTGTTATTGCTGTATTTTGCATGTGCATTGCTATACCTGTGGTATCCCTGTTCATAGGCTGGTCAAGTGTGCTTCATACTTCCCACCACAAGATGGGGATAGCACCACTCTGGGATATCTATCCCAGCTCAGGTTTATCTGTGGTCAGTGTTCAGTTCAGGAAGTCAATGTACAGAGGAGAATGTAGAGGTTAGTGAAGGTCAGTCCAGAGAAGGGACAAATTGGAACTGCTTAAATCAAAGGGTAAAAGCCACCAAACGGCAGCAACAGACCTTTGAGAATAAAGGTGAAGGATTCCTTAGCCACTGGCAATCTCACCAAATTTCACTGGATTCAAAAGGTACCAGAAGTCAGATCACAAACAAGTAAGCACTATACTGAACCACAGCCTGAGTCCAGCATTACTAAAGCCTATTAACAGTGGATCAGCAGAATTCCTCTATTTACCCAGAGACTGTATTCTATCTGGATGTTTGTACTGCAATCAAAACCAGTCACAGTAAAAGTTGTGAGTTGTATCCTACCACTGTCTACCTCATTCTTCACTATTGCTACAACTGGTTGTACCACCATTAACGGTACTGGCGTCACGACAAATACCATCAAGGGACCCAGCCACCACAAGCACTCTAAACACCCCTGTCATCACGGGCACCTCAACCACCATCTTGGCTGGCATTTCCCTATCACAGAGCGTGCCCCGGAGGATTTCGTGCTGTCTTCCTCTTCACTGTGCGACCAGCCCAGGGAGGCTTTCTGCTAACCGTGAGTAAACCGATGAACTGTATTATTGCTGTCTCTCATCGGCCCACCGTGCACCTCACGTGTCACCCCTGCGGTTCTGGCTCGTCGCACAAGTCACAAGCAAGTCTCAAGTCTTAGCCTTCAAGTCTCAAGCAAGTCCCAAGTTACTGTGGCGAAAAGCAAGCAAGTCAAGTCGAGTCCCTGCTAGAAGTCAAGCAAGTCAAGTCAAGTCCTTTATTTTGGTCAAGTCACGAATCAAGTCAAAATACTTATCTTACCCAATTTTCACCTTTTAAATCAGTTAAAAGTCAGTGGTCAGGAAAGGTTTTGTTTTATTTTCAACATTAACAAAACTGCTTAGTGCTTTTTTCTTGGCATATTAACGAAACACTTTGAATGCCCAAACAGCTCAAAATCCTTCGTCCGGTCATGTTTCAACACCACAGTCACTAAAAACATGTTAAGTATTTCCATTGTTAACCACTTTAGGACTGCTCACCTTGCTTCTACTGCAGCCAGGTGGCAGTCCTGGGTCTAGTGACGTAGACCTACGCTGCTGGATTCCCTGCTGTCTCTCGGCGGGAGTCGGGCCAGGGGAGGAGAGGCGGTGATCACCGTCTCTCTTCCCCGATCGTCAGGGAAAAACTGAGAAAGTCCGCCTGCTTGTGTAAACAAAGTGGGTGGATCTTCTCTGTGACAGACAGGAACAGATCACAGAATTCAGCATAGCTGAACCTGCGATCTGTGTCTGTGTCACACAACCCCCTCCCCCCACACACGTCAGTAAGCATGAGGCACACATTTAACCCCTTGATCACCAACAGTGTTAACCCCTTCCCTGCCAGGGTCATTATTACAGTAACAGTGCATATTTGTAGCACTGATTACTGTAATAATGTCACTGGTCCCCCAAAAAGTGTCAAAAATGTCAGTTAGGGGTCTGATCTGTCCGCCGCAATGTCACAGTCCCGCAAAAAAAAAATCGCAGATCGCCGCCATTACTAGTAAAAAAAAAAAACCAATAAAAATTACAAATCTTTTCCGTAGTTAGTAACTTTTGCGCAAGCCAATCAAAATACGCTTATTGCGATTTTTTTTACCAAAAATATGTAGCAGAAAACATATTTCCCTAAAAACTTTTTGGGGGGAATGTTATATATCAGAATGTGAAAATATATATACAGTATATATATTTTTTTAAATTGTCGCTCTTTTTTTCAAAAATTAAAAATCGCACAGGTGATCAAATACCACCAAAAGAAAGCTCTATTTGTGGGGAAAAAAAGTATGTAAATTTCATTTGGGTAAAGTGTCACACGACCGCGCAATTGTCCGTTAAAATAACGCAGTGCCAAATCGCAAAATATGGCCTGGTCAGGAAGGGGGTAAAATTTTCCGGTCTTAAAGTGGTTAAAAATACTCTCATTGAGAATTTTTTTTGTCAGAGACATGTAGCTAAATACATTTTGGCCTAAATATATGACAAAAATTGAATATATTGGATATCTTTTAACTGTCAAAGTAGAAAATGTCAACTTTTCTCAAAATTTCCGCTTTTTTTTAAATTATATATCACAAAAAAATAAAAATCGCACAGGTGATCAAATACCACCAAAAGAAAGCTCTGTTTGTGGGAAAAAATGGATGTAAATTTTGTTTGGGTACAGCATTGCATGACCGTGCAATTATCAGTTAAATTCGCGCAGTGCCAAGTTGAAAAAAGTGGCCTGGTCATTAAGCAAGAAAACCCTCCGGTCTAAGGCTGCATTCACATGTCAGCGTATGATCGCGGGCAGAACCGCCGCGGTTCCGCCCGCGATTCGGAGATTTATTGCAAATCGCGGGACGCCTAGCGTTGCCCGTTGATTTGCAATAGCCCCCCAAACGCCAAGCGATGTTGCCGCAATTTACGCCCGCCGAATCGCGGCAACATCGCGCAAACAAAATCGAGGGACGCAATACGCTCCAAAAAAGTACAAGAGCTTCTTTGGAGTGTATTGCGTCCCGCGATTTTGTTTGCGCGATGTTGCCGCGATTCGGCGGGCGTAAATCGCGGCAACATCGCTCGGCGTTTAGGGGGCTATTGCAAATCAACGGGCAACGCTAGGCGTCCCGCGATTTGCAATAAATCTCCGAATCGCGGGCGGAACCGCGGCGGTTCTGCCCGCGATCATACGCTGACATGTGAATGCAGCCTTAAAGTGGTTAAACAGCCAGTGTCCTAAAAATCAGAACACACTGAGGTGTTTTAAGTGACTGTGGTGTCAGAAACATAACAAGCACATTAATTTTGCTTTAACACATCTTGAGAAAATGCAAATATTTAATAACTTAAAAAAGTAAAGTCATTTTGAGTCATATGTCTTAAGTCAAAGTCAAGTCTCAAGTCATGAATACCAATTCAAAGTCAAGTCGAGTCTTTTATTAATTTTAGTCAAGCAAGTCTTAAGTCCTCAAACTGGTGACTTAAGTCTGACTTAAGTCAAGTCATGTGACTCAAGTCCCCCACCTCTGGTATTTAGCAGTTTATATTTACTAAAATAATTATATTTCCATGTTCTGTGTACTGTGGGAGACCAGATATAGTGAATGCAGGCTCCTGGGTTGAGTAACACTTTATAGCTTATCTATGAGAAAATTTTACAATCACACACAGATTTCCACATTGAATTTCAATTACAGTATTTCTTATCTTCTCCTATGGGTGCTCTTATTTGAGGGGAATTTATCAAAACTGGAGAAGACAGAATCTGGATTAGCTGTGCATTGCAACCATTGTGTCCAAGGGGCTGAACCAGGAGTTAAAAGTAGGGGCTCCTTTCTTGATGGTAGATAGAAAGTACTCCTTGTTGATGAATAATGGTGGATCTCGGATCTTCTCAGGATTTTGAGAAGGCTTTGAATTTGTGTTTATACAGTATATGGATATTTTTCTGTAAAAGTCTATAAGCATAGTTACTCCAGTAACGAGGAGACAGGAAGGTGCAAGTACCTAGTGCATTATCGCAAAAAAATGTATTTGAGAAAATAAAATGGATAAAAATTGGATACTTACAAAAGTGCAAATGGTAAAAACACATAGACCACAAGACCTCAGCTCTGAGGAAGGGGGGTGCGCACCTGAAACGCGTCTACTTGGCTTTATAGCAGGATACAATTGGAGCATACATATCTTACACTATATGGCATCTTGTGGTCTATGTGTTTTTACCAGTTGCACTTTTGTAATTATCCAATTTCTATCCATTTTATTTGCTCATATAAACTTTTTGTGGCAATGCACTAGGTACTTGCGCCTTCCTTAGTCCTTGTTTTTGTAGTTCAACTTTGGATTCACCAATCCAAGGAAGACCTAGAATTTGAAATTGTTGCACAGTCCTGTTCAACAGAGGAGGACCTCTGAGCACTGGAATTGATCGATTTGTACTGCATAATTACTCCAGTAAGTGATGGTAGGCTTTGAACAAACCTCCACTGGTTGTAGGAGTCGTTCGCACTGTACATGCGATTAACCATCAGATCAGATCTAAAGCAACCTAATCTGTCAGATCATTTCCCTGCTCATTGGAAACGCCAGGATTTTCCTTGATTTCAGCCTATAGCTGGAAAACAAATTTGATTTTGCTGGTACATTGTAACCCCACCGGGAGAACGCCATTTACTTCACTTGCGCTTTTGCGTGATATTATCTGCATTCAGCGACAGGAACAGACAGCGAAATACAGACAAGTACTGAGGACGCGGAGAACTCAAATAGTTGATTTCCTAGAATGATTTACATTGAAATACGCAGAAATTTCATTCAAGAATGCTGCCTGAAGGCGATATGCAGATCTCTGTCATGTATCCGGCTTCCTTCTCCGGCTCAGACACGCCCCCTGCTGTCCCAACACTGAATTTGTTTCAAATCTAGCAATGTATTTTATAGATCTTTACTAAAGCTTAACTCCGGGATAAACACATTTGTCTAAATACAAGAGCAAAGTTCATTCTTCCCTGAGCCTGGGTTGTGGGTTCACACTATTGCGAACACAGACATCGCATGTGATTTGCACCGCATTGCTGTACAGATCACATGCGATATCCGTGCGATGCGAATTCAGCCATACAGTTTTTCCCATTCACACGAAAACGGTGCAGGAACCATTTTTCTCGCACTGGAATCGGATTGTACGGGTGTTTACACCCACCATGCGGTAAGATTCCTGTCCAAATTCATAGTTCTCACTGATCTGCTAACCGGTCTGGGGGTGTCATTAACTTCGTATTGACACCCGCAGTGGTTTGCAGAGGGCAGCGTGAACTGCCTGCGAGGGAGATGCAATGTGGGAACCCGCACTAGATCCGCGCTGTTTCCCACATCGCATGTGTATGAACCCAGGCTAAATCTTGGTGTGCTTTGTGTATTTCTTCCAGATCTGTGCAGTATTCCAATGTGAATCTTTACCTCTGTGCAGGAGTTTCCTGTAATAAAGACCGGTCGCTCCTGCTCTATCCTTGTGCACGGTGACTGGTCTTGTTGCTGCCCCTCCTGTTGTTTTTTGCAGGCAGCCTTTAGTGGGTGGGGTCTGCTTGGTCCCTCCCACAGCCCCGCCCTCACCACAGGCTATGTGCAACACAAGCTTGATGTCACTGCAACTTTTACAAGGCAATATCTTGGCTTGTAGAGGCAAGTAGATTTATATCTTTTGTGGTTTTTGAGGAATATCTTTAAAGTGTTACTAAACCCAGGAGCATGCATTCACTAAATCCGGTCTAGCACCGTACTCAGAACATGGAAATGCAATTATTTTAGTATATTTTTAGAGTAACTTCACTTTTGTTGAGAAAAAAACATTCCCCTCTGGATGATCTCTGTACATTACAAGGATTTTAACAAACTTTGTTGCAGATTCCTACCTTTTGTTATTCTGAGGAAATCATTGTTTGTTTCTCTGTGCCTCTGTGCTGAGTGGGTCAAATGGGAGTGGTTTCATGATTATCTATCAGCTGTGGCAGCTGCAGGGCTCTAATGAGGAAAGCTACTGGGCCTGCATCCCTTAAGATGTGTTACTATTGAGAGTCTCTCACCAAAAATTACATTTATGTTGCACGGGATGTCAGAAATCTGACTTGTATCTTAGTGCAGACTTCTGGGAAAATTGGTGAGCCAATCACACAAGCAGGAAATTATGTTTCTGGGGTGTGGTCAGTACACATTCTGTGTACAGAACACCCCCAGGTAGCCATATTGAATTGCATTTTCAGAAAATTACAACAGCTGCAGATTGAAAAGGAAAGATATGTTTTAATAACGTTCAATTACAATATGATTTGTGTCGCAATTGTATATGCTATATTGTTTTTTCTTTATTTGCTATTTATTTTTCCAACAAAAGTGAAGTTACCCTTTAAACTGCAAAATACCTTTTCTCATCAGCAGGGGCGTTGCTAGGTGAGAAAAAGACCAGGGGCTTCAGCCCGAAGGTAAATTTGATAACCCCTCCCAAATTTCAAAGTAAGCCCTGCCCAAGCTCCACCCAATGCCCCTCCCCCCTCAACCCTGCCCAATGCCCCACCATAAAATGTTATAAAATGTGACCACACGCATGTTAATCTGTCAACTTTCTAATCTCCACTTTTACTTGTAACTCTTCCCATAAAGCAATTAAGAGCACCAATTATGGCAATCAGGGTGCCCCATGTAGAAGCCTTTCTGGAGGCTCCTATGGAACTTCTTCAGCCATTTTGGAAATAGCAGAGGTCCCAGAACATCCACAACACACAAGAGAAATTATTTCTCAGTAGTCTAGATTAAGCACTAACACCAAATATTTCCAAAGTAGCTGTAACCAGAAAATGGGGAGTCAGCTCCTCTATGACTTCCTGGGAAAGTTGAACATCAAGGGCTTCTTCAAGAAAACGGGCACAAAGCAAAATTTTAAGTACAAAACGCGGCAACCCAGAGTAACTAATCAGCATTAACTTATCTGACATCACACTAGCAAAAGATGAATTCTAATTGGTTGCCACAGGGTTTAGGGTGCCTTTGTGCAGTTTCAGTAAATTAAGTTAAAAGGCTAATATGGGCTAAGGTTTCAAAAATCAGCCCTCCGTCACTCACCCACAGCCATCTGTGCAGTGGTGTACCTAGAGCATTTGGCACCCAGGGCGGATCCTATATCTGGCACCCCCCAAACTTAAAAATGTACAAACACCCAAAACAATTTGTAATGTTTTCAAGAATATTTATTGCAAACATTTGACAGCCCCCCATCTCTCTAATCACAGTGCCCCCTTTTGCACCCTCTGCCTTCCCTGCACAGTCCTACCTTTGGCATAAACAGATCGCTAATACTATTAGCAATGTGTTTAAATTTGAGTAAGAGATTGGAGACATCCTACAGGAGATGGTCAGAGACTGCGGACATGATACAAGAGATGGTCAGAGACTGCAGACATGATACAAGAGATGGTCAGAGACTCTGGACATGATACAAGAGATGGTCAGAGACTGCGGACATGATACAAGAGATGGTCAGAGACTGCGGACATGATACAGGAGATGGTCAGAGACTGCGGACATAGTACAGGGGATGGTCAGAGACTGCAGACATGATAGAAGAGCACTAGGGGGGCTGGAGAGCACAGGACGAGCTGAAGGACATGGGGGGGGGCACTGGAAAGAAATAGGTGGGGGGGGGGTTGGAAAGCATTGCAGGGGGGTTAGAAAGCAAGGGGGTGGAGAGCAGGGGGGGCAGGGAAAGCCAGGGGGACAGAGAGTACGGATCCTATATCTGGCACCCCCCAAACTTAAAAATGTACAAACACCCAAAACAATTTGTAATGTTTTCAAGAATATTTATTGCAAACATTTGACAGCCCCCCATCTCTCTAATCACAGTGCCCCCTTTTGCACCCTCTGCCTTCCCTGCACAGTCCTACCTTTGGCATAAACAGATCGCTAATACTATTAGCAATGTGTTTAAATTTGAGTAAGAGATTGGAGACATCCTACAGGAGATGGTCAGAGACTGCGGACATGATACAAGAGATGGTCAGAGACTGCAGACATGATACAAGAGATGGTCAGAGACTGTGGACATGATACAAGAGATGGTCAGAGACTGCGGACATGATACAAGAGATGGTCAGAGACTGCGGACATGATACAGGAGATGGTCAGAGACTGCGGACATAGTACAGGGGATGGTCAGAGACTGCAGACATGATAGAAGAGCACTAGGGGGGCTGGAGAGCACAGGACGAGCTGAAGGACATGGGGGGGGGGGCACTGGAAAGAAATAGGTGGGGGGGGGGGGGTTGGAAAGCATTGCAGGGGGGTTAGAAAGCAAGGGGGTGGAGAGCAGGGGGGGGCAGGGAAAGCCAGGGGGACAGAGAGTACGGGGGAGGGGGGGATCTGAAGAGCACTGGGGGGGGCTGTAGATCACTGAGGGGTGAGCCAGGGAGCACAGGGGGGTGGAGAGCACTGGGGGAGTCAGAGAGCATGGGGGGGAGCTGTAAAGCACTGTGGGGAGCTGAAGAGCCCTGGGGGAGGGGGGGCTAAAGAGCACTGGTGAGGGGGGCCTGAAGAGCTCTGGGGGGTACTGGAAAGGGGGGGGTGTAAAGTATGCATTTATCTGTGAACACTTGCAGATTAATATGTGCACATTATTCTAGGTATATTAGGGACAGTGGCAGCTGGTGCTCAAATTTTTGGGGGGGCGCAAACAGAAAAATGTAATAGGCATTGCTTTGCGGCAGAAAACGCTGTAAAAAATTGTGTGACTTTGAGGTCGCAAAAGTGTGAAAGGGACCTTCAGTAATTAAGGTATAGTGTGCCCCCTTTCAATGCAGAGAGACCAGCGTGCTCCCTTTCAATGCAGTGACCAGTGTACATGCCCCCTTCAATGCAGTGACCAGCATACCATTCCCCCAATGCAGAGATCAGCGTACATGCCCCCAATGCAGAGACCAGCATACATGCCCCCTTCAATGCAGTGACCAGCATACCATTCCCCCAATGCAGAGATCAGCGTACATGCCCCCAATGCAGTGACCAGCATATATGCCCCCAATGCAGTGACCAGCGTACATGCCCCCAATGCAGTGACCAACGTACATGCCCCCAATGCAGAGATCAGCGTGCATGCCCCCAATGTAGTGACCAGCGTACATGCCCCAATGCAGAGATCAGCGTGCGTGCCTCCAATGTCGTGACCAGCGTACATGCCCCAATGCAGAGATCAGCGTGTGTGCCCCCAATGTAGTGACCAGCATACATGCCCCCAATGTAGTGACCAGCGTACATGCCCCCAATGCAGAGATCAGCGTGCGTGCCCCCTTACCTACCTGAAGCAGCAGCGGCGGCGGGCGGCTTCTTCTCAGTCCCGGTGACCGGCGGCTCGTCTCCACGAGTCTTTCCAGCAGCAGCAGTGGCGGCGGCGGCTTCTTCTGAGTCCCGGTGACCGGGGGCGCGTCTCCACGAGTCCTTCCGCTTCCGCCTCCTCCTCGGCTAATGGCAAGGGGTTTGCCTTGGGGCCAATCAAGAAGCGCGTATCAGACGCGCTTCGTGAATGGCCAGGAGAAGGATCGGTGTGACAATAGCAAATTTTCATTCGCTATTGTCACACAATGGGTGTGTTTGGGACGCACTGCCCTGCGCCCCGGGTCCACCCTTTGCATCGCCCTATTAGAGCCTCTGGCTCTAATCAGATGATGCCAAAAGAAATAAAAATCCCATTGAACTCTATGCGTCCGGTGCCCCTGCATGCAGATTAGGGGGCCGGACGCATGGATGGGGGGGTGGCGCCCCTGCACCCTCTGTACACCGGCCGCCACTGATTGGGGATCTTTTACAACCTTATGTGGATGGATTCCAAAGATGGCCCTCCTATCCAGTCACACAGGGAGACTTGCTCAGGCACTCACCTTCTTCCTCCTCCCTCCCCCCCTCAGGCACTCACCTTCTTCCTCCCCCCCCGACCCACCCCCTTTTCCTCCTACCTCCCCCCCTCAGGCACTCACCTTCTTCCTCCCCCCCTCAGGCACTCACCTTCTTCCTCCTCCCTCCCCCCCTCGGGCGCTCACCTTCTTCCTCCTCCCTCCCCCCCTCGGGCACTCACCTTCTTCCTCCTCCCTCCCCCCCTCAGGCACTAACCCTCTTCCTCCTCCCCCCTCAGGCACTCACCTTCTTCCTCCTCCCTCCCCCCCTCAGGCACTCACCTTCTTCCTCCTCCCTCCCCCCCTCGGGCACTCACCTTCTTCCTCCTCCCTCCCCCCCAGGCACTCACCTTCTTTCTCCCCCCCCCCCAGGCACTCACCTTCTTCCTCCTCCCTCCCCCCCCTCAGGCACTCACCTTCTTCCTCCTCCCTCCCCCCCCCTCAGGCACTCACCTTCTTCCTCCTCCCTCCCCCCCTCAGACACTCACCTTCTTCAACCTCCCTCCCTCCCTCCTCAGGCACTCACCTTCTTCCTCCTCCCTCCCCCCCTCAGGCACTCACCTTCTTCCTCCTCCCTCCCCCCTCAGGCACTAACCTTCTTCCTCCTCCCCCCCCCCTCAGGCACTCACCTTCTTCCTCCTCCCCCCCCCCAGACATTCACCTTCTTCATCCTCCCTCCCCCCCCTGAGGCACTCACCTTCTTCCTCCTCCCTCCCCCCCCCCCCTCAGGCACTAACTTTTTTCCTCCTCCCTCCCCCCCCTCAGGCATTAACCTTCTTCCTCCCCCCCCTCAGGCACTCACCTTCTTCCTCCTCCCTCCCCCCCTCCGGCACTAACCTTCTTCCTCCCCCCCCCTCCAGGCACTCACCTTCTTCCTCCTCCCCCCCAGGCACTCACCTTATACCTCCTTTCCCCCTCTCCGGGGCACTCACCTTCTACCTCCTTCCCCCCCCCCTCGGGCACTCACATTCTTCTTGCTCCCCCCCCTCGGGCACTCACATTCTTCTTCTTCCCCCCCCCCCCGCTTTACTTCCTTCGGCTCTCAGCTGAGCAGCGCTGCAGCCAGAAGAAGACGGAGGAGGGTGGAGGCGGAGCCAATGCTCGGTGGCAAGGAGAGGAATTTGAAATCCTCCTCCGCTCCGAGAACCTCTTCTGCTGTCACATGACGAGAGGAGGAGGATTTCAAATTCCTCTCCTTGCCGCCTAGCATTGGCTCCGCCTCCACCCCCCTCCGTCTTCTTCTGGCTGCAGCGCTGCTCAGCTTAGAGCCGAAGGAAGGAGGAGCATATTTGACACTCGGGCTAATAACTAAAAACGATCCACACGAGACCCGGGGGATTTTTGGGGGCACACTGGGGGCTGAAGCTCCGATCAGCCCCCCCTGCCGACGCCACTGCTCATCAGCAGTATAAAGCAGTCTTGTGACTTCTATGAGTGTCTGGTTAAAGCTTTTAGAATAATTCTTTATTCTACTCTGATACTCTGACTGTCCGATGAGGCTGCAGGACCCCTGACCCTCTGTCTGGGCAGTGCTGATTGGCCCTGTGCTGATTACACCCACCCTCCTAAGAAAAACAAAAACTCTCTAGCAATACACACCAAACTGAGCATGTGCAGAGTGCCTCCAAAGCCCTGTTCTATGAGCAGGTGGCTTGGGGACAGTAAAAAAAGGGGAGGATCAGGGAAGACAGGATCAAACAGCCTTTTTACACAATGCCCAGGATTAACCCCTTAGGTTCCACAGTGAGTTGGTGGGTTGGTGTGCAAGGTTGGTGCGCCCTCTTTTTGTTTTTATCTACAGTGTTTCCATTGGGTATCCCCTGACCTTAGGAAGGCAGCAAGGTCTGTGCATTTACCCAGAACCATAGAGATTCACTGCTGTCACATTACTTTTGAGGGCAGGAGAATTTGTTTGTTCCACAGTGAGTATAACAAGCATGCTTTACTGCATGTACAGACTGACTTTACTGTTGTAGGTTTAGTAACACTTTAAAGCGTAACTCCGCTTTTGTTAAGAAAAAACATTCCCCTCTAGGTAATCCATGTACATTGCAGGGATTTTAACAAACGTTGTTGCAGATTCCTACCTTTTGTTATTCTGTGTGTTTGTCTGTATCCTTGTGGGAAAGTGAGTCTAATGTGAGTGGTTTTATAATTATCAATCAGCTGCAGCACCTGCAGAGCTCTAATCAGGGAAGCTGCTGGGCCTGCATCCCTTTAGACGTGATTTACTATTGTGGGTTTCTCACCAAAAATGACATTTTTGTTGCAGGGGATGCCAGAAATCTGACTTGTATCTTAGGCAGACTTCTGGGAAAACTGGTGAGCCAATCACACAAACAGGAAATTATGTTTCTGGGGGTGTGGTCAGTATATATTCTGTGTACAGAACACCTCCAGGTAGCCATATTGGATTGAAATTTCAGAAAATTACAACAACTGCAGATTGAAAAGGTAATTTTTGATAACATTTAATTATAATATGACTTGTGTCGCAATTGTATACACAATATTATTTTTCCTTTATTTGCTGGTTTTTCCCCATGAAAATGGAGTTACACTTCCATTTAACCACTTCAGCTCCAGAAAGCTTTACCTCCTTCATGACCAGGCCATTTTTTTTGCGACACAGCACTGCGTTACTTTAACTGACAATTGCGCGGTCGTGCGATGCTGTACCCAAATAAAATTGATGTTCTTTTATTCCCACAAATAGAGCTTTCTTTTGGAGGTATTTGAGCATCTCTGTAATTTTTTTTTTGTGCTATAAATTTGACCTACAATTTCTAAAAAAAAAAAACAATATTATTTACTTTTTGCTATAAAACATATTCATAAAAAATATGCCCATATGTATTCTGCTACATATTTTTGGTAAAAAAAAATCCCAATAAGCGTATATTGATTGATTAGCACAAAAGTTATAGCGTCTACAAACTAGGATATATTTTTTGGACTTACTTTTACAAGTGATTGCAGTGATCAGCGATTTTTAGTAGGACTACGGCATTGCGTTGGACAAATCTGACACTATGGGCCTGATTCATAGTACGGCGAATTGGCGTTTCGGCGGGATTTTGCGAACCGGCGATTATTTAAGTCTGAAATTGGCATTCAAAGAACGGCGGGCGGAAAATAGCGCCTAGTGTGAGATTTATTAAGATGCAATATGGTCAGAGCGCGACTTAAAACCACGCCAGCTAAAAGCTCGACTAAAGTTTAGCCAAATTTTCCCCTGTACCCCCAAAAATCCCAAATCACTGTGGAAGGTGTGGAAGTCAATTTGGAGATGACTTGCGTTTAAAAAATCTCAAAAACTGACTTAGAAAGAGAGATATCTGCGAAAGTGTGGAAAGGTTAAACAGCTCCTCCAGCCCCGAGCTGCGAACGCGCGAATGTGCGCATGCGCAACGCCAAATAGGCTCAAAAAATTTCGCCAGCGCGATTTTGGGTCAATTTTTTTTTGAATACCGCTTGCAAATCCGCTGTCTCGCCCATAGAAAATGGCAAAAACCGGCGGAATTGGAAAAACATGCACACTTCCAACAAGGGATCCCTTAGTAAACACCATCACATTCCATACACCTTTCCTGATAACTCCGAAATCATAGCAGTCAAATCTACAGTGTTTATATAGAACCTCCACATTATCTGAAAAAACCCACAAAATATTACATTGGGGAATTGGTCGTCAGATATAAAAAAAATAGATGTAAAACATATTTCAAAGAAAGATTATTAGCATTTCACACATATCAAGGAAATGTCACAATTTTGACAATATTTTATGTGTTTCCAAAGAATGTTTTTAGAAATATATTGCAAATACTACCTTTTCTTCCATATGGGTATGGCCAAGTGTTACCATTTTACTACACATTTAACTGAAGGTATATATATATATATATATATCCCTTATACTTGGCTAATTAGCAAAGTATGCCCAACAAACAAATAGAGCTTTAGCTCACAATATTGCTACATATTGACTTTATGTGGCATCTTTTGTATTTTGTTCATGTCTTTAGATTAAAAGTTTGCTGATACACATGCCTTTTTCAAACATGAACAAAATTAATGATGTCAACATTTGGAGGATTGGAGATATCCAAGTGTTGCCCAT